>NC_139245.1:42520939-43161772 GCF_977018435.1 Lepisma saccharinum
TTTCCTTTCTCCCTCTTTTCTCTTCTCGCTATTTCTCTGTCTCTCTTTATCGTCTCTTCTGTCCCTTTCTCTCTCTCTTTCTCCTTTATCCCATTTCTCTGTCTCTCTCTCTTTATCGTTTTCTGTTTCTTTTTCTCTCTCTCATTCTCCTTCTCTGGCAATTCTCTCCCTCTTTCTCACACACTCATTCTCTATTTCTCTCTATTTATCGTTTTCTGGCTTCTTTTTCTCATTATTGTTTTCTGTGTTTATTTCTCTTTTTCCCATTCTCTTTCTTTTCCTTTCTCCCTCTTTTCCCTTCTCCCCATTTCTCTGTATCTCTTTATGGTCTGCTCTGTTCCCTTTTCTCTCTTTCCGTCTCTTTAACTTCTCTCTCTTTCCCTTTCTCGTTCTCTCTCTCTATTTTTTCTTTTTCCAAAATCAGCACGCTATCCAATTACTCCACTGCATATGTTGTAGTAGCACTTGGCAATGGATTATGTCAAATTAACATTGAATTGTTGCATTTTTTGTGGATCACACGGAACAGATGCTGTTAAAATATCCTATGCATCTTTTTGTGCATTTGATGCTTCTTGTGCAGTTTATACACTTGAGGTTTTCTTTTGGTTGAATTTGTTTGTTTGTTTTTACGTCCATTCCATGCACTGAAATGTTATTTGGGACTGCACCTACAGTTTAAAGTGGGATCCGAACCACATATGGCACCACCAGGTATCGACCCCGGAACTTGATAACAAGGCGACGACCTGGTCAAAAGAATTATGTCCCAGTTGACATTTCTTAAGTCCCTTGTGTAGAATCGGAAGCTTCCATATTATATTGGATAAATCGCCAGTAGGAAAACGCTACCTACGACTTGTATCCAGAAAAAGATAAAATCCGAATTTGCTAGATGGGATTACTACCGTTATGCCTTACGGGGCCGGCACAAGGGGGCTTTGTGTGAACACTGTGTCTCTTGTCCTGGATCAGGGAGATCTCTTATCTTTCCAGAGAATCGGCCTTTTTGCGTGTCCTTGGTAAAAAAGCTTACCACTTCCAATATTTCGAACAGGATTGGTTGGTCATGCAATTTCCATTGGTGACGTTTTCGCCATAGAATTCCAATAGATCGGATTTTTTTTATTGCCAGTGCATGGGTTCTTATGACTCACTGGTTGGAGGACAGAATTTTATGTTATGTGGTCGTATCAATATTAACGTAAAGGATGTCTCAAATACATGGGACATTTTGAAAAGGAGGTATAGAGAAGATAAATAAATATACGTAGTTGCAAGAGAATTAAACCTCTTGCAACTATTTTTCTCTTCTCTACACCGTCTTTTCAAAATGGCCCTTATTTTTGAGACACCCTTTATTTCCCTTCGGCGTACGGAAATTTTGCAGTTTGAAGTGAAGGGTAAAATGTGAATTTAAAAAAAATTAACGAGAAATGTAAAATTCTCTTTACATTGAAGATACTTGATTTTATTCGCTACTTTCCACGACGATTGTCTCCTTTGCTGATTACCTGCACACATTCTACAATACTACAGGGTGCTCCGTAAGTATCGAAACACTCATTTAAATCGAATAATGGAAGGTAATGAATACAATGTGCTGATACATGATAAGGGGGATAAGATAGGGCATGTTACTAACATGGCGGCCATTTTTAACTCCGCCATCTTGGATTTAACTTCATGTTTTGTTAATGGCAAGATGGGCATGTGACATGAAAATGGACTAGAATTCTGAGAGACACGATGATATGCTTCATTTCTGTGTAACTCTCTCTGTCTCACTTCTTCCCTCCTTCCTCTTGTCTCATTCTCCCCCTTCTCTCTCTCCCTCTCTCCCTCCCTTCCTTTCTCTCTCTATCTCTCTTCTCTCCTTTTATTTCGTTCTCACCATCCCTACTCTGCTTTATTCCCCACTCTCTCTCCCTCTCTTTCTCTTCTCTCTCTCTCTCTCTGATCTCGCACTCTCTCTTGTTCCCTTCCTCTTTCTCTCTTTCTTTTCATCTCTTTCTCTGATCTCACACTCTTTCTGCATGCTTTGATTTTTCTCTCTCTCTGATCTATCTCTCTGTGACACTCTCTCTTTTCCTCCCTCCTCCGCCCCTCTCTCTCTCTCTCTCTCTCTTTTCGTCTCTATCCTCCCGTCCTTCCTCTCGAAATTTGACCTGTTTTGAGTTCCTCCTAGAGCAGCAAGTGTCGATTTCAGATTACCCAGACTAGCTTAATTTGTGGGTGCTAAATATTTTTGTACAGCTGTCCAATACTTATTAGGCATTTCCGAAATATATTTTTGCCAGGAATTGGCGACGGCCCGACAAAACTTTAGGAATGTGAATGTTATTGATTGTGTGTGTGTGGTGGCATCGCGGGTTGCCAGATAATGAGGTGTTTTTTTTTTTCACCACAAAGGGAACCGCCTGGTAGGTAGACAGTTTGGCCTTGGAAACTTTTAACGGTTTTCCCTTGATGGAAGAGAAGCACACGTTTAGGGGGAGGCTGGAGTTACTTCGTTTGTCATTTCTGTGCGGTGGAGGCCACGGGAACCAATGAAAATTTTAGAAATGCCATCATCTTGTGTTGTATTTTCTGTCCACGGAGGCAATGTATCAAGATTCGATCGCGACGATGAAGGTGAATGGTGGTTATATGAAGTGGAGGGGGGGGGGATCATAACACGTATTGACATACAAAAGACAAAACGAATTTAGGTAAAAATGGCAAAGGAAAAAGAAGGCAACGGTAGAAATGGCGAGATTAAAAATGGCAAATACAATATGTTATGATTTTACATGAGAAATTATATGTCTTGCATTTCACAGTTTGAAATTTAAAGTTAATATAATTTTGGTGTTTTTATCACTAACTTGTCTTTGAATTGATACATTTTATTTGATGTTTCCAAAAATTATTATAATGCCGTTTATTTCTTCTGGCAGAAGTTACTGACGCTATAGAATCACATGTTAATAAAAGGTAACCTTTGGAAATAATTTAAAGCATGTGTGTTTCATGAAACTTAAGGGGGGGGGGGGCTGGCAGGTGCAGCATAGCATGGGTTTTCATCTTGACTGAAAACAAGTTTACGTCTTGAGCACTTCTTCAGCCCTTATCTATCCCCTCGCACTAATTTGTGTCACTGATTTCTCTCAGAGAGACGAACTTGTTTACATTTTCAAAATGAATATTGTTAAATGTCGGAAAGCTGCAGAGAAGCTCTTCTATCTACGCGCGTACAAAACAGTCTGATCTGACGAATGTAATAAGGTGGAGGAACAAATTCAAGTGTCGATGAATTCTAAAAACAAATTTATTGAAACAAAATCATGTGAGTTCTTACGACCATAATCATCCACCTGATTACGATGCTGTAATGATAGCCAAGTGTCCTAATGATATGAAGATACGAAATCAACATCCGTGCAATTCAAGTGAATCTAAAACACTAGATTCGATTTTGAACGGTATAAGAGAACATTTCATACTATACACTTGACAATAGCCAGAGATGAAAACTAGGATAATATATACCGACAGTGCTATATAACAAAATAACTTTTGCTTTCTGTTTGTGATTTCTATTTTCGCCATTTTTTTCGTTGCCATTTTTACCGGACACCGACAAAACTCCCATCAGATAATTGTATTCGTTGTGGGTCCAGCCACCAGAGCCTCGTTTGCCTGCAAGAATAGTTTCTAGACATTGCAGTGCCTTCAGAAAAGGTCACCCTTTACACACTACCAAGTTGTCTGTGCAAGATGAAAGGAGTCTCTTACAGCAACACAAAAATAATGTAGTGTCCAGACAACAGCGAATGCAAGCTGCAGAAAACTGCATACACGCGAAATTCTTTGGAATCATAAATCAATATTATTGGCAGAACCGGTGACTTCAAGCAATATATTGCTTTAGTTACGTGATGTCAGTATATTGAGTCCCATCGCTCCATCGCTAGTACTTGCTAGGTGATCTTTTTAACCGTTTCTCTGTTAGATAAGGAGGCGAAAGTCTTTTCAGCCAACAAGAAACGGGCGATCGCCTTTTTTAGACGCCTAAGAAGAGGCGATTGTCTTTTCAAGAAGTTAAACAGAGGTGATCGCTTTTTTTAGACGCCCAAGGCAAGGCTATCAGCTTTTTAAGACATGAAAAAGAGGCGATCACCTTTTATATACTTATAATCGAGGGGTCCCGGGTTCGATTCCCGGTGGAGGCACATAGTTGTTCGGATCCCACTTTAAACTGTAGGTCCAGTCCAGATTAGCCTTACTGTCCATAAAGTGGACTTAAAACACCAAATCAAATAACCTTTTCTATACACCGAGAAGGAGGCGATTGCCTTTTTGAGACGTTGAAAAGAGGTGATCGCCGTTTTTAGACGCCGAGGAGGAGGCGATTGTCTTCTTTTTTTGGACGTCAAAAAAACAACGATTGCCTTTCTCAGGTGTGAAGGGGAGACGATGACATCAAATTAATTGCCTTGCCAAATTTGCGATTTTTCGCGATTTCGAATGGATGAAAAGAAGAGAACATTTGACTGCACATACTTAAACACATTTTTAGCAACAAATAACATTTTTTGATGTTGCCCGTTTTCGTACAATCAAGGTCCCTTTTAAAAAACTGTATCTTATTGGGAAGATGTTGAAGACTGTGAACAACACTACGTTATTTTTTATCATCGTAAGACAGCCCTATATTTAGCTAATGCAGCCAGCTTGGTATGTGTTGTTTACTGCACGTTGGTGAGAAACTAGACTGCCTCAAGGCGATTTCGCTACAGGCGAAGGTCAGAATTAGCTCTGGATGGGAAACTGTCGCCTGCGATTCCTGGAAAAGCAAAGGCTCTCTGACCTAGATATAGTAGCTTTTCCGAGAATCGAGCTGCAAGTTGCAAAATCATTCCCCGAGATGCACTCGAGCTGGGGGTCACCGGAGGTCATCGTTCCTGGTCCAACCCTGTCGCTCACCGCCCGCCCGAGGAAGTTCCGCCTGTCCGCATCGCAGCGATCCATCTCTTGCCCCTCTGTGGTGCGAGCCGACGTCCTTGCAGGAGGAGAGCTTTATCAGCGTCTTCAATCTCTGCGAGTGTCGAGGAATAAGCTTGTCAGACTTTCTAAAAGGTGTAATTATGGCTTGGTCCAATGTTGCTTTAGTTCTTTTGCCGACGGTTTATTTTTAAAATGGTCACCACAGTCCTCCGGAAGTGGTACTGTTGTACGAGAAAAGAGTGGTTGTTTGTGAAGCACGTATCCTTTGCCTGTGGATGCTAAAAGGCAGGTGAAATGCCATGCTCTGTCTCAGGGGTTTATCCAGAATGTTTCATCTGAGGGGGTGTAAGGGAAAATTTAGAGCCAAAATGGGTCACCTGAACATCCGGAAAAGAGATTAAGCGCCAAAGTTTCTAATCCCTTTCGCGCTTATTCCTTCGCATTTATTCCGTTCGCGGTTATTCCACCGCCCCGCCAAAATGATCATCTATTGGGCTCTTGTGAACATTTAGTGGGGTGTTGATTACATTTTGGACGGGTGTTGGGTGTGTGTGGATCAAAATCACTTCTGTGTCCCCAATATATCGCATCTTAACACCTCTCGCTTTCTCTCATGTCTTTTTATCCATTTTTTCGTACTGTATCCCTCATTCATTGATTATCTTTTTCATATATGATGAACACATTAAAAGAAGTAAAGTGCCCCCTGTGTTTTGCACCACCCCATGAAGGCGCATAGGGGTGTGGTGTTAGGGCCCCACACTTTCTTGATCTCGGCCGAGCTGGGCGTGATGTGATCAGCACCACGCCCCTGGCCGCCTTTACCCCCCAGAGTTTCCTACAGGCACCCACTTTATACGACATTGGGTGGGCGCCGGAGCCGCTTCAACAGGTATCAGCACAAAAGCTGAAGTGCTTTAACTAGAACAAAACTGAGGACAGAGCCTTAAAAAATGTCTTAAAGACTTCCTAAATCAAGTGCTAAGACTATACCAGCTCTTAGGATAAAATCTCCATAACGTACTTAAAAACTGAGGCTGTAAAGTGGCACTTAGTACATACAAGGACAAGCACAGGACAATACGAACCCCTGGCCATGAGTTCGGGCGCCAGAACCTCGTTGGCCGCAAGAAGATGTTACCGGGGTACCTTATCAGCAGGAGCGTATATTCCAGGCTAGCTAGGCTATCTGCGAAGCCTGAAGCCTAGAAAGTAAAATACTGAAGAGAAATCGATTAGAAACCGTGAACAAACCCGATTTCAATAAGAAGATAATGGCGATTCTGAAGTTGGCAACACTGAATTCTTGGGAGTTGGCAACCTGAATTCTTAGAAGTTGGCAACCTGAATTCTTAGGAGTTGGCAACCTGAATTCTTGGGAGTTGGCAACCTGAATTCTTAGGAGTTGGCAACCTGAATTTTTGGAAGTTGGCAACCTGAATTCTTGGAAGTTGGCAACCTGAATTCTTAGGAGTTGGCAACCTGAATTCTTAGGAGTTGGCAACCTGAATTCTTAGAGGTTGGCAACCGGAATTCTTAGGAGTTGGCAACCTGAATTCTTAGGAGTAGGCAACCTGAATTCCTGGGAGTTGGCAACCTGAATTCTTAGAGGTTGGCAACCTGAATTCTTAGAGGTTGGCAACCTGAATTCTTAGAGGTTGGCAACCGGAATTCTTAGGAGTTGGCAACCTGAATTCTTAGGAGTTGGCAACCAGAATTCTTAGGAGTTGGCAACCTGAATTCTTAGGAGTTGGCAACCTGAATTCTTAGGGGTTGGCAACCTGAAGTTTTATAAGTTTGCAACCTTGACTACCGTTGGGATGGCAAAGTGGCTTCCTTGAAGACGTCAAGAATGAGCCTATAGTCTTCTCCCTTCCTCCATAGCCTAGGATCAGGTGCCATACTGAGCTAGTCCAGGTTTTAGACTCAGCATACGCCACTGCTTATCAGGTCACCACTTTCAACCCTCTTTCGCTAATGCTGCAAGTTTTATGCATGTCTACCTACACGTTATAATCTCTCTCTCTCTGTGTACTTTCTCCATACACTATCAAGAAGTCCCGGGTTCGATACCCGGTGGAGACACATTGTACAGTGGTTCGTATCCCACTTTAAACTGTAGATCCAGTTTCAATGATCCTTCTTCTTCTTCTGTTTGTTTTGATTGGCCTTACCGTCTTCTTTTGGCAAACTTCTGGCCAGTTTAGTATTTTGTTTTTGTTTCGAGCTAATTGGGATAGGATTGGGATTCTACTTCTTCACTCCTGCGAGATACGCCGCGGAGTCTTATCTACAGGTTATCTTCCTGGTTGCTGATATATTAGTTATTGAGTTTTTGGATGGTTAGTTGTACTACGGTGCAGTGGCGGCTGGTGGTCTGGGCCCATGGGTGTGCACCTCAGCCTCGCGCTCAGAAGAAGTGTTGTCACCCCCACCATTCTTTTGTAGGAAGTAAGTCCGAAAGCCTACTGATCCAAGCCATAAGAGCCTTACTGCTTTATCCACTCGCCGCTGAAAACAGCGCCAGGAGATGGTTCACTTTCAAAAGTTGCGAATGCCAACCCCCTTCGACAAGAGAGAAACGCTGAAGCAAGGAAGTAAATCGAAGGTGATGTTGCCCGGAAACATTTGCTGTTTTGAAGAAATGGCGTTAATGAATAAATATCATAAAAATTAAATGCATTACACATTTATTTGGGTGTGCACATGCGACTCTGCGAATAGGCAGCAGCCGCTACTGCTATGGTGTATGTTTATGGATATTTCATCATATGTATTCTGTTATCTTAGCTACTAGTACGAAAGTTTCTAATGGGTGTAGTTGTTTTTGTTGTTGAGTTGGTGTTTTAAGTTCACTTTATGCACAGTAAGGCTAATCGGGACTTGATCTACAGTTTAAAGTGGGATCCGAACCACTATGTGCCTCCACCGGGTATCGGACCCTACTGGGTGTAGTATTTTTGTTTTTTTGTGAGTAAAGCAATGAGCCTATCTGAGCCTAAAGTTCACTCATTACTCAATGTGGAAATTGTTAGCTTGAAGGGGGGTATTTCTTGTGCCCCTCCGGCATCCCCCTCCATGAACTTGAAACAACCTCCTTCATAACGACAATTTATAGGTATCTCCGATGGCGCAGTGGTAGCGTCGTTGCCTTGTAATCAAGGGGTCCCGAGTTCGATATCCGGTGGAGGCTCACAGTGGTTCGGATCCCACTTTAAACTGTAGGTCCACTCCCAATTAGCCTTACTGTGCACAAAGTGGACTTAAAAATACGAACTCAATCAATAACCACAATATATGTTCCACATAATTGCTAATATGACGCTGGTATTATAAATGAAGGTGGGATGTTTGTTTTTCTGTTGGAAACGGAAATAGGTAAATAACAAAAGTATCTGACAACTTTTTTTTGCATGTGTATTTATGTATTTTGCTATGTAGCCTATATTTAATTTTATCGTAATTGAAAAAGAAAACCAAGATTCAATTGGAGAATGATGGTGATTATGCAGAAGTATAATAATACACGTAGCAATAATTCTCGTATTTAACAGTGTGTTTATTTGGATTGCTTTTAAGTCCACGTTATGCACAGATAGGTAAATCGGGACTGGACCTGCAGTTTAAAAGTAAGATCCGAACTACTCTCCACCGGTTATCGAAGCCGGGAGCTTTTGATTACAAGGCGACGATGTTACCACTACACCATCGTAGCCTTTCCGTGCATAAAGTGGACTTAAAACACCAACTCAATCAATCAACCACTACACCATCGGAGAGGCATACAAGTAAAAATGTGTAGTTTGGACAGTAGACGACGGCCATGGAAAGCACTACTAGGCAAGTAATACTATTGTTTCCAACACCAGGAGTAGCCGAACTCAACAGAATTATAGGCTTTTTGCAGTGGAATTCTTGTCCAATGTCTTGATTCGACTCTCCCAAAACTGGTTATCGATTAATATTCATGGACTGCATCGGTTGTCGTTAACAGATCGCCAATTTGCTTTCGTGATAGCCTTTCCCTGCAATTTAATGACTGCATTCACACCATTCTGTATACATAATTAATAAAGTCCTGCCCTTGACATTTCGTTGTTGAAAACTCAATTTCAAGGTTTGCTTCGTCGCTAAACCGTGAAAGTGCAACTCGCATAGCGTTTATGTGAGTTTTCTCGTCTGCGAATTACAAACTGCACTTGTTTTCTTTTCATTTTATGGTTCAGTCAAGGGCAAAGACCGTACGTTAGTTTCAATCTTCTTAATTGTTACGTCATCACCAGTGTGGGTATGTTCTTGTGAGAGAAAGATATATGAAAAGTGCGATAGTTAAATGACTTTATAAACCTTTTCGAGCAGACCTTATCTTCAGGAAGGTATCAACTTGGGGCAAGCAATCCCCGGCACCTACCGACCTGTTGGGTGAGAATGAGTCATGGCAAGGACTTGTGAATGCATGGGAGAATTCTACCTTATATTTTGTAACACAGTTAAGCCTTGCCTCCATGTTAATAAAAAATTAAGATACTGACCGAGGCAAAAAATTTTATAGTATAAAAATATATACACTAAAAACTTGGTCAGTATTTTAATGTTAAGCCCCTATCACACGGAACTGGATTTCTAGTAGGAATGCCCTAGTTGGCGCTGAACTAACTTTCTAGGTAGCAATCATGGCCGCCTGGCTGACAGCTTAACTGGTTTGGAGGAATAGGACAAGTTCTAATTGCTACTTGCTTTCCTCGACTGGATTCTGTGGAACAGCCAATCAGAGCAAAGTTTCGCCATGTGAAGATAATCTGTGAGTGTGCAAAGGAGCATTTTTGTCTGTGGTTTCCGAGTGTTACTCCAGCAATGTATAACGTATCCAGCATGAAAGGCGCGTTGAGTTATACCATCTATGTCGAGTGCACGGTGTTTACATTTGAAACAACTAAAATATTCTTCCATGCGTGTACAGTAAACGTTGTAAAGTATGTATTTAAGCAGCGCCATTGTTTTCTACCTAATAACGTTTTATACGAAACGTTATTAATCTCGGTTGAATAGTTATCGGCTTTTAGAAATGTGAAGTGATACATTGTTTACTTCTCACGCGGCCGCCATTACAACTTCCCTCGTATGGCAACAACAGTCTATCGACAAGTACGCTGATAAGTATCGTGTGAGGCGAAAACTAGCCTTGATAGGAAGTCCAGCTCCAAATAGGACATACCTACTGGAAATCCAGTTCCGTGTGATGCGGGCTTTTTACTTATATTTTGATTCAGTTGGTGAAAAAAATAATAGAATTTGCAGTTAAAATCGAGCTTTTCGTAGTTTTGTTCGTTTGACTTTGTTTCTAACACCACTTTATGCACAGATAGTTTAATCGAGACTGGACCTACAGTTTAGAGTGAGATCCGAACCACTGTGCCTACCGGTGTATCGAACGCTGGACCCGTTGGTTACAAGGGGCGCCGACGTTACCACAAAGCCATAGGAGAGGCACATTTTTCGTAGTCAATACATCTGGATAGCGTCGTCGCCTTGTAATCAAGGGGTCGCGGGATCGATACCCGGTGCGCAGGCACATAGTGGTTCGGATCCCACTTTAAATTGTAGGTCCAGTCCTGATTAGCCTTACTGTGCATAAAGTGGACTTAAAACACCAAATCAATCAAATCAAATCAACAAATCTGAAAAAAGATATTCATATTTTATTTCAAGTAGTCTTTCTGCCATTTAGAAAAATGACGGACTCATATTGATTGAAATAAGCCTCCAACTAGCCGAAAAAACCTCGAATAGTGTCCAAAATATAAGTTTTTCCAAGCTGGTAAGGCTAATATAGAATCGAAATTAGTGTCAGGACATCCTATCAGCTATTTGAATATCATAATGGTGAATATTCAAATGGCCCGCACAAAATACTGTGTCATTATCAAAAACCTCCCTAAAAATATCGCACAAAAATCCAGATTTCTACCCAAATTGTCTGTAACTTCTTCGTGTCTGAACTCTCAAACATGAATCCGCAGAGTGACGTAGTTAGCATATCAACACACCGTGCTACGACGCCAGGGATCCCGGGTTCGAATCCCGGCTTGAGCAAGCATGTACCTTGTGACTGTCCCTTTACGAATTTCTTCACCCATCCACATCGTCGCGATTAGTAGACAGAAATTGGCAGAAGATAACAAAAATCAAGCAAACTTGTTTCGGACCCCTTTCCGAAATATCGTTCTTGACATGTGCCTACCCCAGTCCCGATTAGCCTTACAGCAGTGGCGTGCCCAAGTGGGGGGCTATTGGTGGGGGTCATAACCCCCTTTGATCCAGTATTTCTAAAAAAAAGTAAAAGACAGGAAAAAATGTCAAAATGAGGACCGATTACTAAAAAAAAAGTATACAATAACCCCTCCCTTTACAAAATCATTGGCTACGCCACTGCCTTACAGTGCATAAAGTGGACTTAAAACGCCAATTCAACTCAACTCGACAAAGAGGGAGAAACAAGAATTGGAAGAAGAGGAATGATCTCTGCATGCAGTGGGCCGATATAATCGCACAAGTGTCTTCCAGCCTTTACGAATCACTTCTAGGCTATCACCTGCTCGGAATGACATAACACCCGGATACAGAAGTTGAAGCTCCCGTACGATTTGCTCCTCTCGAGTTATACTTTCAGCCTCAGATTTCACCCTGCAGGTCACCACTCAGTCCTTATCACCACCATTAAGATCTCTTAATAACGATTGTCGTGAATCTGAAGCGATCCTGAAGCGTTACCTTGCTCCTGGGAAATTCATGGATCGGGAAGCTACGGATTCGATTTCTGTTCATCTTCTCTCCGAAGCCCCGCAAGAGAACGTAACCCGACACCCGTTGCCTGCCGGACGTCATGTCGATGGCAGAATTAGCCAAAGGGGAATGCAATCAATTTGCTTGCCAAATATCGCCTTACACTGACTCTCTCTTACGATTGCACGCCTCCGTGCAGTGTGAGGAGGCCTTGTTCGTTTCTGTTCGGGTCCCGAGAGACGGGGAGGGTTCTCTCTCGAGATGAGGGTCCCAAGAGAGTGTACATCATTAGTCAGCCCTCTTTACGCCCTCTTCTCTATTTTTTTTTTTGCCCTCTCACCACCCACTTTTTCTTTGTGGTATACTTATGCCTGAATCACACGCGGCTATATCTCCTGCTGGATTCTCCAGCTGGACTTGGATTGCTCAACTGCTAGTTTTCACCTTACACGACACTTATACGTACTTGTGAAGGACGTATTTATACCGCGTTTGTTACAACCTGTCCCGGTTCCCGCGCTAGCTGGTCGCTGGCTTTTCTCCGTGCTGGGGAAAGTCAAAGCCAAGCAGCCAATTAAAATACGCACCGTCGCAACAGCGTCTACGTAAGCGCCTTTCTTCTGGCTCCCATTCGCTCCTCGCTGCCCAGCAGACGATTTTTTCCTCGTTTCTCATTGGCACCGAAACTGTCGAGTGATCGCTAGCGCGGGAAAAGGGACAGGTTCTAACAAACGCGGTATAAGAGGCGGGAAGGGTCCGGAATGCGTATTTACAAACCCTATAGTACTGCAGAACCTCCAGCGATATTTGGCTACTGATTGGCTGCCATTCCGGAAGTTGATGCACCGTTTCTTCAAGTTAACGCTAGATGGCAGGGTTCAAATTAACAGTGTAGATTTCAGATATCCATCCCAACAAGATAAGAAACCCATTTACAATAAGGTTCATTTTTTAGCAAAATTATTTAAATTAATGTTTTAGAAGACAGAAATCAGAACTCTTCTTGAAGTGAATGATTTTTCTATTTAAAGTCACATCAGTGCAAACATTGTAACTACCATGACTATTGAGAAAATTATGTATATACAACGTATAGCATTTTAAACATTATATTTTATTATATAAACGTATATTTCGTAACATAATTTCGACAATCTGTTTACAAACTTTATTGCTATATAATCACAAGTCTAATTTTTTCCATACTTTTGCTGTAAATGAAGAAACAAGGAACAATGGACACGGAACATAATCCCTTCCGGTTCACACAGCCAATAAGCAAGTGTTATATACCTCTAGTTCTGCAGCACTATAGGGTTTGTATACGCGTTCGGAATCCCCCTCCCCCGAAAGACATACCAAGTACTAAAATTATATAATGAAAATTTAATTGTTTTAGCCTTTATTATGTAATCGATGGTTATTTAATTCCGCCGAACTTATTTGAAGGTAAGGAATCGGGATCATGTGGATTTAAAGACAGTTCCAAAGATTGATGCACACTGACTCTGCCTACTACTTATGATAATATGCATTTAGGAACTTTACTTTCCGTAAATTGAGTATAACTTATTTTTGTTATTCAATAAATATTCAATTTTTTTTTTTATCTATTTGGCATTAATTTCCTTGCCATGATAGTTGTATTTATATACATTCTTGCGATCTTAACAACTACAGGTAAGCTACATAGTGAATTCGTACTGTTATATCTGTATTCTTATATCGTGTTTTTACCTATTCATGGAATAATAATAATACTTTACTAATTAATTTACATATTTAATTAATATTATTTAAATAAGATTATTATTATTATTATTGAGACACTTGGTCGGACTCCGCCCCAGAAATACATTTCTAGATGAGTGCCTTCTCTTCCCACAAGGCATTGCGCAGAGCAGACAAGCTAAGAAGATTGACGAGCCACTTGAAGAAGAACGTCGTGGGAGTATATATATATATATGTGTGTTGGTGTGTGTGTGTGTGTGTGTGTGTGTGTGTGTGTGTGTGTGTGTGTGTGTGTGTGTTGTTATTATTTAATGGCTCGAAAGAAAATGTGGAATCAAGGTACACTCAACAAGCTTTTTAACGAATGAATTTGTATGAATATTATGCAATAAAAATATTTTTTTGTGTGTTCAACATTTAATACCTTGGTAATAATAAGGATTTTCATTTTCGGCTAATCACGTCTGCCGTGTACAAATCTAATCGCTTTGGATAAATTCCTAAACACGAATGCACCTGATCTCTGTTTTTATTTCATTGGGCAGTTAACAAAAACAACCAACACGCTAAAACCACAGGGGAAAAGCAACTATCATCATGGCCAACTCACAGATTATCTTCACATACAAACTTTCGCTCTGATTGGCTGTTGCACAGAATCTAGCGGAGAAAACCAGTTGCAATTAGAGCAAGGCCTAGTTGTCCAAACCAGTTTAGCACCAATCATTTTCAGTCAGGTAGCCAGTTCAGTGCCAATTCCACTGGAAATCTAGTTCCGTGTGATTCGGACTTTACTTTTCCGCAGACGCCAGACGCTCGTTGTACTGCAACATTGCAGTTACTGGGATGTACACTTCGCAACATCTTATTTGACCGCCCTGAAAAATTTCAAAGTCCGGAATTCGTAAATTTGGCAGCATAGCGCTTCAGAGCCAACTAAGAGTAGCCAACTTTGCAACATTTCTTCTTCCTGAATGAAAACGCTCGTGATTTTTTTTTTTCATTCTTTCACATTCATAAAGTAAAGATACCCTAAAGCAGTAATAAAATATATGAGTAGACAAAAAAATGTTAAGTAGAAATACGAATGTTGAAAATATTTCAAGATTCCTCGTTCTGAATTTGAAAATAGGAAAATGTATGTGCATTGTGAAACACTGAACAGGTTCTCATCCACCTAGAAAGAATTGCGGTCACATTTGAATGCAAGAAGGCAAATTTATCATGATTTTATGCGAAATGTTTAGTAAATATACCTTGCACAACACCAAACGATTCTGAAAAGTGTGTCTTTTCCTTGGTTCTTGGCGAAAAATTGTTCGAAACTCCGGCACAATGTTGCTTCAACTGAGATTAACGTGTTTTACTGAGCTTTCCGTTAGCAATCTCCTGGAGTAGTTGGTTAGATTACAACACTTTCGTTTTTTTTTACTGTTTTCGTCAAGATCGAAACATCGTAGGTTCAAATCCCACCCTTTCCTTATTATTTTTTCCTTTTTATTTACCGAGTACGAAGTGTTCTAATAACGTAATATAATATTATATGATATTACTGTAAATATTTATGCGATGCATGCTCAGAGGCGGCGATTGGGTTTCAAAACTGATGGGGCAAGGTGGGGGGAGGGGGGAGGGCAAGGACAGTTTCTTTCCCTTGGTAGATAATGTTTAGCATAGGGTCATCTGCCCCTCCACACTCCATAATCGTCGCGACTGTGCATGCCTCAAGTAATGCTTCTACTAATGTTTTTAATAATATTTCAGTGATTGGCAGGATTTTAGGAAATACTTTTCCTTTCATTCAGCTGTTATAAGTTAACACATATTAAGAACTTACATGTCAACTTTCTGCATCCGGAAATGCTGGACATAAATCGCATAAATATCAACGGAAATATCCAAGAAACGTAGATAAGCATTCTCGTCCAAAGCCGTTTACTTCCCGAAAAAGATTTTGCAAAGAAGTAGGTTTGAACCCATGACCTTCCATTCCATAAGCAAACGATCCCCCTACACCACACGGTTCACGTTATTTTATGCACTCGGTTCGGATCCCACTTTAAACTGTAGGTCCAGTCCCGATTAGCCTTACTATGCATAAAGTTGACTTAAAACACCAAATCAACCAATTCATCTCCTTTCAGAGTGGGCCTTCTATGATACTGTAGTCGGCCAGCATCCGAAAATACAGTTCGTTCTGCTTCGCGTACACCAGAGTGTAATTGCATTTAATATTGTGACTAATTTTACTTTAAAACTACAGATTAAAGCGATAGTAGTGTCCAGAAAAAGAACCTCAAAGTAGATCTTCACACAAAGTACATTTATTTTAATCCATTGCCAAACATTTCAGTTAAGAATAATATTATGATTTTCCATTGACCGTATTTTCGATTCGTGGTGAATTTGCTAAAAGGACCATGTCAAGAAATCTAAATATGTAAGTTTTACTAGCAAATGCAAAATGAACGAAACAACAGGGGAGGAGAAAAATAAACCTCAAAAATAAGTAAAAATGCAACAAAAACTGTTAAAAATACTGACAAATAAACTAAAAGCCAAAAAAGGCCGAAAAATGCAAAAAAATAAATTAAAATAGAAAGTGTTTTCCGGCTCTAACTGAAGGAAAACAGACATGATATCAGGTTTAGCATTGTTTTTAAGGGTCAGAAAAAAAGTTGATTTTTCATCAACTTCCGGACGCTAATTAGTAATTATGACCATTGAAAAAGTTGGAGGTAGCTTACTTAAAATTTTCTTGCTGAGGGATCGTATCGTCCCATATCTCCACTTCATAATAAAGAAAAACATTAAGTTCATATTTCGAAAATGACTTGGAGTTTTCCCACCACGAAAATATGTTTTTCATAGTTTGAAGTTCGTTAGTATTAGATTCGAGGTTTCCATTGTTTTAATTTACTCTTTTTTCATACAGTCTTTGGAAAAAAGCTGAAGTTTCTTGTCAAACGGGGTCTGGTTCAAATGACTGCTTTTCGCTCTCATGTTCCTACTTTAAACAAACAACAAAATACTTCGTAACTAAACGATTGCTTGTTCAAAACACGGAATTTTTACACAATTTACAAAATATGACAAAACGCCAATAGACATGTTCATCATTTTTCCCTTTCAGCGTTTCTCGATTTTATCTGAATTCGTTTCCTCATGAAAATTGCCATGAGGAAATTATAGATATGACATTATGTGTGAATTGGTTTCTTAAAACTGGTAGCAAATTTTAACATGAGCTATCTGGAGAAGAGGTAGCGTGCTTGATTCTTACGAGGGAGATCGTAGGTTCGATTCCACCTAGGCAGTTTTTTCAGGAGTATATCGTTGGGTGTAAAGTTTATCCACCGTGCTAAGAAGTTAACATTGGTCTCTGTATTTCACGAGAGGAAAGGAAATAGTAAGAGAAAGTTATTTCGATGATAGGAGGAAGGCACATGCCACGTGGAATGCGCAGAATGACGTTACATAGAGCTAAGTCTGTAATGGTGGTTTCGAATATTGCAAAGCTAGTGCGGAAAATTTGTTATATCTGATACTCGTACTTTCTGTACAAAGAAGACAAACATTTTAGATAGGCTACAAAGGCAGTGACGAATTAACGATCGTTATGAGGTTTTGAATTTGTTGTTTGTCACTCACTATATAAATACTTATTAGTAGTTTCTTATCGAATCGGCCTCCGTCGCAATAACCATTTACTTATGTTAATTGGCAATTTACTATTACTTTCAGACGCATGGTAAGATGGTGGTGAGAGGATTAACAACAGTCATTACGAAGGAACGGACATAAAATTACCAATCTTAGCAATTTGAACTCATTAAACGCTCTCCTTCGTTACAGTACTGCACTACATCACTACTTAACATAACTGTATATCTCTTTTTAGTTTATCGAAATCAAATAATCAATATTTTAGGCGTCAGTGAAGAACAAACAATACATAACTTAAATAACATTACATTTTGCATCCTGAATACATATATGTGATTTGTGAATTAATCATGATGTGTGTGTTAACACAACATATGAACAATAACTAGAAATAAAAGTTTTAACATTAAATCCTGGAAATCTCCAACTTCTAAGGGGAAATATGCCCAGAAGGAACGTCCCTCAAGTGTGCATCGGATTCATTTTTAAATATTCTAATATCAATGGTATCTGTTCAGCAAACAAAAAAATAAAAAAAGAAAGAGGAGAGGGTGGGATTTGAACCCGCGACCTTTCACGCTTGATGAAAAATAACAGGGCCTAACCAACTGCTCTACGTTAACTCAATGACGTTATACTCTTAAAAACATGTTGACGTTTATGAAGACTCCCACCTTCCTGTGTTTCAAGCACATTTTCTCGACAAGTCGTGTAAAATATATGTTTTTGAGAACTGTTCGATATTATGGAAGGTATTGTAAATAAAATGTCGCATAAACTTCTCACAAATTTGCTTCTTTCTGCACAAACTTGATGGCAATTTCCTCCAGGTGGAGAAAAACTCTATTCAGTGATTCAAACCCCCCAAATTTCAAGTGGAGCAAGCAGAATCGTAAATATCCTTCAAGGTTCTTTTTTCCAATTTATTATTTCTGTTTGATTGTATATTATAATAGCGGTTTATAGTTTCTAAGTTCATGGAAAGTGTTAAATTGAAAACCTATCACCGCAGAGTTTTTCGTCTAGTGGAAGGACATACTCAAAGTTGGCTACTCTCACCTGGAGCTGAAGTGCAATGTTGCTAAGTTTACGATTTCGGGACTTAGAATTCTTTCGGGGCTGTCAAATAAGATGTTGCGAAGTGTACTACGTGAAAGTGATATTAACTTATGAGTGTCTTCAACGAAGATTACTCCTTACACCTCCTCCAAAAATTGAACAACAACAACAAGAGTTAAAAACTCTTCCATGTTTACCGATGATCCTTCCGTGCAGGAGCAAAATAGAGCGATATCCGAAACGAGAAGAAGACAAACCCAACAATGCAATCGAGTGAATAACCCCAGCCATTCCATTCGCACAGCCCAACACGCAAATAATCGCATCAGGCCAATCAAGCGATCAATCAATTTGCATCCCCGCTCGGGGGCAGTTAGTTCGAAAGGGTGCTGGTAGATGGTGCTGGGGGAAACGAGACGGAGAGAAAAGTAGGGGAAGGGGAAAGGGGCTGACACTAGCCCTTCCGTCATTTCGTACGTGGTGCGGCCACTTGCTTCAGGTTACGAGAGAGAGTGCGAGGGGAGGGGGAGCGACGTTGCCAATTTAGCGTAATGACATAATCAAGTGACTGATTTGAGGAATAGCTGTCACACGCGTTTGATTGCGTTGTCCCCTCTAGTTAGTGTTGTTTACAACATTTTCGGCCAATATCATCATCGTAATTGACCTTGGATTGCATGTACTGTGGAGAATGTTGAGCAGTTTCCATGATTCGGATACGCGATTGGGGATTCGAATCCACGATGCACATTCGAGATTCGAATCCACGATTCGCACTCGGGATTGGATATTCGAATCTACGATTCGGACTCGTGATTGGAGATTCGAATCCACGATTCTGTTTCGAGATTCGAACCCACGATTAGGTTTCGAGATTCGAATCCACGATTAGGACTCGGGATTGGAGATTATAATGCAAGATTCGGATTCGGGATTGGAAATTCGAATCAACGATTCGGACTCGGGATTGGAGATTCGAATCCACGATTCGCTCGGACTCGTGATTGGAGATTCGAATCCACGATTCTGTTTCGAGATTCGAACCCACGATTAGGTTTCGAGATTCGAATCCACAATTAGGACTCGGGATTGGAGATTATAATGCAAGATTCGGACTCGGGATTGGAGATTCGAATCCAAGGTTCGGGCTCGGGATTCGAATCCACGATTCGGACTTGCGATTTGAGATTGGAATCCCATACCATTTGGATAATTTTGGATTTGGATTCGGATTCGAATGTACATCCCTGCTACTTATCAATACTATATTGTATATATTGGTTGTTGTGCGCCCCCTTTTCTGGTCGCCTGCTACAGTGTGAGTGCGTTCCATACGTGGGTCATTGAAATAACTGTGATTTGAGTGCACATGTAGCCTTCCTTCGTACTTTTTTCACGCCCTGCAAAAGAAAAAAAAATCAATATAGCTGCTCATTGTCTCATTTTCTTTTTCTTCTTTCTAGTTTACATTCTCCTTTTTCTGTCTTAGCATCTCTTTGTGTCTACTTCTTTTGGATCGTGTTTTTTCTACATTTTCCTTTTCTTCTTGTGTATTATTTTTGTTTTATTCTCTCTTTGTCCTCTCAACCGATTTTCTGTTTTTTTTATTTTCCATCTATCCCCCTCTCTTTCATTTTTCTGTATTCTCTTTCTTTTCTCTTTCACCGTTTCACCTTTTTCTTTCGTTGTCCCTTGATTCTTTATTTCTTTCTCTTTCTCTGTTTCTACATGTCGCTTTCTTTCTCTGTTACTCTCTCCGTCTCTCCCACTCTTTCCTTTCTTTCTCGTTTTTTTTAAAGAAATCTGCATTTCTCGGCTTCTTTATATAATCCTTCCAATCTCTTATTTTCTTTGTTCTTTAAAATATTTCTTTTCATAATAACACTCAAACACTCTTTTCGAAATATTCATCTCCATTAATCGTCTTTGACTCCAAACGAATATCATGCGTGTGTTTTTTGTTCACAGATGGCAGCACAGAATTGTTACTTTTTATTGATTTCAAAGATGACGTACAATTATTAATTCGATGATTACTTTAATGTAGTTTTGTACATTATAATTGAGCCGTGACTTGAATATTATAAAGAGTCTACATTTATAGTTTATTTTGGTAATTCGATTAAATATATGTGTACATTATATATTTGTATACCTTTTCAATGCATTCATATTGAAATAATTGCTATTGCGCATTTCATTTGAACCCAATATCAGTTGCCGAGATAACTATACAGTTGATCACTACGCCGCCTATTGGATCCGACCTCCGTGACGTTAGGGGTCTTGGGTTCGAATCCCAGCCTGGGCATGGGTGTTCTTTGTGAGTGCAAATTCATCATCTCTCATCCTCATCTCCGCGATTAGCCAAAAGTGGCAGAAAAGTGACGTAAAAGAAACAGAATCAACCAATCGCCGCCTATTGGAGGAAGGAACGAGGGTATAAGTGACACATAAAATTCGATCACGTGGCGAAATGACGTCGAAGGTGGAAAATATGAAGAGAAGAAATTAAAAATTAAGGACCGCAAACTTGGCAACGCCGCTCAACATGGCTATTTGAGGAGAGGAGATGGTAACATATGGTTCACGGTTGCCTCCGTCTCCCGTGGCAAGCATGTTATACGCATGAGGATGCATGGTAAGGAAAAGGGTGGGGAGGGGAGGAATTAGGGACAAGGACACGCTTGGGTCGTGGTTGAGAGGTGTAAGGTTACAGAAGCACCGGCGGACCGGAATTGCTTCGAGGAAGATGGTGGGTTTCTGAAATGGAGGGAAGACCGCCCTGTGACTTTGCCCGCACCAAACTTTTATTACTTTTTTTTGCGTTTTCTTTTTGGTTCTGTGCCCGAAGGTAGGAAAAACACCCAGACGAAACCGCAGCGTAATGGATCCCTCGCAACTTTCTCTTCTATTCACAGTGTGTTCCGTGAATTTGTGGCGCCACTGTTTGCGGCGTTGCCAAGAATTCGAACACCCCAACAGTGTTGCCACAACAGAAAACCTAATTTCCCTTTAAAATGTGCAAAATGTTCCCTTTTTATTAAAATTTCCCTTCATCTTAGAAAGAGTTAAAATCGCGAACAAATTTTTTTTTATCAACGATTAACATAATCGTTCAAAATATTATTAATTTTACTATCAGCAGATGTGGTGGCACTAGAATTATTGCTATTTCCATTATTTCAAAGGACCGCCCTCCATAGCAGAGTGATTTAGCACACCGGGTTCGAATCACTGTCTGTGAGTGTCCATTCATCATTTTTATCATATCGTCACTCATCCTCATCGTCGCGCTTAGTCAAAAGTGACAGAAAAGCGAGGAAAAATAACCAAATCAACCGATAAATCAGTTTATTTCTATTCTGTGGTGTAGAGAATGCGACGCCGAGAGTGTAAACAGGTGCGAGAAAGGAGCGGTAGAACATACTTGTATGTATTTAATCAAATAATAATTCATGTTTCCACAGCAGTGAGTGATGTGATAATCTATATAATAAAAATGGATATGTGTGTGTGTTTGTTCCGGCATAACTCACGAACGCCTGGAGTGATTTCAACCAAATTTGGTACGCGTAGCACTTGCAATCTCGAAAGAAATATTGTGGGGGTAAGACACCCCTGGCACCCCTAGGAGTGGGGGTGGGAAGGGGTGACATGTTAAATGACCGATATTAGTGTGGAATCCATAGTTTTGGGGGTCGCTAAGGTGAATAGTGACACTCCCAATGCCGTTCAACTCCAAGTTAATTTTACACTATAGTTAGAATTCATTATTTTCCTGTCTAATAGAATATTGGGATAAATAAATACCCGGGCAACGCCGGGGAAACAGCTAGTAAATTATATTTGACAGCTAACCTTAAACTACGCGTTTTGTGCCTCTTGGCTAATTTGCGAAGATGGGGATGAGTGATGAAATTATGAAATTGATGAATGGACATTCACAAACAACCAAGCCCGAGCGGGATTCAAACCCCGGACCCTTGGCGTCGCAGCGCGATGTCCTAACCACTTCTATTTCATTGCGATCGCATAGTTGCCTCTGGTGTCTCAAGATGCATTACGACTATAATACCGAGAAAATACATCACAATTCTTTCGAGCTTATGACATACATAATCCTTTCGGAAAAAAGACCCTACATATAAGCCTTTTTCGAGCAGGCCTCATCTCTAGTAAGGTATCATCAACTCGGGGCAAGCCCTGGCACCTAGCGACCTGTTGGGTGAGAATGAGTCAAGGCAAGACCTATATAAACCTTTTCCTGCTCCCCCAAAATATGCAACAGTCAGGCTGGAGGATTCAACCGATCTCCAACTACGCACCGCTTTGATTTCCTTTATTTTACTTCGCTACTTGTGTCACTTGTGGCTAATTTGAGAAGATAGGGATGATTGATGACATGATGAATAGACACTAACAAACATCCATGCCCAGGCTAGGATTTGAACCCGGTCCCCCTGGCGTCGTATCGCGATGAGCTAACCACTCCGCCACGGGGGCCGGCAACCACTCACTGCCTTGCTGAGGCTAATCTATATATGCTCATATACGTATATTCCTTGCCACACTTGCACGTCCGGGTAAAATGTAAAATGCTTGTCAAATTTGTCTTTGGTTGTGTTCAGGTGGAATGTCAGACCTTTCAATACTTCCAATACGAATATTATCGATTTTGTTGGGTCATAAATGCTCCGTTTCAGTGCCAATTGCATTGTGTACGGACAGCTTAACGTACAAAGACATAAGTACCGCCATCTTTCGCTACCTTGTTGAACATGGAGGAAGTCCACGCAGGTGCCTGTGAATCGAATTCCTTGCTTCCACCTGTGCAGTAGCATTCGGATAGAGGCGGTGTTCACCTGTCGGACAAATGTCTTGCCTACATCAGAGGGCAAAGGAAGGCAGAGAGACATAAGGTAGGGGGGACCCAACCAGATACCAGGAAGGGAGTTCTGTATGAAAATGCGACCAGGTTAATAGTTTTGATGTTGGCCTTTCGCAATTCAAAAGCGCACATGCTGCTTGGAAGGGGGGGTGGCAGGTGGACTTCCGAGGCGAATGCATACGGAAGAGTTCTTTTTGGTCAATTGGGTTGCCTTAGGTCAGACTTTGCAGCTGATGCTAAGCCCTTTGGGACTTTGGAGTAGCTGACACCGAATGAACTTTAGTCATTCCCTTCCGCGTGCGTCGTAGTTTCTTCTGTCCAGGAGCGCACTCATAGGCGCTCATATCAACAGGTGTGAAACCGAATAGTTGTGTTGTCGCGATGTGAACATGTCGTAGAAGGAGGAAACGTTCCTATAGAGAGAGGGAAAAGAAGATATGAATAACGTCTGGTAAAGAATTGAAGACTAAAATTGGCAAACGGTGTAAGTGCCACAATAATTCAAACACCGTTTCCCACGTTAAACTGTGAAATGTGCAATGTTTATAATGTTGTAAACGTGAAATGTGGCTGGTAGCCCTCTAAGTAGTTCAAAGGGCGTGTAAAGAGGTCACTAGTGTGCACGTTCTTGCGGGCTGATGTACGAAACGATGCGATTTCCCAACACTTTCGCTTTTGGCACTTACAACGTTTACCACTTTTAGTCCTCAATTAGAGAAAGACAAGGAAATAAAGTCGTACGGAAGAGAGAGGAAAGAAGGAAATTAGTGGGAAAACATAGAAAGAGAAATGCTCGGGAGGGAGTAAAGCAGAGTGCGAAATCCTGGGGGACAGGGGGAATTCCCCCACCAAGAACCTTGTCCTAAAAAATTCCCTCACCAAAAAATTCTGGGGCTGGGACATTTTCGTTACAGTAACAAAAGATAAGTAATTAGTTTTGACTAAGGATAATATCGCCGACCTCCGTGTTTAGCACAGCGCGCTACAACGCCGGGTTCAAATCCCGGTCCGGGTATGGGTGTTCTTTGTGAGCGTCCCTGCATCAGCTTCATCATATCATCACTTATCCTTATCATCGAGATTAGCCAAAAGTGGCGGATAAGCGACGCCAAATAACAAAGATCAAATCTAAGGTTAATATCGAATGCACACATACAAAATAATAAAGAATAATGTCTGTCTATGTGTGTTCGTGAGTATTGCATGCTCTCTCTCTCTCTCTCTCTCTCTCCATCTCTCTCTCTCTCTTTCTCTCTCTCGCTCTCTTTCTCTCGCTCTCTTTCTCTCGCTCTCTTTCTCTCTCTCTCTCTGTGTGTGTGTGTGTGTGTGTCTGTGCCTCTCTCTCTGAGAGACCATTAACAAATCTACACCATTAATATTGTTCTAAATGAAATGTGGTATTGGCTTAATTGTAACCCTATTGAGATAATAAATAATAATAATAATAAGGAGGAGGGAAGTGATAGAACTGGCAGACGTCTGAGAAAAGAACAGCATGGAAACTGTGCTATGAGTGTGGGAGTATGTGTGCTTCTACCATCTGTAACTTTTTCTGTTTCTTGGAATTATTATAACTACTACTCAATAAATGTATTTATATTTCACAACCGTACAAAATATACAATAGTAGAGGGAGATTATTTCCGCAACATCTTTGGCAGTTATTCATTTGAAGCATACTCTCGAAGCAGCTAATCAACCATGCGAGCCGCTGGCGTCATCTCAACCCAGAACCCTTTGCTCAGGCTCTACCCACCAACTAGGCTCGCTATACAGACTCGCTCAGTCTGCTGGAGATGCTGGAAGAAATAAATATCATGTCATGTTATACTTAGGGAAAATATGGATACAAGTGGCATCCCCAAGGAGGACGGTTGGTACCCCACCTCCCTTCTTTGGCCCCGCATTCCGAAAGGAAAAAATAACGTCCAATACTGGAAAAGACGACAAAATATTGGACTGAGTAGTAAAAATAGAAGGCATAAGCCTCTCCCTTACAAGAATCCTAGGTACGCCGCTGACGGATAGGCTATATCCGAATGCAAGGAAACTTACGATTGTCTTGTCCTTTGAATGTGTCCTTGTGCCTGCCAGAATTCGAACAAGTAACAGTAGAATAGCCAATAAAATGGTGAAAGAATGGCTACAGAAAAGGAGTAAAGCATCGTCGGCCATCTTGCAAGTTTTTTTACAAAAGACAGCGTGAACAACACAAATCTGGCCGAACTTGCCACGAAAAAATTGCAGCTTATGTAAATGAAGGTGTCACAAAAGCTGGGGATATTTATTGAGTTGTCAGCGCTCGAATATTGTGAATCCGGATACAGAAAGAGGAATTAGAAGAGGGGCACATATCATATCAAGAAGTGAAGGAGAAAAAAAAGTGCCAATGCTTCATGGTTTCTTCTTCGTACGCCTCCATGTCGAGCGAACTTTGCGCAAAAGCTGTTTATTTCTGCGTATATACCCTTGACGATCTGATTTGATTTAAGAGTTTAGTGCGAACGTGTTGGGAATTGCGAATGCTTGATTGTTAATTGCATTGAGATCGTCGAATCTCCTGCAGTTGCGGTTTGTGGCTATGGAGCGACTTGTTTCTTTGAAGAACGAAAAAAAAAATTACCTGACCATCACTCTGGCAAGGACGATTTCGGGCCATAAGGAAACGGTTGGAAAGCAGGGAGAGGCTGAGAAGAATAAGGAAGGGAGGGAAGTTACTCAAGGCCAAAATTCGATGGTTCGAAAAGGATCTAGACCTTGGCAAAAAGAGTAAACATCTATCATTTCGAAGAAGCTTACACCGATATTATAAATTTTGAGAAATTTTATCCACTTCGGAATTCTCCTAGCGTATTCTTGATAATCTTTATGTGGGCTACTTTCCATGTTGTCTTGATATTTGTGTAAGATATAGGTTTATCTCGCTCCCTCCTCCCCCTCTCTCTCTTCTCTCCTCTTTCCTTCTCCCTCTGTCTCTGTTCTCTCCTCTATCCTTTTCCCTTTGTCTCTCCTTTTCCCTCTATCCTTTTCCCTCTGTCTCTCCTCTTTCCTTTTCCCTCTGTCTCTGTTCTCTCCTCTTTCCTTCTCCCTCTGTCTTTCTTCTCACCTCCTTCCTTCTCCCTCTGTATCTCCTCTCCCCTCATTCCTTCCCCCTCTGTCTCTGTTCTCTCCTCTTTCCTTCTCCCTCTGTATCTCTTCTCCCCTCTTTCCTTCTCCCTCTGTCTCTCTTCTTCCCTTTTCCTTCTCCCTCTGTCTCTCTTCTCCCCTCTTTCCTTCTCCCTCTGTCTCTCTTCTCCCCTTTTTCCTTCTCCCTCTGTCTCTCTTCTCTCCTCTTTCCTTCTCCCTCTGTCTTTCTTCTCACCTCCTTCCTTCTCCCTCTGTCTTTCTTCTCACCTCCTTCCTTCTCCCTCTGTATCTCCTCTCCCCTCATTCCTTCCCCCTCTGTCTCTGTTCTCTCCTCTTTCCTTCTCCCTCCGTCTCTCTTCTCCCCTTTTCCTTCTCCCTCTGTCTCTCTTCTCCCCTCTTTCCTTCTCCCTCTGTCTCTCTTCTTCCCTTTTCCTTCTCCCTCTGTCTCTCTTCTCCCCTCTTTCCTTCTCCCTCTGTCTCTCTTCTCCCCTTTTCCTTCTCCCTCTGTCTCTGTTCTCTCCTCTTTCCTTCTCCCTCTGTCTTTCTTCTCACCTCCTTCCTTCTCCCTCTGTATCTCCTCTCCCCTCATTCCTTCTCCCTCTGTCTGTTCTCCCCTCTTTCCTTCTCCTCCTACCGATGCTTACCACCAATGCTCCTTACTAGAACATATAGAGCCTCGCATTGTAATCAAGGGTCCTGGGTTCGAGTCACGGTGGAGGCACATAGTGGTTAGGATTTCACTTTAAACTTCAGATCCAGTAACGATTAGTCTTTCAGTGCATAAAGTGGACTTAAAAACAAACTGAAACGTAAAAAACGCAATGAACCGGATGAACTTTTTCACCACTCGTTTTCCAAGCAGGGCACGTGTCCCCTTCCCCCGCTGGATGCGCACCTACAGAGTTCGCGACAAAATACGTATAGTAAATAACATAACACATGCTATCCTAAATATTACCTAACACACACATTCTCTTCAAAGAACCTGTGTTTGTTAGCAGTCATATCGTTATTACTTTGTCTTGAAAAAGGTAACAATCTTTCACGACCTTTTGCAGCACTTACATCAGTACCAAATATTTCAACGCCATAAAGTCATAACAATACCTTAGAGAGCGGACATAATGAAGGAATCGCCCAACGTAACTAACGACATCTGGCGGATGCTTTTACAATTCTTCCGTGACCTCTCAGGGTGTGTGCTGACCTCTTAATATTCGTAATGTTCTAATTTTTTTCTTCCTCCTTCCGTCTGCTCTTCACGATCGCAATTTATGGCTTTTCGAAACGCTTTAACCTTCTTTCTCCTGTTATATCTTATCTTCCTCTCTGATAAATATACTCCCAGGCGATCTCCACCCACATAAACCGTTAAGTCAACATGGTTACTGCTGGGACAGCATAACCTCATGCAATTCCTTCGCAAAATGCTTGCCCTCGGAAAAGAGGGCAGCTGCACCCTAATATTCGCAGCATGCAATGTGGAACACTTAAATGGTGGACAGTTTCTTGTGACTTATTTTTTTTTTAAAATTCGGTTTAGAGCACAACTAAAAGATACTAAAAGTGCTAAATTGACATTGATCATGCAAAAAAAAAGATTTCATTTTTATTTAGCGTCGTTTCTGTGCCACGTTTTGCTAAACGCGAGGATGAGGGGTGATGTGATGAAATTGATGAATCCCAAGCCAGGATTCGAACCCAGGATCCCTGGCGTCGTAGCGCGCTGTGCTAACCACTCTGCCACGGAGGTTGGCCCGAAAGAAATAGGCAATGAGAAAGGAGCAAGAGGCAGTGGTGAATAGGCCGCGCTAGGGGGGTATGCAACCTCGTGTTTCACCGAGTGCCCTATTCTACATGCCCATTTTTCATCTCAATAGTAAAAACAACTAAAATAATTAATAAATATTTATGGAAGTAAATTTACCGTAATACAGTTTGGAATAAAGTACTCTGCTTCTTGATTTTGAGACGTGATAAACACGTCCAAAGTGCAATCCAGTGTTTATTAGCGTCTGAGTAATATAACTATTGTTTTTCTACTTACTATTCCTATTAATCGATTCATAAAGCAGAAACGATCAAATTTTCATACTGTTTCATCTAGTCAGTCTTATATTTGGTAAATATAAACATTATGCAAAAGAGAAAAATATAGGAAGATTCAAAATCAATGATGCAAGTGTGCTGCAAACTTACCACAAACTTACTGCAAACAAGAAATAAAAATAACAAGTTATATAAGTAGTGTATTTAAATATCTGTTTTTATCTCTAAATGAACTCCCCTCTCTGGCACTCCGTAAGGACTCATAGTTGATAGTTCCTCGCTCAGGCTGTACAGAGACGTTTCCAGATAACTTCATCCAAGGGTGGACAATATATTTTCACATGAATTCGGCTTCGATAGTCGTTGCTACTGAGATCATTTATATTTCTCATTTTCTTTCTTCATCTGATTGTATTTTTGTTTCTCTTCTCCTCTTCTTCTTTTCTATATCTTTCTTACTCTGTTTATCTACACCTCTCTTTGCTTTCTTCTTTTTCCCCTCTGCTACTCCACTTTTGTTAAACCGCTATGATGTTCTGAATTCTGAGAAAACATATCTGTTTGCGATTCCATCTGGAACATTCAAGCGAAAGTTCGTCTGGTTTGGTTTCGCTGTTGTCTAAGTAGTAGGTACTGTATATGTTGTAGTTTCGTGGCCACGTAGACCTATTTTCCATTACAGGTATCTACGTAGATCACACAGAAAACAAACCACACGAAGATTAGATTTAATTCTATTGAAATAGTTTCTAATACGTACATGCAATTTTTCAGAATTTTGAACATCTTTGAGCTAAGTATAAATGGATGAAGTATAAATACCACGGACTTTCACAGAGCCTACAGACTATGCTTCTTAATATCTTTTCAAATGAGCTAATAGATCACTGGTAATCATGACTTGATTTTTAGAAATTGTACTATGGCTAGGCTTTATAAGTGCGGCACACTCTCTCAACATTCTACCAAAAATTGTAGTTCAGCAATTCGCACCATCTGCCGACCCGATCCGTACCATCAATCACGGCAGCACGTTGACAGGTTTTCAAAGGCATCAGAGCTCGGGTAATTCTATTCATACGTGCAAATCTGAGAGGGAGAGGCGATGCACAAAAGAGAGTTTCGCCCGAAAAGGAACCTACGTGTGAGTCTTTTCCAGGAAGACGTTGAACTCGGGCAGTTTTTCTCACGAGGTGAGGGAATTAATAGGTATTTTGTCATGATGTTGTCTGTCCTTTAATTGTGAACAGCGACCTTGAAGAGTGTTCTGTATGCGAGTCTATTCTTCCGTTTGATGCGAAAATATGCGAGTCTGTTCTCACCAACCGTATGTATCTGGTGCGATTCATTGTTTTCAAATGAGGAGTACGGGAATGAGCTAACTGGCGGTAGAGTATAGTTCTTTTTCCTTGCACGCGAGAGATAAAGAAGAAAAGGACCCATTTGAGGGTCTTGAACCGATATTCTGCAAGTTCTTCAATGTTCATTTCTAGTTAATGGCTGCACGAAGCAAGTTCTTTTAATTTGAAAGTCATTAACAGAGGGCAGGCTGGTACAAACTTACAATAAAAAGGTAAAAAATGTGATCACATTGCTAAAATGGAAACTAATTAATTCTGGATTTAGTCTTAAAAATGTTTGTTGACATTGTTTAACGAGATAGATGGAACATTTAAAAAACAGTCCTTAAAATATTGTAAGGATGTTAACACCCAAAGTGTTACTGTTATTTAATTGTAATAATTTTGCCAGTACACAGCAGGTATCCGTCTCTCCACAACTCTGTCATCACCGTTGATACTGCATGAAGTCATGGAAGATAATGAGATTAACGATCTGGAACAAAATACTTTGTATCACTACATCAATGTCATCATATTATCACTCATCCTCATCTTCGCGATTAGCCAAGAGTGACATGAAAGTGACGCTAAATGAACCGTACCAACCAAGGGAGACTCCAACCCATACACTTTGTCTACTAGTGCCAAGTTGTCTGTGTCCTCGGAAAACTGCAGGCTTCCCCAAACATTCGACACTAGCGCCACTGCTTTCAGATTCAGAGCAAGAAATATGGCGGTGGATTCGTACGGCATGTTAGTACGGATACCACACCCTACAGAACACCTTCAGGAATAGGTTTTGGACAGAAATCCACACCACATCAGGTACCACCAGTGAATGGGTGACTGCCGCTTCCACAATCTGCTTTGCTACACACGCTGTTCTATCTACAACACTTGGCACTTGACACCAACACTTGGAGCCAACTTCCAATATGTAGACTTGGTAGCACTGACGTTGGTTTATATTAATTTACAACACTGTAATTCCAAACTTTTCTCACCCAAGGGTCAACCCATAAAATAGAAGTGCCAGTGCCAAAATTTTGGTACTGCCATGTAGGATTATGGTGCAAAACGTAATATTTAGTGAACGGGCAATGAGGGGAATGATAGCATTGGATCTAATGACCTCAAAAAGATGAAGAAGAAGCTGTGACTTTCTGTTGGTTTATTGCCACGTGAGTTCTTATAGGGATACTGGACTTTCAAGAACACACCACTCTCATCTTGAAGAACCTCTCAAGAACCTTGGGCGATAACCTGAGAGTGCTCATTCTTGATCCATTGCCAAGTAAACTTCAAGATGTGGTTACCGCATTTCGTTGCTTTTGCTTGAGGTTTGCTACACTAAAAATTGTTCTTGTTTCTGAAGGCTTTCCCTCAGTTTGAAGTCATCATGTTCTTGCACTGTCCGTACAATAATTAGCATATATTACTTTGACATTATTAGAACGAATAAATCAAGATGACTTAGGTGGGTAGGCACAAATGGGAGAGGAAAGAAGAGTTTACAGGGTTCATGTTGGGAAACCTGATGGTAAGGGACCAATAGGATGGCCAAGACGAAGATGGAGGAATAACGTTGAGATGAACCCAAAGGAAATCAGTAAGGATGAATAGGAGTTGAATAGATCTTACTCAGGATAGGGACAGATGGAAAGCCTGCGTTGCTGCAGCCATAAACCTTCGGGTTTGACAAGGCTAGAGAGTTAGTTAGTTAGGTACTGTGACTGAAATGAAATTATATGTGTGAAATATGTAATTAGTAATTGACTTCTATTTTCCAATTGGGAGGGTGGCCTTACCTTGCCCCCTTCCGGACGTCCATGACTGGGTATACACTTTACAGTTGAAATTTTTGGATAGACATTGCCTATGGTGTCTTTCTCCATGGAATTCCTTTTTTGCCATTGCATTTTACAGCAATCCTCGCACGTTTTCGTACCGATTTTGTAAGTGCTTTGAAAATGTGCACGACATAAAAATCTCTCCTCGTAGGAAACATCGATAAAGTGGTCCTTTGTCAACACACTTCCGCTCTTTTGCCGAGCTGTTAGGCAGTAACCTTTTACAGACCGAATCGCCTTTTATTGCAGTTCGTGCCTCGTGTTGCGCAAATATCCGGAGTCTTCTTATCAAGGGGAACAAATCATTCTTCTTTTATGGAAGGCTTGGAAAGACTTATTTCGCGGAAGAGGTCAAGAGGTGGCAGCACTGTTTAATGATGAGTCGAGAATGCGTTTCTCTTTGACGGTCGCCGCTATAAGCATAAACATGTTCATAATTTTGTATCAAAGTTATTCTGTATTTTTGGACAAGATAAAAAGTCCGAATGGTTGCGTAATATATGGAAAGTAATAATGATTGTTGGGTGATATATACATTCTAGGGCTGAAAATAATTACTTGAACACAGTGGCGGCGATTGGGTTCAAAAACCAGGGTGCAAGGTGCTAAAACGGGGGGGGGGGGGCAAAGTATATTTCCATTTGTAGATAAGGTTGATGAAAAGTGGAGGGGCAACTGCCCCCCAATCGCCACCACTGCTTGAACATTAATTAAAAGTTATTGAAAATATGGATTAATATTAGTAAGTATTTTCACTGTAAATAAATGCATAAATATACCAAGATTTTTCTTTAAAATGTTTAGGAATTACCGGGTGGCCAGAATTAGTTACCCAACTCAGAGCCCTCTGTAGCCTGTTTGAGGGATCGTAGAACTCTGAAATTTGGTGAATCCACTATGCAGACCAAGGGATAAGAGGGTGGCGAAAAAATAGTTCAATTTTCCGCCACCAGGTTGAAATGTGGCGCCGTAATAATGAATATTGAAAAACATAAGTCAGGTGTACAAATCTTTATTGTTGGTTTCTGCCAGTACAGCAGTGTTCAATATGTGTGCCAGATGTGTGAATGACCTGTTGGAAGCGTAGCACAGCATGATCGACAGTTGCACGAAGCATGTCCCTGGAAATGGTAGCGACATGTCGGTTCATGCTTGCTTTCAGTTCTATCCACCGCTGCAACAGTCACTTCGGTGACAACGTCTGCAGTCGGTCGGCGACCCCTTCCTGCTGCAACACCAAAATCTCCAGTCTCTTCAAATTTCTTCATCAATGTCACACGGAATCTTTGCGGAGGCCGTAAAAGACCAAAATGGCGGGAAAATATCGGCAGGCATCAGTAATGAAATTCGAACCGATACTTTCCGATACCTATACCACTGGTATCGGCCGATATCGATACATCGGCGTTTGTATCGGTGCATCCCTAACAAAATCGTAGTTTAGATAGTACAACATTCAGGAATTTAACACACATTAACACCACATGATGACCTGGGCTATTATTGTTTTTTGCTAAAACAAAATCCCATTTTTGTAATTTACAGGCTCTTTGTGAAGGCAAGGAAGCGAAGGAGAATTTTTCCAGTTTCCTCGTTCATGTAAGTACATTTATTTTTTGTCAATTTCTCTCCGTGTGTTCTAGATTTGTAACTGTGCAACTCGAAAACCTCTTCTGGACATATTCAAATCAAGTCACCTTCTTTTCACGCGTAGATTGAAGGGGTCATAGACATAGACGCCGACTTTGGGGAGGGGGAGGCATTTTCTGCCCCCAAAATTCACGTAGAGCGACACATTTTATATATATTTACACATATAAAATATTGTTTGAGCCAACTTTGCCCCTCCAAAAATTTACCTTGCCCCCAAAATTTATCTTAAATTGGCGCCTCTGGTCATTGGCAAGATAGAAATCGTCAGAGCGCAACTAGAGGGAATTTAAGTTTGAAAATAACTTTTGGGGAGATAAATTTTCCAAAATTTTTGTAGCAGAATCATCGACACCCACGCAGAGGGTAATGACAGAGAGAGAGAGAGGGAGAGAGAGAGAGAGAGAGAGAGAGAGAGAGAGAGAGAGAGAGAATGAAAACAGGAAGAAAGAAGTATGGAGAGAGAAAGGCAAAAGAGGAGGGAAAATAAATATAAGAAGAAATCATAGAACGAATGAACGAGAGAAAGTGTGATAAACGAAGAATAAGGAAGATAGAAAACAGGAAGAAGAAAGTAAGAACAAGAAAATGGATGATAGAGAAGAATAACAAAGGAAGAGCGAGAAAAAGTGGTGATAGGGGAAGAGTAAGGAAAAAGAGATAAAGAAACATCGGAAGCGAGAAACAGAGTGAGAGGGAGAAAGAGAGAGAGAGATAGGAGGAAGGAGGAAGGAGAGGATGAAAGGAAGAGCAAGAAAAAAGTGATAGATAAACAGAAAAAGAAAGAAAGAGATAGTGTAACATAGGAAGACAGAGAAAAGCAAAGGTATAAGGGGCGAAAAAAAGACAGAAAGATTCAGCAGAGGCTACTCGAGAGATTCTGACGACGCTCCTGACGTTCCTGCTTCATTCGCACCCCTGACAGTGGGGAGATTTTCCACTAGACTATCCTAGGCTTTAGCCTAGGGGTTGCACAAGAATTTCTTTTATTGGTAAAACTATCAAAGCCGGGAATTGTCTGTAACTCGTTTATTCTGTAATTGTTGACATTCGTACTTACTTATTCTGCATTGCGAAAGATTTTTTAACAAGGGATTTCGCTTTTTTTTTTAACGAAATTAGTATCTATTGTCGAAATATCGAGTAATTATTGTTCGTTCTTTTCTCGCTTCCTGAACACGCAAAATGCCGGGCAAATCTTGACTGGCGTTGTGTTTCAAGCGGCAAAGCAGTGTTTCAACCTTCTTAACAGAAAAATTCCCGCATAGCCCCGAAAACCATTTCCGCATAGCCCCAAAAACCATTCGGGATAGTATGATCATCCAGGAATAGCCTCAAAAACCATTCCCGCATAGCCCCAAAAACCATTCACGCATAGCTTCAAAAACCATTCTGGATCGTATAACCATCCACGAATAGCCTCGAAAACCATTCACGATAGCCCCACGCACCATCACGGTAAGGTTAGGTTAGGTTGCTTTAGGTTGAGCAATATAGTAAAGAAACTCTGTGTTTGGAAATACTTAACTTCCGTCATCAGATGCTCGCAACATCCGGTTCAAGTACATGGATGGAAATGCAAGCAACAGCTTTCGTTCATCGGACGGACATTGTTATAGAAAAATACATGATTTAGCGGCCAAATACATTGAAAAATGCGAGAAAACGCTTCTACGACCTTCCGAAATTACACAGAAACTCAACTCCGTAAGTACTTTCTCCTGTAAAATTGAAGAAATCCGATTCCCGGCTTTGATAGTTTTACCTTTTTATTGTACCTAAAGTTTTAGATACAGTATTGAATGACCATTTTACACTGAAACAGTAACAGCAGGAAAAGAAGAATATAACAAAAGCAAAATAGAGTAGAAGATGGCACAGAAAAGAAATCAAAATTATACATACATCGTTAACAATTTTCTAAAGCTTTGTTCTAGCAAGAATATGTCCACATTTGGAGGTAGGTTATTGTATGAGCAAGGAAGCCTGTAGAAAAGAGACCGCTGTAGAAGGGACAGCCTTGTTGTGGGATTCTGGAAGAGCTTTACGTTGCGGTTTGGCCGTGTGGGGACTCGTAGATGAAATTTGTTGAGCAGAAATTGGGATTTATTTTTGCCATTCATGATTTTGTGCAAAAATGTCATGTCTACTAATTCGCGACAAGTGTGTGGTGCTTGGATATTGAAGACAAACATAATATCTGTTTTATGGAGGTGCCTCAGAGAAGATATTCTACTGTAAGGAAAAAGTTGAGGACAGAATCAATCCGGGAAAGATTTGTTTTTGAAGCCATGGTCCAGATAGGAGAGCAGTATTCAAGAATGAGGGAGATAAGGGATTTGTAAAATATGCTGATTGATGATTGGTTTTGGATTTCAGTGAATCTGTACAGAAGACCGAGAAGACGCATTGCTCTTTTAGTAGTGTTCGTAATGTGCTCATTAAAGTTTAGTTTTTCGTCGATGATGACTCCGAGATCTTCTTGAGAAGAGACTTCTTTGATGGGATTGTTTTCAAGATAATAAGCAGAATCGAGTTTGTTCCTTTTTAGGGAAATGGTGAGGCAGGAGCATTTCTTAGGATTGAATTGAAGTTTCCACTGGCGACACCTCACAAGTAGTTCTGTAAGAGCTTGCTGTAAGATTAAAGCATCGTGTTCTGATGAGATTTCTGTGAAGAGTTTACAGTCATCGGCAAACAGAAGTATATTTATAGGGAGAGAGGACAGTCTGTCGGGGAGATCATCCATGTAAAGAAGAAACAAAAGTGGGCCTAAGATGCTCCCTTGGGGAACTCCAGACAAAACAGGAAGAAAGCTGGAAGAGGTGCCAGGAAGGATAACACGCTGCTCTCGCGCACGCAGTTTTGTAGTATGGATAAAAGTTTACCATGGATGCTAAATAACTGGACTGTAATTTATGAAGAAGAAGATTATGATTTATTTTATCGAAGGCTCTTGAAATGTGCAAATATACAGGGTGACCTGTAATTAGATGTATTGGTTAAAGTAGCGGCAAATTGCAATAAATTTGACCATATGATATCCCGTCCGAAAATTAGTAGTTTTCGAGATAATCGAATTTCCATTGTTTTTTTAAAAAATTACAATTTTCCACATAAAAAATGCGAATTGAGAAAAAACAGCTCATTGTATGGCACATATTTCAGCGTTTTCTGATAATTAACAAATAAGTGGCTCGTTGAAAAAAGTTTGTCCCAAATAACAATCATATGTAAGTAACGGGTGGGTCTAAACTTACAAGTGATGATAAAAAAAATGCACTCTTAGAGCTCAGGGAGAGTATCTTAACAGCTGGTCAACACATCAAGGACACCATCACATCACGAGTTACGAGACCAAATGTCCGTAAAAACCTGCGTGCCTGCATTCGTATCGGAGGTGCCCACTTTGAGCAAGACGTGTAATGTTCTTTAACTGTATTGTTCATGGATTCCATTCACATGAAGATGAATGAAGTATTATTATTTCTTGTACACAAATGTGAATGTTAGCCACATTTGTACCTTGTTGGATAGCAGATGACACAAGGAAGAAATTTACGTAATTTGTACGCTTCGTGTCATACCATTTTTGTTATTAACACGTTGCCAAGTAAACTAAGAGTGCATTTTTTATCATCACTTGTAAGTTTAGACCCACCCGTTACTTACATGTGATTGTTATTTGGGACAAACTTTTTTTTCAACGAACCACTTATTTGTTAGTTATCAGAAAACTCTGAAATATGTGCCATACAATGAGCTGTTTTTTCTCAATTCGCATTTTTATGTGGAAAATTGTCATTAAAAAAAACAATAGAAATTCGAATATTTCGAAAACTACTAATTTTCGGACGGGGTATCATATGGTTAAATTTATTGCAAATTGCCTCTACTTTAACCCCTTTCAGGGAATACATCTAATTACAGGTCACCTTGTAAAACGACAAGCTGGGAATTATTGGAAATTGATTGAGTAATATGAGATAGTCACTGAAAGATTGGCCAGGCCTGGAGGGAAATCATGCTGAGCAGTATTTAGACTCTGAAGTGGCGGAAGTGACAAAGATCATGGAGTATTGAAATTCCTTAATATTGTGAAAGCAAAATAATACATGTCAAGTCCTTGTACTTGCTTTTTTGAAAAAAGGAGAAGCCCAATCAGCTTGAACTGTAACAAGTTCTCCGATCGGATCCCCGAAATTAGAACCGCTTAAAAAAAATGGATGTGACGTTGTTGGTGAGGTACAGAAAAATAAATCTATCTGTGCCCTCCTTGTGGTTAAATTCACATTCGATTACATTGATTACATCATTCGAAATTGCCAAAAGAGCATGATATGAATAACTTAGATTTTCAAATTCGAAGCGTGTTTACCCTGAGCGATACAGGTATACCACGAAACATATGTTCTTTCAGTAAGTTGTCTGTTATAGTGATAATAATAAGAAATCGGCAGGGGCCAAAACAAAGGTAAGCCTAGGGGCCCAAATTTAATAAATCTAGCGGAATGGACGATGCACATAGGTGATTTCTCATTGTGCACTGGTTTCCTATTGTTAAGAACGGGCCAATGAACTGAATTTTAAGGATGCAAGAGCAGGTGCGTGTCTGCTTTGCTTCCACACGCAAAAGCCAACTCGACATCAACAGTCAGCGTTTGCTTGTTGTGTTCCTCGCCGAAAACCCATCGACAGATTTCTCTGCTCCTCTTCCTCTACGATCTTCCTTTTTATCTTTTGAGTCATAAAATTGTTTTCAGCGATTGTTTACGCCCTAAATAGCAGCTTAGGTCCAAACGAGGCTTATTGTTTGTTGCGCAAATATGGCGCCAGTTCGGCACCTCCCGCGTTTAGTACATCATCCGGTTGTTGCAAATCTTTTACGTTGTTCCAGCTTTGTTGGAAAGGCAACGGACCACAGAGGGTCGTTTTAGGAGGGGGAAGAGATAAACATCGGGGAAAACAACACAAAACAGTTCCTCATGAAGAAGATAGGATAAAGACAAAAAACGTATCTGAACCCAATTAACCCGTGATAATTAAGCAACTTAGTAGTGTTTTCCCCTTCTTCTTCCGCCTCCTCACACCTTTTGTTTCTTCTCTACGAGGGAGGGAGAACGGTTTTTGGACAGTTTGCGTGCAACGGCTTTTTCAGGTGTTTAAAGAGTGACAATCGAGTTGCATGGTTTGATTGCAACGAAAAAAAAAGAACACTTCCTGCGAAGTGTTTGCAGCGCCTCTGGTGACGGAGCTGAATGGCGTAAGTTAGGCAATTTGTAATAACTTTCCAAGAGCGATACATGGACTTCCGGAAGGTGGGGCAATGGAGGAGGAAATTGAATGTCCACCTAAAAAGTATATATTTCACATAATTTCATTTCAGTCACAGTAATTTATGTTAATTATTATAAGGGTGTCGACAATTTCAGACTGAAGCAGTGTTTTTTGGGGGGGATTAGTATTATGGGGAAAAATATGCTTTCTTTACTCCTGTGGAAAAGGAATACCTTGCTTGCCCCTTCCTGGAAAAAAATCCTGCGGACGTCCATGGATAATAACATCGGGTTTCATGATTTGATTGCAATAATAAGAAGAAAATACTTGTTGCAACCGTTTGCAGCACCACTGGTGTCGGAGCTGAATTTTATAACTTAGGCAATTGGTATAAACTTTTGAAAAGTCACACCGAGGCAAAATAAAGTTGAACTGTTTTTCCTTTCCTAATGCCTAGCAAGAGTGTGATGTGGGATTTTAGTGCAAATGTCTACTTTGTGAAGTGCCTCCCTGATGGCGCAGTGGTAACGTCGTCGCCTTGTAATGAAGGGGTCCCGGGTTCGATAACCGGTTGAGGCACATAGTGGTTCGGATCCCACGCAATAAATCAATCAATCTACTTTGTGAAGTGAGAAATAGTTTCAAATGTTCACGATTCATACAAACATAGAACTATTAGGATGATTTTATAATACCCTAAATTAATGGTATCCACTTTGGCATTTTTCGGCTAAAATACATGATATCGATATATTAACATTTTCCCCGTCTGTTGTTCTCGTTGAACAATGACACGTCCTTTCCCATTGCACTAATATTTATTGTTATTAATTACCTTTCTCGTTGTACAAGTGTTTATTGTTCTTTCCTAATTACCTATCTTAATCTCTGTTATTCATTTTGTGGTTCTTGTGGTATTTAATATTTAAACCTATCACTGATAATGTCAGGATAGTGACTGACCTGTATATACATAACTTGTAAGAGCTTTTGCCATGGGAATTACGATTGTGTTTTGTCTTTACTTTTAGTTCGGGCTTTGAGTTTTAAAGAGTGGTCAAGTTGAATTATAAGAAGCTGATTTTTTTTCTTAAGTGAAATGGATTTTATTCACATAAGTATTTCTTTTGCTAAGAAGTAAAATATACTTCTTTTCTCTTAGTGAAAACTTGATGATTTTTATTTGACGAACGAACAGAGATATTATTACCCAATACCCTGAGAGGTATCACGTGAATGCTACGAGCCTTGACGTGATCATTTTTATTTTGTTTTAGTTAAATAATCATGTTCTCTTGACTGAAAGAACGTGTCAACAATCTGTAGTATTATGTGTCTGATGTCCCACTAGCGTAGCGAGGATATTTCGGAGGGAGGCTCCGTTCTAGGGGGACCACAATAAAATATTTTGTAATTAACATTTCTAACCCTTGTTTTGAAAGTTGTTCAAAGATGTTAATGGTAATTTGCAGGCCATTTTAAGGGAAGTGCACGTAACAGTGGTCTTTCTCGAGTTCTTCACTGCTTTTACTTGAAAATTTTGATTTTCTGAAAATTTCGGAGAGGGCTGTATGAAGCCCCATCAGCTCCCCCTGCGTACGCCAATAAAAATGCTCAAAAACATCGCGAAACAAACATCCTGTTGAGGACCAAGCCCTGCCAAGCGTCTTTTTATTGAGTGATACATCGAGTCCCACATTTACATGTAAAATTATATTAGTAATTTTCATGAAATATCAAAATAAAATACAAATATTCCAAGGCAGGGTTGTTGAAGGTCCAGGGACCCATAAATTCTAATGGGTTCTATTGGGTTCCTCTGCAGGGCCGGGACCTTTTTTCTCGCAGAATTTAAATTCGGTCCAAGTTTCGTATAGTTTCATTGAAAAAAGACTTCCTTGACCGTATTTAAATTGATCCGGAAAAAAGGTTCCTGGACCGAATTGAAATACTTTACAGATAAAACGGTCCAGAACACATTTACGCTTGCTGATTTTCCCTCCTGGACCGGAATTAAATTTATCTAAAACTCCTGCACCTGTTCCAAGGTGAATTTGGACAGAATTCAAATTTAGTAACGTCGCCTTGCAATGAAGGGGTCCCGGGTTCAATACTGGTGGAGGCGCATAGTGGGTCGGATCCTACTTTAAACTGTAGGCCCAGTCCCGATTAGCCTATCTGTGTATGAAGTGCACTCATTCATTATTCTAAGTTCAATATCCTATTTGATGCACGTTTGGCAACACTGTTCAAGACATCACATACCCTTTTTTTTTTTCCTGTGTGCTCCAGATGGCTTGCACGTTGGCTATTGAATAGGTCCTTCAGGTCAGTGGAGTTCCTGAAGCGTGGATAATGGAGGGTGCTAGTCGCTGCGTAAAGGGCAGCGGTCAGCCGATGGGGTCAGTGATCCCCACTCCCTTCCTTGTTAACCTCTTGGCTCCGTGCAGTTTGGAGAACGCAGATACTCTTTGCACCGCATGTTGTGGTTTCCGCCCTTCCGATGGCTACAAGAAATTAGTTTTCTAAAGGAAAAATGTCTCTGCTCTGAAAGAGACACGCTGTTTTGTTCAGGTAATTTCCCAGGAATTCCTTCGTCTGAGTAAATTTAATCAACTTCACAACCTATTGCGTAGATTGTGTTTTCTGTTATGTACTTACAGCACCAATTTTGTGTGTGTGTGTGTGTGTGTGTGTGGAAACAGAGAGGATTTGCCACTAGGCTATTCGCGATTAAAATTAACCGATATGCCATCTGGTGGGATTTTCAGGAACTACTCTATGTAGGATAAGTTGTGTTGAAGTCGTTTAAAGCATGGGGAATATGCGAAAGAGTAAGTTTTTTCTCTCTCTAAATCTATGGGTCAGAACAAATGAAAAGTTTTCATGTGTTTCCACCCCGTGGAATCAACAAAATGTAATTTGTAAATAAATCAGGGAAAACTTAATTGATTGACAAAAGATTGGCATGGGGGATAACACTGTAATTCGGCAGGGAATTACGAAGAATGCACGAGTCTGTTCACTTTATTTTTCGAGAGATAAATATATATTACCATGAAAGTAAGTTTTAAATTGTACTCTATAAATAAAACTTTTTTTTTAAAAAAAAGTCATGAAGCTTCTTACCCAATGCATTCATATATTATGTATGTGTGAAAATTGGAACAGGTGCAAGTCGATTAAGAGAGAAGATGAAAATAGTTTGAGAATGAATTAATGTAAAATGTAACCAGAAAAAGAAAATGGAAATGCTAATGTTGCTGTTTAATTCAGTACGATATCCTTTCTCAGTGAGGATAGCCTGGTCATGAAATCGTGAATATTATTATTAAACCAGCCTTCCTCTTTCAAGAAAGAACTGCAACGATATGTTCGCAATTGGTAAAGTTTTCATCTCCGAGAAACGTATTTCTTCAAATTTACAGGAGAAAGTACTTACCGAACTGACTTTCTGTAGACTTTTCAAAGGTCGTGGAAGTGTTTTTCCCCACCGTTTAATTTATTTGGCCGGTAAATCATGTATTTTTCAAGATTAATGTCTCTCCGATGCACGAAAGCTGTTGCGGCTATTCCTTCTACTACGTGAACGAAATCTTGCTTGCGTTTGATGACGTAACGTCCGGGCGGTGTTTCTAACCACGCGGTTTTGTAACTGTGTAAACGTTGCAGAATTATCTCTAATTTTTCTGATGTTGAATAACAATTTTAACTATGTTTGCGTAACCTAACCTAACCTAACGTAACCTTGCCGTGCATGGTTCGTGGGGCTATTTATGAATGGTGTGTGGGGCTATCCGTAAATGGTGTGTGGGGCTACGTGCATGGTTCGTCGGGCTATTTATGAATGGTGGGTGGGGCTATCCGTGCATGTTTCGTGGGGGTTTTCGAACCTGGAAAAAAATACAAAATCAGTAACAGGAAAGTAGGTATTTTTCGATGAAGAAGGTTGCAACACTGCATAACCACTGATCATCGGCCATATTGCGTATAACGCAAGCGAAAACGAACAAACAAGAATTACTCGATATGTCGAAAATTGAGATTATTTGCGTGAAAAGAGCCAAATCCCACCTTCACGAATCCTCAGCAATGCAGACTATGTAAGTACCAATGTGAAAAATAAGAAAATAAAGAATTTGAGACGTTTCCCGGAGATTAAAACGGTAATTTCGCAATTTTCTCCTGCCCCAGCTTTTCAAGTACAGGTCAATTTCAAATAATTTCCGAGAATCCCAGTTACAACATGAGGTGCAGATGATACAGCACTGCTTTGAAGAACCAGTGCGTATACATTAGTATCGTCTGCGTTTTCCGGGTATCGCCGATGGCGCGTTGTCGCCTTGTAATCAAGGGTCCCGGCTCCGATACCCGGTGGAAGCACATAGTGGTTCGGATCCCATTTTAAACTGTAGGTCCAGTCTCGATTAGCATTTCTGTGCATACAATGCACTTAAAACAACAATTCAATCAATCAATCGTCTGCGTTTACCGTTTTGTTTTTGCCTATCATAATTAAATGCTTCGTTCTCAGCACAGCTTTACCTTCGTTAGAGTTCCTGGAATTCACATCGCATTCGCAATATTTAAAAATATCGCGTAATTGTAACGTTTCTACTACCATACCAACACGCTGCTATTTGGTACTAATCCCCCTTTGTTCCTTTTTTGTGACTGTTTTCATGCAATGTTACTTGGATAGGCCAATCCTGGTCTTCTTCTTCTCCCTTTCATCATTTTAGTAGATGGATTACTGTTTTCCTACTGTATATAAATATAAGTATTTGTGGTTAGTAGATCATCACATTTTGGGTTTATTTCGGTGTCATAATGTTGATCTCCAATTTGATTTTAAAACTACACTCATTGCATACTACAAAAGGTGTGAGCTGCAATGAATTTACGAAGCCTGACAGTAAAGAACCGTATTCGGTACATACTTCTATTGATTTCTTTCAACTGCACTATTGGGCATTTTCTAGGAATTAATTTGGCAGTTCGCTATAAAAAAAACAAAAAAAAAACTGTTGTTTTAAAATCTTTAAAGATTTATTGATATAGCATAGTTATTGGAATTTGACTAAGTGTAATTTATTCGTCTTTATATAAGTCTTTTTTTCTACTATACCACACATTTTTTTGCCGAAGAAATATTCGATGTTCTTAGAATTTGCATAACTTTCAGGATAATTCAGATTTTGCTTGCTTACTCTTTTTTTTTTGCTATAAACAAATTTAAAAAATGGACTCAACTGTGTATTCTCACATTTTATGTTTTCGTCGTTGTTGACGATGTCCACTAATGGGGGAGAATCACCAACAAATCCCTCTTTGCTTCTTATGCCCAAACCTGGGGTGTACAAATATAGGATGTCCCTAAAGTCCCGTTACCATTATAATCAAACATAACTCTGAAACTACATGACATAGAGCAGGGTCCGGACTCCCCCCCAAAGACTTACCAAGTAGTTAAATTAAATAATGAAAATATACTTGTTTAGCATTTATTGTACAATCGATGGTTATTAATTTGCTCTGAACTTATTGGAAGGCAAGAATTATATTGGGATCATACGGCTTTGAAGGGCAGTACCAAGGATTTATGGTTGCATATTAATATTTATGATAATATGCATAAAATTTTAATCAGGAATTTTACTTTTCGCCAACTGGATATAATAACATCCTCTTTTCTATTCAATATATATGTAATTATTCATCTATTTGACAATTTTTTGTTGGGGTACTTGTTTTTACACAATTTCAATTTTTTTTATTACTCCATGTAAACCATATACATTGGTATTTGGAGGGTTCAGTACAGTTCATATAAAAAAATATATAATTACAAAATTTCTATAATTTACAATCTAGATATACACTAACGCTATAATATTCCTTATTAACTAATAGTTTCCTTAATTTATTTTTGAAACTTGTCATAGTTTCTGCTTTTAAATCATTTGGTAAATGGTTGAATATTTTAATTGCCATCTGTTGGGGTCCTTCTTGAACTAATGTTAGTCATATACGTATTAGACATATATGCTGATCTTAACTACAGGTAAGCGTAAGCTAGATAATGAATAAGTCCTGTTATATCTCAATTCTTATTAGGTCTTTTTACCTATTCATGTAATAGTAATATATTAATTGATATATTTTAATTAGTATTATTTGAATTTAATATAATAATAATAATTACTATTATTATTATTATTATTATTATTGAGACACTTGGTTCTGACACTCCAGAAATTTATTTCTAGATGGCCGCGGTGGCTCAGTCGGTAACGCGTCTGACTACCATGCTAAAGGTCCCGGGTTCGATCTCCGGCCGGTTCAAATCCGGGAACTTTTCTAACGGTGGAACACCCGGCGCCCACCCAGCGTCGAATAACATGGGTACCTGGGGGAAACCCTGGGGGGTAAAGGCGGTTAGGGGCGTGATGCTGATCACATCACCCCCACTCACGACCGGATCAAGTAAGTGTGGGGCGTTACCCCCACACCCCCTATACGCCTTCATGGCGTGGTGCTAAGCACAGGGGGAGCACTTTACCTTTTTACCTTTTTTTTAATAGTTGCCTGACTAACACTACAGATAATGCCTCAAAATAAAATTTTAGGCTTTATCAGCACTAAGGCGGGCCATATGAAGAACCTTGGCGGGCCGTAGTTTGGGAATCCCTGGTCCATTTTTCAGTAATCACCGCACTCAGAAGGACCCTCTGTCCACTCTTGAAGAGCTTGACTCCTCCCTGTTTCCCAAATTTCAATTTGAGCCCGAATGCTGAGTGAGCCCTTTAAATGCGACCTCGGCCAGCCCTTGAAGGGCACGTTTCCTGTTGTTTCCTTCTTTTCTAAGCCTCCACATCCGAAACGAAAGCCATGTGCTCTGGTGGAAAGGCTCGACATTCCTCAACTACAGAAGAGAGGCGAGCAGAACCATCTGGTCGACCTTTCCTCTGTGTCCACAGTACCCGCCCACCACCTTCTATGTGCCATCCCTACAATGGTGGAAAGGAACAAGGGACATTGCTTCTGGCAAAGCGTTCAAATCAGGGGTAATATCCAGAATTTACCATCTTGGGGATGCAGGTTCGTTATTTAGGGGGTGTAAGGGTACATTTAGAGCCAAAACAACAATGAAATGTTTTTTTATTTTTTAATGTAGAGGGTGTTGCGGTGTGCGTGGATAAATGATTGCTTCATATGTTAGTACAGTCCCCGTCATAACCATGAAGGTGAATATCCAGCATAAATGCTTTCTCGAGAAAAATCATTCTGTACGCCGCTGACGACAAAATTGTTGGTTGTGTTTTGCTCCAGTGCTTACATTTTACATAGTTAGTGTACTGAAATGGATGTTAATAAAATATAACTATGCATTTTAGTCACTGGCGTAGGCCCCACCCCGAAATTATGATAATGTCAACATTTTCAAATAAAAAAAGTCAAGAACTCGAGGGAAAAAATGACCCCCGATTGCGACTTTTGAAAGAAGAATGTTCTAAATATAGAAAATATCTTATTTTGTATTCCGCCCCTCTAGAAGGCAGGTATGTACTATTCACCTCTAAAATTCCAGCACTGTCCGGAAAAATATCTTGTTAATGCCAGTGATTTCAATACACTAACTGTGTGGAATGTAAAAAATATGAAAAATAGTTGTGCTGTATATCCACTCATCTGCTGAAGCGAGTTGAATAGTCTATCTAACGATATAATAATTATTATTATAATTATAAATTTAAGATAAAATTGGTTTATTTTTATTAGATAATGTTTATTATTGTATAATAATAATCATAACCATGATAAGAATATTTTTTGTTGCTATTAATTTATACTCTTCAAGATTTATCAGTGGCGTGACCCCCCCCGCCACAAAAGTGTCTGGCGACGCCAATGACTCCAAACAAATAAACTCAAAATAAATAAGGAGGGACAAAAGAATTATACGTGATATTGGAACCTAATATAATATACTAATATTGAGTCTAATGTGTTCCTGAAATTTTGATATTTTTAAGAGATTTCCCTTTTCCTTTCAAATTCTGTCCGAGTATCCCTGCAAGGAGGGAAATTTCTCTTCGGTTGGCAACATTGGAAAGGAAATACCTGCCAAAGTCGATATCGAAATTCGAGAACAGACCGAAACCAAGGGCATTGTTGAGATATCAAACGAGTCAGACCTCTTCGTTCACGAGACTGTGCCAAGTGTCGCCTGATCTCGGTTCGGTACCATCAAAGAAGATTCATCAAGACACCAGTCCATTATCACGTTGGCAACATGCGTCTGTTGGTTTCCAGAAAAGCCAGGTAGATGGTGCAGAAGTCGCGACCCCAATTCTTGCAGGATTAAAGTTCTGTTACGAAATTAATTACTGTTATTAATTACAGAACATGAGTAATTAACTTAGGCTATTGATGGCTGTAATTTTTCTTTTCGTGACCTTCGCAGATCATTTTTCTTCTTCTTGCTTCTTCCTCCTTTCAAAACGCTCCGAGAAGCATGGCCAGAAATTAACCTACCTTCTGGAGCTCAAGGAACAAGCCATTATTGGTGGTTACCTAATATGAGTGGATTTGTATTTCATCTGTGTTTATTTTGGATTTATTTTAAGGTCGTGCTGTACCTTGGATTTGCACCTGCAAATTAGTTTTTTTGAAAATCCGACCTCGTGGCGGAGTGGTTAGCACTGCACACTACCACACCAGAGGTTTCGGGTTCGAATCTAGGCTTGGGAGGACGTATTTAGGAGGGCAGAAGGTCCGTACCCCTTCCGAATGACTTACGAAGTACTGAAATTAAATAATTAAAATATACTTTTTTGGTATTTGTTGTAGCAATACATTTTTAATTAATTTACATTTAATTAAATCCATTAATTTAATTTAATGTGATTATTTTAATTTAATCATTTATATTATTTATTATTTCTGAAACTTAGTTCGGACCCCTCTCCCGAAATACATTTCTAGATACGTGCCTGGACATCGTCGATTTCATCATATTATCATCACCCATCTCATCATCGCGATTAGCTAAAAGCGATGCTAAATAACAAAAATAATAAAAATCGTTTTCGAAAATTCATCTGCTTCCGAAAACCCTTATCACATTCAAAATCCTGAAAAATATAATCCGTTTACGTTTACGAAACTACATAATTGATATGTAGACAACAGCGAAACCATCGAACTACATGAAGATTCACACGAACACACTGCCTGTCTCAGATGTCTCCGTTGTGCATAACAGTAGAGAAGGGGAGAAAGCAAGTGGACGGAACGAAGCAGTGCGCACTGCTGCAAACGGATGTTAGCTGCACGCTCTAATGCAAACTCTTTCCCTCTTGGACTTATGCTTGCACAGAACTATTTATGATAATATAATATGCATGCATAAAGTATTAATCAGTAACTTTACTTTTCACCAACTGAATCTAACATCCTTTTGTGTTATTCAATAAATTTTAAATTCTTCATCTATTTAACATTAATTTCTTTCCCAGGGCACTTGTTTTTATGCAAAATATGCCCATCTTAACTACAGGTTAGCTAAATAATGATTACGTGCTGTTACATATCTATTCTTACACCGTGATTTTACCTATTCATGTAATAATAAAAATATATTACACGTACTATTCATTAATCGATATATTAGTATTTATGCAATTAATTAATTAGTATTTATTTAATTTAGTAAAATTATAATTATTTTTATTTAAACTTTCTTTTAATTCCTGATATACTTCGCTCGTACGTATCCCTCATCCCCGAAATATATTTGTAGATACGTGCCTGTTTTGGGGGGCGTTTTTGGAGGACAGTACATACATCCTGGATCCTAACGTCGAATAATGTCTCCTGCAACTGTCGCAGGTTGAAGGGCCTAAATGGCCTAACCAAAATCTGCGATTACCGAAAAAGATGACAATCTAAGACTGCCATAATATCGACATACTTGGAGCTCTATTTATCAGTAAAAAAAGGTAAAGTGTTCCCCTGTGCATAGCACCAGTGACTTTCTATATGCAAAACTGGTAATTTTTCGTGTGGAATTGTGTGCATCAGTTTGTCTTTTCGACTTTCTGAAACCTCTACTTCCTGCTCAACCCCCGCAGTTGAGGGACTGGATTCATCCCCACCAATCCTGGCGGGGAAAAATTTATTTTTCTAAACAGTTTTTACCTCATGCTTTCATATCAACTGCCACACGACAATCCTGCCCCCTGCCGATCTCTCCTGGAAGCAACTGGTCCATTGAGCAGCTGCTCCTGCCTTACAATGTGGTTGGTATCTTTTTTCCCTCATCCTTCACGCGTCCGAAAGGCCTATGACGTCACAGCCAGCTGGCTACCCCTCTTTTTTTTTTATCTATTTGGTCCGCATCTCAGCTGCTTCATGATTTGTATTTGTAAGCAGTTGTGTTTCCAAGCGGCGTGTGTTATACGCCATATATGAGTTTCTAAGGCAATGTGAGAATAGATGTCGTACCTATTAAGTTAATGTTGATGTTAAAGTTTTAATATACAAACAACGATGGATGTGACCAAATTTTTAATATACAATTTTACAAAGTTTTAAAGTGTACCGTGCTCATTGTATTTAAAACATTGTAGAACCTACCAACAGGGTTGTTAAAAGTCCAGGAATTTTAAATAAATTCAATTCCGGTCCAAGAGAGAAAATCAGGAAGCGTAAATGGGTTCTGGACCGTAAGGAACCTTTTTATCTGTAGAGTATTTCGATTCGGTCTAGGTACCTTTTTTCCGGATGAATTTAAATTCGGTCCAGGAACCTTTTTTCCAGGATCAAGTTTAATTCGGTCCAGGAACCTTTTCTCCGGAAGAATTTAAATTCGATCCAGGAACCTTTATTCCCTCATCGTTTTAAATACGGTCCAGGAACCTTTTTTTCAATGAAACAATACGCAACTTGGACCGAATTTAAGTTGTGCGAGAGAAAAAAGATTCCGGTCCTGCAGCGGAACCCAATAGAACCCATTAGAATATATTGGTTCCTGGCCCTCTAACAACCCTGCCTACCACTAAAGTAATGAAATTAGTAGAAACTTGAAAGTTAGTACGTAGTTAGATATCGGTTAATTCATTGAACTCTCCAGCCTAACTATTGCCTATTTTGGGGGAGCAGTTAAATCGTTGCCTTGACTCATTCTCACCCAACAGGTCAGTAGGTGTCGGGGCTTAGCTCGAGTTAATACCTTCCTGGAGATGAGGCCTGAAATTATTAATGAAAATAATATCCGTGTTTAATAAGCAGTAATCACGTAGTAAAGAAGGTGTTTTTTTTTTCACTTTATAAATCTCACAGAGCTCTTCCACAAATCGGCCCGCACTTATTTCTCTCTCGAGCACAGCCTCGGTGCTAAGGCAACCATCTTCAACTCACAATGCTTATTTTTTTTATATATAAATGTGTATTTGGTTGTAGCTTTGCTGCTATGCACCAGTTACATTTGTTTTGCATTTCATAATCTTCCAATTTCATAATTTTACAATTTCCTAATTTCATAATATAATATTTTCTCTCACAATATAGTTGGTAAGTACATATATTATTTTCTTCGTTGGGTTCCTCAAAAGTGTAGACAAGGCGTATGGGACATTATATCCTTCTTCTTTTAGGTCTCTAAAGAAATAATCACGCACAGTTGCATTAAGATGACATTCAAATATAATATGATCAGGTGTTCCTTCAGTTGCATCACACTGACAGATTGGGGATTGAATAATCTTCCTAGTGTACAGGTCTTTAGGGGCTAGGGTGTAATTTAGCCGACATCTAAGAAGACTTGTTAAAGAGTTTCTTGAAAGGTTAATGTCTTGATACCAAGGTTCTTTAGGTATAAGTGGTTGGATTCAATAGTATTTTTTCCCATTAGTCTTCCCTGTAATTGTCCATTGTTTCTGCCAACTTTTCAACAATTCTGTTTTAGCATGCGACTCTAGCGATTTTGCAGAAAACTTGATCCGAAGCGATCGGTGACTTGATTCTTCAGCTGCGTACTTGGCTAATGCGTCTGCTATGTGGTTCCCTTCTATGGATGTATGCCCAGGAGTCCAGACAAAAGAAATACTGTATCCTGAGTTGGTTAGTTTGTGATACAAAATTTTTATGTTAACAATGTACCAGTCTACATAATAATCAGCTGTTATCGATCCCAGGGAGTGTAAGACTGACGCTGAATCAGTGGCGATCACTACCCTCTTGAGGTTTTCCTCCTGTATATACAACAATTGTCTTGCCCTTGTACACTACACAATCGAGCCAACACGTTTAGGATACCACTATTGATATCGAGCCCCACGTTGTGGATGCTATTTGTAAGGTGCCGTCGCCGTGCCGATGATATGATCCATATTCTTATGTGACGTCACCAGTAGAAAATATGTCACTAATATATTTATTTTGTGAAAGAAAGCGTAATTTTCTTGTTATTTTATGTAATATTGCACCTTGCTTGTAATGTATATCTTTTGTTTAATGTTTATTGTATTTTATGCTCTGTTATGAGTAGTTTAATGTATCTTCATGTTTGCAAGAGTGCACTATACGAATTTGTATTTCTAAAGATGTATAGATGTCAGTTTTGTTGATAGTATCCTTTTGTAGATAGTGAATGATTCATCTGTACTTTAATCTGTGTTCTCGAAAAAAGTATAAAAGCGAGGATATCGCGTAAGAATCATCACACTTTTTCGCCACGGATCGACGAAGCATACATCTTGGTATGGTAGTTCGGGGCGCAAGCTAGGCCTATGTGAACATAGGTACGCCGATAGCCATGCATTGATGATATGCACAATACTGCAACCATTCTACGTCAAATAAAAAAGTTAGCCTAAGGATTAATTTGGAAATAAAAGGCTAAAGAGCAAATATTGGCTCAGTTATCATTGCATATCTCTTGGTGTGGTAGTTCGGGGCGCAAGCTAGGTCTATGTGATCATAGGCTTGCCGATAGCCACGCATTGAGTTTATGCGTTTTAATTGAGTCAATTCATCGACAAAGCGAAATCCTCGCCTTCGTCTCAAGTATATTTGCATTATAATTGCAATAAATAAAGAATAAAACCTTTCAGTTTATACATACTGCAGTAATGTGGTTTTATTTCTCTGTGCTGTCAATATTGTCTTTGCCTAACACTATCCCTGTACCTGAGAGGAGTCTGTGTACTTCACCGAGTCTCATCGTTCACCGCTGAGTATTATTAAGTTAATATTAATAGTATAATAATACGCGTGAAGAAATTGCAAGAACGTATCACAGTCTACATAATAATCAGCTGTTATCGATCCCAGGGAGTGTAAGACTGACGCTGAATCAGTGGCGATCACTACCCTCTTGAGGTTTTCCTCCTGTATATACAACAATGCTTGACGAATAGCAAACGCTTCTGTTAATATTGAAAATTCTGCTGGTAATGGGTAGATTTTGTATTCCATTAGATTATTGCAATACATTGCAGCTCCAGTGTTACCAGCTGCGGACTTTGATGCGTTTGTATATAGGCTATATAAAAATCTTCATACACTACATATTCCATGAATATGTTATTCACCATACTTGGCATTGACGTTCGTGTATCTTTATCTGGATATGGAGGAAAGTGAACGGGAAGTATTGTTGCTAATTTAAAATAGTCTATCGTAAAGCACGGAGACGTTGAAAATCTAATAACTTTCGGTATGTAATCCTTAATCGACTTGTATGCTGTGAATACGATTGGAAGATTTAATTTATATTTAGCTGTACGGTTTGATGACATTAAGGCTTGTAAAAGTGAAAATTTTGGTATTATCGGACTGGATATGGAAGACATCTTTTTCATTAAGAATTTTCTCGCAAGATATTGTGCCCGTAGATGAAATGGTGGTTCTCCTACTTTAACAAACGTAGCATGTTTCCGTGTTCCTTTACATAGACCAAAGATTCTACATAAACTATGATATTGTATTGAAGATATTTTCCCAAATGCCCAATTTAGATTATTGTTAATCAAGAAAGAGCCATATTCTAATCTTGAGTTTAGCATTTGCTTGTGAACAATGTGGAGTAGTCTTGGATCTGCTCCCCACTTTTTCTTGACTGTGAGACATTTTATAATGTTAAGCGCCTTTTCTTCCATGTGTTCTACTTGGGTTTTCCATTTCAATTTATCATCCAACATAATGCCAAGAAATTTGTGTCCTAGTTTGTTTTATGTGTGATCCATTAATGTCTAACACAACTGGAGTTTGTAATCTTCTTTTATGGAACACAATTACAGATGATTTTTCTACGTTAATGTTTATGCCATTGTTATCACACCATGTGCATAATTCGTTTAAAGCCAGTTGTGTTTTCTCTATACCATCAGATAGATTCTTTCTGCTTTTGTATATAACAATATCATCTGCATATTGCAATAATCTAGCATACTTCAATACTTTTTTACCAAGATCATAAGTATACAAATTAAATAATGTTGGACTTAACACCGCACCTTGCGGAAGTCCTTGACTAGTTGTGCGAGCATTCGAAAGTTGATGACCGTAACGAACATAATTTTTTCTCTGTAGTAATAATCCAACTATACTTTTAATAAATTGCTTAGCAAGATTGAGATTTTTTTAGTTTTTTAACAAGCAAATCTATAAGGACTGCATCATATGCACTAGAAAGATCCAGAAAAACAACTATACAAAAATCGCGACGAACAATTGACAACCATATGTCTAAAATAAGTGTAGTCAAAACATCTATTGTCCCCATTCCTCTTCTGAATCCCATTTGATATTTTGGTAATATATTGTTATATTCAATCCACCAAGTAATTCTATTAAGTATAAGATGTTCATAAATTTTTGATAAGCATGACGCTAGTGCTATTGGCCGATAATTTTTAGAACATCCTGGTGTTTTTCCTGGTTTAAGGATTGGAATTATAACAATTTCCTTCCATTGAAGGGGAACGTGTCCACTATTCCATATCACGTTATAAAGTTCTAATAATTTATCTATCCCCAGTTGCGGTAACTTTCGTATAAATTCATATGATATGCCATCCATTCCTACTGACGACGAAGGTTTCCTTTCACTTACAACTTTTCTTAATTCTGCACTGGTATATGGACATTCCAATGTTGATGGTGTGGATTCATTCATTGAATTTAATATGGCGTTAAAATCACAGTCGCTGGAGTCTGGTGTTAGGGTTTGATGAAATTCTGTTATCCATTTACTGCTTATGTCACCTCCATGATATCTACTAATATTATTGGTTAAGGATGATTCATTTGTTAATGAGGAACAAAACTTTTTCCAAAACTCTGCCTTAATTTGCCTTAAGTACCTCTGAGTTTTGGCTGCTGTTTCTTTGTACTTCAAGAAATGGTTCATTGTTGGGTTTTCTTTATATTTGATGAATGCATTTTGTCTAGCGTTTATCAATTTCTGGCAGTTTGTCGTCCACCACGGAGCAATCTTTCTTTTCGAGTCACGTTGACGGGGAATTGTAGATCTGTTCAAATTCTCTTTAATTAGTGATGTATAGTTTTCGTAATCTTTCCCTAAATTTTGTTGTCGGTAATTTTCAGTAGAGAGATTGATTTGTCTTGAAAATTCGTTCCAGTTAATATTTTTAGAATAGTATGGACGTGTTGGTCTTTCCGGAAGATTACTAGATATAAGTGTTGTATCTATATTTGAATCAAATGATATCAAAATTGGAAGATGATTACTATTATATGGATTTTGCAGAACGCTACAGCTAACTATATTCTCTGTCACGAGTGTTTTGTCAGGGGCACTAGGATTTTCATTTGGTCTCGAGATATATGTGGGAGTGCCATCATTTAGTATTGTTACATTTGACTACTCTTGAATGTATCTGCACAGAGATTTCCCTGACATATCTGAACCATAACATGTTTATTTGTTTATTTACATGTATACATAACAAGAACATTGCAGTAGCAATCGAAACCGCACCCGATGCAAACCGATATAATGAAGCAGCTTTGTGCCATCGATAAAGTGATAATAATAGTGGTTTAATGACGGCAAATGAGAATTACGTTTTGCCGAGTAAGATGGACTAAGATTTGTTCTGACGATTTGCAGTGGACCTATTTTGGCGGAAGCTTGGAAAGGTTTATAAAGTTTTTGCCTTAACTCATTCTTACCAAACGGGTTGATAGGTACCAGGGCTTGCTTGCCCTGGGTTGATAACTTCCTGTAGATGAGGCTGCCCAAGAAAAGATATAATGTCATTGCTGCAATGTTGGGGAATCTTTATAAGCTGTACTGCTATGACCCATTGGAAAAGAACCAGTTTATGGAAGGCACATTGTTTTGTTTACGTCAACTTCGTTCTCACAGTGGGTGGATAATAGTTGCAAAAGTTTAGAGTAAATAGTACAATATATTACACTAGCTTCATTCATCGTTGAGCACTTCTGTATGCAACAGAGGCGCCGTGGCTGCAATGTAGCCAATTAGCAGGAAACTACTTCCAGGTGGCAGCTCTCACCTTGAGAATCCAGCCTGTAATTTGAGAACAGGTGCGATTGATCGTGGCTCGCCTGCGAGGCGTTGGGCCACGTGACAAATGCAGCAGCGGGCCGACGAGATGGAGAAAGATGTTTGGGCATCCTGAAGGCTCTTGCCAATCGACCTTTCGATTGTTTCAGCGCCGGGACATCTGCCTCGCTTCCTCGGGGCACGAAAACGAGTTCGATTTCTCCTGCGTGGTCGTATGACTGTCTTGAGGTGGGCTCCGCTGATTCTTGATCACAGCTGGGCAAGTGATCGCTCAGCTACTTGACGGCCAAATAGGCGTTGCTCGGCGAGCGCTGCTCACTTGATCGCTGAGCGAACTTGAACCTTGCTCGCCACAGAATATATTATTTTATGTTTCGATCTCGTGAGGCAAAGGGAAGGAGAAGAAAACTGTATGAGGATAGCGGGTTGGCGGCCAATGAGGAAATATTTATGATGAACGGCTTGCAATACAGCATAATTAAAGAGGAGGTTCATGTAACAGAAGGTAATGCAATATTCCAGTTTTTGTTACTATATTAAAATGAAAGTGTTGTTTATTCCAAATAATAAATATACACTGTAGTTTTGGAAAATTATGCAAGGGTGTGAAAATGAAAATTTCGGCAGTTTTGTCCACATCAGCTATTACCATAATTACCAGCCAGATTGATCACAGATTATTCAAAGGCACTGATATTTCGATCAATGAGCACACAGCGCCAAGTAAATGATTTGTCTGCTCAAGGAGCGAAACTTTTGCTCAGCGATCATCGCTCAGATACTTGACAGACCCCAGGTGAGCAGCGCTCGTTGAGCAATGCTGATTTGGCTGTGAAATATCTGAGCGAACACGTTGCTCGCTGAGCGCTCACATACTTGAAGCGCCCCTGATTGTACCGAGATCGACAAGAGACGATCGTTCTCTCTCGCCGACCTCCGTGGCGGAGTGGTTAGCGTATCGCGCTAAAACACCAGGGGACCCGGGTTCGAATCCCTACTTGGACATGGCTGTCCTTCGTGAGTGTTCCTTTATCAGTTTTATCGCATCATCACACATCTTCATTTTCGCTATTAGCCAAAATTGGAAGAAAAGAGAAATAAGCGAAATCAATCAATCAAGTCTCGTTCTCGTTTCGGAGCTTTGAGCGCATTTATAAGTCCACTGTTCACTTGATGCACAGGAAGGCTAATCGGGACTTTGCTTAAAGTTTAAAGTCGGATACGAACTAGTGTGTACCTTAGCCGGATATCGAATGCGGTAGCCCTTCATCACATGGCGACGATGTTACTACTACGCCATAGCTGCTCAAGTTGTCGCTTAAAATTGGCCTATACCGCCTATCCCTTACGATTTCTAGCCAAAAATAAAGTGGCCTATACCGCATATCCCTTACGGTTTCTAGCCATCGTTACTGCTAGTTTCAGTCAGGCCCGTAGCTAGAATTGATCTCCAGGGGAGGCTCACGGGTTATCAAGGGGGCTTTGTAAACCAAGTCCAGTTTTCAAAAGTTTAACAGTATTAAATGAAGGTAAATTGAGGGGGGGGGTATTGTGTTATTCTAAAACATATAATTTAGAAATATCATGCAAATACTACAGTTTTTTCTATACCTTCTAAAACATGTATTGAAGTGTTAATTGACTGCTACTGACACCATCCCTTAATACACACACACTGTATTATTTTTGATGATACAGGTATTTATATCAGACAAGTAGAAATGCACAATATTCATTTCAATCATAGTGCCGCCGTACTACGGCCGAAACAATAAAACTCCCTTCGTTCCAAAAACTATGGATCTGTTGGCATTTGACGGAGTTGTGGAAGGAATGTGGATGATAACGTTAAAGTCCCAGATATTTATCAAACGAAAAGCTGCAACAGGGTACATATAAAGAAGCTCCCCTATGAAAGAACTTTCTAAAGTCTAGAGAATCTTCTAAACACTTGCCGGTACTTAGACTTATGCTCACAAGCAAGATGAATGAACAAATCTAATAGCTGCTGTTCATGTTCTGTGAATTTATCCCTCGCGAACTTGTCTACATTTTCACTCTACACCTCAAAGAAATTAGAATACAAAATAGTTTTACCTAATGTCAAGGGGACTGGCGCCAGTGCCCGGGGGGGGCTGAGACCGTCTGACCCCTGCTTGACTACGGGCCTGTTCTCAGTGCTAGCTATCCGTATGTTCTTGCCTCCGACGCTTCCAGGAGTACCTGGTTCGAATACCAACCTGGGCATGGGTGTTCTTTGTGAGTGTCACTTAATTTCATCATTCCATCACTCATCCTCATCTTCGCAATAAGTTTCAGAAAAGCGTAGTGAAAGTGCTTACCACTTATCTTATCAGGGTTGATTGCATTCGCGGATATCTCTCGCTGTTGCTCACCAGTCCTCAAAAATCCCACGAGAGGGAAATGTTCAGGCTAAAAAATACCGCAAAGTATTGCACAAATATCCCTCGAGAGGGAAATTTTTAGTCTAAAAATACCGCAAGCTATTGCACAAATATCCCTCGAGAGGGAAATTATCAGTCTAAAAATACCGCAAGCTATTGCACAAATATCCCTCGAGAGAGAATTTCCCTCCGATCTGACGACATCGAGCTCCAAGCTCCTAGCATCACCACCGAACCTCGTGTTGCAATTTTTTTACGCAGTTTCAGCTTCACCCCCCCCCCCCCCGCCCAACGCCCAAGCAATATCTTCGTCCGGAAATTATAGTTTGCATCCGGAGTAGCGGGGTGGGGGGGGGAGGATTATGGCTGAAGTGGCACCAGACAAGTGGCTCTGGCACGTGGCAGAGCCGGTTCGCTTACCAAAACACCTGCAGAGCTTCTCTCTCTTAATTTCAGCTTTTTTTTATTATCATTTGGGAGGAGTACCCAGTTCTTGCATGTATTCCTGCTGCCTGGCAGATGGCGCCGGTACATGATGCGCCTGGAGATTGGCGGAGGCTGGAGACAGCCCCCCTCCTAGGCTGGGGCACCTCAGGGGGTCTACATCCCACGTTCCTGTCTGCAAAAGCATCCTCGATAACGGCGTGTTTTCGATATTTGTTACAATAAAGGGTTGTGCAAGAAACTCGACTTATTTTACTTCGTTTTTCTGCCAATTTTGGCTAAACGCGAAGATGGGGCGGTGGAATAACCGCGAAACAGCTAAGCGCGAAAGATCACAACCGCGAAACGTAACACAGGATTAAACGCGAAATTAATAAGAGCGAAACGGAAGATGCTTAAATGGAATAAACGCGAAGGAATTAGCGCGAAATGGAATAAACGTGAAAGGAACATCCGCGAAACAGATTAATCGCGAAACCAAAATTGAACACCGGAATAAACGCGAAAGAAACAACCGCGAAACAGATTAATCGCGAAACCAAAATTGAACACCTGAATAAGCGCGAAAGGAACAATCGCGAAACAGATTAATCGCGAAACCAAAATTGAACACTGAATAAGCGCGAAAGGAACAATCGCGAAACAGATTAATCGCGAAACCAAAATTGAACACCTGAATAAGCGCGAAAGGAACAATCGCGAAACAGATTAATCGCGAAACCAAAATTGAACACCTGAATAAGCGCGAAAGGAACAACCGCGAAACGGATTAATCGCGAAACCAAAATTGAACACCTGAATAAACGCGAAAGGAACAACCACGAATCGGATTAAACGCGAAACCAAAATCGAACACAGGAATAAACGCGAAAGAAACAACCGCGAAACAGATTAATCGCGAAACCAAAATTGAACACCTGAATAAGCGCGAAAGGAACAACCGCGAAACGGATTAATCGCGAAACCAAAATTGAACACCTGAATAAGCGCGAAAGGAACAACCGCGAAACGGATTAAACGCGAAACCAAAATCGAACACAGGAAAAAGCGCGAAAGGAACAACCGCGAAACGGATTAATCGCGAAACCAAAATCGAACATAGGAAAAAGCGCGAAAGGAACAACCGCGAAACGGATTAAACGCGAAACCAAAATTGAACACAGGAATAAGCGCGAAACGGATTAATCGCGAAACGAAAATTCACAAGTAGAATAAGCGCGAAAGGAACAACCGCGAAACGGATAAAGCGCGAAAATTTCGCTTTCGCGCTTAACCCCTTTCGCGATAGTTCTGGCGATTGCGACCCGCGAAGATGAGCGTGAGTGATGCAGGGGTGGACAAAACTAAAAATAATCCAGGAGCCAGCTTCTTTTTCTCAGGAGCAGCATATTTGTCTTACAAATACGGCTAAGAAAGTTCTTGATACAGCTAAGATAAAGCTACACATTTTGAAACGTGACCTTAAAATGTTTAATTTATTTATTAATACAAGATTGGATTAAAAGTAATTCATCCTTGCTCCACGGTTGCCTGCAAACTCGTCATTAACTATGTCCGCACAGCAAGCTACGACGCCAGAGGTAGTTCTTTCTTTTTTCATCAATTTCATCATGTCATCCTTCACCGTCGCGATTAGAGAAAAGTGTCAGAAAAATGCGCTAAATAACACAATTAGTATGTCTGGCGTAAATTCCAGCTTCCGTGTGTCCGAATTGCTAAGGTTCCGCTGGACATTTGGCCAACGGTAGCTGTGATATTCCAAAATCAGAAGAAAATCACATATGCTCAATATTCCTTCTGGGTTCCTTTCGCAATCGTGTCGTGGCTAGGCAAGTCTATTTTGCATCACAGATATCTAGATGGATGACACAACACAACCCCCGCAGAAGTTTATCCTGGCTGCGAGTCCAGACGCCATAGCCTCACTAGCTTGCTAGTACGCAGCCCATGATGACCAGAAAGGCTACTACAATAGCTGCAAGAAGTTCATTGGCATGTCAATAGATGTCTCTGTAATAGCTATGAGTAAAAGATGGCAACTTTTTAAAATAAATATGCATCAATCAAATTAATCGTACATATTATAAATGCTACTTATTTCTCTCAAATTACATATAAATTTAGAAATGGTGTTTCCTTTTGTTTGCTTTCTTCGGAAGGTTTTAATATCGAAATGTCAGTGGAAGTAAATTACTTTGCTGGATGATAAAGTTATTGTTACTCGTGATCATACAAGTAAAGTCCCTTAATCTCATGGGATTGTTTTTATGTTATTATTGTTATCGTTATTTTATGTTGTTAATACGATCTAATGTAAAATGGAATCTTCTGTTAAAAGTAACTATTGATAAGGTTTGTAGTACAGCGATTATACGTCAAGTTGTCTATCAATTGTCGCAATAAGTTTTATGAAAAGAGCAGAGAAGAGAGAGACACAAACCGAGAAAGAGATGGAGAAGTATAGAGACAAGCGAATAGAAACAGAGAGAGAGAGAGAAAAATGATTTTCTTAAATTTCGTTTTGTTACTTCGCTTTTCTAACAAATTGTGGGTGAGTGACGATGCGATCAAATTGATGAAAGGACTTTCACAAAATACACCCATGCGCTCTGTACTAACCACTCCGCCCCGGAGGTTGGCATCCGAGAAACGAAGAAAGGAGAAGGAGGGAGTGAGGAGGGAGCTGAAACAGTACAAGGAGTGAACACACACGAACTACAAATTAGCGTAGCTTATGCAGGATTCTTAACTTCTTTCGCAGGAGACTGGAATTGTAAGGGTGTATTCCTTGCTGCAATTCTTGCTCGCTCTTCTGTGCTAAGCGTTGCTGGCATGTTCAGTTACCTGCAACATAAATGGTACGGAATTCCCTGTGATAGTTACCACTATATAATGGTTTCTACATTATGTATTACCAACTTAAAAATAAGTGTTGACCAGGGCTCGAAAAATCACAGTCGCCAGGTCGCCATGGCGACTAAAAATTTCAGCCTGGCGACTGATCTTTTGCTGTAATATTGCCACTTTTCAAGTTTGCATGTACGAAATTGTGAAAACTCCAAGTTAAAATTGCAGTACAGCGTAAGTTAGCAAATGATTTTTTTTATCAACGTTGTGAACATCCCATAGAATAAATAACAATTTCTTACTCTTTGTCCCCCCCCCTTCATTACCCGCTTTCTCACATGATTTAGCGATGTTTTAAATACAGTGATGCTCAGCTTCTTATAGATTCATTGATTTGCTTTATTTTTTTGCCACTTTTGACTTATTTGTGAAGATGGGGATGAGTGATGATATGATGAATGAACAATCACAAACATCCATGCTCAGACTGGGATTCAAACCTGGGACCCCTGGCATCGTAGCGCGATGTGCTAACCACTCTGCCACTAGGGCCGGCTCATCTTCTTATAGCATGCATTAGCTATGAAGAAGATTTTTCGAACACTGGTATTGACTTAACACACCCTGTATATAACATAGTTGCTTTGGGGCGGAATATACAAACATACACCATTTTGAAAGTACCATTTTAAATTTTCGTTTTAATGTTACTCAAATACAGAAATCGCATTTACTACTTTGATTTTTCAGAGTTGTTTGAAAATTTTGTGCAGCCCCCTCTACGCATGAAAATTTCTGCAGTAATTCAGTTGCAGCGGAGGTCGTCTTCGTTCGCTACATCTTGGCGACTAAATTTGCGAAGGAAAGATATAATGTGCAGAACTGTCATCTTTCTTCTCCCCGTCATTATTTCCGCTTGCGAAGTAATTGATCATGATGGACCGAAGAACGTTATTCAGCAATTTTCCCTCGTTCCCACATTCGGTCATCAGTTTACGTCAACAAACACTAAACGACTGTGAGATCCGGCCCTTCCTGAAATAAGTGCGCGGTCGGACTTTGACCGACGCACACGGGAGGATGAGGAAAACTGATGGCTTGAGAGCTGTGATGGAAATCGTCTATCTTGGAGGATGGGAACCAATTTGAACAGCCTTGCTCTAACGGAATCAGCCTGTTTCTGAAGAAAACCTAGGGGGCACAGTTTCGCATAGGGTGAAAAGCCATTTTCACACTGTAGTATATGCTACAATGGCCGCGGATACTGAGACAAGCCAAGAAGATTGTAGTTTATATATTTTTACCATGTTCGTTCATTTTGATTCAATTTTTATTTTAAGAGCGACTGGAACATCACTGTTATACACTGTTGCTGGTCTGTCAAGCGCATCATATTCTATTTCACACTTTATTCAATAGTCAGTCCTCCATTTACCACATTTTCCTGCATTTGCTGGGTCAGAGTGTGGTTAAATAAACTTGATTTTGGTAATCACAGTTCCTTTTAACTGTGATTTTTGTGATCACAGTTATTTTTAACTGTGATTTTGGTAATCACAGTTATTTTTAACTTTAATTTTGGTAATCACAGTTCTAACTGTGATTTTGGTAATCACGGCTTCTTTTAACTGTGATTTTGGTAATCACAGTTCTTTTCAACTGTGATTTTGGTAATCACAGTTCCTTTATACTGTGATACGGGCAATCACAGTTCTTTTTAACTGTAATTTGGGTAATCATAGTTATTTTTAACTGTGATTTTGGTCATCACAGTTCCTTTTAACTGTGATTTTCGTAATCACAGTTCTTTTTAACTGTGATTTTGTGTGATAACTGTTTTTCGTAGCACGTTTCTGCGGGATCTGTGATTTGTCATTGGGGCCCGCGGTGGTCTAGTCTGACCACGGCCCGGATTTGATTACGAGGGTGGGTGATTTGAAGTCGGAATTTTTACGGTCTTGTCCCCGCACTAGGAGCCTCTGGGACCCACCCAGCCTGAAATACATGGGTATCCGGGGGGGTAAAGGCAGGCGGAGCGTGGTGCTGATCACAACACCCGCAAAATGGCCCTACCTCCAAACTCCCTATAGATGCTTCGTGTCATGGTGCACAGTGCACGGGGATCTTTACCTAGGATTGTCATTGCTTCATATATCGTGCACAAGTACACTTATCACGTGTGTGTCATACCTTCTCTTTGCTGTTATTGCGATGTTTTGAAAAGTCCTAGCTCCGTGGATGAGTGGTTAACACAGCGCGTTATGACACCAGGGGTCCAGGATTCGAATTCCGGTGTAGGCATGGGTGTTCTTCATCACTCATCATCATCTTCGTGATTACCCAAAGTGGCAGAAAAGCCAAGTAAAATAAACAAAATCAATGTAAAAAGTGAATGAATTATGCGATCCCTGCAACAAAACTTAGCTCTTATATTATAAAATCTTGGTGAACATCCGCTCCCTGTTTCCGTCTGGTGCTGATGTTTTTTTTTGTTTTACGGTGCATAAATGAACTTTATTTGGTAACACTGTATAATTTATTTTAAAAAATAAACAAAACCATAACAATTGTATGAAAAATTTGCGAGCAAGAAAACAATGTTCACAACTGCATTTACACTGACTTCCCCACATATCAGTAGATCTTTTTTCCTTCTTTTTTATGCCAGTCCACCGCATTTTGGCCAATGGAATGCGGCGGTGTCGAATGTCACAGACTAACTTCAGTTTCTGTGCTTGCCTTGACAGCTGCTGGAAAGTGTCGTGTGTCATCGTTGAGGAACCAAAAACTGGTCTGGAACGCTCTGGAAGCAAGGTGGGAGGGAGGAGGGGGTGGTGGTCGCAGGCCTCAGCGCTGGTTGAGCTGGTGGCGGAAAGAGAAACCTGTAAATCTTCAAGACCTGGGTCAAGTGGTTGCCCTGCCATCTGTTGCTGACTTGAGGAACTAATTTATCGGCAAGGATCGGGCCGGGAAAAGCACGTCTCCTGTTTCGCTTCCTCAGAGGAGCGCAGTGTTGCCAAGTGTCAGAGGTTGAGACCATATCTGGTTTCCGAAAATGTCCGTGGAAGAAACTGGTTGTTGGAGCTCCGATTTCGGGTAAATCAAAATCAACGAATGTTGCGCAAAGTTAGGGCACGGACACTTACTATAACACAGACTGTCTTCCAAATTGCCGACTACGTACAGAAAATGCCCGATTAATAAGAAAACTAAATATAATTCTGCGGAAAGTGACCAAAAGGCAATAAGAGTTGGCAACTCTTAGGAAGATTGCAACACTGCGCACTTGGAAAGCAGAAATACTGCTGAATTGTTTTAGATTTTGCTAAACCAAGACAGAAAAGACTGATCCAGCCTAATACGCTCCTAATATCCATAAACAATTAATATGATTCATACATCGTCAGTGGAACCACAAGCAGAGAAACCTGCGCAGACCCGCGACTCCTATGCGCCGTACCCCCGCGTGGAGGGGAGGGGGAGAGTGGACCATGCTTCCTTATGGCCCGAGCTGAACGGAAGAAGGGAAAGCTGCGCGGGGACTTTTCATCCAAGGTTTTTTCCTTATACAATATTGTTTATCGTAATCTATTGTAATCCAGCACTTTTTAGTTTTCTCGTTATTCTGACACTTTGAACCAAATTCGTTCCTTTAGTAGCCTAACATCACAAGATGATGATGTTAGTAATGTTTTATGATTAAGGCAAGGCGAAAGAATAGAAATTGAAAATGTTGTTGACTATCGTTCATCATTCTGACAGACAGATGGACAAATATATAAATAATGTTTAAGCACATTGGTCTTTTGCGATAATTCTCATCCTCATCTCTCGCGCTACGACGCCAGGGGTCCCAGGTTCGAATCCTGGCCTGGGCATGGATGTTTGTGACCATTCATCAATTTCATCATGTCTGAAATAATAGAGAAATAGGAAAAAAACTATTATATTCTCACCGATCACACTTCACTGTACGTACACTTGCAAGAAGGATGCAAAGTTTTCAGTTATGGTAACACTTTACTGTGACGGGTTGCAACACTGACCAAGGCACCCCTCGTGTAATTCTTGCCAGATGCCCTTGCCTACACACAGTCTTTCTGGAAGCAGTACACTACGGAATTGACAGGTTTGTAGAAAGAAGACGTCCAGTTGAAAAATATACCCCAACATTTTGGTTCGGTTTGGTTCTCGTTGGGTTGTTTACAATGCCTTCTTTGAGCCTTCTTGTCGCTGGGAAGAAAATGGTCTCCTTGGGTCGAATTTCCGAGGAAGAAGTTCACATTTCTACTGATTTACCAGTCACTTTGTCTAGCCATCCTGATGGTTGATTAATTTTACTCGTTCATTAAACATTATTATGGACGCGTCAGCAACGAGATTACTCGCATCCCTCTTGAGTATTTGATTTGATTTTGAATTTAAAAGTTTGTGTCCATCAGATTTTACACCCGTCAAATTATACGGGGTCCAGCTCCTTACCGTTACAAATAACAACTCTAAAATCTTAACTAAAATCTTAAAATATTCTGACTTAGGTTAAAAGCTGATGCTGTAAACGGGCACTCGGCACACACAAGGAGACAAAACACAGGACAACACACACACAGTCCTACAAAGATTATACTGGTTGTAGGTTCAGACGCCAGAGCCTCGTTAGTCAAAACGTCTTGAGTATAACACATATTATCGGGAGGGGGCTATTCAGTGTTGCCACAATATGAGAGCACAATTTCCCTTTCCAAGGTGCAAAATTTCCCTTTTTGGACCAATTTTTCCCTTCACCTAAGCAAATTATATAATAATAATTAGTAGTAGTAGTAGTAGTAGCAGTAGCAGCAGCATTATTAGTGGTGGTGGTGGAAGCAGTAGTAGTATGTATTTAAGTATTCCGTTGAATTCGTTATTCGTTTGAATAAAACATATTTTAAAAAATATTCACATTTCAGTTTCATCATTCCCTGACCGTCCCAGGTTTGGATCCCATTCAGGAATCCATTTAATTGTTAATCCTCATCGTTACTATTTATCCAAAGATGCATAAAATCAACGTACAATAAACTTAAAGGGGCAGAGACAAGTAGGCATAGCAAAATATATAACATAAAAATGTGGATATGAAATTCGAAATTAATATAAACTGTAAATAATGTAGTCAGACGACCTTAAAATTTCCCTGCAATTCCCTTCATCGAAATTCCCTTTTCCCTTTTGGCTAAAATTTTGGTCCGAATTTCCCTGCAAAAGGGAAATTTCCCTTCGTGTGGCAACACTGGGGCTATTTTCCGTCGGAATTCTGCTATTCTATCCAACATTTACATTAATGTTTAAAGGCCGTTGGGTGGGATCGACCCTCCACTAAGGACATCTAAATTAACAATAATAGTTAACACATATAACAATATAATGTGATAGCTTCCCTACAACGCATAGCCGGCCGCCGTGGCGGAATGGTTAGCACATCGCGCTACGACGCCAGGCATCAACTCATCCCCATCTTTTCAAATTAGCGAAAAGTGGCACAAAAAAGCGAAGTAAAGTAAATGAAATCAATCAATCAAACCTACGACGTATAGAAGACGATTATTCACTCCTTAACCCCCCCCCCTTTACCTCCGCTCCAGAGAAGTGTCGTCGTTTTTCTGACACTTTTGGCTAATCGCGACGTGATAAGGATGAGTGATGATTTATTGCTTGAAGAACACATGATCCCCACTGAGGTTTATACTTGCCGTGAGTCCAGACATTCTTTTTCTTTTTTAAGAATGTTGGGCAAAAGAGCTGTTATGACACCCACCAGCCCCCCTTGGGCACGCCACTTCCCCCCTCACTTTATTGAACCTAATCTTGTCAACTATAAGGTTTATTGTAACTTAACGAAGGAGATAAATGTTGATGACCCAATATAAAAATATACTTATAATTAGGGCCTGGGACTCTATATTCCTTTCCCGGATTCTCTGGAGTAAGAGAACGCGAACGCGTTCTGTGCGCATGTTGAAGGGTGTGCGCCTCGTCCAATGAACTCGCGGAGGGGAGGGGCATCCACGGGAGGGGGCTCTTTCGCGGTCCAGTAGTTCCGTAGTAAACATGTCAACTCGCAAGTCTATGGGAACTGCATTCAGGAGAGCGCCTCATAGTGTTGAATGTGTTCGAGAACAACTTGTTTGAGAAGTTTAAAACACATGGCTTTGTTTTTTTTTTTACAAATGTTTAAAACAAAGTGTTTAAAACAAAGTGTTTAAAACATGTTTTTCATACTTGTATAAAACTCATTTTGATACATGATGTTTCATAGTTTGTGGTTATTTGCATGTTTTTTGAAAATGTATGTTTAAATTTGTTTTAATTTTTTTTCTGTTCTTCGTAGCATTAAAAGAAATATACGTGGAATATTATTTGTTATTTGTGTAAAACAATACACTGGCCATTGTTAAGAATAAAAGAAGAAATTGGAAGCAGAAAAGAGTTTTGCTTTACGGCCGTTAACACCGCGCAGCACTTCGTTGCTTTCATCCCGCACCCTTCTCCACCTAGTCTGGTCCCGCCCACAAGCTTTCCCCTCTGCGCGTCGCTACTCCAGAGAATCCGGAAAAGTAGTATATGTTCTATAAAACTGTAAAATATGTAGTCTATGTAAAATATGTAGTCTATGAAATTATGTCATAAAAATTGAAAAATATGCCATAAAAAGTAAAAATATGCCATGAAAAGTAAAAAATATATCAGAAAAGCAGAAATATTCCCAGTAAAGCCAAATAGGGTGTCCTATAAGTAATAGCGCAAGCAAACATAGTTGAAAGTACACTATAATAGAAGCAAAAATGTCTCAGCAAACATGGGTCTGCAAACGATCCGTTTACGAGATAATAGCGAATGTGTGATTACAAGCCGCCACTGACTTCATTGTTTGCAAACCTCGTCCTAGTTGGTAATATGCTAATAGTGTGCGAATGTGTGGTTACAAGCCGTCATTGATTGCATTTTGTAAACACCGAGTGCTTTACTCCTTGCGCGGTTTGCTCTTTGTTTATAAAACAGATCATTTCCGAGAGGTGGCGTTGGAATGAAACAGGATGTAAGTAGAATGTTCAATAAAAGCAATGAGATCTCCATACGGTATTATTAGCATTTTACCAACTAGGACGATGTTTACAAACAATGAAGTCAGTGGCGGCTTGTAACCACACATTCGCGATTATCTCGAAAACGGCTCGTTTGCGGACCCATGTTTACTGACACTTTTTTGCTTCTATTATCGTGTACTTTCACCTGTGTCAGTTTGCGCTATTACTTTTGAAACACCCTGTATATGCACAACAGTACTTTCGAATTTCTTATTATACAGGAAGTCTGTAACTTAGGGAAGATCGACTAGGGTGGGGTGGGGGTATTAAATGAAGTAAGAATACCATTAACCGAATAATGTAATTGAAAAGTACTGAAAATACTATGAGGTTCACTGCAATTATCCTAAGTTTAATTTAATTTACTAATCTGTCAGATTTACACCTTTGTGGAAACTAAAGCATAATTGGCAGCTCGCTGCAGCTCTGGCAAATCTAGGCAATCAGTACACAAAAACACAACTTTTCTTAGGTAGATCTTAACTATATATAATCTGAAAAGCAGCCCACTAAAAAGATAAACAAATGTGAACAACTGAAACTGTTTACTGTTTACAGTGATTCTCGTGCCCGCACAACAACGACAGAGAACATTTTCCCTATCAATTGTCAGCGGGATAAAAAAAATGGGGGAGATTATTGTACTGTACTATTTGGTAAGAAAAGACAGCATCTGCTTTCAATTTCTTTGTCCGTAATTCCTTACCATCGATAATATAAATTATCCGTTGCGCTAAAGGTACGAGAAATAATAATCGATTATGTGCAAAACAATTACGAAATTATACAGAAATATGTCTTATTACGAGAAAATTGAAGAAATATGTTGTAAAAACGCGAAATTGGTGAAATATGTCAAAATATGTCTTATCAAGTTCGTCTATTTCAGCTGATTTTCATCAGATACGTAAAGATCTCAGTATTCGATCCGATGCCGAATAAAAAATATAACATAAAGTCCCGGGCCCTATACCCTGCGACAGGTTAAGTTTGCAGCAGGTTTTATGTATTAATCCGCGTGAGAACGGCGCTCAGCATCTCCCGTGCGAGTCTTGCCTCGACCGCCGAGCTGTTCATATCACAGACATTGAGAAAATCGGCAGTATTGCAGCGGAACTATATTCTGCTCGCACGTTTGGGTCTACGTGGGCGAAAAGTTGCTGCAAACTTAACTTGTCGCGGGGCTTAGTTATAATATTTTCCTTTTTGTGACTCATGCGCCTTTTCCCGAACGCCTTAGAAATTTATTTATAGATGATCATGAGCAAATAAACGACCAGTGCGTTTGCAGTTTACGTATGCCACATATTAAACTGAAGTAAGGAAACTACAAACTAACTTAACGAATGACCAAAAAAAAAAAAAGTAACAGAAGGCCTCCCCGATGGCGTAGTGGTAACGTCATCGGCTCAACGGATCCCGGGTTTGATACCCGGTGGAGTCACATACTGGTTCGGATCCCATTTTAAACTGTAGGTCCAGTCCCGATGAGCCTTTCTGTGCATAAAGTGGATCAGTCAATCAATGTAAGTAGCAGAAGTCATTCCAGGAGAATGTATGTGTGTGTGTACAGCTTGAACCTCATGCATTCTTGAATATTTCAAGACATGAAGGTATCCAAAAGCAGATGTTTCCTTGTCACGTGCATCTGTCTTTTTCTTTCGATTTTTTTTCGTGGCTCTCCATTGAAACGGTTCCACTGACTTTCGTTTCGAAATGCGTCACTTCCTCTGGATGACCCTCTTGGAACCCTCCCCTCCTTCCCAGCTCCACTCCCCCGCAGGAATAAAAAGGGTTGCGTGCGATCGGGGTCGTCGAACTCTTTTTCGAGTCGTATTGGTTCACAAGGACCATCTGCTGTGCGTACGTTCTTCGCTTCCACACTCAGGGAGACACGGGCCCCCTTCCTGTTGCATGTCTATCGCCGCTCCACCAACCTTCTCCAAAGCAATGTGGCGACCTGTGTTATCGTCCGATCTGACCACATCTCAGAGGACCTTGCCGTGGTTAACAGTAGAGGAAATGTTGTAGGAGCGCTTCCGTTTTCATTGAATTTGATTTTGGGGGTTCCGTGACCAAGGGCGGTTGCAATTCCGTAACCAGACTGAGCAGGAAACGAGCATCGAAACAATATTGAGACTTCAGAGTCTCTCTCTCTCTCTCTCTCTCTCTCCTAAGAGACAAGTATTACGCCCTTGCACAATTTCATAAACTCAGATATGTTAAAAATGTACAAGTCATAAGTTTAAAAAGGTTTAATAATGAAAATTGATTAATTGATTGAGTTAGGTTTTTAAGCCCACTTTATGCACAGTAAGGCTAATCGGGGTGGGGTGACTTGACCTTGACCGAACCACTATGTGTCTCCAACCGGTATCGAACCCGGGACCCTTGATTACAACGCGACGACGTTGGCACTACGCCATCGGGAAGGCCCTTTAATTAATAGTGAATATATTTCACAAAGCTTGTTCATAAACTAAAATGTCCAATGTACAAAACTTTATGATGTAAACGTGGATTCACCAATCGTGAAATTATTCGTTTCAATGTACTAACCTTTATGTAACGAACTAATGGCTGTGAATTTAACATTTTTATTTTCTGGAATACGTCAGTTCACTTTGAATAATTTACAAAACTCAACTTGCGTATGTTCAGTTTATTTGCATGAAACAACTCAAAACATTATGTGGGAGTCTAAGTTTTACTTACACTGTCTGGGTTCTAGGTAGAAGTGTTAAGTGTTCTCGACACTATTAAATATCTAAGTATAGAAAAAAACTTTATTCCACATACAAATTCAAACCACCTTAAGTACTGAAGCTCCAGTTCTCGTGATCTGTCATCCGGATGTATTCAACCTTTGAAATAATAAAACGTTTGCAGTAAAATTTATCCTTGAACACCTACCCTGATGAAATGTTTCAGTGTAGGCTATTGGTGTCTTGATGTTCCCGACTACAGGAGCTGTGGGAGAAAAAGCTACAGGAAACGTAACACAAAGGAAACTTGGTTGATGTCATAACGAGACGAGCCAAGCCTCGGCCTCGTTTCGAAATTCAGACGAGACCAAGACCAAGACGATCTTGTCAAATTCGAGACAAGAACGAGACCAAACCATTTCAGAATTGTCGGAAATACCCCTAGAATGAGACCAGACCAAGATTTAGTGCGCGAGTTGTATGATACACAGAGAAAAACGGATTTGTTGAAATTAACGTTTGGTTATACACTTTGTTAACCGTAAAAAAAAAACATTTTTGGTAGCCTTTGCTAATTTTGATCAAATTCTTTTGCAACTCTGAACAAATATGCACGATTACTAAAATAATTTGTTTCTGGTGAACGATCATTTGATTCTCGCCCATTTAATGTCTTTACTATGCGGCTTATTCAGACGAACCAAGCACAAGCAATACATTCCTCCCCCTATAGTTGTTGGAACTATGTTTGTCTTTTTTCCGAGTTTTCTCTAGATGATATCAATGTCTAGGCACGTATCTAGAAATACATTTCTCAAGGGATCCGAACCAAGTGTCTAATTATAATAATAATGTTTAAATTAAAATAATTACAATTATATGTTTTTTTAAAAAAATCGTATTAATTAAAATATTCAAATTAATTAATATTATATTTTTATTTCATGAACAGGCGAAAAAAGTCGGTATAAGGATATAGTAATATAACAGCACGTATTCATTTTCTAGCTTACGTACAGTTAAGGTCGACAAAATAAAAAAAAAATGCATTGGCAAGGAAATTAATATCAAATTGATAAAGAATTTAATATTTCTGGAATATCAAAAATGGATATTAGATCCAGTTGACGAAACATAAAGTTCCTGGCAATATTGTATGGATATTTGTATAAGTAGTAATAAATCTTGCATAAGTCTTCTTTGGTATTGTCATTCAAAGTCATATGATCCCAATGTAATCATTGCCTTCCAATAAGTTCGGCGGATATAAATAGCCCTCGATTAAACAACAAGTATATTTTCATTATTTAATTTTAGTTATTTAATTAGTTCATTAATTTCATTATTTAATTTTATTACTAAGTAAGTCTTTCGGGGGGGGTCCCCCCTGGACCCCCAAATACGTCCTTGCCAATGTCGTCCAGTATTCAACTCTTCTCTCTTTATTTTCTAGAGAGTGCTGCAGTAAATGAAAATGTCAAGCAACAGTCCTTTAGAAACTTCCTTTCTAACTAATCAGGTAGTATTTGAAAATTTCCTGTCTACTGGATGTAGAAATAATTGTGACCAAATTTGCCCCGTAAAGTTACACAATTTTAAGGAAGAGAATGTAGTATAGATATCTTTATATGTATTTTACCATTAGTCCTCTTGTTGTTGCTTGTATTGTTTCTTTGAATACCTATTTCAAACGTTTGTAATGCATTTGGAACCGTTCCTAGGAAATCAGTTCATTTGCAGTGAAAATATATTAGAGAAAGTGACATGAATGGCAAAGTCAATGGAAAGCTGACCAGCAATTGCCATGACTGATGAAACTAATGAATGTATGGAACCGCTAGATCCACCTCCAAAGGAAAAGCAAAAGACTTTTAAAATCAAAAACATCCCTTCAACTGTCAAGGTAAATATTCTATCACAATGGAAGGGTAGGGCAACCTAACGGTGCTCCTTCCAAGGGTGGGTTTACGAGGCCCTAAACAGTTTCAAGGTTGGTCGTCCCTTCAACCAGACTTTATGCCCCTTCTGTGAAATTGTAGAACATACAGCATGAATAGACGAAGACAGGTAATTTGTTTATGTCTTCTTGTGAATGGATCTCGTATTTTTCATCCCTTTCTTTGCAGAGGTACTGGATTTGCCTGTATTTCTCCAATCTATTGTCATTTAAATAGAATTCGTTGGATTGCTCTGGAAAGAAGAAGGAGAAACAGTAACTATGATTTTATTGTTCGCCCGCTGGCTACATACGTTGACAATACACATAGATAGCCTGTCAAGTTGACACCAGTTTCACTACCTACATGTACACGAATCTACACGTTGTTTTATGTGAACTTAATGACTGTTAATATTGATGAAGGTGTAATTCATAGAGGTGGATCCGTTCTATGTTTTTGAAAAGTTTCGGCTTATTTTATTCGATTCGGGCCAATGAAAAATATTCATATGGTGAAAACTTCAGCTTTCTCGTCCCCCAGAAGGGTAGCATTTGTTGCTGTATCGGTTCAACTAGACAGTTCGACAAGCTTACGATAAATGATTGCTTGTAAACAAAACGTCGTAATTATTTAATTTGTGTTGTATCAGTTACTAAATTCATATTGAAACATAAAAGGAGATTGTACTCAAATGTTTTAAAGAATATTATTTATTCCCGGTCACGGAAATCTACAACCTACAACTGAGGGTTCGAAAGATGAAGCTAGCAGTCGGTAGGTAGGTCTTGACTCTCAAGGGCTGTTATCATTGTCGTAGCAGAGGAGGGGGTTAAAGGGCCCCCTCCGAAATTTTGAAAAATCAGCATTTTCAAATAAAAGCACTAAAAACTCGGGAAAAACCAGAATGGTAAAAGCAAGCCCTATAAAATTACCCCCAGTTGCTATTTTTGAGAGTTGAATGTTTTATTGTGTATGCCGCGCACTAGAAAGCAGCCAGGGGCACAACTTTTGAAAAACATTTTGTTCTCATAAGTTTATAAAGATCTCAAATTCTCCCTTCCATAATCGATATTTAAATGTTATTTACTAATTTCAATAGGCAAACATATATATATATATATATATATATATATATATATATATATATATAACAATAACAAATATAATAATAATAATAATAATACGACAAATTATTAGGTGCGCCATGTCCCCGCGGGCACCCTATAAGTTGGTGCCACTGAAAGCATCCAAGTATACAATTTCAGCCCTTCCCGAAAAAGAATATCTGTGTATAGGTTAATTTTATTACTTATTATTTTCATCTATCGCATGGTCTTCGGAACTGTGAACCCAACTGACCCCCACTATGAGTGTGTAGGGGGAAGGGGGGACTGTTACTGACTCATATTGAACAACTGCAGGCATTGAACTCTATCACAAACTGAAGCAGTAATGCAAGTAGTATCATCAGAGTATGATGGTATTCAACATCCCCCCACCCCCTCCCCTTTTCAGTAGTGTAGAGTTCCAAACTTTTAATGTCCATTTGTGATGGCTTTGACTTTGCCAGAAGCCGATTAAAAGGAAGCGGCTTATTTGTGGAGCAGGGGCGGCGCCAGAAATTTTCAACCGGGTGGGCAGAAGCAGTATATTGATAGATTAGGGTGGGCAGGTATAAATGTAAGGCATATATATGCATGTAAGACACATATATATACGACATACATGCATATGTATCCCCCCTTCTCTCTTACATTCCCAATTTCCCTTCACTTCTTTTCCCGTTCCTTTTCATGATTTCTGTTTTAGTCCCTAATGCCTTCTTATATCTTTCTTTCTCAGCTTGTTACCTCTTTCTCCCTTTCACTTTCTCTCGTTCCATTCTTACCTGCCATGCACAAACACATCACATGTATATGTGTGTGTGTGTGGGGGGGGGGTGTATGTGTGTGTTTGGTTTCTTTCCTCTTTCTTTTCTAATCTATTCTCGCATCTTGTTCCACTTCTTTGTCTCCGATGGACACAATTATATCAAGGAGTGTTTGTGTGCGCGCAGCCATACAGTTTAATCACATTCCTTCCTTCATGTCAATATATTGAAATAAATGTGAATGTTTGCAGTAACGGCTATTGGGTGCCAAAACTTGGGGGCAAGGACACTTTATTTTTTTTATTTTTTTTTGGTAGAAACGTCTTAGCATTTAAAGGTCACAGTACGGGTGCACCAATTGGCATAATGTGGCGGGGATGGGGAAACTCTCCTCTTAATCGCCGCCACTGGATATTTGGATTAAAATTAATGTCATATTGGGACTATAAACACACACACATGGAAAAAACAGTTCTTTGTTCATTCTGCATAAAGTATCCTAAGGCTTATGAAAGGCTATTTTGACAAAATATCTCCCAAAAGTAATAATCAAGTAACATTGAAAAATCTGTTAGCTAAGTTGTTATTCGTTTTCTGAAGTAAGTCTTCGTTACTCATGCGGGAGAAGTTATACACGTATGGTTAGATAAACACATGCACTGAGGTAACAAATAGTTTACATTTTGTAGAATGTGATTTTGGACACAAGGAATTCATTGAAATTGATCACTATACCGGTAACTTTTCGAAAGCGCTCAAATGTCAACTTCTGTCTTGCGCAGAATACCCTGGAAACATTAATCTTGCAGGCGAATGAGTCTGGCGCCAGGAACAACAGTCACAATAATAATTTGTGGGGGATTGTATTTTCAATATCTGCGTGCATTTGTTTTTCCCCTTTCGTCACTTCCATCCCATCACCATTGAACCTCATTGTCGCCATTAGCCAAAATTAGCAGAAAAGTGACTTCACATACCTAGGTAGAACAAATCAGTCGAATCAGCAACAACGTATTCTTCCAAAAGTAGAGTTTAATTAGTTACCACTTCGAAAGTTGAGGTGGTAGTTTCAAATTCACAGTGTTTCATTGTTGGATCAAGGCAGCTAATTCCGTGAACAATGACCTTGTTTTCCGAAAGTCTCAAATATTTGTCTCTGGGAATGCACTCTCTTAAATGAACGCATCTTCTATGGTGATAATATAATACGTATCCTGCGAGTTCTTTCTGTATACTTTTTTCTCCAATGGCATAACGTTGTCGCCTTAAAATGAATAGGTTCTGTGCTTTCTACTGCCCCCTCCCCTGGTGGAAGAACAATGCACACTGGTTCGGACTCCACTTTAAATTATAGGTTTAGTCCCGATTAGTTTATCTGAGCACAAAATTTGACTTGAAAACAAATAAACAAAATTTTCTTATGAATACTTCGTGACATACCTTTCCTTCTTTACTTCATCTGCATGTACAGATTCTGTTGACCTTTTCGGCTAAACCTCTGATGCTTCTAAAGTTTAAACCATTCTCATCGAGATTGATTAGTTCTCTGACTCCCTCAAAACAAAGCTTTCCTTCCAACCCCTTCTGCTTTTAATCACAAGAAAAATCGCATGATTACGTAACTAATAGGCAAAATGTATGTGTGGAACTAGGATTTCTAAATAGAATTAGCAACCCATTATCAATTCAATAATTCTGTTGGTTTTTCCAAACCCACATAACTGTTACATCAAAATTAATATACGTCGGTATTATAGTGGTTATTGTTATTGCTTCTTATTAGTATTTATTAGAACTAATACAAAGTTGTTACTATATATACACCATGTAGATATTTAAAAATGACAGGTATGTAAAATATGTATAAATATAAAAATTGTAATGAAATGAAGAAAGAAACACTTCTGGAATTTCAATGTAGACCTAATAAAAAAGTCGAAATAATTTATTGTGCTGCTGGAGGAAGCAACGCTGAGGTTTTTATTTGTTTATTTAGAGATTATTTTAATCATACGCAGGCCGGGATTTATATATGTGAAGACCCAGAGCTTAGAATACCGTGACCTCACCCCCAATCCCCTCCACAGTTTCAGTTATAACTTTTCGCCAAGCTACATGAGGTGGTTAGTTATACGTATTTCTACATTTTCCATCAAATCCGAAGTACCTAATTTTTTCATTATGGGGTACTTTTAAAAGCAGTTCTTTCGCCAGTGAAGGCCTGGAGGTTCAGCCCTCAAGCTCACTCTAAATCCTGATCTCATTTTGACCATACCCTGCAAAATTTTGCGCCTCCTAAGCCCACTAGCTGCTTCTAAACATAGAAGTATTCAATTGGTCACAGTTTTTTCTTGTTTCAAGATCTCTAGTGATTCCTTTTACTTTCTAATGACAAAGTTAAATCAGCTTTTTAAGGAATGACGATATGTGAACATTTCTATATAGATAATATTCATTAGAAAAATATACTTGTAATGAACACTTATTTATTTCAACATTCACATATCTCTAAGTATATGTACTTACAGTGGATTTGATTGGGTGGGCAATCGGGTGGGCACAGGAATTTTTGGGTGGGCGCTTGCCCACCCGTGCCCACCCCTGTCGCCGTCCCTGTTGTGGAGATGGAAATAGAAAAGGTAAAAAGAAAAGAAGATTTTCCTTGTCGGCTCGAGCGATGATTCACACCAACATTGTCGACAGTTGAGCGTCGCGGCTCTTCACATGGAGGTCATCAACGCTGCTGTGGGGCAGGACACCTTGAAGAAAGAGTGAGTCATCCTCGTTAAAGCTATTACAGTTCAGCTGATGCATAGGCCTTTACACTTTTCTGCCACCTCGGTTTGTTTGCAAATAACCCGCCCTGCGTTGCCAACTCGGCATAAATTGGTCGGGGTAAAAATACACCACTGAATTATAACAACGTATCTTCAGTGGGCACCACGTCCTTCTTTTTTACAACGTAACACTATAGATCGACCACAAGCAAAAAAACCTTGGGACGAAAAGTCCCCGCGCAACTTTCCCTTCTTCCCTCCACCTCGGGCCATAAGGAAGCATGGTCCACTCTCCCCCTCCCCTACTCGCGGGGATACGGTGCACAGCAGTCGCGGGTCTGCGCAGGTTGTTTTGCTCGTGGTTCCACTATAGTAACCCGTTATGCACAGATTGGCAACACTATTGTAAGTGAGAAGTTCAGGGCAACAGCGGTCTAACCAATATTTCCTGTCTCCAAGTAGTGAAAATTAAAATGATACTAATGGGCCATTGAAACAGTGAAGTACGAGAAAACTTGAGTTGATACATCATATTTCTAAAAGCGTGTGTACGTTGCGCAAAATAACTTCAGTGAATCAGTGGACACACTGTTGGGTTGGGATTATTTTAGCTTCTGTGGAGGAGTGGTTGAAAGCGCGCTACGATGCCAGGGGTCTCGGGTTGGGCAGAAGTGTACCTTCATCAATTTCATCATATCACCACTCATCCTCATCGTCGCGATTAGAAGTGGCAGAAAAACGACGCTAAATAACGAAAAATAAAATCTTTTTACCCAATATGCCCTTTTGCCTCCCCCCCCCAAGTTGCTTCATCAAAACTATCCATCATGGATCTACCAGCTAAATCCATTGAGCAAGGTACGTTAGTTATTAATTGTGACTGAGGTAATTTAAGGGGTGATGCTCATCATATTATTTTGGAATGTCCAATTCACTCAGAAAAACGAAATACTTTATACAAAACATTATCAAAAATTTATGTGCCTTTTCCCATAAATTTGACTTAATTGTTGTACACACCAGATTTCCTAATTGGACATATTATACTTTCTTTTTTGAGGCAAGCTAATATACAATTGTAATATATTTTCTTAATTGATTGGTTGATTTGCTTTATTTTACTTCTTTAACATTCTTCTCTTTATTTTCTAAAAATAAAAATAAAGAAGGCTCGTCTATTGAAAGAAATACTAGCCATGGAGAATTTCTTGGTGAATCTTCGGTTAATCTTCCTCATACTTCGAACGAAGTTTAATAATTATTTCTGACCCATCAACAAGTCATCCCGAACATAGTGTTGAAGTTTGAAAATGATAGTTCACTATACCTAATTTCGCTTAATTAATTAATATCAGAGTTGATCAGAGTTTAAAAATATTAGTATTATTTTGTTAGTATTATAATTTGATGCCTATGACATCATCACGTGAAGTTTGATGCCCCCCCCCGCCGGAGAAAAGAGCATTGTGTGCCAAGATAAAGTAAACTGTCTTGCCCCCCCCTCTCCCAGTTATGGTACCAAATCGCCGCTACTGATTTTTGAACAACTATTACAGCACAGACATAATCTAGAATATAATTATTCACCTTCTATAAATATAATGGAACGTCAATATGAAGTAGGCTATTATTAGTTGACTATTATTAAACAGTATACTGTGAGAATAAGTTTCAAGTCTCTTATGCAAGTATGGCATGTGCCGTATAGGCCTATATTAAGGTAGGTCGGTAGAAATGAAGCTCACTGCGGTAAAGTTGCATTATTTCAAGCAGTAACGTCTGAAAATCAAACCAAAATCAGATAACATCTTCAGTTCGGGCATGAAAATGAAGTTTTGAAGAAGAAAAAATATGTATTCAAGTTTTCAATTTCCTATTTGTATGATTACTTCATTTAATTTTTCTATCGCAAATAGTTTATTTGGCTTTATACATACATATTAACAATAATGCGTGTTTAAAATAATTAGTACTTATCATATTTAATTCTTAAATTGTGTCAAAAATAGGGAAATTACAATATTTGGGCACCAACAAACGTGTATTTTTAAGGGTGTTACTCGATGGTAACATGTTTTACAGACCACGAAAAATCTTTCAATGTTTTTGCGAAGATTGACTAAAAACTTCTGAGCCTCAAGAAGACCAAAGAATATACAGATTTGGCAATGCTTTTATTTTTCAACGTAAAACTCCTCAAGGGCTACACACTTGCTCCAGCGGTGTTGTAGCGTATTTATCCTATTGGAGAAGAATTCTTCATGTTGAAACCATAAGAACTCCTCCACGGTTTCAATGACGGCATCGTCGTTGATCAACTAAACTGGAACCCGCAGTCATGGATTGTTGACATGGGCCATAGCAATCGCTGAGGTGTGTGCAGGAGCATTGTCCTGGTGGAAGAGGACTCCTCTGGTCAGCATGCCTGGTCTCTTTCCTTGGCTTTGCAATCTGAGACGTTTCAGTAGGTCAGAGTATACTCTTCGGTGATGATGCGACCCCTTTCAGGGTAATCAATCAGCTCATAATGGGAAACCTAGCGAATCCCAAAAAAACTGATCCCATCACCTTCACGGCTGACGTGGTGACCTTGGCCTTCTTCGGTGTGAAAGATGGTGGATGCTTCCGCCGAACATAATATCCGCAAGAAGCACAATCTAAAAATCCCCAAACATAAAACCGCCACATATAACAAACTGCCTGCACCATTGACTAACATTATTTGCCATCAAAGTTTTAAGAGAAATCTGAAGAACTTACTATTGTCCCAACAACTTCATATGTTAACAATTTCACCTGCACTTATACATCATATAATGCATACCTAACCTACCCCCCCCCCCCGACACACATTGAACTACCAAAGACTTATTACTTATCTTTACTCAACAGTATACTCGTATATACTAATCTATTCAATGTATTATTTTATCATTGTATAATCTTTATATTATCTTTATTGTATTATCATAATCATTATGTGTTTTTTTTCTTTCTTTTTGTTTTTATTCATTTATTGTATCTTTGACAAGGGTTGGTTGTAAGAACGGCCCATGAGGCCGAAACACGCCTGCTTAAATAAAGACCATTCTATTCTATTCTATTCCATTGCTTCGATTATTCTTTTCTTTCCGGATGATAGTGGTGGGCACAGCACACTCATTCATAGTAATGAATCGAGCAAGAAACTTGTCCACATCTGCTTCAAACAGTTCCAAATTGTCCCTTGACATCTTGTACCGAGGGCGCTTCCGGTCAGGAGTCAGAAGACGTGTAACAAACTGAGCGGAAACTCTTGAGAAACTAAGCTCTTTCTTCGAAATGTAATCGTCTCGCTCTTACGAGATGCCCAATATGACTGCTACTTGATGTGTTGCAATCGGCGATCTTGCACGATCATGTCCAAAACAAGATCAATGTTTTTTTTGGTGTTCAAAGTCGCTGGTCTCCCGGACCTCGGTTTAAGTTCAACAGTCTTTCTTCCATGCTTGAATTGTTGCATCCAGTGCTTCACTGTGGCATATGAAGGGGCATTGTCATGTAAGTTATTGAACATATCTTGGTGAATTTCTGATTGAGTTATCTGGATTTCTGATGGTGGCACTTATTTGAGATGATCGCCGCGCGATGCTCCAATTTATCCATTTTCAACAAATCACTACACCTTTTGCAATCAAGACCTGGCAACAGAAAAACGAGAAATGTTAGCAACATGTACACGGGAAATGGAATTTTGTGTGTTAGGCTCAAAAACTTTCAGTCGCCCCTCGTATATGAGAAATAATATGCCGTATCTACGTCCCAATCTACGAAACCGAAGCACCTGACAGATCTACCTTTATATGTTACACCTTATCGTACAATAATCACAAAACTTCAAATACCGAACATTGAAGCTACGTATTTTTAATATTTGAAATTCATTGACAAAAAGGGCTTAATATCTGCCAGTAGAAACTACAGTGGAAATGCGAGAGAGGTATCTTGCATTTGTAATCGGAACGTTTAGTATTCCTATCCAAGTGACATCAAACTCCGTGTTCTCTATCCAAACCCATACACTACTTGCCATATACAGAAACTGAAATGTGATAACAAGGGAAAGGATTTTTATGACAGCATATTTTTTTGGTAAGGATGATGTGTTCCCTAAATATATAGAAATTCATATTGTGAAGAAACTAATTGAATTAAGGTGCTTCTTAAGGACACATTTTGGCATATTTGGCCATTTCTACGTGATGAAGCATATTTTGATAGATTTTCGGTCATATTCATCATATTTTCGTTTTTTCAAGAAAAATACAGTCATTTTCCAAGTGGATTCGTTCTTACTCCCATATTCACTCGAGGTTTTTTTTTTTGACTGCAGCAAAATCTTTTTAATTTTTAATTGAAAATTTACAGAAAGTATTCATTGTGCATTTCAACTCATCATGGTCCATAAAGTGAACTAAGAATAGTATGTATATAAAAATATTTCAGCATAAGTTAGACATTGATGTTTGAAACAGTCCAGTTATAAGGGTATATTTCTCAAATTTGTTCCGCAACACTCCACCCTTACCGGGCCGCTTCTGGCAGGAAAAACCCAAATAAACAACTAAATAGGCTCGTTAGTCCTGGGTTCCCATCCCGTTCCTCACCAGAGCGCTCGGAACCAAAGAATCAATCACAGGCAAGAACTTACTGAATTAATGTTACAGGGTGATTGCTGAAAACTCGCAGAAATGGGCTTTATACATTTATTTACAATTCAACAAAACAAGGCTCGGATTCTTCCAATAATTTTCTAATTTACATATTTACATTCCTCTAACTTGAGCCCCACGGCAGAACTGCCAAGTGGAAGCTAAGCATCGGCAGAACTGCCTCGGGATGCTTTTTCTCATGGGAGTCCACTGGAGCCCGAAGATCGCTCTCCCTTCTGCTATCCAGTTCATAAACACACTCTTTCTGTCCTCTGTCAGAGGCCATATTTATACTTCCTCCCGCGTCGCATGGGGGAGGGCTGAAAGTTCAAACCTTATTGGCTCTTTTAAACTACACAGAACCATGGAAGAAACCCAAGCATACAAAATCATACACAATCACAAAAAAGAAACAAAAAACAAATACTGTTTGTAACAAATTATAGTGCATAATTTGTAAAATTTTAGGTCACAAGAGCATATTTTATTTTGCATATTTTGGTGATTTTTAGGCCATAAAAATCCTATCCCTAGTGATAAGTAAGTTTGAATTGTAAATATATTATTGGAAAATGGATTTTTACTTTTCGGCGATTCAACTGCAGCAACTACGAAATACATTGTTAAACTATTGTTACGCTACAGGATAACTGAAACGTGACTGTGTGGAATATTCAACCAACATTAATATCAATAAGACTACTTCTGTTTATACATTCGAACTGCATTACTTCTTTTTTTGCTATGTACAGTCACCGGCAATAAAAATGGGACACCTAGATCCTCAAATACTCGCTTCCCGTAAGACGTTATGTGTATTGCATAACTCTACTGCAGTAGTGGAAGTTGTCACTGACAATTTGCTATTAAGATCCACTTATCGCTGTAGAACTAGACAACACACACAACACATTGCGGGAAGGAGAGAATTTAAGGATATAAGTGTCCCATTTTTATTGCAGGTGACTGTACATAATTGCCTACTTTCCCTAATGTCATTTAAGACTAACATTCATTTTGTTTCAATGTATGTCGTAGGTAATGCTATTAACAAATTTTAAAGTAAAATAAAAGTTTAAAACGCTGCTGTATATTTTAAAACGTAACAATTCAATGCATATTGACCTGAGGTAAAAAAAAATGGATAATTATTGTGTGTATTTTTCAAACTGTTAGTAGCAACGAGAAGAATCTATCAGTTTTCTTATTTTTCAAGGTTTAGTTGATGGACGATGTCTGATTAACAAATGCTTTTGCTTTTATACTAATCTTTGCAAAAATATGGAATATATTTTGTACCCTTACAGAAATAAATATCTTACAATTTTTTTGCCGTACTAGAATTTGATACCGTTATAAGGATGAAAATCTGCTTAAGTTTAATTCTTTACTGATTAATCCGCTCAGCTGTTGTGTACGTTAGAAAATTAAAATCAATCATCAAGGGAAATTTATAAATAAATATTCGTAAAATGGTTTATACAAAACCATGAGATACCTATTTTCTAATAATGCTTCATTATTCTCCATAATTTAAGATCGGATAGTGTCTCACGGAGATGTATGAACGAAAAATGTCATTTTAAATGCGTGTGACTTGGAGTTATAAGAACAAAAATAAGATGCCATTAAAATGAATTTTTACAATGTAACTACAAGAAAGCTTGTAAAGAAGTATTTCAAAATGAAGTTTCATGTAACTATATTAATCAAGATGACCATTTATAAGGAATTTCAACAGGTGCAGACCTTCAAGATTAAATCAGAAAGCACTTTCTAATTAGTATTACATGTTTGAACACAGGGGTGTCATTCGCCCCCCCCCCTCAAGATCATGTCAAAATCCCCACAAAAGTATGTAATTACGAATGAGCGTGTCTACTACTATACTATTACTGAAATAAGTTTTTTATAGCCCCACCCCCTCCTAAATTCTTCCCTCTCTTCATCTAACGGATAAAATACGGAGCAGTTGAAACCTGCTGCAGTAAATAAATTGCTAAGGAAATTTCGATTCTCCCCTCGCCCCCTCTTGCCCTCAGCGCACATATTTTAGCATGCTGCCAAGCTGCAAACTTTTTTGGACATATATTTTGTAACATCATATACAAGTTGAACGTTATATTATTTTAATGAAAAATCCCCCCCCCAAAAAAAATCTTGATGGCGCGATCTCCCCTCATCAATAATTTTTAATTGTCTTAGTACAAGGTAACGCTATCGTGTTTCTGTAGCAATATTCAAGCCTGGCTTGACCAATGAAACAGTAATGTGCCACATAGGTTAAAATTACTTTGTTAATCTGTGTATAAATGAGCTTTTGTTAGTATCATATGAATATTTATTTTTAAACATTTTTTTAAATTTAAACAAATGTCTTATACGTTTACGAACACACACTCAAGCTTGTTGCGCACCCACGTAATTTATGAATTCAGTGTTTAATATGGTAATTATAAAAATAAATACTTGTGTTATTCAATGACGTCATAATTTGTTTTACTCAGTTTTGTAGTATGTGCAATGGATATTGACTACCTTGATATAATTTAATTTTAGTTGCTATGTAATATATATTATTGATTCTGATGGCTGAAGTAAGTGACTTTTAAACGGAATGTTTTAATTTGTGTACTCGAGTAATAATTTCGAGCTTAATACAGTTTTCATTGTAAAAAGAAGTTCATTTTCGAGTGCAAGTGTGTATTATGAAGGTCAACTGAAGTTTTAAGGTATTTTAATTGTGAGAGATTTAATATATTTTACATAAACATACCCGTAAGTGATTCCCACGTCTTGAGAGGCCTCATGGTAGGCTGATACGTCTTGTGTTCACCTGAATGTAAGTATATTCACAGAGTTTAAACCGGGAACGTAACACGCTTGTAATAATAACCTAGCGTATATTATGTACAATTTGAAGTAGTGTATTTTGGCATTTGTTGTTTGTTTTGATTCTATATTTGAGGTGTTGCGGATACGAAGGGCGAATTCAACGAACGTACATTGTGAAAGATGTGCGTTTCAAGTTGTCAGGCAACTTCAACTCCACAAGAACTTGGTAACAGTAGATCGGAAAGTTTTCCTGCGTGAGTTCCGACGCACAACTTGAAACACATTTTCCTGAAAATGTACATTTGTTGAATTCGCTCTTCGTATCAGGGTACTTGTCTGATAAGGCCCGAACACCTCTCACTCGTTTATTTCCTTAATTTTAGCATTGATACTTACATATTCTGCAAGATTCTTTAAGGTGAAGTTATGCCTTTTTCCATAAAATAGTGTCAACTTTTCATATTACAAGTCATTATTTGTCTTCCTTGTTATGCTTGGGTAACAGACAATATGGCGTGCAGTCGTGCTTGTGTTTTGTCGATTTGAAGTGGGTATGCAGTGTTTCAATCTTCTTAACCGAAAAATACCTACTTTCGTGTTTATTATGTCATCATAAACCATTGACGGATAGCCCCAAAAACCATTCACGATAGCCCCAAAAACCATTCACGATAGCCCCACGAACCATTGACGGATAGCCCCAAAAACCATTCACGATAGCCCCAAAAACCATTCACGATAGCCCCACGGACCATTTCCGGCAAGGTTAGGTTAGGTTTGATTAGGTTAGGTAAGCATAGTTAAAAAAAATAAAAAAAATTCTCGTAAAAAAATGCACGTTTGGAAACACTGCCTAGACCGCGTGACTTTCGACGCTCGCGCCATCTGCACGTACGTAATGGAAACAACGGCCTAATGTTACAGAAGATGCAAGTTCCTTACGTAACAACTGATTATTTATTGTTCTGCATCATTCTATGGTGAAGTTTTTAGTTTCCGCGAAAGAAAATACCTCGAAGAACCTCGACAATGATACAGAAAGTGATTTCAGTAAGTAGTTTCTCCTGTAAATTTGAATAAATTCGTTCGGGCGATAGCAGACAGTTACTCGTATCTGCAACGCCTCATTTTATATGTTCATGGACGAATATATCACCCAACTTCTTGTTATTAAAATAATCTACAGATCACTAATGACCTTTCTTCAGTGCAATTGCGAAGTGTTAAACTTTGGATAAGAGTACAGTATACATTTAATTATTATGTATGCCATACTCACTTTGTTTCCATCGTTGATACATTTTGGCTTCAACTTCTATCTGATTGTGAAAAGTCAACAACTTCTGAAAGTTGCTGTTCAATCACAGATTTGTATTTTTCATTATGCATAGCTATTTTGGCAAGATAATTCCTAGGGAAACGGTTAACATGTCGTCATCGTTGTGTTGGTACATTTAAATGAGGCAACAATGTCAAAGTTAACTATTTAGGATCATTACTAGGTGAAGGCTGTACTATAGCCGAAATTGGGTTGACTCTTTGTGAAGGGAAATAAATTGAGATTTTAAACTAGCCACTGGAGGTGAATTTATTGAATTACTCTGAACATGATATGTATTCAGCAAGATTGTTCAATATGTTGGAGTGCTAAAAGCTAAAACTATGTCTCCATTTCGTGTGTGTCATATTGCGGAAGTAAGCCTTCTCAATACTGCGAAAGCTGTTGAAGCATCGTTATCGTAGGTCAAGTGCGGAAAATTACACGTTGTCAGCGGATATAGACCTGTTCGCAAGGTTCTGCAAATACAAGGTTGTTCAGGAATACTGGCGCCTCAGGCAAGCAACGGACTCATTTTTTTCGGTTCCTCAGAATACACCACTAACAAGAAATGTCAAAGCCGTGAATTCCTGGTAACATGCTTTGGTTTTACGCAGCAAACCGAGTGGTGTGCAAAATAACATGGTACAATTAGACTTATTACTTTGACCTCGTTGAAGTGTTACGTTTTATACAATTTCCGTTGGAGAATATTTTGTGAGGGGTAGTTTTTGTTATTAACCTATAATTATCACATAAACATATATATTGGACAATATGGTGGTGGGCTGTGGTTCTTGCCCCTTGCCCTCACTGAAGTTGTTATATGATCTACGAATGCAAGCTGTTTATTTTTTGCCATACCAGCAGTAAAAATGACTAATTTTCATCCACGTAAAGATTATAGGGTGATCCCCACATTGCGCACAGCCGCCATGTTTGTGGTGAATTTTATTTGTCGTTTCCAAGGAAATATACACAATGCAGCGTTCTTTACATCTATACCATGTGCACATTTGTTTTAAAATCATGAATGTCTGTATATATCTCCCGCCCGCCCGATTCGATTCCGAACGCTTACAAGAACTGGCCTCAATCATGTTTGCAATGCAACAGTTTGTGACATAGGTGAAACACATCTATAGAAAAACTCAATATGCTGACCAAGGCAGAAATTTATTTTATTATAAAACATAAACTAAACGTAACATTTATGTTTTATAATAAAATTAATTTCTGCCTTGGTCAGCATATTGGTAAAAAAAGGTAAAGCGCTCCCCTGTGCATAGCACCACACCTTAAAGGCGTATAGGTGGTGTGGGGGTAACGTCCCACACTTTCTTGATCCGGTCGTGAGTGGGGGTGATGTGATCAGCATCACGCCCCTGACCGCCTTTACCCCCCAGGGTTTCCCCCAGGTACCCATGTTATTCGACGCTGGGTGGGCGCCGGGGCCGCTTCCAACGTTAGCAAAGTTCCCGGATTTGAACCGGCCGGGGATCGAACCCAGGACCTTTAGCATGGTAGTCAGACGAGTTTTTCATATGATGGAAACAAGGCTGAATGGTGTTATAACATCTATAGAGTGAAGATGGTTTGCAGGCAAAATACTATTGTTCAGTTATTGAATTCTCCATATTTTCTTCACACCATTGTCTTCTGTGGGTCTCGCACCATTGCTGTCGCGCTACGGGAGGCGCCCTGGTTCGAGTCTCCTGAGGGAAGAATAACAACTTTTCTGCTGAGATTTTGGCCTGTGTATGGGACTACGCACCATCGTGAGGAAATTGGGGAGCTACGAATGAGTAGCGTTACCCGATAATGGAAACTTACAACAACAGCTGGGGGTTCGTCGTGCTGACCACACGTCACACCGAAACCGGTTGGATGATCCCCCCTCGATAGGTGGGAGTGAGGCCGGTATGTAGGCCCTGCCCCTCAAGAACTATTGCGCCATTATTTTATTGTCTTCGTCTGATTTAGGTGCCGATTTTAAGTTGAAAAAAATAAATATCTTTATATCTTTTTGTAAATGACGCGTACGTTCGGTCTACATCCAGGGTAGTAGGTCACATAAGACCATTACGATATCAATGTTTGGGGGGGGGGGGTTAACTGAAGTTGAAAAGCTCTATACATGATTGATTCATTGACTTCGTTTAATTTCATTTGCTCTTCTGGGGCCTCCCCAATGGCGCAGTGGTAGCGTCGCCGCCTTGTAATTAATTGGTCCCGGGTTCGATACCCGGTAGAGGCACAAGTGGTTCGGATCCAACTTTAAACTATAGGTCCAGTCCCGATTAGCCTTACTGTGAATAAAGTGGACTTAAAACACCAAATCAATTAAAAAAAATAACCTTTGCTCTTCTGCAAGCACGTATCTAGAAATATGTTTCGGGGTGGGGTGGGGGGTCCGTATCAAGTGTCTCAGGAATAATAACATTTATAACAATAAAAAAATATTGTTTAAATTGAAATAATTATATTAAATCAAATTAATACTAGTTACAATACATAAATTAATATATTATTATTACACGATTAGGTAAAAATACTCTAGCTATAGAAATAGAGATATAACAGCGCATATTCATTACGTAGCTTACCTTTAATTTACATAAAAACAAGTGCTCTGGCAATGAAATTAATGTCAAATAGATGAATAATTGAATATTTATGGAATAACAAAAATGATGTCACATGTAGTTGGAGAAAAGTAAGTTTCTGATTAAAGAAAGTTCAGAGGAAATTAATAACCTTCGATTATGCAACAAATGCTAATATTTTCATTACTTCATTTTAGTACTTGGTAAGTCTTTCGGGGGGTCCGGACTCCTGGACCCCTCCTAAATACGTCCTTCCTGTCCTTCAAATCCGCATGATACCAATATAATCCTTGTCTTCCAATAAGTTCAGAGTAAATCATACAACAAAGGCTAAACGAATATATTTTTCATTATTTAATTTTAGTACTTGATAAATCTTTCGGGGGCGGGGGTCAGGACCCCCTGGAACCCCTAAATACGGCCTTGCTCTTCTGCTACTTTTGGCTAATCGCGAAGCTGAGGATGAATCTTGATGGAACTGATGAAAGAACGACGACAAAGGACACCATGCCTAGGCCGGGATTCGAACCCGGTACCCCTGGCGTCGTAGCATACTTGGGTAAAAGGCACTATGCTTATTTTCACATATTTTACAATATACTGGAAGACTCCAGGATAGCGGTACTTTGTAGTAAAGAGTGTAATGACCTGGACATTACATTGTAATTCTCTGTAATGTAGTTAAAATATTGTGTTTGTTCGTTTTTTAAGTTTGCAAATATTTATGATCTCATAGACAACTAGTCTCAGATAGAAAATAAACCAACCTTGATGTGCCAGGACCTGGCAACATTTTACAAAGTGATAGATTTATCAACAAGCTAAAAATACCAAAGCAACGGGAGAATAGTGGTAAAAAATGTCGAGAATAATGGTAATATCTGGTGTAAAGTTTACAAATTGCTGTTAAGAGATTTTATCTAAGTATAAACACTTTACAAAAGTGAAATAGTAACTTTTGTTTTCCACGCCTGGTGATTACAAGAGCCTTTTGACAACGACATGAGCAGCGAAGGGTAAATTCCTGAGCTGACTGAAAGGTAAGTAACAAGAAATACGGTTCGATTCCTGATGGCTATACAATGTAAAGATTCAGATCCCACTTTAAACTTTAGGTTGAGAATCTCAAGCAGCCTAAAATGCATTTAAAACAAATGTTCACAGATATACTGTAACATATTGCAGCGATTGTAACACATGTTGCCTGCTGACCAGTGCCGTCCCCAGCATTTTTGTGAGGGGGAGATACGATCTAAATTGTGTGGGAGAGGAGGAGGTATATCGTCAGTTTTAGTGGCCTGTCCTAAAGTTTTCTGCCTTTCCCTACATTTGACGTTCTTGGGGCACGCAACTTATTTGGACCCTAGGCTATTTTCTTCTACACTAACCACTGGCGCACGCAGGGGGGAGCTGACGTGGCTACAGCCTCTCCCGAAATTTTGAGGCAATCAAAATTTTCAAAGTTATAAATGAATCACCCTTTAAATGATCCACGATGCCATTTTTATCTTTGAATAACTTATCAAACGAAGGTTGAACGCAGTAATCCCACTCCCTTCCCCGAAAATAAAAGGTCCCGAGTTCGTTAGTGACACTAATAATGGCATTTATATGTATAAATCATCGTATAAATTGCTGTGAAACGTGCTTACATGTACAAAGAATATGAATTTTCATGAAGGAAAAAAACATGCAAAGATGTAAAAATTTTGCCTTTCACGCGAAACCATTTTCTTTTAGTTTTTTTTTATCACGGACACTAATTGTTCTCGTGGAAAATACTCTTGCCTTCTTAGAACAAGCTACATTGTTAAGTAGCCAAAGAAGGGTGGGGGGGAGTATTGCACCGGTATCCTTGTAACTCAAGTGGGCGTGTTGAATATGGTTCAGCGGTTCGATAAACGTTTCGTTCGCAGAAAAAAAGAACACAGCAGCCATCTCTGGCGTCGCGGAAATACGTGTGCGATACTGTAAACCAAGCTAACCACCTAATTGTGATCATCTAATTGCTTGAGCACGTTGTCCAAGCCTTTGGATGGTTGCGGGACTATTTTGTTAGGATTTCGTAACGCACGTGTGAATTTTTGCACGACCTTGAGTGTTTTCTTTCTCTGTTCAGCGTGCTACATCAATTTCTGCAAGGAATTCTCTCTCTCTCTCTCTCTCTCTTTTTTTTTCCATGTAAAACTCCAGAAGCTGAATGCTCTTTTAATGTAGCTATGAATGAGAGAGGTATGTTTCTTTGTTAAGAAAAGAGCACGATGTGGGGAAAAAGCATAAAGCAGCTCTGGGGCTCGCCCAACCTCAAATCAATGGATAACTACGGCAGCTCTGGGGGGTATAACTCTGTGTGTGTATAAAAATGGCCGAGATCGAGAATGTGTGGGCCCCTAACCCCACATACCCTAATGTGGTGCTATAATGCACAGGGAACTTTACCTTTGCCTTTACGATGTAGAAACTTGACGTAAGGAAAATAACTGACTTATTCTTCTAAAATAAAAAGAACGTGTATCATTACCGACTTAACGTGTTGGAGAAAGCAGGAAGAACTGTTTTCAAACCAAAGTAGGTAGAATATGCATGTGATGGTATTTCAGCCTCATTGACCGTCTATAAACTGATATGTTAGGCGTCTTTAGGTGTTTTTACCGCCTTAATAGAAGTGAATTCAATAACAACTACTAATTAAGACACATATTTATTAAAGACCACACAGACCATCATTAAAAATACATTTTTTTTTACAACTTACTAATCTAGAGTTTCCATTCCCATTCCCTTTAAGTCCTGATCAGGGATGGCTAAATCCGGATAAAATATTATCTGGATATAGGATAACTTTCTATACATAAGAATTATCCAGTTATCCGAATTATCCGATATCGGGATTATGCTATTCATCCGGATATCCTAGGATCCGGATTATCCCAAATGGCCGGATATCCTAATGTGTGCATTATCCGGACAATTTTATTGTTTATCCGTTTTAAGGCCTATCCACTTATAATTTTATTCATCATATTTGCATTTCACTGCATGGATTTTCTACAAGTCCTTCTTCAAATCTGTAAGGTAGGTGAACCAAGGGTGGCCCTACTTAAGCTCCTAGGGCAATTTACAAATCTCTAATCAGAGATACATTTCTGAAATTAAAAGAAATAACTCCTATAACTAATTAACAACGTGTACCAAATGTATTGTAACATTGCTTGGAACTTAAAAAAAATAATAACTACAAAATCGTTTCGTCTATTCCCAAGGTGGCTCATGGGTCCCAAAGATGGCCCACGTCTTACAGTTGGTTTAGAAAATGAGGCTTTGACATGCATTATATACAGTAACGACGAATAGCCGACCTCCGTGGAGGAATGGTCTGAACAGCCCCTACGACCAGTGGCGTGCCCAGTATTTTCGAAAGAAGGGGGTTAGGTATACATTTTTTAGTAGTCAGCCCTCATTTTGCCATCTTTTCCTGCGTTTGATGTTCTTTTTTTTTTAGGAATACTGGGCCAAAGGGGGGTTATAACCCCTACCAACCCCCTCTCTTGGGCACGCCACTGCCTACGACACCAGGGGTTCCACAATAATTTAAATAAAAAGGCTGCTGGCAGCCCGAGACAGTTCGTTCTCTGCATGGTACACTTGAAGGAGACTGGGTATATTAATATCATGGAGGTAAGAAAGGGAGGAGTGAGCCCTACGTGCTGTTTCTGAAGCCGGGTCACGTGACAGAACCGGAGAAGTCAGACCAAAACATTCGAAGATGACGTAAGAAAGCATGTAATTTTGTGTACTTTTGAATAAGATTTAGGAAGCAATGGTGCCTGCTCAGTACACGGCTGTACTAACAGAAGCGACAGGAAACCTGAAGGAATAATATTCCATAAGCAAATAACGCTAGTTATAGTTTGTTTTGTAGTATTTAAGTGTAAAGTAAAGCTCCTATCACACGGAACTGGAATTCTAGTAGGAATGCCCTAGTTGGTGCTGAACTAACTTTCTACGTAGCAATCATGGCCGCCTGGCTGACAGCGTAACTGGTTTGGAGGAATAGGACATGTTCTAATTGCTACTTGCTTTCCTCGACTGGATTCTGTGGAACAGCCAATCAGACCAAAGTTTCGCCATGTGAAGATTATCTGTGAGTGTGCAAAGCAATGTTTTTGTCTGTGGTTTCCGAGTGTTACTAAAGCAATGTATAACGTATACAGCATGAAAGGCGTGTTGAGTTACACCATCTATGCTGAGTGCACGGTGTTTACATTTGAAAAAAACTAAAATATTCTTCCATACGTGTACAGTAAACGTTGTAATGTATGTATTTAAGCAGCGCCATTGTTTTGTACCTAATAACGTTTTATACGAAACGTTATTCCTTTCGGTTGAATAGTTATCGGCTTTTAAAAATGTGAAGTGATGCATTGTTTACATCTCACGCGGCCGCCATCACAACTTCCCTCGTATGGGAACAAAAGTCTATCGACAAGTACATTGATAAGTATCGTCTGAGGCGAGAACTAGCAAGTTGGTAGCCAGTCCAGCGCCAACTAGGGCATACCTATTGGAAATCCTACTTCCATGCTCCTTCCAGCCGCGTGCACTTGCAGCAGCCGATGCGATGTTCTTCTGTCTGTTGAAGTCATTGGTTGAAGTAGGTCCGGCCATCTTACGCAGACAAACTTAAGCTCCGCCCACTGGCTTCAAAATGAAAGCAAGGAGTGATACGAGACTGCAGGCAGCTGATTAATATAGTGCCATTTGTTAGCTGTGTTAAATACTAATACGATTTTCGTAAAATGGTTCACCTTGGGAACACAGGCTACCATTGACTCACCTACCATACTACACGGATATTCGCTTATAGGGACATCCGTTTTCTGTATTTTGTGGTCATCCATAGTCCTGATACTGAAAAGTAATAATAAAAAATATGACTATGGAATATACATTCTCAAAATGGAGAAGAACAACTTAAAAATGTAGGGTCTGGGGAAAGGGGGTGGGGGTTATTCTCCGACTCCCCCTTCCAAACACTGGGCAGAATATAGTTTTCAGTGGAAACAATGGGAGAGTAATGTATTTATTGAAGGTCACCGTCCTGGTTTGTTAGTGGAAGCATTGGTGCTTGACACCATATTGCAGCTAACGACGCGTAAAATGGCAGAATAAACAACGACGCCAAGTGCGTATGTTCTCTCTCGATCCGACATATCCCACTCGTTAAGGGATTTGGCGCGAAGCTTCCCACCTTGTTGTGATTTCGCCTTCCAAGAACTTTCCGATCGTAAACTGTACTTATTTGCTTCAGTTGCGTAATCAGAGCCTCGTCAGGTTAACGATACGATGTTCAACTGTCCAGCGACAGAGATACGTAAACAAAAGAATGACCGGGTTATTGCTCTTGGAGATTCTTGATCTCTGACACCGTGGCCCTGCGATCGAGATTGTAGTACAGGTGGAAATCTTATCTTCACAACACGTCGAACACATTTTTTTTGGAAAATGCATTAACATTAGCTATATTGTACACATTAGTACAAACAAAACAGAACAAACAGCTAATTTGATAAGGGATTATTAAATAACGAAGTTAATCTAAACGTAATTTTTTATATACATTTACACCCACTTTAAACTATAGGTCAGTTCCGATTAGCATTGCATATAAGTGGACATAAAATAAAATTCAAATTCAAAGTTAACAAAACCGGATGTTAGAATCGTGTAATACACATTTTAAACATAATTTTGAGTGAGCATAACAACGTAAGTCCAGTCAAGATTCTCATAGAACTTGTAGAAGTAAATTGTCTCGTCGTAGATAAGAGCATATCCAGATATATGGGCAATGTTTAACAAAATGTATCCAGATATATAGCTTGCACACGTAAGGTGACAAGATTCGTTTATTACAGTTTAGCCATATCCTACAGAAGCACGTCAATTTGCTTCCACAATATGACATTGCGTTCATCGACAATTTAAACTCAGGTTGGAAAGAGCGTTTGGATAAATTTAGGCCTGAAATCAGTGTTCAAAGAGGCGGTAGAGGGGGAGGGGTGCTATTTCCTAGCTAGAAGAATTCACCCAAAGCCCCATACAGCACACAAATGTCCAAAAGACATCCATTGGATATCTTTTGGATATTCAGGTTGGAAGTTCTGGATATCCAATAGATATCCAAGAATATCCAAAAGATATCCATTAGATGTCCCTTGGAAATCCATTTGTCCGCATACGTGATATCCAGGGGATATCCAGAGATGGATATTTTTGGACGTTTCCGGATCACTTTTGTACATGTTTTGGATATCAAGTGGGACGTTTTCTGGACATTATATGGCTTTGATTTAGACATTTTTGTACGTACTTTGGATATCGTATGGATACGAAAAGTACATTATTTAGACTACATTTGGATATTATCTGGACATTATATGGCATTCCAATCTGCTTCATTGTTACCATAGCATAGGAGTATACCACCCCCACCCCAACCCTTAATCTGTCCCCAAAGGCTCGAGCAAATATTCACTAAAACATAGAGCATACTTCCATAGCTTGAATTAACGTTTGTACATTTCTTGGATGGACGAGGGAGATATTTTCGGATTTCAATTCTCCTACTCGGATTACGCGATTTTGAATATGTTCATGTCCAAATTTTCCCTTCTGAAAGCAGTTTCAAAACCTTCGGTTGCAATTTTATCCACCCCCTTTCTTCCCGTACAGTGGAATACCGTGCAAATTGTCAATCACCATGTTCGTGTACATTATTTGACCCAATAAGAGCTTCAAGAATTAAAAGGATATTCAAAACAAGCTGTTGAAAACTTCTGCATAAGCATACATAAAAATCCATCGCTTAAAATCACATAGGATGTAAGAGAGAAATTAATGGAGATAGTCATTGACAATTTGTACCGTAATACTCATGGATTCCACTGTACATTTCTCGGACTACATTGTGTAAGTTATTGCATTAAACGACGTGGATAATTGTGTTGTAGCTTCTTCTTCAAATTCGCCATGCTTCACGACATGCAATTCGTGATACAAACATCTTCAAACCCTTCTCTTGTTAACGCAGTACACTTGGAAGAATGGCGAATTGCGCAGGTAATAAAATACTCATGCCTGAATGTCCTCCGCTCATTGCTACGGTGGCTCCAACTGTCGGTGAGTGCGAGCAATTAAAAGCTCAGAGCAAGCTAGGTACAGGATGTGGAGGAAAAAGAATTATCTTTTAATTACGCGTGGAACAAAGCAATTTCTTGCAGGAGTTAATCGTGTCATAATATCCATTTTCTTATTTTACATCTAGTTAAAATACAGTAAATGAATTAAAACCTAAATTATGCAGTGGTTTGCAAATCTAATGAGATCTTCAGACACGGTGCGAAGAAAAGGATCGTTACTTTGCAAAACCGCATCAAGAAATAGTAATTGCTGCGATTGTGTCGGCAAAGCAATAGGAAAATTTCGGTGAGTTTTGAAAGCGTACGCAGCAGTAAAATGCCAAGCTTTTGTGTTTTGTGTGCAAGGGCAATGAGGCCTGTAACCAGAGTGAGGGCATAGGAGAAACAAGCCTAGTTATTGTTTAATTAGCTTCTGAACAGGAAATTGCTTTTTATCTCTTCTGCAATGTAATTTTAGCACGTTACCAATTTTAAGATTGCATCCGAGTGCTGTAATTCGTTGCATTAGTCCATGGGCATGGATTCAAAATTTCACTTATTGGTACCACTTGAGGTGGCAAGTTCTAGTAATGATTTTTGTAATGCTCCATGGATGAGGGAAATTTTCTGATATGATAACATAACCTCAGGAGAGTGGTAGCTTAATGGGAGCTATAACAATTTTTTCCCCATCCCATGAAAGGCTTTTTTCAGACTGAGAAAAACAGCTACTTTTTAGAAAGTACTTAATTCAAAACAAAATAAGCTACAACATTATTACATCATTACATTACATTATTACATTATTACATCACCTTCTTTTAGCAAAAGATGATTGCACATTGTAATGTGGAATGCAATAGTAGCAACTAATCTCCCACAATCATTAGTTTTGGGCTTAGTGGACTATATTAAACAGGTTGGAGTTTGCCTGTTCGGTAAGTAAATAATGATTAAGATGAAAGCTACAAAACATTTCATTATTCGTTGTTAACGTCGACAGTATTGTTCAGAACATTATTATTATAAAACAAATTAGCACAACAACTGCAATAAAACGTTATAGGGATCAATCATCATACTGCTCTCATATATCATTGTCCGAGTCCTCGAGTAGAAAATCAGATCCTTCATCTTCCAGCTGTTTCTGATCATTGCAGGTTTGTAACTTGCCTTTTTATGTTCACTTGAATCCACTGGGCAGACAAGTGCTTACAGGAACGCACGCAACTGCATGCTAACAGTTCCAAAAACACATCAGGTGCAGGTCAGGTGGGGAACGCATCCACTGAATGACAAGATTTTCATCTTAACCATTCGTCCATTTATATTCTGTGGGGGTTGGCATCATAATAGGCAAACCACACTTCCATATTACTGCCTGGTAGTTGGCTCAAAGAACATCCTTGAAATGGCAGTCTCTGCATGGTTCCAGGTTGCTGGATTAAACCTCTCCCCCTTTTGGTACAGAATAGCTGATAGCACAGTTCATTTACCTCACCAGTGTTTGAATTGGCAACATACATGCAGGAGGTAAAGTGCTCTATATTCTGAAAGACTTCATCACTCCCATGACTGGCCAAGCTGACTAAGGATTTCCTAGTAGGAGCGGTCCTTCTTAACTATTTTGAGAGTTATGAGCTTCCCACAAACGGCAAAGGCACTTAAATGTCACACTCTTTAAAGGCATTTAAGCTAATTAGACTATCACACATGTTTTCTCCGATTTAATTTGCTAGCTTGATGTCAAGAAATTGTGTTTGATTCTGAGTCCCACACACCTAGTAAATGGTGCAGTGAATCTTCTTTTGGAACCCCAGGCAAAGGACCACGACATCGGTATTCTCAGCTGTAATCATGATTGTCTATGACCCAGACTTTGCAGCATGCAGGAACAGTCTAGCGTCGGCTCTTCTTGTGTGGACAGTAAATCTCCCACTCACTCTCCATTATCTTGTAGCAAGTTTCCTCGCAGGTCACGTCTTTCAGCATCTTTCTGCATCACAGGGATTTCCACTCTTCTACTAGAAACTTAATAAGGCTGATCTTAATGAGAGAACCACACAATATTTTTTTCCACTTCTAGATGTTGTGTCCTCCTGTATTGATGCTATACCACAGACTAAAAAGTATACTATACTTGCGCATCATGGTTGAACCTCTCTTCAATCTTTCAGCACTTTGATTGAACATTGGCGGTAGACATCTGTACTCTGCCATAGAAGCCCTGTTCAAAGCCAACAATGCCGGCTGTGCGATGGTTTAGTTGCTTCCTTTAATTCCTTTGCACAAGGTTCATCTCATCAGTGATGGAGATTGGAGTCCTGGAATAGATTTAACTAAGGCAACATTCTCTTCGAGCTCTTGCAAATGTGGCCTTGTTTGTCTTGCTGTGTGAACCATTAACATTTTCCAGAGCCCATCGTAATAAGCCCAGTGGGTCACAGATGGCCTCATTCATGTTCAGTTACTAGCAATCTGCGACTAAAAGTCTGCTTTTTATATTTGGGTTGTCTTTGTGCAGACACTGGGGAAGGTTTTCAGGTTTTGTTTGGCCATCCCATCATAAAATTTTACTGAAGGTGGATCTTCACCGAACCGCGTTCGCTTAAATGTCTTGTAGGCTTCCTCTCTGACCTCAAGAGTTCTCAGATGATCCTTGGCTACATCTAGTGGAGTCATGCTGCCAGTGGACAGATTAACCAAGTTATCATCATCAGGAGACACGGGATTCAGCCAGCTGGTCTCCATGAGATCCATGAGGGACTTCACAGCTGCTTCGCCTTTCCTGATCCTTTGACTTTCTAGATCTTGATGAGACAATTTGAACCTATCTCAGCTGCTTGAGATACATGCTTTTGTACTCAGCTGGAAGGTAGTACTTTGTTACTGCACCTTCCTTCAAACTAAACCCCTATGTCTCTCCTGCTGTCTAGGTATCTTTGTTCATACTTTCATCAATCGTTTGGTCAACTGGAATTCAGCCAAAAGTGTTTGGTGGAGCTGAGTTGAACTGCAAAGCCTCACATTAATTCATAGTGCACATCATCTGGGTGTGTAGTGGCCAGCTGACACATCTGTGCACATTAGTATAGTAGTAAGCGTGCATAATCCGGTAGGTCACATACAATGCACAATGGTATCGTTGCTCGAATGGATGATAAATGTAGAATCCTACCTCCCTCTCTAAATGTTCGGATCAGGGCTAGCAAGATTTCCCATCATGTCTAAGTAGGACATTCGGAAAGATGATAGGCTCAGCTTCCCATTTACGAGAAACTGCACTCCTTATCTTCTCACCAGCATGCAATTTCTGAAACTGTATTAAAACTTTCCTTGTGTTCTGTCGCTTGGTGTACTTTTCTGTCATAAGATTCATTCTGCATCACAAGACCAGGAACCACATGGATATTGTAAAGCTGATTTCTCGACTCTATCAGACTGGAACTGGACTGCTCTTTTGCAAGTATAGGCCAAATAAGTTTGTCCATGGTAAAAATACTATGACACTATTGATGGGACTGGATTGCCGGAATTTCGGATATATTTTGCAAGTTCCAAAAATTGTGTGTGTTTACAAATTTTTGCTGTCCATTAGTGCATTCCACTAGTCCATATCATATGGTGAAAACAGCGGGTAATGTTCTCAACTCGGGGACCTCTTTGATGGAGATTGCTTGCCCCGGCCAACTTCAATCATAGATGTCTTAGCAGCAACATAGAAATTATAATATTTAACACGTTTTTATCAAGTTAATCTTTTTCAGGCTTCATGATGAAGCGAATACAATTATTTTCCAAAACGTTCAGATGGGACAATGACCCAACACAATGTCTATGTTTTTTATGTGATAATATTTATTATTGAAATTGTAATAATAATAATAATTATTATTATTATTATGTTAAACGGTAAGTTTTGAACTTGCATAATCGCATTTGATGCATTACTAATGAAACTGATGCAAATACATGTTACCTCTAAGAAGAATGAAACGGCTACTCATGTGGAAAGGTTATCATAAATTAATTTACTTATATTGGTGCAACAGATAATTAGTACCATTGAAGTTTTGTCCACCTTGGGTGGTACCGATATCTGGGCTGGCCCATGGACTACATGTTCTAGAACAATGTTTACGTGGATGATATTTTAATGTGCATAAAAAGAGATATTTGTGATAGGAAAAATATTGCGTTGGGGGCCACACATTTTCTCTAATTATGCTACAAACAAATGAGTGTTACTAGTACAAATGTTGTACAAAATAGAAGCTATTTGTTGAGAAGTTCCAAATTTAGTAATATTTGTTTTGGTTTGTCGTTACCAAGAACTTCATCACTATCATTTTGCAATTATATGAATTCCAGTTTATGTGTGTATTCATTTCTACAGTTGACAATCTTGTTAGTCCGTTTTAACTATCTATATCAAAACACCTGGTACAAGAAGATGAAATACGGCACAGGAGAAGAAAACTACTAACCTTTTGCAAATTTATCAAATTGTAGAGACTTAATGAAATAATGGCCATGATTTAACTGAAGCTCAGGCCTACATTTTACTGGTCTGGAATAGTTCAGTCAAATTAGTTTGTAATCCAGCACTATGTTTCTTCACACAGCATATTTACACCAGATATAATTCTGTGCATTCGTGTTTGCTTTATTTTCTATTTCCTTCCAGTCGTTGTCTCTGTGTTCTTCGCGAAATTGACAAAAATATGTAATCAAATATACAAAGTGAATGAATATCTATTACGCTGTTTAACTCACTCATATGCTACTACTAAATTTATTGAGTGTACTCCTTTGTTGGTTTGGTTTGATTTGGTGTTTTAAGTCCACTTTATGCACAGTAAGGCTAATCGGGACTGGACCTACAGTTTAAAGTGGAATCCGAACCACCATGTGCCTCCACCGGGAATCGAACCCGGGGTGTACTCCTTTGTGTGCCAAAATGTAATATATCTTATATCTAGTGAACAACGATCAGCACGCCTCATGCTGAATCTGAAACACATGTTTAAAAATTCTTTTTTGGTTATCCTGTTTATATCTTTTATTTTAAAAGGAAGATATTCTGTGCAAGTAATACGATGTGCGAAATAAGTCATTTAATACCAGGTACACTATTTTATTTGATGATTTTAAATACATAAATTTTTTTTTTGCATTTACATTAATTAATATCTACATCTACGAAGTAGTTTTTGTTTACTGTTCGATCAACGCAACTTCATATGTTTGCATTATTGTTACTTGATGTATTTTGCTCGTCGTAGAGCTTTTCTCAGAAATACTATGGCTTGAGAAAGTCTCAATTTGCTTGCAGTCTTTCTTCCAGGAATCGAGGTTGACATTTGTGTTGTCTGCGCCAGATTTTCGCGAATGGAACTTTTCTTTTATACCGTCCATGTCGAGACCAAGGCCCTCAAGGAAAGAGTCAAGTTCCAGCCTCCTGTCATTGGATGCTTCCGAGTGGCGCTGAGTCGGGACACTTCCTTCATCAACTTGTTCTAAGCTTTCTTGCAATAGTTCTCTTTCTTGTGCATCCAGTTTCGCGCTGAAGATAGCATGCATTAGGTCCTCTTTCCATTCTGCAGGCAGCCGCCTGTCGGGAATCATGTTACTTGACCTCACAGGATATGTCACTAGCTTAAGAGGAATGTTTACGCTCCACTCGATAACATGTCGAAGACGTAACGGGAAGCTCTGGATCCTACGGTAGGTGATGATCATTTGAAGATGCGACATGTAAACAGTCTGCTTGATGCGCATGCCCACTTTCACCATCAGTTTGATCGTCTTCACGTCGATCACAGCCAAGTGTATCATCAGGTGCACGAGTGCCAAGAAGGCAAGTATCAGGTATATGACGAAGATTATCCGAGTGGAGAACCGGAGATAGTGCTCCTTGTTCATGAAGAGGGTCAGGTACTCAAACTCGCCTATGGACATTACGAAGCTTTTCATATAGGCATGATAGGGGTCGCTGAAGTCATACTCGTACCTGAAGAGGAGAACAAAACCCATGGCAAACGACACGCTGAGGATGATGTAGGTTGGGAACATGATGGACATTTTTCTGAGCATGGCGGTGAATACGAAGCCGAAGCACCCTTGACAGGGGAAGCGGCATAAGAGAAGGAACATATTGACCCAGGCTAGGAGGATCGCGTAACCCGAGATATGGGCTGCCCAACCCTTCGTGTCGTTTATGAAGTCCTGGTTGATGGCGGCGATGGACAGCACCGCGCAGGCTAGACACATCCAAGATTCAATTTGCCTCACGACGATGTTGAAGAAGACGGCGAGAAGCAAGATGAAGTATGCGATGATACAGATGCAGCCGAACACGACGATGACTTTACATCTGTACGCAAAGTTCTTCAGTGACTGATGCTTTTCCATCATTATTTCCCGCGTCCTGTTCGTGGTGATCCTGTGTATTTGAACTGGTAATGGAGGAACGTCGTAAAGGACAGCAGGTAGATTGTGTATATTAATAAGAATAATATAAATAAGTACCTGAGTCGCTTCCACTTGAGATGCACGAAAGCGCTCACCAGAGGATGCCCGAAGACGGTCATCGCCTCTTCTTCACCTCGGCATCTCACAATGGACTGCAACACAGCCATCTGGTTAAGCTGACTTGGAGGTGCAAGCACATCGAAATTCAGAGCGATGTACGAGTTTCTGATGTCTTCACCTTCACGTAGAAAACCCGGCCGCATGCCTGCATCGAACACTTTCTTAAGATACCTGTCTGGATATGAATGGCCATCGCAAATCAGGTCGACGGTGTCCGTACCGTTGGTTGTTCTTAGAGAGAGATCACCGCCAGCGAGGATCAACACCTTCAGGGTGTTCCAGTTCAAATTCTCTAACTAACTAACTAACTCTCTAGCCTTCTTAAACCCGAAGGTTCATGGCTGCAGCGGCACAGACCTTCCATCTTTCCCTATCTTGAGCAAGATCTATATACTCTTTTCCATCCCTACCGATTTCCCTTAGGTCCATCTCAACGTTGTCCCTCCATCTTCGTCTTGGCCTTCCTACAGGTCTCTTACCATCTGGTTTCCCAACAAGAATCCTGTAGACTCCTCTTTCCTCTCCCATTCGTGCCACATGGCCTGCCCACCTAAGTCTTCTTGATTTAATTATTCTAATAATATCTGGACATGAATACAAATTATGTACTTCCAAATTATGTAACCTTCTCCACTCTCCTGTCTCCTCATCCCTTTTAGGTCCAAAGATTTTCCTAAGGATCTTATTTTCAAATACTCTCAATTTGTGTTCCTTTTTCAATGTAAGGGACCAAGTTTCACATCCATACAATACTACAGGCAAAATTACTATTTTGTATATTTTAACTTTTAGTTTCTTAGATATTAAACGAGAAGACAAAAGTTTATGAAGAGAGAAGTAACATGTATTTCCTGAATTAAGCCTACTTTTTATTTCCTCTTTAATATAATTTTCATTTGTTAATATTACTCCTAAGTATTTGAATTTGGAAACTGGTTCAAACGAGTTGTTATCAATAATTAGATTTTGAATATTACCTAACACTTGGTTTCGGCCTGTAAGCATATATTTCGTTTTCTCTTTGTTAACTTCCAAACCAATCTCTTTAGCAATTTTGAAAAATACTTTAGCATTATTCTTAATTGTATTCACATCATCCCCCAGTAAGTCTACATCATCTGCATATGCTAACAACTAAGTCACACCATTTAATTTTAGTCCTTCTTTAGTTTCTTTTACCTTCCTAACAGCATATTCTAAGGCAAAATTAAAGAGCAATGGAGATAATGCATCTCCTTGTTTTAACCCATCATGAATTGTAGATTTGTCAGACATATTAATACCCACACGAATTTTACTTTCTGTTTCACTTGTGCATATTTTTATCATACTAACAAGCTTCTTAGGTATTCCAAACTCTACTAATATATTATATATTTATCTCTTTTGACCGAATCATATGCTTTTTTGAAATGAATGAATAGCTGATGGACATTTTGAATATATTCCCACTTTTTTTCAAGTGTCTGTCTGATGTGAAAAATTTGATCTGTAGTTGATCTGTTACGTTTAGATCCACATTGATAATCACCTATAATTTCATTAGCATATAGTGTTAGTCTTGTTAAAAGAATGTTAGACAATATTTTGTATGTTTTTGAGAGTAGAGAAATTCCACGGTAATTATTGCAGTTCAATTTATCACCTTTTTTAAACACAGGAACAATTATGGATTCTTTCCACTGTTGAGGGATTTCTTCTTTATTCCATATTAAACAAATTAATTTATGAATTTGACATATTAATGAATTTCCACCATATTTAATTAACTCAGCTAGTATTAAATCAATGCCAGGTGCTTTGTTATTCTTTAGCCTTTTAATAGCATCTTTAACTTCAGTCAAGTTAGGTTCTGGAACTAAAGGTTCTGCTGTGCGTACTTCATTTACTTCTGATTTATCTCCTACATGGACATTTAAAAGGTCATTAAAGTAGTTCTTCCATCTATTTAGAATATCGCTTGGGTCAGCTAGAAAATCACCGTCTTTATATTTTATCAAATTTACTTTAGGTTGCCACCCCTTTCTAAACTCATTTACACCTTTATATAAATCTCTGATATTTTTATTTTTGCTGTTTGTTTCAATTTCGTTAATTTTGCTTTTCAAGTAATCTCTTCTTTTACTTCTAAACGTGCGGTTAACTTCTCGCTTTATTCTATTATAATTGTTTAGATTTGTATCATCAGAGTTATTTAACCACCTAAGTCTAGCCTGATTTCGTATTTCTATTAGATTATGACATTCATTATCAAACCATGGAAGCAGTGCCGACTCGTGTTTTTTTTCGGAGTGTAGGAAGAAGTTATGGTTAACAGAGGAAGGCTTGAAAAATGCGTTCAATTACATTCACACGTATTGCTTTACTAACCATTGCATTTAGAATGTTAGCTGCAGGCCCGTTCTCAAGGTATGGCAAGGGGCCTTGCTCCCCACCTTGAACTATGAAATATTTAAACATGAACCTATAAAAACAGACGAAAATAACATTGACGACATTTCAGATTTTGCAAGAATTTTGATTTTCTTCCCCCTCCCTGTCGTCATGTGGATTGATTGCTTCTAAATTGTGCTAGGATTTATTATTAATTAATAATTTTCGGATAACTGGAATTCTGCATCTACTTTCCCAGAGTTTGGAACTTGCGTTACTTACTTTTAACAGTTATGCAATAGTGTAAATTCCCCCCCCCCAAATTGTTTAAAATGGTGTAACAAACGACATGGGTTCAACATAGTAGAACTTATAAATGTTTGAGAAAATTGTTTACTAGAACTTATAAATGTTTGATAAAATTGTTTACCCCTAACTTTCTACCGATTTCTTAACATAAAATTTCCTTACGAACTAAATCGGGCAGGATGAGGAAAAGATAAGAGGATGGATGAATCGTGGCATGGTTGTAAATAAAGCTTTCCGCTGGATCGGCATCCTCCCTGTCCCTGGTGAAGTAGAAATTAGATTTGGACATAATTTTATTTTTATTTCCTGAAAACATATTCGTTTGAATTCGATTTCACTCTCCCAAGGACTGGCATTTGCAGATTATGCTAGATTTTTACCATTATGCCAAAAGCAAGATCAAACTGTACTTGGTTTAGTACCATTTTGCTGGGGTTGGCATCGCTGATGAGGAAACTCCTGCTGGTTCCTCGGTCCTCACCGATCTTCGCATACTTCTCCCCCTCCCTTCATTGCCCCTTCCACTTCTCACCCATCTGTATGAAGGATGACCGCCGATGTTCCTCAGCGAGCGGCAGCAAGTCTTTGACCATCGTCTTTAGGTTGCTGCTGGAGCGAGCGAGAGCAGTCAACTCTTGACAGCAGCTAACCTAGACAATTTTTTGTACATTTCGCTCATAATTTTATAATGCGCATTAAACTCCTAAAAAGTAGAGAACTGGAAGCAAGTATAAATCAACTGTAGGAAGTTCCTCACTTCCTACATGGAGCAATTGCCCCTGGTGAGAAGTAACTAAGCATTGAAAATTTACTGTAGTTTTTGTAATATTTAAGCAATCTCAATGAAATTTTATGTACATGTAGAATAGAATTACATATGTGGCAACTCAGAATTCCATGCATCCACCAGCTTCCTCCAACGAACGGGATGTAATCCACGGTCTTCCTTCTGAACATCCCGAATCCGTGCCTCCAATTGTTCCACAGTGTGGGGATTTGTCTTGTTCACTTCCTCCTTTGCCCATCCCCACAGGAAAAATCACAGGGTGTAAGGTCTGGACTTTTGGCAGGCCATTCGAGAGGTCCTCGTCGCCCCAACCAACGTCCCGGAAAATTGTCGTCCAACCAGGCCCGTACTGTAAGTAAAAAGTGTGGTGGCGCACAAACTCATTAATGCTTTCCAGCGAGATACGATGCGCCAAACATACCTTTGCAACATTGTCGGGTAGTGTTCGGCATGTTGTCGTACAGAAAATATAAATTTGCGACCCGTATGTACCAGGTGGTTATAATGAAAGTGACGGTGTTCAGAGTGGTACAGCACGGGCTGTAATGAGAGTAGCAGTCTGAAACTTCGTAGATATGCTAATGAAGCAATGCGCTCGCGAATTATGGGGAAAAATAGTTTCAATTCTCGCCACCAGGGTAAGAAATGGCGCTGTAAGCAGTCAAAACGTGGAATTTTTCGTAACTCTGACGTCAGAGTCGGTGACATTGCCTAACCATTGTGTGAGCTCCCTGGTTGTTGTTGGTGACGCTTGTTGCTTTTTCCTTTAGTAATGTTCATGTAATTCGAATAGTGAAATTGTAGCGATATTTTATTACAAAGAGTATTGTTTTCTGCGATTTATAGTGTTTTTCCTGTAACTATACCAAGTTTTGACTGCTTACAGTGCCATTTTTTACCCTGGTCGCGAGAATTGGAACTATATATTTTTTTTTGCATAATTCGTGAGCGCATTGCTTCATTAGCATATCTACGAAGTTTAAGACTGCTACTCTCATTACAGCCCGTGCTGTACCACTCTGAACACCGTCACTTTAATTATAACCACCTGGTACATAATGTAATCCTATTCCATAATGTATATGTACAGAAAGTTTAATTTGGATTGCTTGAATATTAAAAAAAAAACTACAGCAAATTGTCACCCTGTATATTAAGCTTATACTTGACAAAGAGTGTGCTTAATATTTGTCTAGATTAATGCTCATTGTCGCTTACTGCGTTTAAATCTAAACCAAATACATGAGCAGTTACGGGTCATGATTTGTGCAATTTAGTATTTTTTATATGTGTTTGAAGTGTTTGTTATTAATATATTTAGTAGGGATAACTATATCTGTCATAATAGTGTTCTATTATTTTAACTGATCTGCAAGTTTTACGGATTAAGTGATAGAACAGTCACAGGCTAAACTTTGACCATGAATAAAGAATTTCTAATATAGTATTACAGAGGGACTGTACTACCCTTCTTTCATTTGCTGTTATTACAGACAAAATACACAACTATTTTTTTTATTTATGCAAAAAAGTAAAAAATCGCTAACATAACTTTTTTAAAATGCTCTTGCTAAAGTACCTTGTGCACTATTAAAAAAAACGGAATAAGATACCATCAATTCGTACGCTTGAGGCAGCAACGTAAACATGGCTGTCAAGCCTATTTTAGTCTAGAAGTAAGTAGCAGAACAGTTGGAGCTAGCACTTAGTACTTCTAGAAAGGTGTTGTAGCAGAAAATCTAGATCTATGGGTAAACGGAGTTAAATGTGCTACTCACCGTTCCATTTGTGCTGCACTCTCCAGAGCTATCCATCCTGCACGAAGCAAGGCCGTTCCGTCTTTGATATTTGCTCCTTCATTCACCAACAGCGCCACGGATTCCAAGTGAATCTGTTTCGCCGCAATGTGCAAGGCCGTATCTCCAACAATTGGTTTGGGTAACAACTGCAAACAGAGAACCACAAATTGACATTTTAGTTTGCAAGAGTTCAGTCTTTAGAGAGTGTATAACCGCAATATAGCTAAACTAAGTTGTTTTTTTTAAATTGTAAAACCGTAATTAGAATTGAATTAGAATTGATCGAATTTCTACATGCGGTAGAGATTTTATCAATTAATCCTTACCAAAGTCTATTGTGTAGCCACACAAAGAGGAAAATGTACAGTGGAATACACACGTATTGCTCGGTAACAATTCTACAGGACTCACGTTGCCATCTATTGGGTGGGTATCGTTTGATTTCCCTGAAGATTACTTTTATTAGCTGAGGATTTATTCCTCTTACGAATCAGTAATCTGAGTATCACTCTTACGAATTCTGGAAGGATCAACTGCAGAGGTTTCCTTTCCTGATGCAACAACAGAGACGGCTCTTAAAACACCTTTTCCATTTTTCGTTTTTGACACCGAACCTAAGTCTTTCTTAATTGATGCTTCTTTCAGTGATTCAAAGCTTTCAATAGCACTAATGGCTTCATTGAATGAGGCAATGTCCATCATATCAAAATGTTCCCTTAACTTAAATGGTAACAGTGTAGACAACTGTGCCACCAAATGAGATTCTTCTGCAGTTGGTTGAATTGATTTCAATTTCTTAAAAGTTTTAGAGAAGAATTGCAACACAGTTTCATTATCATTTTTGCATTATGGCGTGTTAAGAATTTTAGTTAAGCAGGCACTTCGCCATCTTGAATTCTCATAGTGAGATACAAGGTTTTTTGAAATTCTTGATAGAGGTCTGTCCCAAAACTTTTCTCTCACGGAACCATAACTTTGCACTATCCGTTAATAATTTTGGAATATATTCCATATTCCATGTACTGATCTGCCTTTACGACGTACAATTGTAGCAATTCCTCGGCTATCTCAAGGAATTCTGTTGGTGTACACTCAGTTTTAAGACCACTGAATTTAGGAAATTTCATTAATTCCTGCGGTTTAATGAAAGGAATGTTTGTAGTCACGGAACTTCTACGAAACTCATCATTTCCTTGTTTTTCAGATGTTCATTCAGGTTTTATTCTGTGAGAATTTCTATTTCCTAATGAAGCTTTTTTCTTTGTTCCAGAAGTATTATGTTTAGATTGATTCAATTCCTCTTCAGGATCTGAGGTTTCGGAGGCTTTCTTCCTCTTCGTTCTATTAGCGATCCTATTATATGAATTACTATATGATATTTCTGAATCTGACTCTTCCGAATTAGAGTACTTCTTCAACTTCGAATTCCTCAAAATCGAATTTTCATATTCACATTCTTTGACTAAAGGAACGTATCTCGATGTTCTGTATGGCTTCTTCTTACGGTCTGAAAACTGCCTATCCCATTTCGAAAGAGAAATATTAATTAAGATCCTTTACTGATCTTCCTAAAACTTCAAATGCATACCTCGAATGGTGGGAAAATTCTTCTTCTTCATTCGAGTCTTTATCACTGCTTTATCGTTCCATGTTTCTGCGTAATCTTTCTATTTCCGAACCACTTTCTTCCTTTTCACTTCTTCTTGCCTTAAGATCCATCCTATTTACCTTACTATTTTCATTACTTAGCCTTAATCTTTTTCAATCTTCATCCCACGACTTTCATCATCAGATTTCTCCAATATCATTCCCGGATGACAATTTCATTATTTTCCTCTCAACTTATCTTTCAATGCCAGTATTTCCTTAGTACATGCATCTATTTGAGCCTGAGACTGAGATTCTTTAATACCTAAACGAATGTACAATTCTTTAACTTCTGCCTCCAGACGAGAAATCTGCACATAATGCTTCTTGTCCATACTTTCTGATCTGGTAACGCATTCTTTCTTTTCAGTATGCAAAATTTCTGAAGTTTTCCTTATGTCCTTCCCGAATTCCTCAAACTTAAACTGTGATTAATCTCTTAGATTATTCAATTCACCTTTCAGTTCATCCGATGCTTGTTTGTTGGCGAGAAAAACTTATTCTATCTTCACCTTCAGTTCTTCTCTTATCTCTTCCTTATTTCGTGAACACATGTTTATAAATTCTTGGCGGTTCTGGTCTATTTTCTTCTCCCAAATTCAGTGACAACGAAATTTCTGGTTTAATTTCTCCAGTGTGACATCTGAATGTTCCTTCTCCATTTTAACTCAATATTCAGAAATCACAAAATTACATGAAATCTCAATAAGTTTAATCTATTCACTCTAAAGTTGCGAGAAGAATAAGCTGAGATTGAGTCTCATAATTTTCTTTAACGATTCCCAACAAGGTTGCTTCGAAATCTGCACAAAGTTAAGTCCAAAACGCTATCATTTCCAAAGCCAGCTACAACACCAATACCTGAAATCCAATCTTCCTTAAAAAAGTTGACGTTTTGCAGAGTGGTCGTGCGCAGTAGTAAATATCGCTCTCAGGCCTTATTTATCGTCACAGCGCGAACAGAGCATCAAAAAGTGAATTGTGCCCTGATATCAGACAACGAGCATAAACCCTTAACTCTAAAGATGCAAAGATTTTATTAGAATAAAATTAATAAATACCCTAAAAGTTACTTACTCTCATAGCAATAGGTCTTATTTTGACATTATGACCATGAATAATACCAGTAAAAAGAATCCAGCATAAGTAGATAACCTGTAAAATTGGTTATAAAATATGACTGTAGTGTTCTATATTGTAAATTTTAATATTTCAATACGTCATAATAGTTTATTAAAATTGTATTTCTATACTTTTAACATGAATGTTTTTGATATCAACTGAATAATACACAAGATTAGACAACCTATGAATGTTATACAATGCCAAGAATAAATTGTGCTTCTACATAATATTCCAAATTTATTTCAATATAATGTGCAAATATACTAACCACTCATTTGGGTAAGTGATATTCAATTTGTCCAAGATTTGACACTTTATATCTTCGCCGATCACTATTGAAAATAATAAATACGAATAAAACATTAAAATGCTGATCAAGGCAAAATTTATTGTATATAAAAATATACACTAAACACGTAACGTTTCCACCCTCTACCAGGCTCTTCTTCAGACGAACATTCACAATATAATTTATTATTTATATTTCCATCTATTTAAACTATCGCTTGGATTAGCCAAAAATTCACAGTTTTTATCGTTTATCAAGTTTATTATTTTTTCGATGGCGCAGTGGTAGCATCCTCGCCTTGTAATCAAGGGGTCCCGGATTCGATACCCGGTGAAGACACATAGTGGTTCGGATCCCACTTTAAACTGTAGGTCCAGTCCCGATTAGCCTTTCTGTGCACAAGTGGACTTAAAACAATAATTCAATCAATCAAGTTTACTTCAGGTTACCACCCCTTTCTAAATTCATTATATACACATCTCGTATAAATCTCTGATATTGTTTTTTTGCTGTTTGTTTCAATTTCGTTAACTTTGCTTTTCAAGTAATATCTTTTTTTACTTCTAAACATTGGGTTAACTTCTCGCCTTATTCTATCGGGTGTTCCATTTACAACGCAACCCGGACTTGGGGGATAGTATAACTTTTGAACCGGAAGTGGTGCACGTATAATCCTTATACCAAATTGAAGCCTTGTTCATGCATATATATTTAAATCGGGGAACAATGAATGGATTTCATTAGTGTCCACGCAGTGTTGCCAGATGTAACGGGAAGTGTAAATGTTTTTTTTTTTTTACAAAGCATGAAAAATGGCACATAATACACAGGTACGGATATGCCGTCGGCAATTTTCAGTTTGGTTAGGTGAATTAGCTCGGCATCTATGGCCGTGAAAAAAAGAAATATTCATTTCTACCGACAGCCAATGGGATGAGGCGTCTTTAAGGGGGAACTAGGAAAATCGTTGTTTTTAGAAATTAAGACTGTGCATTGGCAAGACTGCTGGTGTTTCAGTGCCACAGAAGGTTTGTTTCGAAACTGTATAGATCATACAATTAGTGAAAACAATGAAAGAGAAACTTGGAAATTTTCATGGAAATAGTGATGCACCTGGCAACCTGGCATCAGGAATTTATCACAATGAGCTATTCTCATTATCGCATGGTTGCCAGGTGCATGTAAGTAACACTATTTTCATGAAAATTTCCAAGTTTCTTTTTTTATTGTTTTCAGTAATTGCATGATGTATAGATCCACCAACCCATCTGAAAACCTGGCGTGGAAGCAGTGGCGCTAGTGTCGCTAGTTAAAGTTACGGGAAAGCCTGTAGTTCGCATATTTTCCGAGGTTTCAGAAAGCTTGGTGGATCTATATACAGTTTCTAAACACACCTCTTGTGGCACTGAAACACCAGCAGTGTTGCCAATGCACAGTTTTAATTTCTAAAAACAACGATTTTTCTAGTTCCCCCTTAAAGACTCCTCATCCGATTGGCTATCGGTAGAAATAAATATTTCTTTTTTCACTGCCATAGATGCCGAGCTAATCCACCTAACCAAACTGAAAATTGCCGACGGCATATCCGTACATGTGTATTATGTGCCATTTTTCATGCTTTGTAAAACATTTCATTTACACTTCCCGTTACATCTGGCAACACTGCGTGGACACTAACGAAATCCAATCATTGTTCCCCAATTTAAAAATATATGCATGAACAAGGCTTCAATTTGGTATAAGGATTATACGTGTACCACTTCCGGTTCAAAAGTTGTACTATCTCCAACTCCGGGTTGCGTTGTAAATGGAACACCCGATATTATAATTGCTTAGATTATGTATGTTAATCATGAGCGTGCACTCCGGTACAGCAAGGCCAGCAGTGGTTGCACACAGCATAACTGTTACAAATTAATTCTTTAACTTTTGTTTTTTTATTATTTTCTTCGGGTTGCCCCAATCTGCAAGTCTCCAAGGTTCGTCTTTTTCGGATATGGGGCCATCAACACCCTCTCGCGGCGCGTTGACAAAACATGTGCGAAACATCACCCCGGCCAGCATGTAGGCAGCCAACGCGATCAAGATCCCTAGGAACCAACGGGCGACCTTGACGGAATGGGACTTTAAGCTATGTAGGGGGAAATTTGGTTTCCCAATGGGCAAGCGCTGAACGAAAGTCAGAGTGCCATCGTTTCACTCGGTTGATGTCTCAGGGATGCGAACTTCACGATAAGTGTCCAAGTGCGCTGTATATTGTCAGCGATGTAGCATATCCACCAAGCTAGTTAAAATTTATATTCATAAATAAATTATAAAGTTTCAAAACACAGGAGAAACACAAAAATATGATTGCTGACATACGGATGACATATTCTATGTGAAGATAAACGTTTCCGAGCGTTCGGTCTATTAAGACAGCTAACATGTCCATGGACACATCCGCCAAATAGAGTTGGTAAAACTTGCTGGCCGCGGTCACACTTTTTAAAGCGCTTTGCGAGGTGAAAAGTTATGGCTTTTCAGGCGGGTGAATTTCTATTTGTTTGCTTCAAAAACTTTAGTGTTGACATTGTTTATTATTTATTACGGAAAGAACTACGTAGTGCCAAAGTGAATCTGTGAATTTTGCAATGTGTGAAAATTGTTTCAATCATCCGCGATCGTTTGTTGCATTAAATACGTTTGACAACAGACCAACTGAAATTCGAAAAATGAACAACTGCACCAGGACATTCATCTTTCCCTTAGACGTTATGGAAACGTATCAGGTAGAGTGCTATTTTTTTCATTATAATGTACCATGTAGACGCAATGAATTCTTGTTTTTCTAAATGTTTCGGGATCTGCTTGCCCAACGGAAAATGTCACTGCACGCCACTGATGTTAATGGATTGATATTCAGCAAGTTTTCCAGCTTAAATACGTTCATCCTTACGCATATATACGTCGTGACAAATTTCATGAAAATAATATATCTTGTGTAGCTAAATATCTTTGTGAAACTAAAAGAAGTTCGCCTAATGTCGTATCAAGTAAACCACTAGCCTTTCACTTTCATTAATTGACTCGCCTTTTATCTACCCAACTTGCACTGTTTGAAAATATCCGCATTGCGGCATCGAGAGGAACGCGCATGCGTACTTTATGGAGAGTCTTCCTACTTGAAAAATGCATGTATCCATTGTTCTTGAGATTTTCTTGTTTTTTCATTGTTTTATTTTATTTATTTATTTATTTATTTAATTAAAGTTTCAGATACAGTACTGAGAGACCATTTTATACTGAAACTGTAGCAACAAGAAGAAAATAAAAACAATAATAAAAATAACAACAACAAAACAAGACAATACAAGATGGCAGACGAAAATATAAATTGTTACACGTACATTCTTAGCGATTGTCGGAAACTGTGTTCTGACAAGAAAATATCGGTATTTAGAGGCAGGTTATTATATAAGTGTGGGAGCCTATAGTAAAGAGACCGCTGTAGGAGAGAGAGCCTTGTAGAGGAAATGTGAAAGAGCTTTACGTTGCGGGTTGGCCGTGAGGGTACTCGTAGATGAAATTGGTTGACAAGGAATTCGGTTTTAATTTTACCATTAATGATTTTATGCAAGAATTTCATGTCTGCTAGTTCGTGACGAGTGTGTGGTGACTGGATCTTCAAAATGGACATAATATCTGTTTTATGGAGGTGTCTGAGAGAAGGTATTCTATGGCGAGCAATTGCGAGGAAAAAACTGAGGACAGAATCAATCCTGGAAAGATTAGTTTTAGAAGCCATAGTCCAGATGGGGGAGCAGTAATCAAGAATGGGAGAGATAAAGGATTTGAAAAATATGCTATTGGCTGATTGGTTTTGGATTTCAGGGAAGCTGTACAGAATACCAAGGAGACGCATGGCTCGTTTAGTAGTATATGTAATTTTATCATTGAAGTTTAGCTTTTCATCGATGATAACACCAAGATCTTTTTGAGAGGATACATTTTTGGTGGGAGAGTTTTCGAGAGTATAAGGAGAGATCAGTTTGTTCCTTTTTAAGGAAATGGTGAGGTAGGAGCATTTCTGAGGATCCAATTCAAGTTTCCACTGGCGACACCACACAAGTAGTTCTGTAAGAGCATGTTGTAGGATTAGGGAATCGCGTTCCGATGAAATTTCTTTGAAGAGTTTACAGTCATCGGCAAAGAGAAGTATATTTATGGGAAGAGAAGACAATCTGTCGGGCAGATCATCCATGTAAAGTAAGAACAAAAGTGGGCCTAAGACACTCCCCTGGGGGACACCGGACAGGACGGGTAGAAAGCTGGAAGAGGAGCCAGAGAAGATAACACGCTGCTCTCGTGCATGCAGATAGTCTGTTAGCAAAGATAGAAGTTTACCATGGATGTGAAATCTGGATTATAATTTATGAAGAAGGAGATTATGCTTAATTTTATCGAAAGCTTTTGAAATGTCCAAATATATAACGTCAAGCTGGCAATTGTTTGAGATAGACTGAGTAGCATGAGAAAGTAATACCGATAGATTGGCCAAGCAAGAGCTGCCTGGAAGGAAACCATGCTGAGCAGTATTAATAAGGGGAGATGTGAACTTCAGCAACCTGTCTTTGATTATTTCCTCACAGATGATAGTCTTTGATTATTTCCTCACAGATGATAGAGAGAGGTGACAAAAGAGAGATTGGTCGATAAGATTTTACAGAATGTTTGTCTCCAGATTTATAGATCGGTACAACATTTGCACGTCTGAACAGTTCAGGAAACACACCTGCATTAAAACACTTGTTTAGTAAGAGACACAAAGGGTGAGCCAGGGAGTCAGCAGCGTTGCGAAGGAAAATTGTCGGAATTTCATCGGGGCCTAAGGACCGGCGCAACAATTGTGAGATACCGATTTACATGGCCATGTTCTAGAAGAAATCAACATCATTTTGGTATGTATGTTTAGTATTTTGTTCTTTTTATTTGTTATATACGTACTTCAAATTTTGTTTCGTTGATTAGCCACTATCTTAAGGCTGACGTTTTGTTTTGTACATCGAATTGAACTTCCTACCTACATTGTGTGTAGGTCATTTCAGAGGTATTTTTGTAGATTATGTAGCTGTTACATGAAAGATTCTTGTCCTTCTGCATAAGAACACATTACGAACGCAAATACTTTTACACTATATTGTTCAAAATACGTCTGGAATCAGAAAAAAGACGTACATTTGCTGCTCTGTTATTGGTAGGCATTTTCAGGGCCGGTTCTACCGTACGAGCGACACGTGCATTTGCACGGGGCCGCAAGCTCAAGGGGGCGGCAAAATGTATTAAAAAAATGGAAGGTGCATTATTTGAGGCAGTTTGGTCTTCTTGGGACGGAGAAAATTCAAATTAAATCCATTTGCATATGCAGTATAAAGCAGAAACGGATAAGAAAAGCAAAGAGTAACTGAGAAAGAAAGCGGTGCGGAAGTTTATATTAGTTGTCCTCTTACAAAAGCAGCTATTATTGTTTTGTCTGTGAAAATGGTAAGCAATGTATACTGTGCGGGTGCGGTGCCAAGTTACAACGCTATATATTGTTTGATCGCGCGCCAGTCCTCCGCTCCCGCCCCCTGTTATCGAGGTTTGAGTTAAACTGACGTGTCGCATCCGGTAGTCGGAAATAGAGCTGCATTGTTCTTTGACGTCTTGATCGCGATATAATAGTAAGTACGAATATCCGCTGTTTTTGTCGTTGCTGGTTGCACCTCATGTATGTCATGTGTGAGAAAACGCGCGCGTTTGAGTGTGACAATGTATTGAGAGACTTGTGTATTTGTGCTGTCATTAAAACAATTGGTTTGTCAAGTCGTCGTAAGAGATTCAAAATTATTTGCTTTGTTTCTCTACATTATCGAGAATGGTTTCGCTTCAAATGTAGCCGTAGCTTTGATAATACTTCTTACTCTGCCGGTAACAGTTGTAAGTGGTGAACGTAGTTTTTCGAAACTGAAGCTTATTAAAAATTATTTACGTTCCACAATGGGCGAATCGCGGTTAGAAGGACTTGCCATGATCTCAATTGAACATGAAGTTGGTCAAAAATTAGACTATGGTTCTGTTATTCCCGACTTTGTAAATAGGAAAGCTAGAAAAGTTCATGTGTAAGCGTTCCAATTTAAGGGGGGAAAAGGTACAAAGTGAATAGTGTAATTATGTAGAAATTGTGGTTTACGAGGCGTACATAATTGTACATGCATAGTTTATTGTAAATAGTGATGAAATGAAGATATGTTGCTTCATGTAAAGCGTTCTACAAAATGTACATAATTATGTACAGTGTCTCTCAAAAGTTTTAGGACAACGACATTTTAAACTAGGCAACCCAATTTACACAATGCGTTGGTGGGTTGCGTGTAGAGTTAGGCTCAATTTCAGGGTTGCCACATGCACAATAGATATTTATAAAATACGCGAGAGAAATAAAAACAAAGACGTGAGAGAAAACGAAAGGTGACAAAAGAGAGGAAAAAGAGAGAGCGAAAGGAAGAGAAGAAAGAGAGGATAGACGAGGAGAGGAGATGTAGTGAGGAAAATGGAAAAAGATTCTAGGAGAGATGAGGAAAATGGAGCGAAGATGAGAGAAGAGGAGAGTGGAGAGTAAAGTAAAGGAGATAAAAACAGAAGAACGAAAAGAAGAGGAGAGTGGAGAGTAAAGTAAAGGAGAGAAAAAGAGAAGAACGAAAAGAAGAAGAGAAGAGTTCAGTGGAGTCGGAAATCTAAGACAGGAGAAGAGATACGAGGTGGAGATGAGTGGGATGGAGATAAGATGCGAGAAAAGTAGGGAAGGCGATATGAAATAAAAGCAGAGCGAGCAGAAGGAGGGGAGAGGAGAAGGAGAAGAGAAGAACAGAAGGGACTGAAGAGAAGAGGTAGTTGCAGAAAATATCGTCTCAGCGTCAAGAATTGATGCCTTGGTCAAATTATCGACATGAAACATTCAATAACATTTTGAAATGTATTAGATCGGTTCGAAATGCCTTTTGGCTTAGTTCAGAGCAAGATAAAATCTTCCATGTAAGATCTTTGATTTTACCTGCGATTATACCACTAAAAACATGAATGTAATTTGAATATTTATAAGAATTATCCAATTTTTGTCCACTTCTCGGTTCGTTGAAATGGAGACTTTGCAATTTAATATTTCCCCTCCCCCATCGTTAATTCCAAACTGAATCATTCCGTTTCACACGGCGTGGACAATGAACACAATGGGATAGGTCTAAAACTTACGAAAATTTTCTGCCACCGGAAGGGTTTGAACCTACGACCATCAGATTGACAGTCCTGGACGGTAAACACAACCCTACAAGCTTTCGCTCCTAGAATTAAGTAGAAGGAGCTGACCAATGTGAAATGTAGATGCAACTCTCCTCCTACATGTAATGTGCAAACAATACTTGTTTGTAACAAAGAAAACGAAGGTAGTACGACTCGGCAAAAACATTTAATGGAGAATTGCACATGATGAAAACTTTTCAATCGATATTTGCGGAAGTATCCTTGCATTGAACTCGTGTGGGAAAGGGGTAAAATTAGTATGTCCTGAATTGCCACAAATATAAATAGTTATTTCATTAATATTTGTCAATGTCTTTGAAGCAGTACACAATTATCGTTAGAGTATCATAATTCACGATCTTATACATGAAAATATCCCTTTTAATGTGTGTCAATTCATTTATTTGTTTATTTTTTATAAATTCCATATGCAGAACAATGTAGCCACTATACACTGCTATTACAAATAATGTTACCATGCTCTTGTTTATAATAAAAGGAGAATTAAAAAAAAAGAAGAACACCTGGTATGGAGGATCGAACATGGGACCGCTGGCAGCCCAATCGAGAACTCTAACCACTACACCACGCCCTTACTTTCGATTGAAACAACAATTTTTAAGTATTCTGTCCCTCCAATATTGTAAATGTCGTTGGGTATACATATAGTTGACCTTTTACTTTAATTTTGAATTGCTTTCTTGTAGTATAGCAGATATCTTCGAGAAATAATTTTCGAAGCTATGAAGATAAACTAGAATATTGGTAGTTGTGAAAATGCGAGTTATTTCTTCTAACTTATTATTGTGATTAGACATTATTAATGGAAAATATCTAGAGGCTTGAACATTGCAGGACGATGTTCTTTTCCTGAGATACTGCAACAGACGAAATGCCTGTTTACTGACGCAAGTGTCGTGTTCAGAACAGTCTTATGATATGTAGTTGCTGTTGCGTAAGGTAAACGAAATAATTACACCGTTTGCGAACTACCAAACGTTAGACGCAAACAGGCGGAAAATTTTATTCATAAAATCACTTCATATTTGACAGTATTAGTCAAGAGAGACTCGTGGGACACTGTGTTAAGGTGCTGGAGTAAATACTTCTTATTTTTCTTCCTCGATGAAGAACAATTTTTAAACTAGAGTAACAGTCGTTCTGCTCTTTTTTATTTCTTTTAAATTCTTCCACATTCCTTTCATTCATTCGGTTAAAAATAAATAATAATATTGCTTGCATTTCTGTCATTGACTTAGACCAGGCCCATACGTAGGATTTCTTTGAGGGAGGGCCCAGACCCAAATATATATATATATAAGAGAGAGGGGCTGTTGCGCAAAGGATTATTATTATTATATAAGAGAGAGAGAGAGACAGATATTACAAAATAGTTCAAATAGTGCGAGCGCCATTGAAAAGTCATGATAGTTCTATGTTTAGAAAATAACATATTTATAAATTAAATGTTGCGTACTAGGAATTATTATTACAATAAAGAACATGTTTAATTGTGTGTTAAGAATAAAGAGACATTCTCGCATCACGATTGCAGTTCGAAAAAGTCGGGACAGGGATTGAAAGTAACGCACTGTCTGACTAAATCGCTGAATCGGACGTCTGGTAGCCTTGCATATAAAACTAAAACTACCCAATATTGCAGCCTGAAGACTTTTGCGCAAGGAACAGATTCATTTATGTAAGAACAAAATTGAAATTTTTACACATTTCTAATATCGACGATGTTATTTTCGTAGTTATTGATAGGTTCACATTTAAATATTTTTTCAGGGTTCGAGGGGGGCATGGCCCCCATGCCCCCCCTGGGTACTGGCCTGACGTAGCCAGTGGGAGAGAAATTTTGGAGAATCTTTCTATTAACTTTATTATTTACATCCACCTTATGCTCAGATAGGTTTATTGACAATCGTGAACTTTTCGTTTAATATTTGGTTTTAAACGACGGGAGAATATTGGTCAAATTTCCTTTCGTGCTCTTTTGAGAGAATATATACTTCTACAATAGCAATCGCGTTCGGAAACGGTGAAAGAAAAATGACTTGGTTTTCAAAGGCAGACAAGCTTGGTAACGTAGTTTGCTGGCGTTCAAAGTGACTCACTCACGCTATTCAAGGCCGCTTCTTATCGCAAAACGCACCCAGCAAGTTAAAAGTGACCAGAGTCGAATTTGAAAGAGAATCTGAAGAATGATAGATTTCATCAGAGGCGGCTAGCTCAACATGCAATAGTTTAAGTCATAATTTCTGACAACCAAGGAACCTTATTCAATAATTAATGGGATAGTAATACGTGTATCCGCTCCTTTTTAACAAAGTAAGCTCGAAGACAATCTGTATTCAATTTGTTTATATTGGCAAATTGGTCAAGCGGAGGTTGTTATAAGGAACTATTTCGTAGATGTTCATGTAACCGTTATAAAATTACAAATAAAGTATATTCACAAGCTTAGATATACTAACAACGAAGAAATAAATTGAGAGTTAAATTTCAAATGCATGTGTATAGAGTAATTCTAGAAGTACAGAGCTATATCAGAGTATTGCACTTCTTTTTGCAGGATAACGTTTACAATATTCACGCGACAGAATAATTAAGAACTCCAAGGGAAACAAGCCTCTAGATATTTTCCATAATAATGTCTAATCACAATAATAAGTTAGAAGAAATAACTCGCATTTTCGCAACTACCAATATTCTAGTTTATCTTCATAACTTCGAAAATTATTTCTCGAAGATATCTGCTATACTACAAGAAAGCAATTCAAAATTAAAGTAAAAGGTCAACTACATGTATACCCAACGACATTTACAATATTGGAGGGACAGAATACTTAAAAATTGTTGTTTCAATCGAAAGTAAGGGCGTGGTGTAGTGGTTAGAGTTCTCGATTGGGCTGCCAGCGATCCCATGTTCGATCCTCCATACCAGGTGTTCTTCTTCTTTTTTTAATTCTCCTTTTATTATAAACAAGAGCATGGTAACATTATTTGTAATAGCAGTGTATAGTGGCTACATTGTTCTGCATATGGAATTTATAAAAAATAAACAAATAAATGAATTGACACACATTAAAAGGGATATTTTCATGTATAAGATCGTGAATTATGATACTCTAACGATAATTGTGTACTGCTTCAAAGACATTGACAAATATTAATGAAATAACTATTTATATTTGTGGCAATTCAGGACATACTAATTTTACCCCTTTCCCACACGAGTTCAATGCAAGGATACTTCCGCAAATATCGATTGAAAAGTTTTCATCATGTGCAATTCTCCATTAAATGTTTTTGCCGAGTCGTACTACCTTCGTTTTCTTTGTTACAAACAAGTATTGTTTGCACATTACATGTAGGAGGAGAGTTGCATCTACATTTCACATTGGTCAGCTCCTTCTACTTAATTCTAGGAGCGAAAGCTTGTAGGGTTGTGTTTACCGTCCAGGACTGTCAATCTGATGGTCGTAGGTTCAAACCCTTCCGGTGGCAGAAAATTTTCGTAAGTTTTAGACCTATCCCATTGTGTTCATTGTCCACGCCGTGTGAAACGGAATGATTCAGTTTGGAATTAACGATGGGGGAGGGGAAATATTAAATTGCAAAGTCTCCATTTCAACGAACCGAGAAGTGGACAAAAATTGGATAATTCTTATAAATATTCAAATTACATTCATGTTTTTAGTGGTATAATCGCAGGTAAAATCAAAGATCTTACATGGAAGATTTTATCTTGCTCTGAACTAAGCCAAAAGGCATTTCGAACCGATCTAATACATTTCAAAATGTTATTGAATGTTTCATGTCGATAATTTGACCAATGCATCAATTCTTGACGCTGAGACGATATTTTCTGCAACTACCTCTTCTCTTCAGTCCCTTCTGTTCTTTTCTTCTCCTTTTCCTCTCCCCTCCTTCTGCTCGCTCTGGTTTTATCTCATATCGCCTTCCCTACTTTTCTCGCATCTTATCTCCATCCCACTCATCTCCACCTCGTATCTCTTCTCCTGTCTTAGATTTCCGACTCCACTGCACTCTTCTCCTCTTCTCTTTTTCTCTCCTTTACTCCACTCTCCTCTTCTTTTCGTTCTTCTCTTTCTCTCTCCTTTTCTTTACTCTCCACTCTCCTCTTCTCGTCTCCTCACTACATCTCCTCTCCTCGTCTATCCTTTCTTTCTTTTCTCTTCTCCTTTCGCTATCTCTTTTTCCTCTCTTTTGTCACCTTTCGTTTTCTCTCACGTCTTTGTTTTTATTTCTTTCGTGTATTTTATAAATATCTACTGTGCATGTGGCAACCCTGAAATTGAGCCTAACTCTACACGCAACCCACCAACGCTTTGTGTAAATTGGGTTGCCTAGTTTAAAATGTCGTTGTCCTAAAACTTTTGAGAGACACTGTACAGTATAAATAGTCATGAAGAAACAAAACAGGAGAGCTGAGAGTTCTGCACGACGGCAGAAACTATGGTGAGTAAATGCAACAGATATTTTATTATTCTATATTATTTGTTAATTTATGAATAACTTATCTTCTCACATTATGTATTATTTCATTTTATTATGTTAAAAATTGGTTATACCATGTGAAATTGCCACGGATAACAAGCTTAGTTGTTCATACATTACGTTTTCTTTGTACGTATTTTGGGGTGGGGGCAGCAAGAAGTAAAATTGCACGGGGCTGCAAAATTCCTAGGGTCGAGGCCTTTCAAATATAGGTCACCGTTGTCTTTCACAGTTTATATAGCTCTCCGAAGATCTGCTGCGTTACGTCTGGTTTAGTTTGGTTCTACAGTGAAGTATCATTCCCTTATATAAATTGCCTTGTACAGTTTAAGGTTACAAGAACTGTGCTGTAGTGAATGCGAAATTTACGTACGAGAAGTCCATTGTATTTGTTCATTTGGAAATTGCTTGAGAGCAATGGGCAAGCATTCGGATTTGTGAAAACGTCTTTTCTTTCTGGTTTTCGCTGCCATTGTACGTACTATAATGTATTGCAAGCGATTGGCAACACTAATTGAATACATCCGAGCGAGTGTAATTACATCAGTAGGAAACGAATGAAATGTACATCGTAAGTAGCCTCTTGACATGAACATACTGCAAACGCATTGTCTTATTTGTGTACGAAAGAAGGGGCACTGTAATCAATACGGTGCGATATGTCATTTTCATTGAAAAGGTGCGAGCTAACTCCGAAGACATGAATTATGTACGATTTATTTTACGACAACCAAGTGCATCATGTGAGTGCATTGGTGTGAAGGCAAGCCATTACCGTATAAAGCTGCTCAACTCGTGGATTTAACAAGCTAAAGTTTACGCTGCTTCCCTTTTAAAACATAAAGCCAGGCGTCAGCACTGGAAATTGCTATCTCTTACCGAGACTAATTGATTGGCTTATCTTGAAGAGTATATACTGTACCCCGTGCTTCTGTTTTGACGTAAAAATAAATGTTGCTCTGACGTGGATGAGCTGTTATAATATGCAAGTTTTACGCCCGGGAAAAAAAGCAATAAATATATTTTTTTCTGGTGTTAAAAGTGTAACTCTCCGAGCAAGCCTTAATTGAGACATTTAAATTGCACTAAGTAGACGTTTATTGCTAATAATTTCTTGGCTGCGCTCTTAATTGCAAGCCTATTGTTCTACGGAGTGCTCGAGGTGCAACTTTTCCAGCTTGAAAACGGCTGAAATTGCCCGGTGCAGATCTCTGCAAAGATAGCGTCTACTCTTCAGTGGAGTTTGCTTTTGTGCCAGAGTTCGCGTGTGCAGTTCTGAACTGCTTCAGTAATTGCAGTGATCTTCAAGGAGATGGTACTCAAAGTCGAGAGGTAATAAGGGAGGAAGGCTATTTCGTAACGAGACCATCTATTGGAAGAGTTAGGTATAATTATGTTGTCCTCTTGCATCTTCTGATAGCTTAGCTTTTGTTAAGTGTCTGTGCACGATTCAAGAAAAATTTAAAAGGAGCAGTCAACACAATGAATTACTCCATTCAGTGTCGGACCTACAAGCCGCAAACCCCCGCAGGGCCCTCAGCCATTGACATAGTAGAGGGTACGCGTATGTAAAAATTAACGTAGTTACTCAAGGGTACAGAAACGAATACAATATATATACACAGAGCATTCCTTGACATTCGCTACGAGACTCGGCGGCAAGCGGCCCGGCATCAGCGCTTGTCTTTCCCGGTGAACGGGTCAGCGAGTCGGCTATTAAAATTACACTTTTCATATTGTGTACTAACCTTGACTACAGAAGGTGTTGAAAATGATGTCCCTCTGCTGCAACACATTCCTGGCATCTCCGAAGGAAATTGGCATTTACACGTGCGAGTTCGTCTACTGTAATTCTCCCGATTTTTCGTACAATACTCTCTTTTAACTCACGGATGGTGTGCGGATTGTCTCTGTATACTTTATTTCCCCTTTTTCTTTCCACTTTTATTCAGAACTGACCCTGTTACTCTAAACTTTTTTACGAGGTTTAATATAAGCGACTGTCGCGGCCCCGTTCACCGGGAAAGACAAGCACTGATGCCGGGCCGCTTGCCGCCGAGTCTCGTAGCGAATGTCAGGGAATGCTCTGTAGGTAAGAGTAAGTCAAAGTTCGCCGTTCATATAGCACCGTGCTATGAAGGCACATTTAGGGTATGTGGGGGTAGGACTCCACATATTTTCGATGTCGGTCATCGCCGCCTTTACCACCAACTTTGTACTATTTGATTTGAGGCTGGTAGCTCCTGGAGCCGATTTAGGCGGGGAGAAAGCAGAAAAAATCCGACCTTAGATGACCCACCCCGGGTTTCCAGCGTGGCAGTCAGACTAGAATCAAATCAGACTAGAATTTCACAAGAAATACAGTGGTGAAGGTTTCTTCAACCTATCTGTAATCAGGAAAACGTTATGACTGCAGGATTGTAACAAATGTATCATTTTCCAGGTGTGAGAAAACAGTGGCATCACATCAATCACCCCCTTGCTATTTAAAAATTTTGCACAGCCTAATTTTTACAGGTGTCTTAAGGAACTTTTGAATCGTCCTGTAGCCCCTTGAATGTGACATTGTCACATTGTCATGTGTGTATGTGTATGAAGGTAGGAAGATAGAAGGAGGCCTTTGGTAATATTTTGCGGGGGGCTTAGATTTGTAGATCCGGCACTATCTCGATTCAAGTTACATGAACAAGATTGAAGCTTAAATGTTGGATTAGGCTATTGAAACAACTTTTATTTTGCCAGCCTTCGTGGCGGAGTGGTTAGCACATTGCGCTACTACGCCAGGAGTCCCGGGCTCAAATCCAGGCCTGTGCATGAATGTTCTTTTTGTGAGTGCCCTTCATCATTTTCATCATATCATCACTCACCCCTACCTTTTCTATTAGGCTACAGTGGAAGAGAAACGAAAAAAAATAAACCAAATCAATCAATCAACTTTAATCTGACTAAAATATAATGAATTGTTGATTGATTGGTTGTTTTTCGATTCGCTTTTCTACCTTTTGAGCTAATCGCAAAGATCAAGATGAGTGGTGATAAGGTCCATCGCATGTGTTCGATTGGAAATTGCTTGAAAGCAGTGAGCAAGCATTCGGATTTGCAAGTGAATCTGTCAAGTTGATGAAAGGACAAACGCACATACACAGGGACAAGATACGACACAGGCTATGAGTACAGACGCTAAAGCCTCGTTAGCCTGCAAGAATGCAGTCCAGAATGTCCTACGAGAAACCGAGGATTGCACCTCTAATAGATAACAGAAAACATAAATTTTGCCATATTGGAGATGATAAATACAGTAGCTGTGTTATTTTATCTAGTCTTTCGACCTCTTTATAGGTCAATTGCTACATTGATGATAAAATGTAGTGTGACAAACCAGAGTACGAATTTAATGTTCATGGTCCAGCACTTTTAACAACTGCACAATGAACGTATTATTTTTGTTTATTTGCTTTAAATTCCATACGCATTACAGATTGAACAACGAGGTTACGAGATTATGTTGAAACATAAAACCTCAATCACCCTGATATTGTGTTTCTTTATATCCGATTCTTAGAACTTTCCGAACAGCCCTCGTGATTTTTAAAACACTACGGCGTAGTGGTAAGTGCTCGAGAAGTGATTTAAATGTCCAGAGGTGCCACTGTCGCCACTTGTAGCAGTAGTATCACCCATGGACTTCGGGAGGGGAGATAGAACGGGTCCATGAAGCTCCCCCTTCCGAAAAATTGGCACCGTTCATTTCAAGTTAAAAAAAAAGCAGTAAGGTAGCATGTTTTATTAAGTCGTAATACTAGAGATAATGTTCATTTAGTTAGCATTCGAACAGAATAACCAAAGTAAAAACTGCATTACATTGAAAATATTTAGTGTAAAATCCAGAAACCGCTTTATTATTTTCATATTCTGCTTTTAATACAAAGAATAAATGGTTCCATAGTTTCAAGAATTAAAAATAAATATATAGTTATGTGAGAAGTCACAACATAAACTTCATGAGTAAAATTTTTCCACAGCTGTTAAATCCTTGTCTTGAACGAAGCGTGTAAAAGTTTATAATAAAATACAATAAGTATGAATTTCATACACTATCTTCATGAACTGTAAAAATAATGGAAATCAGTTGGCTGGATATTCACTCATCTTTTGGATGGCATAGCAAAGTGTCTTCATTTTATAAGAATAATAATAAATTTGAATAAAATGGGTTTACTTTATCTCTCCATATAAAAATGTATGTATATGTGTGGGTGTGTGTGTATGTTTGTTTGTTCCGGCATGACTCTCGAACGCCTGGAGCAATTTCAACCAAACTTGGTACACGTATCACTTGCAATCTGAAAATAATATTTTGGGCGGTACGACACCCCTGGCACCCCTAGGGGTGAGGTGGGAAGAGGTGACATGTAAAACTAATCCAAAACGACCGATATTGAATTCCGCACAAACAGACATCCGTGATTCTATGCAATCCCGCACAACGATAGTGTTTCTCGGGTTGTCTAACATTCAGGCTGATATGACTTTGTGTTGCGAAAATGACCGATATTAGTGTGAGATACATAGTTTACGTGGTCGCTAAGATGAATTGTGACACTCCCAATGCCGTTCAACTCTAAGTTCATTTTACACTATAGTTAGAATTCATTATTTTCCTGTCTAATACAAGATTGGGATAAATAAATACTCGGGCAACGCCGGGTAATCAGCTAGCTAGTTTATAATAGCTATTATTTTAAAATAACAATAATAACCGTGGTAATAATTATAATTATTCTTTGTATTAAGTTCTATCAATGGGCCGACCTTACCATTTACAAACATTTCTGCGGACGCCCATGATATGACGTTAAATAGTACACAGGCACTGCAAGCAGGGTTGTCAAAGGTCAAGGAATCAATAAATTCTAATGGGTTTTATTGGGTTCCGTTACAGGACCGGAATTTAAATTCGGTTTAAGTTACGTATTGTTTCATTAAAAAAAGGTTCCTGGACCGTATTTAAATTGATCCGGAAAATTGGTTCCTGGACCGAATTGAAATATTTTACAGATAAAGGTCCTTTACGGTCCAGAACCCATTTCCGCTTGCTGATTTTCTCTCCTGGACCGGAATTGAATTTATTTAAATTTCCTGGATCTTTAGCAACCTTGACTGCAAGTGTAGGTAGCCGAGTAGTGTGTGGTTTAGGAATACCTGCCCGAGAACTCAATCCAGGAAGAACAGTCATGATTACTTGGTTATAAAACGACAGGCGTGGATAATCCACGGCCACGTTAAAAGCTTTTTGGCAAACCACGAGCTACACGTCGACCCTTCGAAGATGTCCAGCACCAAGGCGAAACGGAAGTATCGCCAAACGCCCAGATACCTCTCGCAGGCGAGAAGACGCTCCACCGGGGAAGGAGAGACACGCCCACGGTTCACGAGAGGGAACGTTCACGAAATCGTGAATCTCTCGGTCCGCCTTCCCCGATCCGCTCAAACCGTTCCTAATTCGAGCCAAGATTGACACCGAGAAGCCAGGATTTCGCTTAAGTTTTACACTTATTCCACCCCCTGCGGAAAGCACGGCAATCTTTTTCTGATGTTCACGTGAAACTCCTGACCTTTCTCGAAAAAAGCTTGGGTCTTCAAAACCTGCCTTCCGCCTGTCGATGTGACTTGCATTTTGTTTGGGAGGGAGGGGCCTGAGTCAAGTACACTCAAGTGAGCAAATCGGGATTAAAGTTTTGAGTGGAATCCGAACCTGTGTGTAATGTGCCTTCACCAGGAATCGTACCCAGGACCTGTTGATTACCAGGTGTGCCGGTTAATAATTCTTAATTAATCCGAAAGAAAACAAGTGTATCTGGGGAGAAAGGTAACAAATGCTTTATTCAAAGTATGCGCCATCGCTAGCTATACATTTTGTTCATCTGTCCGTCAAATTGTGGATGCCCTACCAGAAAAATCGTTCACATTTTGAGGTGGTCCAGTCAGCAAGCGATTGTTCAACATCTTCGTAATTGTTGAATTGTTGGTGGGAAAGTGAGTGAGACATCGATGAAAACAAGCGGTAGTCCGAAGGGGCTAAGTCTGGTTCGTATGGCGGGTGGGGCAAGAATTCCCAGCCAATTGCGGAAATGGTGTCTGACGCCTTTCGCTGTGTGTGATGAGACGTTGTCGTGCTGCGAAATCACTTTTCCGTGTCTTGTCGCCCAATCTGGATCTTTCCCATGGCATGAAGACGATCAGATATGGTTTGGCGACCAACATTTAACTTCTCTGCCAGTTGTTGTTGCGTTAGGACATTGTCACCGGACGTTTCCACAAGGATACGATGGCTTTCACTCGCGTTTTTCTTTTGATTGAACAAGAAAAGCAGAACGTGCCACACATGCTCCTTATTTGGTTTGAAGGTCGACATGTTTACCACACAAACCAAATATCACGATCACTCGCACTCTGTTGTACATCCACGGCGTTTTGGCAGGTACTGTCCTGGCAACACACTGACGTTAACAGTTGAGACTGTGCACCAACCCTTACTTTCAGCGCCATCCAGAGACGAAATTAAGAATTATTAACCGGCACACCTGATACAAGCAAGGACGTATTTAGGGGGTCCGGACCCCTCTCGAAAGACAGTACCAAGTACCAAAATTAAATAATGAAAATATGCGTTGTTTAACATTTCTTGTATAGTCGAGGGTTATTTGTTTCAATTTATTTGAAGCAGTAAATATTTAGAATTCCTTTAATTAACATTAATTTGATGTGTGTGCGTCTTTTAGAATGTAATTCAGCTTATGTGTTTGCATTGAACGTTCTGTTCGTCACTAGCGGTTTTTCGAAGAAAATCAGATAAAAACGCACAATCCATTCCAGTTCATAAGAATGCTCCGACAAACAGCTGATGCGTTAGCTCGCTACTCCAAACAGTTCAGAAACTCGCCAATAGATGTCAGCTCCGCACTGAAAAGGATTCATTCAAGCATTTTCCCAGGGACATTTATTCCTTCAACGGCTGAAAGAAAGTAACGATCAGGGAAATATAATATATTTTAAATTTCAGCGCATACACTCCAAGTCTAATAAATATAATCTTCAGTTTAGAAAATATAGCGAATTCACAATAAAATAGCAGTAATATATCATTTTAAATCTCGCCAGGTCAATAAACTACAAATCAAAAGCTCTCCTCAATGTACGAAAAAGTAACACAGTGGTTTCCAAAGTGTGCGCCGCTAATTGTTCCAATATTTTCACTGAAATCACACTTACTTGTTAGTCTACATATAGTTTTAGATATGATTCTTCCAAATACGTGCTTAATTTTTTTTTTTTTACCTTCTTTATGCGTATTATACCCATACATATATGAATGTAATTGTGTAAGATTTGATTCATTTCTTATCGACGGTAATGTATAAGGATGATATATATAACATCTGTATGTATTTTTTTTATATCTGAAAATGTGTATAAATATTATTTTTGTGTGTATAAATCCTCAAATGTAAGACATTTACTGTGCACTGTAAAAGGGCAGATGCCTGTTGTGCGCAGGATAATAAATAAATAAATAAATAAATAAATAAATAAATAAACAAAAGCTAACGTATTGCAATGACTCTTTTGTTGCATAACACCAACATCATTATTTTATTGGTAGACGCTTGACACTAATCTATCCTACCGCACTGTCAATGGCATATTTAGGAACGAAGCCCACGTTTCCGGACCCCCCCCCCCCTTTCCGCAAGACTTACCAAGTACTAACATTAAACAATTAAAATATACATATTTAGCATTTGCTGTATAATCGAGTGTAATTTCCGCCGAACTTTGAATGGCAGTACCAAAGATATTAATCTGAAACTTTAATTTTCGTCAACTAAATCTAACATTCTTTCTTGTTAATTAATAAATATTCAATTCTTCATCTATTTGGCTCTGATTTCCTTGTCAGCGCAGTTGCTTTCTTACAAAGTTTAGCGATCTTAACTACACGTACGCTAGATAATGAATACATACTTTTATATCTCTTCTTACACCGATTGTTACCTACAATATAATATAAATTTAATATTTATTAATTATTACTTAATTTAATATAATAATATAATTATTTTAATTTAAACGTTTATATTATTTATTATTATTGTTTCTGAGGCACTTGGTTCGGACCCCCCAAATTAATTTCTAAATACGTGCCTGATTACAAGCTACAGGGACTTGCAAATGCAAGGCTCGAGAAGCATAGAAACACAGGATCTCTTGCAAGCTGATGGTAAATGCTCGGCAGTAAATGGAAACCACTTGTTTGCTTATAAACACACACGTATCTATTGTACATTCTACAATGAGTGCATGTACAGTCACCAGAAAAAAATGTACTAAAGCATCCCAAAATACTGTCCTCCTTGCATTACGTTATGCGTGTTGCCTAACTCTACAGCGATGAACCAACTGCAATAAAAATGTTTCAATAGGAAGTTGTGAAGAAGGTTCTCAATCTTCTTGAGACCACTGTCCGGTAAATTGTCTTTTAAAAACTCAATGTCCCGATCGCCACAATTTTACTCGTAAATGCCTCCCTAATTAAAAAATATATTAATTAATATGTACTTGAAATCAAATATTAAAAAATCAATTATGGTATAATACCCATGTAGCACGAAACTGTTGGGACACCTTTGGCAAATTGTTGTCAATTTTTGTTCGGTAGGCCAAGAATAATAGATGAATTTTGCCAACCATCTCCGAACAGTGCCGACAATCTCCCAACGTTGGGCCAACGTGTGCTACGTGGGTGAAGAGTAACAGTTTGGTTATGCCTAGTTGTACTGACAAATATGAATATTTGTTAATAAAAATTGCTGCGTAAACAATGCGTCAGGAAAGCTTCTCGCGGCCCGGTATAATTGATTCCATTGTCCGATACCGGGTCGCGGCCTGCGGTTGGGAAACATTGGGCTAGAGGATAACAAAGCGAACATCTTTTCTTAATAACGTTTAGCCCGTTGAGACATCGTTTTGGCGCTAACATCCGTCGATGGAAGCTATTAGAATTATAAAGACTATGAAAGTACAAAAGGGGTTTAAATTAGAAATGCAGATGTACACTTCCGATACGAGCCATTACTTCACCCCGTCTCTAATAACCGAAATCTAGCCCTTACATTGGTCACCGTAGCATGTGCATACATGCTGCTTCCCCTAGAAAACATTTTTGAAAAGATATAAACGTGCCAGCATTTACTATCGGGCATTAGAATTATCACAACACGCAAGCTACCGTTGACAAGTGAAAGGAAGCACCCACGATGATGTCATACTTTTTAACCGTATCTGGGCGCTGTGTAAAAATGGCAGCAAGCTAAGAAACCTGGCGACCAAAACAAACACCTTATGATTCACCAAAAACTGTGAGGTTGACGTCATTGTATAGATAGAGAAAGAAGAAGCCACGGGAGGCAAATGAGTATAGAAAGAAAAAGAAGAGAATGACGATTCTGGCCTTGTGCATGTTTTCTGGATGAGACGAAGGTGTGCACACGTTATTGCGGTGTTTTTTCTAAACTCCCGGCCTGCTTTGCGCGTAGGGACAACGGGAACTCTTGTAAAGTGAGTCATTTTTGTCAGGTTGTCGAAGATGGTTTTGACTCATCCGCCTTATTGCTCAAAAGCTGCTACAGTTGACGCAAATCTTCAAATATTTACGTACAGATCGGTTAAACGGAATTGGATCCATAGAATAAAAGCGAAATCCAAACCACTGTGAAATGTGTCTGCACTGGAGGATCGAACCCGGAACCCCTTAATGGACAACGTTAGTCAGTGAAGAAATTTTCGGATGTCCGTAGTCCTAAATTCACAATGTTTATGAAAATTGTTGCACTTAAATTTATTTGCGTCCTCAGGAGACCCATGTTTTTGACGGGTAGTAGCCGGACAATTGCGATGAACACAGTTAGAATTGAAACGATGGGTGGACAATTGTGATGACAAGTGACCCGTTTCCTCATATGTGCGAGTACACTTTCCAACTTCACGCTTCTTCCTTTCCTGATCTCCTACATTAAGTTCCATCCGCATGTACTTGATGTTGTTATCTTCTGCTTGGCTCTTGAGGCAGGCCAGAACATCATGAATTTTTGGATACGTCTTCCAAGCCACCTATTTATTTTGTTGTTCCAACCTTCTACAGCATGTCTTTGGTTAGGTTAGGTTAGGTCGTAATCGTCCCAATTGTCCTACCATTAATTTGTAAAATGACCTCCACCGTGAAAATCATCGCAATTGGCCGTGATTTTGGCTTCAACGCAATTGTCCGCCATCACAATTCTCCTAGATTCTTTTGACGAGATACTTCGCAATTTTGTAAATATTATTGTTATTGCGATTTTTTGTAGTCATTCAGGTGAACGACTATTTTAATAACGTTCATTGTTTGAATCATTGTATTTTACAAGAGTTCCGAGCTGTCATTAAACATTTATCACTTTTGTAGGAGGGTAGACAGAGGATGTGTTGGTGCTTGAACCAATCAAGAAAGGCTCGTCACCATGGCGACGATTTGTTTTTGTTGTGTTGTACTGCATGGTCTAGTCTGTATGACGTCTGACTGCCAGGCGGGAGACTTGGGTTCGAATCCCGGAGCGGGTCATCTTGTCCTTGTTCCCTCATAAAGTGACTCTGAGGCTCACCCAGTCTCAAATCAATGGGTACCTGGGGACTATCCTGTGGGTAAAGGCGGACAGAGCGTGGTGCTGAAAACATCACCTCCAAAAGGACCTAGATCGAGAATGTGTGGGGCCTTACCTTATCTCCTTCATTTGGAGCCCAATAATCTAACGCTGTTCTTTCATTGCGTGGTGTAACATTTTATGCAGTGCGTACATACCATGAAAACGTATTTGTAACATCATCGAACTGACAAAACATCAAATGCGGGAAAGACATCAAGATGTAGTACTTATTGCTACCGTCATATCAGGCCTCAGCGGTGGAGTAAAGGTAAGGTCGTCGCCTTGTAATGAAGGGGTCCCGGGTTCGATACCTGCGGAGGCCCATACTGGTTCGGATCCTACTTCAAACTGTAAACATGATTAACTTATCTGTGCGCACTACGACACCAAGGGTCCCGGGTTCGAATCCCGCCCTGGGCATGGATGTTTTTTGTGAGTGTGCCTTCATCTTTGCAATTAGCCAAAAGTGGCAGAAAAGCGAAGTAAAAGAAAGCAAATTATACAAATTATATCTATCTGTGCATAAAAGTGGACACAACACGAAAACTCAACAACAACAACTACTGTTGTTCCTGGGTACATCACTACACTAGAGAGAGCCTAGTCCCTGTTAAAGTCTCTAAAGGTAGGAATATGCGTATGTGAATCAGCAACACGTGTTTGTTGAGATAACGGAAGTGTTTCGATCTCCCCCCGCCTCTACCATGTCTGAAATAGCGCCATATGGGTACCCTGATTCCTGGAACGACGCTCGTCTGTGTGTATATTATTTACTCGCGTGATCCAGCCTGCGGGACTGTTCGTGGATCGAGTCTGCTGCTGTGTCCTTGAAAAAACGTCGATCATGCGGGAAGGACAATCGTTCCCGAAAGATACCTGCCTATCCAAGCAATTGCTTGCCTTCCTTGTGTTTGTTCATTTACTCTGTTATTTAGCGTCGCATATTGTCACAATTTGCTTAGCATCAACTACGGGAATATTTCTACAGTATATACGAGCAATCCCCGTAGCGCTACTTGCATGTATCGTGTTGCTACCGTTTTGAAAATCGGCCAGTATTCTTTAATTTAAATCTTTATATTCGCTTTTTCCTCACAAGACAATTGGTAGTCAGTGGCGCAACCACAACGGGGCAGGGGGGCATTGCCCCCTAACCTTGGACGGAAGTCAATTCTAGGGGGCAAGGGGGGGCAAACATTGACGGCCAAGGGCATCTGCAGGGGGTACAGAGGGGCAATTGTTCCCCTCGATATCAAATTTTATCCAAATAGAAATACATTTCGTAAAATTTTCTGCTTTTCTCAGTCCAAGCTGAGAGCCGTGGCTAGAAAGCGGCGCGAGTCGGCCCTGGGCGCCGAACGATCTTAATGAAAAATGTTCTAAAAGAGAGAATGTCATGGCGTCACGTAAAATTATTTGCGCCCTGTTAAATCAATATTGTTTTCAGTTTGCAAAAACTTCGATCTAAGAATTTTCTTGTTAGCTACGCTCGCAATGAGGACATTTTATTTAGTGTAATGTATTTAAATAATGTATGTTGTATATAAACTTTGAATACGTACACAATTTAGCGTTAGCATGTTGCATATGTATTTTCGTCGCTCCATGTTGCATAAATATCTGTTCCTTGGTAATATTACTCTTTAATAGGAAGGCAGATTTAATTGTTCCTTGAGTCATGTGTGAAACATATGTTGTACGTGAAAGTTATACATGTTATACGAACAAAAATAATTATATTCGGAATGCATTTATCGTGCATTAACTGCCATTCAAAAATACGGTTTTTTGCCCATTATTCGATAATGTGAAATTGAACGTGTTGAAAAATACTTCAAATCGTGTCCTCTTTTTGCGTAATTTACGAGGATAATAACGTTTTTGATATTACTACTACTACTAATAATAGTGTTACTGTTGTTGGTACGTTTATCCTGTTACTTGCCCCCCCCCCCATCGACAAAAATTTTGTGGTTGCGCCTCTGTTGCTAGTGAACTAATCAACATGTTGATGTAGTAGGACACGTTCATCACTTTGTGCTTAATACCGGATGTCCGCAATGCACGTAACGTTAGTACAGAAAGCGATAGAGACAAGAAACGCACGCTGGGTATTAACTACGTCTGTGTGGATATCTTTGTATTAAACAAGAAAATCATGCTCTACAGGAAGGTTAAGTATGCAGCAAAAGTTTTTGTACGAAGTAAGAACAAACATGGATGAAAGGCAGCTGTGGAATCACTTCCACAAATTTTCAATGTGTACCGATGGTCTGTGTGGGTATTTTATCAAATCGATAAAAGAACGATACATTTGTACTCATTTTATGCATTATAGACTATTTTATGGGGTTAATTATGGCATATTCATAGAGAAGTAGTTTTTTTTTCGAAATTACGAAGTGTACTGGCAACATTGGTCGTGTCAGAGGTCAGTACTAGGTGTGCTACCTAACCCACTCATCTTTCTGTACGATAAATTTTAAGTCTTAATTTTTTTTTTTACACTTCGTACCTTCATTATACTCAAATGAATAGTTATAATATTTTGATATAAACTTTGATGCACCCAATTCAATAAGAATCTTTGAAAGTTAGGGAAAATTTTAGTTGTGTAGTTTGTATGACCTGTTAATAAAAATCTAATTTTGAGACTATTGAAAATTCATGAAACTAAAGGGTATCCCAAAAGGAACGCAGGATTTAATTTAAGAAAAAAAACCATTTTATATATTTATTAGTTGGCTAAGTTATTACATTATTTGAAAGGGTACACTTGGCCATTAAATGTGAAATAGAACATCTGACAAATGTCCTGCACAACGCATTTGACACATTCAAATTCTATTGACAAAATTCTGAATCACTTTTCGCATAACTACGGCTCAATGACGTCGATAACTCTTTGAATTTCTGCTTTCAATTCAGGAATCGTCCTTATTTTCGCAGCATAAATTTTGGATTTAATGAATCCCCAGAGAAAAAAGTCGCACGGTGTGAGGTTGCACAGTGTTTGATCTCCGTACTTCAAATTAACTTTTACGATCGCCACTCGCTCCTCCGTCATGTAGCGCTCCATATTCACTAACCGCAATGTTTTTACTACAACATGTGACCTCGCAGAACGCTGCCAACCTTGGGGGGGAAAAATGGCGCACAATTAAAATCCTGCGTTACTTTTGGGACACCCTTTATTTATTCCTTGGATTAAGTGGTAGAATTGAGAGCATCAACTTCTAACTCGAACTAACTCATTTTTTTTCTTTTTTGGATATTATGCTGGAGTAAGAATTTTATTTGTGCTAAAAAAGAATAATATTTAAATTATTTCGTGGTTGGAATTAAACGATGCTGTTTCCAGGGAGGGTTCATTGTGTGTGCCCTTTCATTAGTATTCACTAGGGCTAGAATATTCATGACTTAGCATATTTTTTTGGGTAAGGGTAAAGTGTTCCCTAAACATGTAGAAATTCATATTATGAAGAAACTAATTAACTTAAGGTGCTTTTTAAGGGCATATTTTGGCATATTTGGCCATTTCTACGCGACAGAGTATATTTTGACGGATTTTCGGTCATATTCAGCATATTTTTGCATTTTCAAGAAATATACAGCCATTTTCGAAATGGATTCGTTCATACTCCCAATTTTACTCTAGTTTTTTTTCCACTGTAGCAAAATCCTTTTCATTTTTGTTTGAAAATTTAGAGAAAGTATTCATTGTGTATTGTAACTCATGGCCCATAAAGTGAACTAAAAATAGTACAGTTTGAAACAGTCCAGTTAATGGCATATTTTTCATTTTTCATTTTAGGTCATAAGAGCATATTTTATTTTGCATATTTTGGTGATTTTTAGGTCATAAAAATCCTAGCCCTCCATTTTTCGTCACGATCAGCCAATGTAGCTGAGAAGCGAGTTTCCACTGACCTGTAAACTACAGAAAACCTGGACAGAATTAAAAACTATTATTTTGAATAATCGATGAGCAATCAATCCCATTTGTATTGCGGGTGACTGTACGATAGGATTTTGAAAATATGATTGCTGAGATATTATATGATTATATGATACAGTTATACACAAACATAGAAATATCTTAAGAAATGCATTCCCTGTGCAGAGCGTTGCAAGTGCACTTTTCCTCAAATAAATGCATCATTCATTTATTTTAGTGTGCACACTATCAGCAGCTCTGCTTTTACCGTTCGAAAACGTCTTCGGTTCATAGCACAGGAGACATTTACCTTACGGTAATTTTAACACGCGCCGAGCGAGTGTGTGTGTGTGTGTGAGTATGTGGACATGAAGTGCTTTAGCATAACAGAAAACGATTTCGGTTGTGTGGTCTTGTATGGCCCGGGTTAAGAGCTCCACTTTAAAAAGGGCTAAGTATGCGTTATCTTCTCTTTTTCTTTCGTTTGCCTCCAACACGGTGACCGTGAAGTAACAGCAGAACGTTGCCCCAGCGGAGTAGATAAGCCACCATTCCATTAAAAACTCGAAAGTGTTTTTAAGGCTTTTGTTATTCTTGTTTTCCAGCGGCAATAACTCTTCCCTATTCCTTCCAGAAATCGGTCATTTGCTCTTCAGCAATCGGACATTTGCATGCGTTTCCTTTCAGCTCATTGTTCGTTGGGTTCTTCTTCTTCTCTTCCCAGTCCGTCTATCCCGAGTCCTCTCACCTTTGGCCAGGCAAGCTATTGAAGCCAGCCAGTGTTGCCATAATATCTGGACACGATTTCCAAGGAACAAAATTCTCCTTTTCATCCAATTTCTCCCTTTCCCCCAATTTTACCCTATTCGTTCAATTTTCCTTCTTTTCGTCCAATTTTCCTCTTATTTGCCCAAATTTTATCTTTTCGTCCATTTTTCCGTATTCGCCCAAATTTTCCTCTTTTCGTTCAATTTTCCCCTTATCCGCCGAATTGGCCTCCCCGATGGCGCAGTGGTAGCGTCGTCGCCTTGTAATCAAGGGGTCCCGGGTTCGATACCCGGTGGAGGCATAAGTGGTTCGGATCCCACTTTAAACTGTAGGTCCAGTCCCGATTAGCCTTACTGTGCATAAAGTGGACTTAAAACAACATATCAATCAATCAATCAATCAATCTATCCGCCCAATTTTTTTCTCTTCGGCAATTTTCTCCATTTCGCCCAATTTTTCCCCTTATTGCTTAATTTTCCCTTTCGACCAATTTTCCCCTTTTCGTCTAATTTTCCTTTTATTTGCCCAAATTTTTCCTTTTCGCCTATTTTTCCGTATTCGCCCAATTTTTCACTTTTCACTCAATTTTTCCTCTTTTCGTTCAATTTCCCCCTTATCCGCTCAATAATCGCCGAAATTTTCTCTCTTCGCCAATTTTTTCCCTTTTCGCCCAATTTTACCCCCTATTGCTTAATTTTCCCTTTCGACCAATTTTCCCCTTTTCGCGCGATTTCCCCCCTTATTGCTTAATTTTTTCCTTTTGACCAATTTTCCATTTATCTGGAGAAAGCAAATAACAACATCATCATAATAATAATAAGCAGCAGTAGTAGTAGTAGATGTAGTTGTATTATTCACTCATCTTCGTATGTATGAAAATCTCAAATAAATTAATTGCATTCGTGCTTTTAGCCAGCACATACCCCATGTTCGAACCCAGGTCAGGCATGAATGTACAATCACCAGCAATAAAAATGGAAAACTTATATCCTGAAATATTCGCTTCCCTGCAAAGCGTTTTGCGTGTTGCCTAACTCTACGACGGTGGTAGAAGTTGCCATTGAAAATTGGATATTAAAATCCACTTACCACCGCAGAGTTAGGCAACACACATAACACTTGCAGGGAAGCAATTCTGAGCCTAAGATCTTCAAATTCCCTTTATATTTTCGTATTTTTCCCTTTTGGGTTAAAATTCTGCTTAAATTTCCCTGCAAAAAATCCCTTCACGTGGCAACACTACTTGAAGCACGACCCTCGGAGTACGTGGAGATAGCAGGACTTGTAACCTGTCTCCGACAACGATTTTCGTCTTCTTCTTCTGCATTCCCTCCTTGTAAACTGTGGTGGCAATGACTGTAAAACGGTCTTTATCTCTTCTGCTGAATGTTGATGTTCCTGCACTTCTATAGCTGGGACTTGAGGCTCCTCTATGGATGATACCCAACCTGCTCATTACTCCATATCCATTTGTTGCTTTTAGCCGTTGTTTGCCTTCTGGTTCAAACAACTCTTTATTGCAACAAGGGAGGACGTTGGACGGGCATTCCAAATACAGTCTTCGAGGCACCTCCAACTTTTGAGACGATAGATATGCAGTCATCCGCAACACAAATGGGACATATAGATCCTGAAATGTTCGTTTGATTTCGGTTTTAAGTTCTCTTGATGCACAGACAGGCTAATCGGGACTGGACCTACAGTTTAAACTGGGATCCGAACCACTGGGCAATGTGCTCTCAACTGGTATCGAAGCCGAGATTCGTTCATTACAAAGCAACGATGTTACCACCACAACATAATCATGGGATACTCTTTTCTCTGAACGCCATTACGAGTGTTGCAAAACACTACGCCTATGAGTGAATTCCAATAGCAACTTTTCAGCAGAAAATTTGACCGACGTCATAGCAAGGCAACACACATTGCAGGAAGCCAGTATTTCTAGGTGTCCCATTTTTATTGCATGTGACTGTACATGTCATACCGGCGCCGGACTGGTAATTTGCATAGCTCCCCTTTAGCGAGAAAATTTAGCCCATATTGGAAACACGATTAAGGAATGTGCTTTTCTCTCAAACCATTCATTGAGGACTAAAAGTGGTAAACGTTGTAAGTGCCAAAAGCGAAAGTGTTGGGCACTCACCCTCAACGTGAAACCTCTTTTGGTACCTGAAATAATAACATTTCTTTTTCAATTTATTGTTTGTGAATTTCAGTAACCTAACTTGGCACTTCCATCGTTCACCAAATCAGCCCGCAGGGACATTTACACTAGCGACCTCTTTACACGCTCCTTTGAACTACTTAGAGGGCTACCATCCACTTTTCACGTTTACCACATTATAAAGCATGGCACATTTGACAGTTTAACGTGGAAAACGGTGTTTGATTTTTTTTGGCACTTACATCGTTTACCAATTTTAGTCTTCAATTTCTCTTTTCAGGTTTATCTCTCTCTGAAGACGTGGAAGAGTAGATGGATATTTTCCAGACTGTCTGTTTCCACCTTAGGTAAATACATGCATTTTTTCCCAGTTTTCTTTAGGCGTTTTTATGTAATACTATTAATAACAGAGAGTAGATAACATCTAGGAGTCTCGTTTACCGAAGAGTGCCACTACTAACTCTCTAGATTTCTTAAACCCGAAGGTTTATGGCTGCAGCAACACAAGCTTACCATCTGTCCCTATCCTGGGCAAGATCAATCCAATCTGTTCCATCCTTACCGATTTCCTTTAGGTCCATCTCAACGTTATCCGTCCATCTTCGTCTTGGCCTTTCTACAGGTCTCTTACCATCAGGTTTCCCAACAAGAATTCTGTAAACTCTTTTTTCCTCTCACATTCGTGCCACATGACCTGTTCACCTAAGTCTTCTTGATTTAATTATTCTAATAATATATGGACAATTATGCAGTTCTAAAATATGGGTCTAGGACATTTTGGTGCTGGGACATTTTGGTGCCAGGACTTTTTGGTGCAACATATAACTTTATGCTGAGAAAGAAAATAATGTTGTTATCCGCTCGACGTTTCCACTGATTATCTGTCTTTACAACAAACTATAACAAAATAAATAATTACCTTTTCCAGTAATTCCACGTATGTTTGTTGCTGTTTGTTTGCAATGAATACGTACAAAGCTGGTAGTACCGAGCTGCACGCGGATTGTATACAGCTGATAAAATAAAATAGCTGCAACCTTAAATGTCCCATCCGCAAACCATCTTCATGAATTGTTGATAAGTTCCAGGCTGGTGTTAGTTCCAAAGAGAGGAATCCTATTGGTCTTCTCTTGGCCAGAATCGTACAACAGAAATTGCTGTCCGGTTTTTGTTATTCTGTATTCTTCTGGAATCTCCAATTCAGAAAGGCTGGTAGGCAGTGGATGCGCCGTAATAGACTGCTGCTTCTTTCTGCGTAGTGTTCTTTTCATCGTGTCAATAGGCGGCAGATGAGATGCCACTTCAGATTCAGCAGACTCCAAAAATCTCCCCAAAAGTTGTTGACTGCTTTCTTGAGTTTGCCTGGCACTGGTCTTCATTTCAGTGTATAGTAATCACTATATATACTGCGTCCAAGATCTGGACAATCTCACAATGTCACGTGGTCCTAGGCTATGAATAGAAATACATTTACCAACTCCTAAGAAATCAGGTTGCCAACTCATAGGAAATCAGGTTGCCAACTCATAAGAAATCAGGTTGCTAACTCATAAGAAATTAGGTTGGCAACTCATAAGAAATCAGGTTGCCAACTCCAGAATCAGCATCATCTCACTGATATGAATAATATTATTTACAATTTCTGATCGATTTTTCTCCTGTATTTTATTCTCTAGACTTTAGGCTTCGTAGGTACCCTAGCTAGCCTAAAATATACGCTCCTGCTAATCATTGATTAGTTCAGAGTTGAAAGGCTATAATGAGAAAGGCACCAAAATGTCCTAGTACCAAAATGTCCTAGCACCAAAATGTCCTAGCACCAAAATGTCCTAGCACCAAAATGACCTGGCACGAAAATGTAGGGTATTGGTTTACAAAGGATCGTTAAGTCATTTATGGATGATGCATAGGTAAAAAGCAATTGCTCAAATCACGTGAATGTTTAGTGGGAAAAAGCGATTCGAGAAAGAAAAGTCGCGTCCAAAAATTTAAAATTGTTAATATGAATAGTCAAAGCGCATGGAAGTCCATTAATGTATTTTTTTCCTCAATTTACATCGACTCCCATGAATATTCTATCGCCTGCACGGTTGGCAAGGTAAATTATTTGTTACGTTTTTACGTAAATTACGCGAAATGTACTAGTAATTTACTTCGCATAGAAAACCAATTTTTTACGCAGATGTAAAAAAACTAATTTTCTTTAGTAAATTAGTAATATTAAAACTACTTTAATTGTATTACATTCTAAACTTTAATATTCTTACATATTTCAGCACAAAATCATTATTTTCTGAAGATTGTTTACACAGCCAGCTCACGCCCTCACTAGCAGATTTTTAAAAATAGAACTGTTATTTCACATATTTTTTTTAAAATGGAGAAACCTGTTGTTATACAGAGTGTATCATAAGTAATAGCGCAAACTGACACAGTTGAAAGTACACGATAATGAAAGCAAAAAAGTCTCTGTAAACATGGGTCTGCAAACGAACCGTTTTCGAGATAATTGCGAATGTGTTTGTAAACGTCGTCCTAGTTGGTAAAATGCTAATAATGTGTGGAAATGTGTGGTTAGAAGCCGTCACTCATTGCATTTTGTAAACACCGAGTGCTTTACTCCTTGCGCGTTTCGAGGTTTGCTACTTGTTTACAAAACATAACATTTCCGAGAGCTGGCGTTGTAATCAAACAGGATGGATACAATCAGTACACAGTCTAATCGTACTGTGGGAGTCACTTTTCTTACCGTATTAATAGCATTTTACCAACTAGGACGACGTTTACAAACAATGAAGTCAGTGGCGGCTTGTGACCACACATTCGCATTATCTAGAAAACGGCTCATTTGCAGACCCATGTTTACTGACACTTTTTTGCTTCTATTATCGTGTACTTTCAACTGTGTCTGCTTGCGCTATTACTTATGAGACACCCTGTATACGTCTTGCGGTAGCACTTGTATTTATAACTTAACGATTAACGATTTTTTTATTAGATTTCAAAGTTTAAGTAACAGCTTGAAATTCCTTTTTCATAAGTACTATACACTTGCATCGAGTAATTTTGATGTGAATGTGAATATGGCCGTTTGTGCAATTCCTATATAAGAGCACATACAAATTCGGAAGGAGAGTTTTTAAAGCCTTTCTGACATTGCCAACTGCCATACATAACAATAACCATCGCAAAAGCCATGTTTTCTTTTGAGTTTTATGTTTGATTTAATTTTTTACGTTTTATGTTACGCATTTTTCACCCATAATTTACGTGTGATGTAGAAAACCTTTTTTTTAACGCGTAATTGCACAATCCTGATCGCCTGAGGTCATGAAATGTGTCCGGGCGCAATCGATGGTAACTTCCTTGTTTTTCTCGCGATACCTTCTTGATGGTGGCGACCACAGACAACTGGCAAACACATTGATTATTGACAACGACCTCGCTCCGTACGTTGCACGAATCCGAGGCGTTACTAATGCAGTTCGTTGGGTGCATAGTACCACACTGTAGATAGTTCACTGGACGGTAGCATGCCCGAGCTGTTGACCCGAGCTAAACACAGACTCCGTCACCTCAGCACAGAGCCAATGCTCGCGTATCGCTTGCGGTTCGACAGGAACAAAATTTCCAAGTCGTTCACATTCGGTTGTTCAGCGCATTTCACAACATAGGAAGTGGTTCGTTACTTTACACTCCTTTGCAGCCGACCTCCGTGGTGAACTGGTTAGCATAGCGCGTTACGACGCCAGGGGTCCCGGGTGTTCTTTGTGAGTGTCTCTTCATCAATTTCATCATATCATCACTCATCCTCATCTTCGCGATTACCCAAAAGTGGCAGAAAAGCGAAGTAAAATAAAGCAATCATTCAATCAATCAAAATAACATTGGTGGACGATGTGCTGTTACTAGTGTTGATCATATAATACTTTTGGTTTGCAATAAGTTCTCTCTTTTGGAAATACAAAATAGGTTTTTGTAAATCTAAAAATCGGTTTTATGAAATTTTACTTCTCTCTCCAAAGAAACAATACCCAACGCTGTGGTTCAGCATTCAGAATCGAACTTTCGATAACTGCATGCATGTCTCCAGTGTTCATACAAACAAAACGAATGCAAAGAAGTGAAACAAAAATTCTGCCTACCTAAATGGCGGAGTGGTTATCGCAGCGCGCTACGATGCCAAGAGTCCAGGCTTCGAATCTCGGCCTGAGCCTGGGCGTTCATTGTGAATGTTCCATCATCAATTTCATATAATTCAGGAGGGTGCGAAGGGGTGCTTGCACACCCCTTAATTTTCTTCCTCACTCTCTTTAAAAAAAAACAACTATTTTCAACTGTAAGCATTATTAACTCTTGCGGTGTTAAACCATGTCGTCACATTGAACGTAGAATATTAGATACTGAAGTGAAACGGATATTATTGCATACCAATGATCGTGATTTGAAAGAGAAGCTGCATTTACTTTTCCGCATATGTGCTTGTTGTAGTCAACGCAAGCAAAACTCAAGCAAGCCATGAATTATCCGTTTCTTGGGCTTATTTTCAGCAAAGGCTCAAAAATTGATTGGTGTTTGATGTAGTGACAAAGCGTGTTTCATGTTTTCTTTATTTTCAACATCGCACCCCCTAAATTTCATCCCACATCCCCTCAGCACCCCTACAAGACTAAAGCATATCGCCCACTGAGACGCGAGGAAACGCGGCAACAGAACTTCTGTTGTCAGTTTCTATTGAAATCAAATGGTGTAACGTCCACTACAGCAAAATGCGCGGAACACGAAGCTCCCAATTTTCGTGCCAGAAGTCTGCAAGTTTCTTAGGGTGGAAAATTTCCGTTCGCCGCGTCTCCAAATGCCCTCTCGTGTAATTCCGCGTCTCTTCGTTTAGCTCCGGCAAGCCTTATGCTCGGCTTCGCTGCAGCCGAGCAGCGTGGTTCGTAGTGTCGCGCCGCCGCTGCTGACATCGTCGCGATTAGCCAAAAGTGGCAGAAAAGGACGTTAAATAACAAGAATCTTTTTTAAAAAAATCATATCGAAACGAAATTTTGCGCCAATTGTTGGTATAATGAATTTTTGCTCGGCTACCATTCGCTCCTCAGCTTCTCAGGTGGGGAGGAGAGAAGGCAGCCCCGCTAGACACTTTCTAACTCGTTGACCCGGACGCACTCTTGTCGACAGCTTGTCGAAGCAGCTCCTCTCGACACCTTATTACGAGCTCGGTTGCCAAGCACTACAGCACGTGTCGGGGCACATAATAATTACATGGATCTTGTTTCCGAGAGTACTTCTTAAGTGGTGTCGCCGGAGAAGCAGAAGAAGAGTGAAGATCGAGAAGAAGAAGAAGAAGAGAACTTGTTGTTTCCCGTTATGTCTCCTTGTGGTTTCCACCTGCGGCCACTTCAACCATGCTCAATCGGCGTTGACAACCCTGATGTTCTTCGAATAGATGTTTGGTACTGTCCTGTGCGGTGTCTATGGATTTTGCAGTGGAAAGAATATACGTTTGTTTTGCGCTTGTAAGAGATGTATTTCACCCCCTGCTGCACTGTCTGTAAAAAGTACCGCATTGTTATGAAACCACATACGTAAAAAAGCCTTTATTTTCTGAATTGGCGATGTTTCAATGCAGACTCATGGTATTTTTATCAAAGCATGTCTCATATCTGCTATATGTCGTCGTCATTGGCTCACACCACCTATTTTTGCGACTTCTAGCCAACATTGGGATCCATAAGTATTACCGTGTAAATTGTCCATCACCATGTTCGTGTACTTTATTTGACCCAATGAGAACTTCAAGAATTAAAAGAAAACTCAAAGCAAGCTGTTGACAACTTCTGCACCAGCATACATAAAGATCCATTTAATGAAAATAGTCATGGACAATTTTGCACTGTAATACTCATGGATCCCACTGTACTATTGTGTATGTCCCGACGCGTTAATTAATATATTTCACTTTCTTCGGGACATTATTGTCCTACTTATTGAATGATGTTATCCATTCTATTCTGGTCTTACGGTATTCGAGGTCTTGTAACTTGTGTAAATAGTTGTAGGGCTTTCTGCATAAGTTTATTGTTTACATTGCGATGTTATGTTTTCGAGCGTAGTTACAAATCATCCAAATAACCGCAATACGAGCAACAATGTTTGTCTTTTACCCCTTTAATATCTGCTAGAAGTTTAAATTCGTTACAACAATAGAAGCTTACTTCTAGCCCATCTACATGTGCACATTGTTGAGCATCAATGACGGACTATAATTTAAATTTGTTCAATATTTTCAATATTTTGACTTTTAATTCAAAAGAGGATTGAATTAGTGCTTACTATTACGAAAAAGTCAGAAAACGTACTTCTACGTTAAGGGCATGCGGGACGGTCTCCACGGGGATCTTCCCAAGCTCTTCCTCCGTGGCAGTGTTGCCAACTTAGCTCTCTTGGAGCCAGGCCTGGCTCTTTCGTGCACTCGTTTGGCTGTGAACTGGGGCGTCTGCCCCCGTGCTCCTCTATGATGCCATCACTGGTTCCGGCCCACATAGACCAACTTTTGCCATGACGTGATATTGTTATATTGGCTGTGTCGCCCACCCCCTCTTATATCTCCAGCTGATTTTTTCTTTATAGACGTGTTTCTTTGTTGACGTGACATAATATTGTTATCACGGAATCCTTTATTTTCGATTTCATACGACCATGAGATGGGTGATGCCGCCGGATCTAGATGGTGAAAACTAAGAATAAATTGTCATCAATTTAGAGTTAACCGTAATAGCAGCGCCCCACCCCTTTGAGAACTAACATTACTATAAGAAGCACTTCGTAAATATAGCTCCTTGAAAGTCAGTTTTAACTTCATTTAAGGAGAAATTTAGCTCTTTTATGTGCATCAAGTTTGTAAACACTGCCAGGATGGTCGCAGGAGTCAAGGACAAATGCTTTGGGCTTATGGAGAATATTATTTGATTTGTTCTCTTGGGAATATCAAACTTTCGATGGAATAGAAAATGATATCAACGGAAAGAGGGCGGTTTTGAAGATGTTTGACAAGCGGAAACTTCCATTTGATTAGCCGTAACTTGATGTTAAAGTTGATTGCCCATAAGGAATACATGGGATTTCGAGAATTCTTATTCATCATATTTTTCAAATATCGTGTCCAGCTTAATAATCAACATACTCATACTCTTGGAAACACCCATGGTTTTAGTAGCGTGCCCATTCAGGCGATATTGAAATGAATGCACAATTGGTGCGTAACTGTACCTCCTCCCCTTAAGTACATGAAAGAAACCCAAAGTGAAAAAAGTTGCCAAATTTCTTAGCTAATCTATACCAGCTTGAAAATTTTGGGAGCGACTTTTCTGTTTCCGGAGGAGATTCCTTACGGGCCACCGCCTGAATTCATCACTGGAACAGGAGCCTTCCCGTTGTCGCCTTGAAATCAAGGGGTCCTGGGTTCGATAGCCGGTGGAGGCACATTATGGTTCGGATCCCACTTCAAACTGCATATCCAGTCCCGATTAGCCTTCTGTGCATAAATTGGACTTAAAACTGAAATCAAACCAAATCAAATAATCACTTGAAGACGTGCGCTGTTATAATCCCTGCCGAGTGAGTGAGAACTTGGACAATGGTGCTGGCAACCTTGGTTAATATACGAAGCGGTCCGAGTGGGTGTAGGGGGCAAGAAAGCAATTGAGCAAAGCGCCTCGGGTTGTATTCGGAACGTCCATTAGAATAACTTGTTTTCCGCTGATTACTACTTACAGGCAATTTAAAATCGAATCCCAATGGCATTTTCTTGGCGGTAAATGCATGGAAAGTATTTCGCGAAATCAAGGATTAATTGCCTCAGTTTGTGCTTGCCAGCTTGTATTGCAAGAATACGTGGAGGGATTTTGCTGAAATTTTGTCGATCTTTCAGATAGAAAGAAAAGAGAAAGCACAAGAAAAAGAAAACAATAAAACTAGGTATAGGATGAAATGACACCCGCGTAGCCAAATGGCTAGAGCACTCGCCTCTGGTGCGAGCGGTCCCAGGTTCGATTCCCGGTGGGAGCCCCCTAAGTTTCGGCGTTGACCCAGCGTCGTTAGGAGGCTACCTGAAAAGAAGTAGCGCGATCCGGTCACGAAAGCCAGAAGAGCAGCGGCGATAGGATCCGATGCCCTGACCACGCGCCACCCAATGGAAAACAGCTTTGGCAGGCCCTGCCCCTTCGAGGGCTGTTGCGCCATATAGTTCTTAGGATGAAAGAGAAGCCGCGGAAGAAGGAGGGAAGGGCAGAGATCATAAGAGAGAAAGAGAGGGAGAGAGAACTGGATGGTATAAGAGAATGAAGATAAGCAAAGAAAGAAATAAAAAATATAAATATGCTGACCAAGGCAGTAATTTATTTTATTAAAAACATAAACTAAACGTAACGTTTCAACCTTCTAGCAAGGTCTTCATCAGACTCTGTATCAAGTACAACCTAGAAGGTTGAAACGTTACGTTTAGTTTATGTTTTTAATAAAATAAATTACTGCCTTGGTCAGCATATTTATATTTTTTCATAATCATGAAAGAAATAGTAAAAAGAGCGAAGAAAAGTGAGTCGGAATATGAAAAGAGAAGGAGGTATTTGGAAAGAGATATGGAGTAAATACTGGGGATAAATAGAGAAAGAACGCAAAGGAAGTGAGATAATTCCCGACGTTGAGGATGAGTAATGAATGGCCGAAACTGATAACTGACAAATATGAAGTAACGATCTTACCCAGGGCTGGAATCGAATTAGGAACTTCCGGTTAAGAAATCGCGAGTCCACTTGTCTGGCACCGAGGAGACTTCGTACATATGAAATGTTGATAATACACTTTTTCTTCCGCTTAGTCATACAATATATGCATAAATAAAATATAGATAAAATATGTATGTATCGTCGCACTTTGAATGTGGCCCTCGCCTTGATATGTTACACTGTTTCGTCTTGGAGTTCTACATAGTGTAGCAATTAAGCTAAAATTCTAGATGTGACGTACGTAACCAATAGAAATGAAAATCAAATAATAAAAAAATAAACTAAAATAGTAGGTGGAATGCTTCGTTCTGGCGACGCCCTTTGACCTACTTTCTCGCCTTAATGGATTTCTCTCGTAAGGCATGAGCAGTGTTGCCAACTCCTCACTCGAAAAAATCACCAAGGTTGTTTTTGGGTATAACCTAACCTCAAGCAAGAAGCTGGCAACACTACTTGAGGCTTGCCTTGCAGTGTTGCCAACTCCTCACTCGAAAAATCACCAAGGTTTTTTGTTTTTGGGTATAATCTAACCTACAATGAGAGAAAAATGGACAGAAAAAGCTCTGGCATCACTTTTTAAGCTATTTTTTATGCTAAACTCGGTTTTTGACCTACATTTGAAATAACTTACGATATTTTCCTATAAGGCCGCCTCCCTCTTACTGTAAGCCCCCCCCCCTCAGTGTAATCTACTACAACCTGCTAATAGGCTTCTGCTCTCAGCGTAAACTGTTTTACGGACTAAACTAACCTACAATAAAAGAAAATTAGGCAGAAGAAAAGCTCTGGCATCAGTTTTTAAGCTATTTTTTTTTATCTTCTGCAAATTTTGCTAACCTCGCTTTTTGACCTACATTTGAAATGACTTACGACATTTTCCTATAAGGCTGCCTCCCTCTTACTGTAAGCTCCCCCTCAGTGTAATCTACTACAACCTGCTAATAGGCTTTTGCTCTCAGCGTAATTTGTTTTACGAACTAAACTAACCTACGATGAGAGAAAATTAGACAGAAGAAAAGCTCTGGCATCAGTTTTTAAGCTATTTTTTATGCTACCTTGCTTTTTGACCTATATTTGAAATTACTTACGATATTTTCCTATAAGGCGGCTGTCTCTTCTTAGTGTAAACTCCCTCTTAGTGTAATCTACTACAACCTGCTAATAGGCTTTTGCTCTCAGCGTAATCTGCCACGATGTGTTTTGTTTTTAAAACTCTCAGGTGTGATCTTCTACAATGTGTGTGTGTGTGATAATCAAAATTATTTTTGTTAAGGAAATCCCTGGCCCCCAAAAAAGAAAATATCCCGCCAGGGGTGCGTGGTGCCCAACACAGTTCTAATGGCCACGGCTAACAAAGCCATGCCTTTGTAGAGTTTCATGGTTTTTTTTTTTTAAACTCCCCCATGACTCCCTACAGAGGACCTCCGTGTGTAATGTGTGTGTTTTATGATTGAAGAGAAGAAAAATTTTTGGTTAAGAATGGAATGTGTAAAAACTAAAAAAGTTTCCGTAGGGGGTGCAGCATCTGAAAGAAATAAAAAAATATCCTCAAAATAGTGTACATAATATGATAGAAAAATATAAAAAAAAGTGTGAATGCAAAAATTAGTGTGAATGATTGTTTTTTTTTTAAAAAAATGATAGAAAAATATAAAAAAAAGTGTGAATGCAAAAATAAGTGCGAATAATTGTTTTTTTTTTAAAAAAAGTGATGCAAGAAATAATACGTACTTTTTTGATGAAGAAGTCTAATGGTGCGAGCAGGTTTCTTCCTCGTCATAGTACCCCCATTCTCGGGTGTGGATGTTGCAGTCTAGCAGCCTCAATTTGGTGTCGTGGGGATCAAGCGCCACTTTGTTTATCGTGGATGTATGCAACTGGTCGATGGTGCTCGTGATCCGATGTTCGGTCACGCGTTTGATTTTTTTGTCGAACAAGCACGACTTGTAATCTTCTACGGTTAGTTTGTTTGTGCTCGAACGCCCCACCCCCTTTGCCTTTTTTATTTCGGTCTCATCCTGAATTTTGATGGCGTACATTTTCGCTCGAAGGCCAGCAAACTCTGTGATGATGCGGCCGTTGACTTCATCCTTCATCTTCCCGATCGTCATTTTCTGGCTGTCGTCGAAGAGAGGGTGATCTTTCGGATAATTGGAGAAATCGAAATGGTGGCTCATGCTTTTGAGATCTTCGTATAGATCATCGGTGCGGATGTTGTACACGAAGCTGTCCGTGTCGGTATACGCCACCTCGATCGCCTCTCCATACCGTGGTTTCATGATGTCGTAGTGAAACTTGTACATGGCTAGCTTCGACAACTCGAGGATCGCGACTCCCACGGCGATTGGTTTGTTGAATGTTATGTGGCGAAGAGCACGTTCGATCAATACCAACGTGTCGCTCAGTATCGTGAAGTTCTTGTACGTGGGCTGAGCGACGAGCTTGTTTATTTTCTTCGGGTTGGAGACCAAGTTGATATTTCTTCTTTTCCTGGCATCTTCCATGCTCTTGCCATAGATGCTGTTGTTCATCAATTTGTATAGGTCTTTGTCTGCGGAAGAAGAAGCTGATGCTCGACGTTGAGTGTTGCCGTCGATATAGGGTGCTAGCCACCTGGTCTGTCTAAACTTCAATCCCGAGTGCACACGTTTCAAAACCAATCCATGCTGGAGGTAGAATTGTAGGAGACGATAATGCACCACGTAATTCTCTTTGCTCTTGAAGGTGAGCATCAGCTTCTTCTCCGGAGCCGATTCCATCACAGGTGCCATCGCAAATCCATGGTGTTCTCGATGAAGCGATGCAGGATATTCCAAATCTACTTTCAGGAAACATCCATTTTCATGATCTTCGCTCCATTCCAAACAATCTTGAAGTTCCTGCTCCTTCATCCATTTGTATTCTCCGATGGGCAGAGACTCGGACATGGCATAACCATACAGGTTGTTCATGTCCCAGTATGCCAAGAAGTTTGTCGGTTTCCCTGCATCGAAATCGGCAACATATGGATTGTTGGCCTTGACGTATCGAAGGGGGCACTGGACGATTCCACCACGTTTTGCCTCTTCGACAAACAAAAGTTGATTGACGTCCTTGATGAGTTCTATCTTCACCTTCGTGGATTTTAACATTGCCTGCCAAGAATAACCCGGTGTGGTGTAGCTGAAAACGGGGTCCAAACCATATGCTGCTATTCCTCTCGAGCGATGGAGATGAAAACGGTCGCTCAATAGCGTAACATCCAGTTTCAGATACAGATCGTGATAGTCGGCCATAGTTTGACAAGAGAATGTAGACCAGACAAGCTGAGCATGATGGTAGTCCTCTTCAGTGCAACAGGTGTCGCTAAGACGACTGTAGAATGCTTCTCTCGGTGGTAACAATGTTTCTGAGAATTTGGAAGCATCCGTCATGTATTCGTAGGGGTAAACACCCTTGCGTCTCAACAGTGCTAAATGTTGGTCGCCAAAACATTTCCTGGTGGCAACCAAATCATCGTCGGTGAGTTGAGACGCAAGTGTCGCCAAACTCGAAGACAGAAAGTTGTAGGAGTCTAAGAAGCGAATTTCTATGCGATTGCCATTTCCAACGTCCACCATCTTGCTGAATGAAATAAATTTCTCGTTGGTGCGAGCTATGACGCTAATGGGTTGAGCGTCGCATCCCATCTCCTTTATGAAGATTTTGGCGTCGTAGCCCTCCAAATTGTGAATGAATACAGGAATAAAATTCGGTTTCTTGATTTGTATATTACAGTTGTTACACAGGGGGGCCACATATTTTCCCGTGTGATGATTGTGGTGGCGAACTTTGACATTTTCGAGGGTGAAGTTACATTCGCACACATCACACTGAGAGGCAAGGTCGTATGCTTCCATCTCTTCCTGGGTAAGAGGCTCCATTGGTTTGTCTTCTCTTAGTAGAGGAGCGAATTGTATGGCCATCCGTTTCAAGGTTTGAACGAATTTTTGTGGAGCATCATTGCCACGATATAAAATAACATTGCCTGTGTTGTTGACCATCAATCCAAAAGCGCAGGCTTCGTGATGTAGAATTTCGGTGGTGCTCGATATGCTGGGATTCGGTTCGCAGATGGCGAGTGGAAGTTGGAAACTTTCAAAGTCGGCGCATATCACCAAGGGATGCCAAAGTAGCGCCTTGTAGTTGGAAAATTTCATGTCATGAGAAGGCATTTCGATAGCCGTAGCCGGATGTTTACTACACATTTCATGATGATCTTGGAGTTCTTCATCAGCATTCTTTTTTCCTCGACCGTAGAATATACTCAGGCATCTGTCGCATACTTGAATTTTATGGTGATCTCTGGTAATTTGACTTCTTATTAATTTTGGAAGATTCTGAATTAGACAATAATGATAATTATCATCATCTTCGATCAGGAGTAATCTGATGACACGATTACTTTTAATGTTGCTATGTCTGAGAACGTAGATGGTGTTGTTTTTGTCTAATCCGAAGATGTGTACTGCTATACTTTCGTTTCTATCTGTCTTGTACTGTGCCTCAAATTTACTAATGTCTCGCAGATTTACAGGGTAATTAATGCCAGCCATAGGTTTTTCAAATTCTGAGAGATATTCTGGCTTGTTGTAGTGGTATAAACGTTGTTTGTCATTATTGGCTGGGTGATGATCGGCAATGATGCACCACAAAAAGCATCTGTTATCCTTATTTTGAATGTTGATGATTGCTTTCTTACTGGCTATTTTCTCGGGCAAATCGATGAAGCTGGATCCTCCCATCGGGTTGTATCGTGCCACCTTCAAAGTTAAAGTGTGAGGCGAACCGCAAAGTGTCCAACCCGATCCACGTTGTTCGAAAGTCTCGTGCTTGTTCAACAAAGCGTCAAACATCTGGTTGCAAATAGCATCCACCTCATCGACGTTGGCGACGTGGAGACTCTTTACACCAGTGTAATGATGGAAAGTTTCTCGCTCTTTTTTCACGTTTTCGTAAATAACGGAAACGATGAGGTGGATTTTCAACGAGCATTGCAACAAAGCTTCGGTGATAGACGAAATTAACTTGCTTTTGACCGAGCGAAAAAAGTTGTTTAGATCAGATGTTTCTTCAGATCGGAAAGTCTTCTTGGTTAAAATATTTCTAATATTTTCGCCGGCACTCTTCTGTTTTTTCGTGGCGCTTGATCGTCAACATCGAGCTCTCTCTTACTTGATCCTTCCCCATGCACATTTTTCCGATGTCTACTCAAGTGAGAGATGGATATATATGTCCCACAGTGGTCACATGCACGTTTTGCTTCCTTCTTCTCCATTTTTTTTTGCTAAGAAAAAAAGATGAAGTTACTAAATTGCACACATTTTTTTTTTGTGGTGTTATTTATATTAGACCCCAAAACCATAAATAATCTACCATAGATAAAGTTACTATTTCTAGTATTATTTATATTAGACCCCCAAGCATAAATGATCTACCATAGATGAAGTTACTATTTGTGGTGTTATTTATATTAGACCCCCCCAAGCATAAATGATCTACCATAGATGAAGTTACTATCTGTGGTGTTGTTTATATTAGATACGTTCTCAATTTTTTCTTAAATAACCGGCATGAATCTTTTTGGTTTCCGAAAGCAAACAAACATGGAGACTGTACATCGCACGACGACAGATCTACCTTCCACGTTAACTAAACTCAATGGTCTACTAATTGTTCACCTCAATAGTATCTGGACGAAACTGAATGACGATGTGGGAAAGATGTTTTACATCTTCAATAACAATTTATATTTCTACGAAATTCCGATCGGTGGGAAACTTCAAATCACCGTGAATCCGGAAAACGTAGGCGAAATCAAAATATCTACCGGCAAGAACATTTTTCGAATCAAGCACGACAAGATGCTTTCTAACATTACGTACAATGTTTCTGCAGGAGATTATTTTTACGTGGAACTCCTAGGAGATTACGACAAACTTATTCCTCTCTTCGTAGAATTACGAATCGTCTATCCTATTATAAATAACCGTTAACCAAAATGCCTAACGATATTTTCGGCAACACTAAGCGTGTAGACCACGCAGAAGAGATTCTCATGTTGGACGTCCGAATTAAAAAGTTGAGGAGCGATTTGATCGCTTTGCAGGAGACCTTAAACAAAAGTTTAGAGTCGGAGATCGCTACGCTCCAAACGCAATGTCTCGACCCCATTCTGAAAATCGATTCCGAACTGAAAACGCTCATAAAAAATTATGTCGACGTACCTTCTTACGACAACGTTCAAAATATACAGTTGAGCGTGGATAAGCTTCAAAATGATTTGGCCAAATTGCAGCAATTTCAATCGAAAAATGAAGATTTGGAAAAATTGAAACTCGAAATCGAAGAACGAACTTCGGCAATCGAAAAGAATTTCTCTGAACTTCAAACCGTCGTGAAGGATATTGATGTAGAACGCTTGCATGTTGTTGTTTCCAAATTACAAGAAGAATTCGCCAGCACGTTGGAAGAAATTAAATCCAAGTTACAGACTTTGGAAGATACCATGACGAACCTACCATCGTCAGACGAACTGCAAGTCATCGGCAAAAGCGTCGCGAACATAAAAATTCAATTGGAGGCTTATCAAGATTTCGAACACATTCAAACCACCATCGCTACGCTTCAGGCATCTCTGGAGTTGATCAACGAAGAAATTAAAAATATTCACGCTGAAGCAAACGCGTTGACGAGCATACAAGACACGTTGAGCACGGTTCAGCAGAAGATCGAATATTTAGAAAATTTGAACGTCGAATCAAACCTTGCTCATTTTCATCACGTACTGGACAACATACAGAATGACTTGGAATCGTTACGGACGAGCGTACCTTCGAGCGAAGATTTGGAAAAATTGAAAACGGCGGTGACGGCACTATCCGATTCGAGCGACATCAAAAGTTCATTGAGCGATCTCGAGAGTAGGGTGGCCAATCTCCCCACCTCAAAAGAATTACACGCTTTGAAAAGGAGCATATCACGTATGCTGAAACGACTAGAAACGGAAACGGCGAACGTGGAACAGATTCGAGACGAACTTGCTTCGCTGGTGTCGACGCTGCCCACTTCGCAGAGCGTCGCCGACCTTCACACGCAGTTTACCGAGATGCGAAGCATCGTGAACGATCTCACCGAGAAAAGTTCGAAATTGAATCAAGTCGAGAACCTTCAGAGTATCGTCGTCAACATCAGAGATCAAGTTGGAGTGTTGGAATCCACGCAGGAATCGACGCTGGCCTCTTTCGGTGCCAAATTACAAGAACTCAACGAAAACTTCAAGCAGTTGAACGTGGAAGTGAAAATCAAGCCGTCATTTTCTACAGTAACGGATACCATCGTCGAACATTTGTTGCCCGTACAAAATACACTGGGACAGCTTCACAGCAACCTCGTTAGCGTCGATACTAAATTCGCTAAACTGCATTCTCTGCAAGCCATCGAAATCAACAGCGTACCCAATCAACAGAGAATCTCCACGTTCGTCGAAGGTAACAAACTGTACATGTTACATCCTTATCATCCGTACTACAAGTTTCTCCTCGATGGCACGATTCAGATAAATGAATTTTCGTACTGGTCTCACGGCAGAAAAGCTAGCGTTCCCACCATGACCTTGATATCGAATCGTGGTGTCCAGAAAGCAGGAAACATTCCTCTGGCACGTTGGAACGAAACGCGCAACATATATGAAATACACGAAGACGAAGATCTTACCGTTTTTGACGTGAGTGCCGGCGATAAGCTGATCATTCAAAACACTGGTGAGGTGCCACCCTCTTTGAATCCCATCACGCTGGTGCTTCTCTTCAAACGTAATCTCTAAAAAATGTCTAGGCAAGCCATCGTCCAAGAATTGCATAAACCTGCACGCCGCAACTACGAACGTTTGGCCGTGGTAACCAAGGGAATCGACGACCTCTGGCAAAGTGACCTCGTGGAGATGAGCAGCGGCAATCTAAAAAACGTACATAAATTGAACAAGGGCAACAAGTACCTCCTCACAGTCATAGACACATTTTCGAAATTCGCATGGGCTCTACCTTTGAAGGCGAAAACGGGGACGTGCGTCATGGAAGCATTCAAGACAATTTTTCGCGAAAGCGGCAGACGACCTCGGTTTTTGCAAACAGACAACGGTAAAGAATTTTACAATGCCGTATTCCAAAAGTTTATTCGGAAACACGACATTCGACATTACTCAACCTTCAGTCACATCAAAGCCAGCATCGTGGAAAGATTTAATCGAACCTTGAAAACACACATGTGGAAACAATTCACGCTTCGGGGAAATTACAAATGGGTCGACATACTGCCGGAACTCGTTAACGACTATAATCACACGGTACACAGAACAATAGGCATGAAGCCAGCTGACGTTACCAAGTCCGACGAGCAGCGATTAATTTCCAGCGTTTACTGTCCAAAGTACACGCCCACGACAAAAAAACCTAAATACAAAATTGGAGACCAGGTGAGGGTCAGTAAATTGAAGCGAACGTTCGACAAGGGTTTCACACGAAACTGGAGCACGGAACTTTTTACCGTGGTTCGAGTTTTACCCGGAAACCGACACACGTATATAATAAAAGATAGTAGCGACGAGATTTTGAAAGGAAGATTTTACGAAGAGGAACTCTCTAAAACAAAACATCCCGACACGTACCTCATCGAGAAAGTATTGCGTAGGAAAGGCGACAAACTGTTTGTCAAATGGCTGGGACTTCCGGAAAAAAGTTGGATCGACGCGAACGAAGTGATCTTGTGAGTACGTGGAACGTGGTGAAGCGTCTACCGGATTCGGAAAATCGAAAGAAGAAAAGAAACGGTGAGTTGCTTCCCGACAGCATCCGCTGTCTGATCGTAGGTCCTTCAGAGTGTGGGAAAACAACACTGCTCGTGGACAATTTTCTCCTCGCACCGAATTGGTTAGATTGGAAGAACAGGCACCTCTACGTATTTTCGAAAAGTCTCGAACAAGCGAAATACCAGCAACTGATAAAACTGTACGATGGTCTGGACATTGCAACGTTCTCTTCGGAAATAAAACCACTCCACGATTGTCGTGAAAATTCAGTCGTTGTGTTCGACGATGTCATCCTGGAAAATCAAAATGAAATTCGCAATTTTTTCACGCAAGGTCGTCACAAAGGAATAGATTGCTTCTTCCTAGCTCAAACGTTTTCCAAAATTCCAAAACAGTTAGTACGCGACAACGCTAATTTCATATGTTTGTTTCGTCAAGATCACACCAACCTCAAGCACGCGTACGATGACTACGTAGGCGGAGACATGAACTACAATCAATTTTCGGAACGCTGCTGCTCCCACTGTTGGAACAGTGACGATTTCGGATTCGCGACGATCGACATGACGAGAAAACCTAACGAGGGAAAATACAGAAACAAAATCAACGACTTTCTAAACGTTGCAACGTTGTGAGAAACGATGAGTATAAATAACGCTATGACGAAACGAAAAATCGAAGACGAAAATCTCAAGTTGCGAAACTACCTCGCGAAACGCTTCAAAGGTTGGAAATCCGAGAATCGCGGATTCTACGAAGAGAAGAAACGTCAAGATCAGCCTGTAATCGACGCCATCAGCGATCTAGGTAAAGAAATTAAAGGCGTCACGGAACAAAATAAAAATTTGATCAACGAACTCGTACCACTTGCAGCTAAAAGTTACACCGTACCCACGCCCATTTCGAGCATTCCTTCGACGCCGTTCGAACTAAAGGACGTACCGGCACGACATCGAGCCATAGGTAGCACGCCGTCGTCTTTGGATAAGATCGAGTTGGGACCTTTGGCACGAGACTACCTGAGCACGGGGAAATTCGACAAGGATGAAGTGTTCGGATTGTATCCGAGCATGGAGAGCAACGAAGGCGGCGGTGTGGTTTGGAAGATTGGAAAATCGAAGGTGACCTTCGAAGGCAACGACATTAAAGTTAATTTAGGCGAGAAGGATAGTTGGAACAGGTATCCGGGTACGGTGGGACTGTGGGAACTCGTTGCCAAAAAGCAGCCGAAAGATTACACCGACGAAGATTACCAGAGTTACAAGGAAATTTTGATCATGACGGATGCCTTGTACCAGAACAACGACGCCTCGCAGAATAGGGTGAAATCGAGCAGCGGCGAGAAGTACAGAAATCTCATCAAACCGATTTGGAACCAGGTGAAAACAGGCAGCGGCGTCAAACTCTACAACACCCTACCCAAAGAGTTTGTGTGGGTGGACGACGTGCGCAAGCTCATAGTCCGATTGTTGGTTATTGCAGGAGAGGAGAATGCTGGCAATCGTAATTTCTACAACGAGAAGGTAGGAATTGTGGACATGATCAGCACCAAACTTTCCAACTTCATCGTGAACGACGACAAGGGCATAGGCTACCTTATTAAAATTATCAACACGCTGCCTCCGAGATTCTGGAACGTGGCCGAAGGAAAGGGACTCGTGAACGACATCATCAACAAGTTACCTTTCGAGATGCATTTACCCGGCTACCAGTACTGCGGACCGGGTACCAAACTCGAGAAAAGATTGAAGAGAGGAGACAAGGGTGTGAATCCGTTGGACGCCGCATGCAAAGATCACGACATCGCTTACAACACCACTCGCACCGATCTAGATGCACGTCACGAAGCAGACAGAAAGTTAGAGCACGCAGCTTTCGAAAGATTCGTTAGCAAAGACGCATCGCTGGGAGAAAGAGTTGCGGCACTGGGCACCACCATAGCCATGAACACAAAACAAAAACTTGGGTGGGGTATATAAATAACATACAGTAAAAAAAGAAAACATCATGTCTGGTATAACCGACTTGCCACACGAACTGCTGTGTAAAATATTCAAACATGCAGTAAACGGAGATGTTAATAAACTTTTAATCATAGCGAGATCAACGCCGGAATTTCGCATCCCTTGTGAAATGGCTGTTAAGGATTATCTTCGGGAGATCAGTGGCATGAGGTGCGGTGATCTCGACACTCTTCTTTCGGCTGCAGGGGAAAAATTAAACGAGAGGATGGACGAACTGCACGAGGCGAGGCAGGGAAGAAGACAATACACGGATGATTGGCGTAGATCTAAACAAGAGACGGAAGATATTATCACGCACATCATCGTGTTTTCCGAAGCACGAACTTTTTTCCTCTGTCGAAAACTTGATATATAAATAACACACACACTGAAAATTTCTCTTCAATATGACGACTGAAAAAATGAGTGACTTTCAAGCATTAAAACAAATGCTAAATTTGTCAGTAGAGTATGTAAAAATTCAGGAATTAGAAGTGGACAAACCTTACACGATAACTTCCGGTTCAATTGTTTCTACCCAGTATGGTCCCAAGGCGCGTTTGTTGCTCAACGCACAATACAGTCTATTTTTACCAGATCGATACGCTAACATGTTATCCGACGAGAAGCTAGCTATTTTAATCGAGAACAAAACTCAAATCGTGTACAAGGGTACAAAGGAACTTCTTGGTAAGAAAACAAAGCACGTAATAGAATTTGTGTAACAGCTCTGCGCGAAGTATATATTGAAAAAAAAATTACACGGAACAAAAAAATCTCAGAACATTTATATATAAATAACATACCGAAAAAAATTACACAAAACAAAAAAAATCTCAAAACATATATATAAATAACATACCGTGAAGATAACATATAGAGCATCAACATGAAGCCCAAAGGTGTCGTGTACCAGATACCATACTCCAATCTGAAAAATCTAGGTACCCTCGATGGTTTACTCACCAAAAAACAACGCGAGAAGAAACGTTCTTGCTTGATGAAAGGACACGGAATGAAATTACTTCTCAGCACACCTCAATTGAGACGCTTGCAGCGTTCGCGGAAACAGCAAAAAATCGGAGGTTTCATATTCAGCATCCCAGCCATCCTGGCAGCATTGGGGGCTGTTGGAAGTTTGGCCGGCGGAAGTGCCGCCATCGCGAAAACCGTCATCGACTCGAAGAAGAACAAAGCCGAGTTGGAAGAACAGAAACGTCACAACCTGGCTATGGAGAAGAAAGGGAAAGGTATAACCAAAAAACAAAAAAGCAACCTCGATGCTTTGAAGAAATATAAAAAAAAGAAGAAGCCCTGTCCAACTTCGATATTGAATCTCTGATCGAACTGTTGGGAATAAAAAACTTCAGGGGTGTTTTCATGTCCGATTCTCTACCCGCTGCTGTGAAGAAAAAGGAGTATGGCGTGGTCAACCTGGATAGTTACAAAAATCCTGGTACACATTGGATATGCTACCTTAAAATTGACGATAACAATGCATTTGTTTTCGATTCGTTCGGCGGCACACCACCTGCCAGGTTGGTAAAGTATCTCAGTGTTGCCAACCTCTACTACAATGACAAACGCATCCAGGGTTTCACCGATGTTAACTGCGGCCACCTATGCCTTTCCGTTCTCGCATACATGTCTAAAATAAATAACCCGTCGGTGGAACATTTTCAGAAAGCATTGTGGAATCTTAAATACGATGGGCGTGTTCCATCTCACGAGCGAATCTTCAATCTTGAAACTCACGCTGCACGACGACATCGTCTATCCTAAATCCGTGGCTCTGCGTGCATTCTACAGCATGTACCTCATACCTAACGTCACGCAGCACAACAACAAAATTAGTGTCGGAAGCGAGCACATTGTCGTCACGCCAGGCCAATACAATCTTTCCACTTTGCAAGCTCAGTTACCCAAAGGCACGTACCTTTCTCAAAATTCGGTCACGCACAGAGTGGAAATCCTATCGGCGACGGAGACCGTGGACCTGGGCACCATAGGAGAACTTCTAGGTTTCGAGAACAACACCAAACTCGAAGCTGGCATCAAGCACACGGCAACCAACATTCCTAAATTTCTAGCCATAGAGACTCTAAACGTTCACTGCAACGTGGCGGAAGGCATGATCACAAAATCCTCGGACGGATTGTTAGGAAGTCACAAGCAGACGGGAATCATCGCCACGTTCAAACCCAGTTCCGAATTCATGGAACCGATCATCTACACACCCTCTTCGCCGATCTATTTTCCAGTATGTCGCAACCGCATAGACGACATAGAGTTGGTGGTGACGAACGAGAAAGGAGAGGTGGTGGATTTCGCAGGTGCCACTACGACGGCCATCGTGGAGATCAACGTATAATAAATAACACACATAGTGAAAAAAAAAATGGAGCAAATCGAAAGTTACGAATTGCAATCTTTCCCTCCCAAACGTCGCACGTTCGCCAATCTCAACGAAGCGAACAGGGAGATCGAATACGACGTGGACGTAGGCGATGGGTTCGTTCATCCTCACAGAGCGGACCTCTACCTTCAATTCGACGTGGTGAAGAAGGAAAGCGGAGATGCGTTTCCGCCCAATGCAAATTTGATACTCGTGGACAACTTCGTGCCTCACCTGTTCTCGCAGGTGGAGGTGAGGAAACACAACACCGTCATAGACAGAATAGACTATCCAGGCATCACGTCGACGGCAGTGGGAACTTTGAAATTATCCAAAACAGACGCAGCATACTACCAGGCGGGAGGATTCGAAGCGGGGACCAAAATATCGACTAAAAGTCACACGGTGCTTTTTCCCATGCGTCTGCTGCCGGGATTCTTCTCGGACTACAAGGAGATCATGTGGAAGGGAGGATTGCGCGTCACGTTTCGAAGAGCGGCCAACGACAACGACGCACTGATGCGATACACCAACTTGAACGCCGACGGCACGCCGATAGCCAACACATTACCTGAAGCGGCCAAGTGCGTCATCCGGAGCATGGAATTGAGAATGCCGATCGTAGAATACGAAACAAACTACGCCCTCAAGTACAAAGCGGAGATCTTGAAGAGTCCGCAGGTACCGATTCACTTTCACGGTTACCAGTGCGTGCAGAAGATGGCGTCGGGAAGTCACATGGAATTCGACGTGACGACGCAGTTCAACAACATACAGTTCGACATGCCAGATTTCGTCGTCGTGCTCTTTCAGACCGGGCGCGATAACAACCAGGAAAAAAATTCCAGCATGTTCGACGACTGCAAGATCAAGAATGTTTATCTGAAGAATGGCAGAAACGAAGTGTTCCCGCGCGAGAATTACAACCTCGACATGACCAAAGACGATTACCTCAAACTTTACGAAGCTTACACCTCTTTCAAACGCGTGACCGAGGGAAGCATGGACATGTACTACACGCCCAGCGAATTCAAAACCCGCAGACCCATGTTCGTCATCAATACCACGAAGAGGAAGCAGGTGGTGGTCAACGATCGAACCAACATCAAGGTCGTCTGCGAGTTCCACGACGCGCTGCCCGAGGACACCGTATGCAGCGTTATCCTGATTGCAGAGAAGTCCTTCGTCCACGACGTGAAGAACGAGAGGGTCACAGAGCAGTTTTAACAAGTTTTTTACATTTTTTTCTTGCACAATAAGAAATTTTTGTACTAGCACAATCAGTTTCAATGGCACAATACGAAAATTTCACTAGTTCAGATCAGTTACAAATGTCTATTTCATTAGTTATCAGTTACAATATCTTTTTTGCACTATAGCACGAGAGACAATCAGAAAATTTGCACAAAAAAAATTTGTTGTTGTTTTTTTTTTTTACACGAGAAAATTAACAATAAAATTCTTTTTTATCGTTTCAGATGCTGTCGAAACATCAAAAACACATACACACACACTAGAAAAAAGCATGCAACTTTATTTGTAACACACACACATACATTATCCATCTTCATCAAAAAAATATTATAATAAACATAATTATTTTTATCTATATCTCACAATAAAACTCTATATCCAAAAATATTACAACATCAAAATAACACTAGAGTCGTTAGTACACGTTGCATGCATTACGGAGGTCCTCTGTAGGGTTTCATGGAAGTTTGGGGGGAAAAAAAAAAAACACGTGAAACTCTACAGAGGTGCGACTATCTAGAGTCGCAGCTGTTAGAACCTTTTTGGGTTGGGCACCACGCACCCTGGCGGGGTTAGGGGCCAGGAATCCTAAAAAACAACAATTATTTATTTGTTTGTTTGCGTCACAATACAGGTGCGCGCATATGCATGTGCAGCACATCGTTCCCGCGATAAGATTTTTACAAAAATCCCGATATACATTGACGCCCAGAACTTGGAAATAAGGCATATTCGCTCACCACTGTTGCCAGCTTAGTCTCCCTCTTTATCTTACGGCAACATTGACGTCTCTAGTTTTTTTTTAATTGCAGGTAGGTTGCCAACACACTCTAGTTAATAATGCTACATATTATACACGCACACACGCACACACATACTGTGTTGCCATCTCTCTTTTACGGCAGTATATATTTGTTGCCGGCTCTATTGCACAGTGTGTGTATGTTACGCCAGTGTATAAATTGGCTAAACCCTTATCAAGTAAGAAAAACTATAGGTAGGTGTTGGCAGCATTGTCGGTTGTTTAACTCTTCCCCCTCTCTCTTTTTTTTTGTAAAAAAACCATGGTAGAAATACCAGTAGGTTGGCAACCTTGATTTATGCAATTAATTAAAGCAAGCCTCAAGCCTCAAGCAAGATTGCCAGCTCCTTGCCTTAGGTTAGGTTAGACCAAAATAAAAACCTTGGTAACTTTTCGAGTAAAATATTGGCAACGCTGCAAGGCAAGCCTCAAGCAAGGTTGTCAGCTTCTTGCTTCAGGTTAAGTTAGACCAAAAACCTTGGTGATTTTTCGAGTAAGAGGTTGGCAACGCTGGTGAGGTTAACATACACCGTGAAAGGCTACGACGAGTTGGAAACAGTGGTGAGGTTAACATACACCGTGAAAGGCTTCAAAATATCAGTTGGTGAAATTTTCGTGGGGTGAGTTGGCAACACTGGTGAGGTTAACATACACCGTAAAAAGCTACGCCTCGCCCGAGTTGGCAACGCTGGTGAGGTTAACATACACCGTGAAAGGCTACGACGAGTTGGAAACAGTGGTGAGGTTAACATACACTGTAAAAGGCTACGCCTCGCCCGAGTTGGCAACGCTGGTGAGGTTAACATACACCGTGAAAGACTACGACGAGTTGGAAACAGTGGTGAGGTTAACATACACCGTAAAAAGCTACGCCTCGCCCGAACACGTACACTCACACACAAAAAAAACTAAAAAATTATACACCGTGAAAAGCTACGACGAGTTGGCAACACTGGTGAGGTTAACATACACTGTAAAAGGCTACGCCTCGCCCGAGCAGAACAAGCCTCAAGCAGTGTTGCCAGCTCCTTGCTTTAGGTTACATTAGACCCAAAAACAAAAACCTTGGTGATTTTTCGAGTGAGGAGTTGGCAACACTGCAAGGCAAGCCTCAAGTAGTGTTGCCAGCTTCTTGCTTGAGGTTAGGTTATACCCAAAAACAACCTTGGTGATTTTTTCGAGTGAGGAGTTGGCAACACTGCTCATGCCTTACGAGAGAAATCCATTAAGGCGAGAAAGTAGGTCAAAGGGCGTCGCCAGAACGTAGCATTCCACCTACTTAAAATCTCTTAAGCAACAGCCTTTTGGGGTGTCAGGCCCTATCAAGCGACTTTTTCACTGAGTGAAGTGTGGTCAGCGCATGGAGTCCCATCGCCGCTGTTTTCTGACTTTCTACAACTGAGTATGCTACTTTTTCTTTTTTTTAAATTGCTCCTTGATCGTCCTCATGATGCTGAGTCAACATCGAAGTTTTGGAACTCCAACCGAGGATCGAACGCTGGGCCACCCGCACAAGAGGTGGGAGCGATAAGCATTAAGTCACGCGGGAGAACTATAAGAAGCTTAAATGAATACTTGTACAAAAGTTTGTTTCATGTTTACTTTATGCACGGATAGGCTAATCGTGACTGGACCTACAGTTTAAAGTGTGACCCAAATCGCTGTAAAATGTACCTCCAGAGGGGATGAAACCTGGATATTGTGATGACAATTGAATGCTTGTAAATAGATAAGGATCCCTCTCACCGATGGCGCAGTGGTCGTTCACGATGGAAGTACATTGTACAGTGCCTCGGATCACCTTAAAACTGTCAATCCACTCCCGGTTAGCTTATGTTCTTAGCATAAACTAGGCTTAGAAGGAAAAACTAAGAGAAGAGTCCAGCCGTCGCTTCGTCGGTGGCCGACTATCGATCTCGTCACCAAAAGGGGCGGTGGAATAACAGCGAAAGGAATTAAGCGCGAAAGAGCACAACCGAGAAACGTAACACAGGATTAAACGCGAAAGGAATGAGAGTGAAACGGAACAAGCACGAAAGGAATCAGAGCAAAGGCATAAGAGCGAAAAGATTAAGCGCGAAACGGATTAAAAGCGAAAATTTCACTTTCGCGGTTACCCAGGCGACCCCACCAAAGGCTCTGGGTTCGAGTACCCGTCTAAACTGATTGCCGTGTGAAAAGGAGGGTAGCAACTCACGCAATATAATCTAGGTTCGTGGCCGCAGTCACGGCTGTATTTTCAGTGAAAACACTCGAAACCCCGTCCATAACAGATGGTGAGTGATATTATTTAACAGGGTTGGTTTTTTTGCAATTACAAACCCACGTTTGCTGAAGTTTTTTGTGTGACTTACACTTTAAAGATCTTTTCACTAGAGACTGACATTCCGCTTCAAATGGGGCACGTTTGGAAATCGGTTCACTCGCTCTTGACTTCGATGTGTCCTCCAACATTATTTGAATGCTAGCTAGCGATCTTGTGGTTTCTAGTGGACAGTTTCATTGACAATAAAATACCAGCGTGTACTTTGGTTGAAATGAACATGTATAACACTTCACTTATTCATGTTTATAGTAAGTCTACATGTAAAGCTATGCAATTATAACCAAAAACTCAATATGCTGACCAAGGTAGAATTTATTTTATTTTAAAACATAAACTAAACGTTACGTTTCAACCTTCTAGCAATTCTTCTTCAGACTCTGTACCAAATACAAACTGCCTTGGTTATCATATTGAGTTTTTGGTTATCATGGAAACAAAGCTTAATGGCATGCAATTATCTGAAAGATAGAACTATATTTTTGGGCGGAAGAGGGGAGGGGGTTGTGTGGCTTTCAGAGATGTAATTTCATGATTCAGTTTTAGGTTGCATGTCCGTTGTACCCTATAAGTTCTTCACATTAACTGAAAAGATACTGTAAAGTATCATTATTAAGCAGCTTAATATGGGGTTACTAGAAAGGTTTTTCAATGCGAATGGTGAACAATTCCAAAGTTGGCGAGTTGCAAGTTCTGCCAGGTCAGATTGACATCCAGTTTAGGCACGGGTGTTCTTTCTGAGCGCCCCTTTATCAATTTCGTCTGTCACTCATTCTCATAGTGGCGATCAGCTTAAATTGACAGTAAAGGGACTGGCGTTAAGAGCACAGAAATCCAAATGCAGTAGTCGAGTGCTCACCTCCGTGGCGAAGTGGTTGGCACAGCACGCTACGGCGCCAGGGGTCCCGGGTTGGAATCCCGGCTTTGGCTTTATTGATTTGATTTGTGCTATTTTACTTCGCTTCTCTACCACGTTTGGCTAACCGCGAAGATGAGAATGTTAGGTGATAAGATTAAATTGATGTCGGGACAATCACAAACACATATGGACAGCACACAACACAAACCAAACAGACGATTATACTGGCCATGGGAAGGACTCAAGAGGCTCGTTAGTCTGCAAAGTGCTGTCCAGGGTGTGTTGCGTGGCAGTGAGGTTGACATTTCGGTGTCTTGAGAAAATGATCACCCCTTACACCTCCGGCCTTGTCGGTTGTTCTTTGCAAATGTCCCTTCATCAATTTCATCACATCATCCCTCATTCTCATCTTCGCGATTAGCCAAAGGTGGCAGAAAAGCAAAGTAAAATAAACCAAACCAATCAAGAAATTGTCGGAGAGATTAGTACTTATGCAGACCCGGAGAGTCGCTGTGTGTTGTGGGCTGCATACATGCACGGCGTAATGCGAAATGCCTTTCTGTGCTGGGAAACTTTTTCTTTTCTCTAGTTATCGTCAGCCCTCCACCCACTAGGACCGGAAATTCAGAGCCAATTCAAAAACACAGAAGCCTCCGATTTGACTCGTAGCCGCGATCCCAACACTTACCATCATAGGGATCGTTTTTAACGCTAATCGTGCGGATCCGAACGCGAATTCCTGCGAGCGAGAGTGATTCACCACCGCGCACGGAGCCAAGTGCTCTACGAATCAAAAGAGAGAGAGAAAAAAAGCACCAGCAGATATGGCGCTTCGGTAGGCGATGAATCACCTCCTCACCTTGAGACTTGTTATCGCGAGCTGGATCTAAAGCGCCCGCTCTGACTCATAAACATTATCTTAAGCGACACGGAAGCGCTGATGGGACCTCTTCAGAGCGTGTGAGTCGCTCGCCATCATGCTCTGTGGTTCGTGATCCGTCAGAATGCAGTCGTCCCACCTCTCCTAGAGAAAAAGAAACACCCACCTTCTCCGAACGCTGTCGTTTTTAATGCAAGACCAAGTTCTTTAATATTGTCTCAAATATCTCTTAATCTTTGTAGCCGATGTATTTCTCGGAACACTATGTCTTACCAAACAATTTCATAAATCTTACTCCCAGCCGATGACATGGACGTCGCCAGAAATGTTTGTGAGGGGAAGGGGTCAGGTCATTGATAGTGCAAATGATAAGGATACTAAATATTAAAAGTATAAACGTGTCTATGATTATTATATAACTATACCAACGTAAATTAAATCAATTACATTTCATATTAATATTATTATTATTATATCCTTGCAAAGACTGCTACTCAATCCATTACACTGAGTTACATTACTGGTGTCCAGTGGCGTCAGCTTACATAAGTCCGTGGTTCCCTAGGCCACCCAATAATTTGTCGTGTTATTGTTATTATTATAGTATTACTTTTATATTTGTGATCGTGATTCGTGGTGCTTATTGTAATCAGTAAATACAATAAGTTATTTTGTAAAAATAAATTAGGTTGTATTGCTGGTGGGCATTAATACATCGAAGGGAAGATTTATGCATTTTTTGTGACCTTTATAATTCAAGTATACAATTTTGGAAAACATGCACATTATACGCCTATAAATATGGTACATTACATTTTTTAAAGTTTAAAACACGTGATCGTTGTATTTTCGCGGTATTATTTGTTTTTAAGCCCAGATTGTGTTGAAATTAGCGGGAAAGGTCACAATTCGCAATTTCGCCATTTCGAATGTATGAAAAATGTATTTCTAACATGTCGCTGTGCATACATAAACATTATTTTGCAACAATTGAAGACTAAAATTGGTAAACGCTGTAAGTGCCACAATAATTCAAACACCATTCTCCACGTTAAACTGTGAAACGTACCATGCTTTATAATGTGGTAAACGTGAAATGTGGCTGGTAACCTTTTAAGTAGTTCAAAGGGCGTGTAAAGAGGTCACTAGTGTGCACGTTCTTACGGGCTAATGTGCGGAACGATGCGTTTTCCCAACACTTTCGCTTTTGGCACTTACAACGTTTACCACTTTAGTCCTCAATTTACATTTTTCAGTATTGATTGAATGATTGATTGATTTGGTTTACTTTGCTACTCGATTTTCGACCATTTTTGGCTAATCGCAAAGATGGGAATGAGTAACGATGTGATGAAATTGATGAAAGGACTCTCACAAGGAACACCAAGATCGGGAATCGAACGCTGTGCTAACCACTCCGCATTTTTTGGTGTTATCGCGTGTGCGAAAAATGAAGGTCCCTAGTTATTGGCCATGTGTGTTTACTGTGTCTCGTGTGATTAACTCAGTGTCGTTATTTTTTTAATGCCCCTCGTACATTATGTACCCGCGTCAGTTCTTTTCGTGTAGCTGTGACGCCCCAGAGCATTGTGACTCATAGTTTGAAAAACGCGTGATCTAGAGTGTGTTGCAGCTAATATATTTTACACCTCATTGGAGACAATGTTGTATAGATCCTCGGCAGTAGAATTCGAGATAGCGCGTTCGAAACTTACTGAAGCCCGTCAACACACAGACCGGGTATCAAAGGGACTGACTGACAAGACGAGCATCGATACCCAGACATGGAACTTAGTTTCTTGTTTCCGACACGCATTAAAAAGAGTACATAGGGTGTTAACGCTGCATCAGGAAGCATTGCGCATACAACTGCATTCGCTGTTGTACGTTCATTGACTGCCCTCGTGGTTTAACAGGCGCCTGACTCATCGCACAAGCCTCGACCAACATCTTCGCCTTCTGACGTCTGCCTAAATGCATTCATTGTTAAGCTGAATGCCTTCGTTGTTACGTTTAGTTTTCTTAGCGTCAAGCCATGAAAAACTGCAGAGAATGCGAAAAGCAGGGTGGTTGTTCGAGACATGTGCGATAAGTGAAACCTCTTTAACAGCGGCAATGTCCGTGTCTTTTTTTCCACGGCATGCTTCAACATCATCCCTCGACCGTCTCCAACATTCGTATCACGTTACACCATGGGTAAAACATATATTTATATGCGTCTGTATTGTCTTCGCCCACGCTTATGTGCGTGCATGCGTACACGTATGTGAAAGAGTGCTGGCGGATGGAGGGGAGGGGTAAGACATGTAGACCTGCACGTGAACACTCCCCCTCCCCCTTACAGAACTTCCTTTTTTATCGTACAGTACAGCACGACCGGCACGGATGCACGTATGGATGTGTAACATGTGGTTCCCAACGTAAACACGGGCGACATAGGGGAGGATGTCACGGGGCATGTTTTGCGTAAAGCGATACCATCAGCTGCTCGGCTTGAGATATTTATATGCGTATGCATCCTTTAGTGCGTCAGGATGCAGCGGAGCTCAGATGTGACCCGATTATAGGGCTTGTGCGTGTGTGTGTGTGTGTGTGCTTTACATACATACGAGGGGTCTCCAAAAACGACCATAGCGGTTTTGAGGTCAATGTCTTGTGTGCAGCCTTCTGCTTCTGTAGGATGTTGCCTCGTGCATGTTTTTAAGCCCTTTAAGGCGGTAGGGAATATCTCTACAAATAGCTAGGCAGGGGGTGAGGTTCAATTAACATGAAATCTTATCCTAGATTCCTCAGGCAGCTAAAAAAACAGGAGAGTCATCACTGGTAACTTACCAATGCTTCTGCGCAGCGTTCTGAACATGGTCTTCAACCAGGGTTGGTAAAGTTATTTACTCGTTACGTATTTTACGTAAATTACACGTATTTACTAGTAACTTATGCGTACTTTATTAGTAATTTACGACACGGAGAAAACCAGTTTTTTCCGCGGATGTAAAACACTAACTTTCTTTCTTAAATTAGTAATATAAAAATTCCTTTAATTACATTACACTTTAAACATTAATTTTCTTACATATTTCAGCACAAAATTATTATTTTCTGAAGGTTGTTTATACCACCTCACGCCCTCATCCTCACAAACAGATTTTAAAAATAGAACTGTTCTTTCACAAATTTTAAAAAATTTAGAAACATTTTGGTATATACGTGTTGCACTACCACATACTTGTATTAACATAACCTAACGATTAACAACAATTTATCTGGATTCATTTCAAAGTTTTAGTAAGAGCTTCAATTTCCTTTTTCATACGTATTATACACTTGTATAGGATAATTATGATGTGAATGTGAATATGGCCGTTTGTACAATTCCTATATAAGAGCACATACAAATTCGTAAGGAAAGTTATTTTAACCTTTTTTTTTCTGCCACTCTCAACTGCCATACATACGAGCAATAACCATCGCGAAAAATACGTTTTATTTTAATTTTTATGTTTGATTTGAGTGTTTGAGTGTACTTTACGTTTCATACGTATATTACGCGTAATTTTCCTGTCATGTCTATAGAAAACCTTTTTTACGCGTAATTGGCACTGAATGTTTCATAGCCAGACACTGGAGAAGAAAGGTTCGTGATCAAATTTTGCTCCAGTGTTGGAAAGATCGAAGTAACACGCACACACGCATCAAATTTCTTTCAAGACACCCTAACATTTATATTAAAATCCAATTTATGGTCATTTTAACTTTAGACTTATCCTTAGGGAGATTTCGCACTGAAACGACAAGCGACACGGGTCCCTTCAGTCTAAGGGAGAAGGAAAATTCACGTGTCGCTTGGGAACGACCCAATCTGCAGCAACGTTTCACACCATGGCCGCATCGCACAAGCTTGCGTTCGATTGGTGAAATCCTGAAGCAGCACTTGCCGCCTGTCGCTTCGGTGTGAATTCCCCCTAACGGAAAACATTCACGGCGCATGCTCAAACAGGCCAAAAAGGTAAAACTTTCCCCCCTGAACAAGCCACGAAAACTCAGAGGAGGGTGTTGAGATAGGAGTTCCACACATTCAAGGTCTCGGCCATTGTAGATGTGATGTGATCAGCACCACGCTCTGGCCGCCATGACCCATCAGAGTTACTCCAGGTACCCATCTCATGTGAGAAAGCTGGATGAACCCCAGAGCCGTGTTAGGCAGGGGCACCTAATATCACCCGCAAAGGGACTCGAACCCGGATCTCCCGCTTGGAAGTCACACACCCTACCGACTAGACCATCGCTGCTTCCTTATAGTTCACAGCCTCTCCCATAGTGTCCTACCAACCTCTGATCAAGAGGTATAGTGGAACCACAATAAAAGAAACCTGCGCAGACCCGCGACTCCTGTGCACTGTACTCCCGCGAGTAGGGGAGGGGGAGAGTGGACCATGCTTCCTTATGGCCCGAGGTGGAGGGAAGAAGGGAAAGCTGCGCGGGGACTTTTCGTCCAAGGTTTTTTTCCTTGTGGTCGCTCTATACCGGTTTCGATTATTAGGGGAGATTCTTCGCACAGTGTTTCGGGTCCCTCTTTAAATTGTAGATCCAGCAATAAATAACCTACCTCCATAAACATTCTTTCTTTTTCTCTCCCTCTCTCCTTTAGCACAAATATCTTTGGAAAGATGATTTTGTTTTCAAACATTCTTAATTTAAGCTCTAAATTTGAATTTCCTTGCATACCTTCTTTCAGTTTATTGCAAATAACGCATGAAAATTTGAACCAAGTAATCAAGTTCTCAGTGCTTCTTGTGACAAGCTACTAGTGTGAACAAAGTTTTTACAAGATGAAATAAGTAAAAAATGAGGTTAACCGTAATTCAGGAAAGACTCAACTCCATAATGTTACCTTGTATTTGAAAAAAAATATTGTAATGAACAGAATGTTACTTAAGAATTTAAAGCATTGCAATGGTTTCATGCATGAAATCTTTGATGATGCTACACTGTGAAAATGTGCCGTGTCACCTTACACTCAAATACTTATTTTTACAATATCCATAAACTATGTGTACACATATATCTGAATGTACCTTACGAGCACGTGTGCCGCACACACACGCGTATATGCGTGTATGTATGTATGTATACATATGTGTGTGTGTGTGTGTGTTTATATATATAGTGTATCATAAGTAATAGCGCAAGCTGATACAGTTGAAAGTACACGATAATAGAAGCAAAAAAGTCTCAGTAAACATGGGTCTGCAAACGAGCCGTTTTCGAGATAATTGCGAATGTGTGGTTACAAGCCGCCTCTGACTTCATTGTTTGTAAACGTCGTCCTAGTTGGTAAAATGCTAACAATGTGTGCGAATGTGTGATTAGAAGCCGTCACTGATTGCATTTTGTAAACACAAACTCCTTGCACGTTCCGAGGTTTGCTCTTTGTTTACAAAACAGAACGTTTCCGAGAGGTGGCGTTGTAATCAAACAGGATGGATACAATCAGTTCAGAGAACGGTACATGCTTGTGACCAATTCCGAAATGATCCGGGGTTGTTAAAAATAATTCGAAACTCAATGCGGAATCGCGTACAGTTTGCATCCAGATGCAAGGACGACACTTTGAACACCTCCTTGAACAGGTACGAGTGTACACCAATTGTAACATGTAACATACGTATTAACGTTTGTTAAAGTAAGTAGAATGTTCAATAAAAACAATGAGATCTCCAATGACTTTTCTTACTGTATTATAAGCATTTTACCAACTAGGACGACGTTTACAAACAATGAAGTCAGTGGCGGCTTGAAACCACACATTCGCAATTATCTCGAAAACGGCTCGTTTGCAGACGCATGTTTACTGAGACTTTTTTGCTTCTATTATCGTGTTCTTTCAACTATGTCAGCTTGCGCTATTACTTATGATACACTCTGTGTGTGTGTGTGTGTGTGTGTGTGTGTGTGTGTGTGTGTGTGTGTGTGTGTGTGTGTGTGTGTGTGTGTATTATATTATATATATATACATATATACATACATATATATACACACACACACACACAAATGTATGTGTTATGTAGTACCGGAACCACATTACCATAAACCTGCTTCTGCCTATTGTACGACCTGAAAGTTAAGCGTTCTATTTCTTTATTATTATTACTTTGTCATTTAGAGTCTCTTTTCTGCCACTTTTGGCTAATTACGACGATGAGGATGAGCTATGAAACTGCTGAAGGGACACTAACAAAGAACACCAATGCCTAGGTCAGGATGCTAACCCAGGATCCTTGACGTCTCAGCGCTCTGAACCACACCGCTATAACTTATCTTGTAAATGCACCTTTGACGTCGTGTTTCCATCGTGACCTTGCTGAAGGAAAGGCGTGCTCGTTTCTTGTGTGCTAGCGGATATGCACTTCGCCATTTTGCTGATTACGCCCAAACGATCAAACACGAATCGAAGGTGTCAAGTAACTTTACTTAAACTCTTCAATCGATCGCTTCCCTCCGGCGAGTCCTTCTTCCTCTCGACAAAGTTTGTCTTTCGTGCCCCAACTGATTGCGAGTTGTAAACAGCCTAACACGTTGCGGCTTTCGAGAATTCATTGACGCGTGCATCGGTACTGTTAACTGCTGTATCGGATTGCACAGCGGCCGGTGCAATCGTGACGTCATTTATCATCAATAGGAAAGTTTGCTGGTGCTTCTGCTCTATGGAAGCGAATACCCTTGGTAATTGCACGAGCGGCTAGGGACAGCATTAGCACCTTGAGAAATACATTCTAACAGCACCAAACCAGACCAGCCTATCCACGTAGGCATATAATAGCATAAATAGCGTTTTAAATTTTTATTATTTTCTGTATTTTCTAAAACTGTGTTTTTGTATGCTTTGAGTTTAGTAAACATGAATATATGAATGTAAATTTGTTTGCAGGATTGATGCTCATGTAAATGCAAAGATTTGTGATTGATTTCAATAAAAATACGGGTAGGTAAAAAATCCTAAAAAGGCCTAAATCATCTCTTTATCAAGCCTAAAATGATGTCTAAAAAATCTTAAAAGTCCGGGCCCTATTAATCTATTATATGTGGACAGGTTAGGCTGGTCAGGTTTGGTGCTGTTAGCATGTATTTCTCAAGGTGCTAATGCTGTCCCTAGCCTCTCGTGGTAATTGCAGTCGCTGCTCTGCGTCGTTTCCTCGAATCTTCAGAAATTAGCACAGACGAAGATGAAACTTCGTTGACTGAAAAATGTGGCAAATATTAGCGTAAGACAGATATTATGGTCATGATTAGTGTTCGGCGATATTATTGTCCAGACGATATATCACGATATTGAAAAATATCGTCCCGGCGATATCAACTAGACGATATATCGTCACGATATTTTGGCGATATATATCGTGGAAGCGATATATCGTCACGATATTTGGCGATATATATCGTGGAGGTGATATATCGCTGATATCACGATACGGAGAAAATATCGTATCGTATCGTCTGTGACGATATTCTCTTGATGATATATCGCGATCTCTAATTCCGATATCGTCCATTCCTAGTCATGTATGTCTCTGTCTGTGAGATCCAAGCACATTGTTCAAATTACCGATATTTTACGATATTCTACCGTTAAAACTTAACTGCCTGCCTTTTAATTTACAAAATGCGGGACACAATCATTTTAACATGCATAAAGATACATAATAAATAATTGTAAATTACAGTTAAGTGCAGCATAAATATATTTTAGAAAACTGAATTATTACAATTACATTAATTTGGTTAATTATGTAATGGCCGTCAATGCATTTAAAAAGGCCTGTTTACAGTAGTTTCATGGTATTGGAAATTGACGGTCTTAGACACAGTATAAATCACGTGCTCCCTCAGTATCTCAGAAATTAATGAAGTTAGAATTGACAAATCTCCTTGTGAGATATTTAAAATTGGAACATGTGACCTCTCAGTATCCATCCGACACATCTTTGAGCTGCTTCTCATTAATAAGAAAAGTAGCAATGAGAAATCTTACATACTAACAACTAGATAACACTCTAACTAACTAACTCTCTAGCCTTCTTAAACCCGTAGATTCATGGCTGCAGCAACACAGGCCTCCCATCTGTCCCTATCCTGAGCAAGATCTATATACTCTTTTCCATCCCTACCGATTTCCTTTAGGTCCATCTCAACACTATCCCTCCATCTTCGTCTTGGTCTTCCTACTGGTGTCTTACCATCAGGTTTCCCAACAAGAATCCTGTAAACTCTTCTTTCCTCTCCCATTCGTGCCACATGGCCTGTCCACCTACGTTTTCTTGATTTAATTATTCTAATAACATCTGGACATGAATACAAATTATGTAGTTCTAAATTATGTAACCTTCTCCACTCACCTGTCTCCTCATCCATTTTAGGTCCAAATATTTTCCTAAGGATCTTATTTTCAAATACTCTTAATTTATGTTCCTCTTTCAATGTAAGGGACCAAGTTTCACATCCACATAATACTACAGGTAAAATGACTGTTTTGTATATTTTAACTTTTAGTTTCTTAAATATTAAACAAGAACACAAAAGTTTATGAAGAGAAAAGTTACATGCATTTCCTGAATTAAGCCTACTTTTTATTTCCTCTTTACTATCATTTTCATCTGTTAGTATTACTCCTAAGTATTTGAATTTGAAAACTGGTTCAAACGAGTTGTTATCAATAATTAGATTTTGATTATTACCTAACACTTGGTTTCGGCTTGTAAGCATATGTTTAGTTTTCTCTTTGCTAACTTCCAAACCTATCTCTTTAGCAGTTTTGAAAAATATTTTAGCATTATTCTTAAATGTATTTACATCATCCCCTAATAAGTCTACATCATCTGACAAATGTCTTTGTGAGAGATTTAAAATTGGAACATGTGACTTCTCAGTATGCATCCGACACATCTGTGCGCTGCTTTTCATTAATAAGAAAAGTAGCAATAAGAAATCTTGCACACTGACAACTAGACAACACTCTGAAACAGTAAATTCCAGCGCGACCATACTATTGACCTGCACAGTATACGAAGTATTTAGGTTCTAAAAATGTATTCTTGAATAGTCTGTTTAATGTGTGCGGAATGTTGGCTAGCTCGACAAAATGGGGGGGGGGGGGGATCTGATGTAGAACTGATTCAAAAGCTATCTCTTTAACACCTATTAAAGTTTCCAGTTGATTTCTATACTACTGTTGAAATCGCCAAGAAAATTCATCAGACCCATGTTACACATTTTGTAGCATTTCCAACATAATTTTTCAGTTTCCATTTCAGCACTATCTATAGAGCGCATAGTAACTCGGAACTATAAATTCTAATGGTAAAGAATTACAGAACCGTATCACTCAATAGGAAGTCTTCGAATCACAGAAACAATATCCTGTTCCGTCTTCGTGCTTAATTGTCGTGACTTTTACACGCCAACTGAAAACACACCCCCAACAACCCTACAAATTTCTTCAACACCCCCTTAAACGTTTCCACAAAGACACAATTTATAGTCATTTTGGCTCTAAATTTACCCTTACACCCTCTAAACGCGAACTTATACCCCGAAATGGAAAATTCTGAATAAACAACTGCTGGATATGACTATACCAATTCCACTGAAAGAAGTATTTCCTTGCTTGAGGTAACAAACCCAAGTGAAACACAATCTCTGACAGGAAACAAATCGATTGAAAACACGATCTAAGCTAAGAAACATAACTGAAAACAAGGAGTGTATGGAGTGGCACTTTCTAAAGACACCAGAATATCACCCTTAGTTCCACGTAGTACACCCTGTTGCAGACTAACGGGCTCTGGCGTCTGGACACACAGCCTCTGTGGGGCCTGTGTTGTGTCTTGTCCACATATGTTTGTGATTTTCCTCTCATCAATTTGATCTTATCATCATTCATCTTCATTTTTGCGATTAGCCAAAAGTATAATCTCCACAGTGCAATGGGAGGGAGGGACATATGAATGTATAATATATAAGGGGAATGACGGACCTGCCCTGCAGGACAAATGGTTGAAGGGTTTAGAAAAAGAAGGAGTGCTCAAATTAATTGCGAAAAGGTTGGAGAAGGTGGGAGTGTTTTTGGTGAAAGTGAAGGATAGAAGAATTGAGGCGAGCAAGAAGCATAACGTAGTGTTAATACTACGTTTGGATCGAACGAGACCCAGAATTGTCTCTTGGGTGGCATAGCTATTCATCAGTCATCTCCTGAAAGTTACTACTCGCTTGGCCTGAAAGTGAGATGTGCGAGAGATCTCGTTCCAAGGAATGGCAAAAGAATTGACTTGTACCAGAAATGGGTTTTATACTCTCCACGACTGAATCGATATTGATATTGTTAGGAAAAGGATCTTACTTGCCTCCCGTTCGGATGATGATTATTCCCATAGATTGTCCTTTCAATAATGGCGATTGTCACATGTCTGACCTCCCTCTCAGATTTCACTCCGCACTCCCATCACTGTCCCAAAAACTCTCTTGCAGCTCCCACCTTTTCCTCACCACCAACGCTCCTCGACCCCCCGCCTATCACCTCCAGATCTACCATCCAACACCCAACGTTTGCGTAATTCCTTATTAAGCATTCCTTTACCCGCTTCCTGTTAGGTTAAGGATAACAACAGACTTGTCACATTTACCCCAACGCCTTGGGTACGATACGGAAGGAAGAAAGACTGGAAGAGGAACATTTGTAGTGAATGAGCTGTTAGGGGAGCGGAGAGAATGTGTTGCACATTGGGGACAAACTAGGAGACAGCACAAAAGAAAAAAATCAATGTAACATATTGTTGTAGGAGTCAAACAATTCAAAAATTATGTAGTGCGTATAGCCTATGGCTCGCACATGAAAGGAAATAAATGTAAATCCTTCCTAGAGATAACAACACAACTGGGAAAAAATTGACAGATAACAAACCAAACTGAATCTTCTTGTCAGAGGAAACAAACACAATTGCAAACGTGACCTTGCCAGAGGTAGTAAAGGTGTGAATCTTTCAGATGAAGCTAACAGCAGTAAGAACCCAAATTGGAGCGTTTCAATGAAGTTTCCTAAAACTAATTTTATAGATTCGTCACAGTCTTGTCTGTCTGTTACCGATTGTCCTTGTAGCCTACCAATGGAAGCGCAGAGCTCTTGGGTTGAGGTCAACGATTCCCTGGCTCCTTGAAGGGCGTTTTGTATGCCAAGCGCAAAGGTCCCACGTGTCTTGTCAACATGCACTCTAACGTAGTGCGATGTTTGCAGCGAGATTTCGTAATCCAAGCTTTAACAGGCCGTTCGCTCTTTTATGTGCGATTATGCTTATTGTCTCGGACACTTTTATGAGCAGTCGTTCGTGTCCATTGGCATTTCCCACGAACGAGAGAGAGGAAGAGAGATTGACGTGTTCCTTCTTGACTTGCCGTCCTCTTCTCGCTTTCTGATGTGCAGACTTTAAATAGCATTCATTATATTAATACTGTGAGGGAACTTCTCAAGCATTTAACATTTCCATCCGGGCCGAAAGATTAATCTTCGTTTTGTTTGTTTTCACACTTGCACCGGTATTGTTTCTTAAATAGGCTTTATGATGCGACTGGACCAAATTTCAGGTTCTTTTTGTTGAAGGCTCGTAAGTACGTTTCACGTATGTTAATTTTATCTTTTAAAGGCATGTAGAAATTTATGGGCATTTTATCCAAATGCAAAAATTAAAAGTTAAAATTACATGTTTTTTAAATAAAAAAAATACAGGACGTTTATCCGAATTTCAATTTACACTTGTAATATATATTATACTGTATGCCTTAATTGTAACGCTATTGTCATAATGAATAATAATAATAATAATACCCACATACACGCATTCCTACATAATACTTGGGACCTCCCCGATCAGGAGCTTATTCAGAATTTTTCATTTGGGGGTCTAAGTTCGTGTTCGAGGGGTAAGGGTATATTTAGAGTAAAAATGACCATAAATTGGACTTTTGTGAAAAATTTAAGGGGGGTTTTGGAGGGTGTTAGGAGTATGTGGATGAATCACTGCTCCCGATGGTGTAACGGTAACACAATTGCCTTGTAATCACGGGAGTCCAGGATTCGAACCCTAATGGAGGCACATAGTGGTGCAGATGCCACTGGACTGTAGGCGCAATCCCGTTTAGCCCATCTGTGCACAAACTTTGACATAGGGTAAGGAGGTACATTTTCGATCACAAAAAATTAAATTCAATATTACTTGAAAGAAATAGGCAGCAAAATTACAGTTTCTGTGCCAAAGAAATGCTTATCTTTCACTAAAGACGCTGGGATAACATGACATTTTTAGTTCTGCTACTGTAGACAGCAGAACAAAATTTCGGTCGGATAAAATTTGATTAGAATTGTATCTAGGTAGGTACAAATCTGATCACCGTGCGGTACAATTTGGATCAACATTGAGTGAAGAAACAGTATCCTTAATAAATACTACAAGTGCAACTTCTTCTATGGCGTAGGCCTACAGGAGCAAAATAAGAACAAACGGCATGTTCTGTTGGTTTAATAACTCTGTTTGACTACATACATCGTTACGCAGCTACCCGCACTTCCTTCGGTGTCAAACCCAATCCTCGCTCTTCCAAGTACATCTGTCTCTCCACAATTGCGTCCTCCATCTGCTTGGAGAAAACTGTTGGATGGCCAACATCAATCCTGGAAGGAAAAGGAACACCCGCTGCTTCTTGACATGCCATCGTTACTTAGTTTTGGAGCGTTGCAAATGGAACACGATAAAGTTGCGATGCTCCGCGTATATACAAGGCACGTGCAGAAAGTAAGTTCCGTTTGGTAATAAAATTAAATTGTGTACAGATACAGAAAAGTTATTTATTGCACAAAATTCTACAACTCTTAAACTACTTTTCCACATAACTGCCGAAATTTTGCAGGCATTTGTCATAGCGTGGCACAAGTTTTTGTATACCTTCTTCATAGAAATTTGCCGCCTGTGTCTTCAACCAGTTGGAAACAGTTTCTTTCAGCTCGTCGTCATTGTTGAAGTGTTGACCGCCAAGGAAAGACTTGAGATGTAAGAACAGATGAAAGTCGCTAGGAGCGAGGTCAGGGCTGTACGGAGGATGGTCAAACACGTCCCAGCCAAATCCCTGTAGGAGGTTTTTCGTCACATTTGCAGTGTGTGGTCGTGCGTTGTCGTGAAGAAAAACAACACCTTTTGACAGCAATCCTCGACGCTTATTCTGTATTATTCTGTATTATTATTATTGCGCAATACAGAATAAGCGTCGAGGATTGCTGTCAAAAGGTGTTGTTTTTCTTCACGACAACGCACGACCACACACTGCAAATGTGACGAAAAACCTCCTACAGGGATTTGGCTGGGACGTGTTTGACCATCCTCCGTACAGCCCTGACCTCGCTCCTAGCGACTTTCATCTGTTCTTACATCTCAAGTCTTTCCTTGGCGGTCAACACTTCAACAATGACGACGAGCTGAAAGAAACTGTTTCCAACTGGTTGAAGACACAGGCGGCAAATTTCTATGAAGAAGGTATACAAAAACTTGTGCCACGCTATGACAAATGCCTGCAAAATTTCGGCAGTTATGTGGAAAAGTAGTTTAAGAGTTGTAGAATTTTGTGCAATAAATAACTTTTCTGTATCTGTACACAATTTAATTTTATTACCAAACGGAACTTACTTTCTGGACGTGCATATATAAGTGTCCGCTCTAGAATACTCCGCACGGCATGTTCGAGAACTCGAATACTGTTGATATACCTTCTTCGGTGTTCGTTTGCGAGCCACTGTAACAATAAATTGAACAACGCATTTACTTTGTGAAGTAATGTGTTGCACGCGTTACGGTAATGGAACTAAAACTGTTTATCTAGCTGATCGAAATTGTACCATTTCCGCCGATCGACTATGTACCACTTTGTGCATGGGAACAAATATTTCTGTAGTTCCTTTATCTCTCACCAAATAGCTAAAGATGTCACATGCTACAGTCACCACATGCTTGTTCACGTTTGACATGAATTTCGCTATCCTACGTTCAAGTATAAACACGGGGCACGCAAAATGACAGGCAGACGTTTATATACAAAGCCCCTATTCTACTCTACCTTGCCATACAAAATTACGTCTGGTTCTCCAGGTTTTCCGTAGAATTTCTCGATGTTTCTGCACAACACAGCTGACACCCCACGCTACAACTCTCACTCCTCAAATCTGCGTTGCCAGTAACAGGAAGCAAAATATTCGACTTTTTAGTGCCTATATCGAAAATGTACCATCCAACCCTACCCCCAGTCACGTACACTGAGGAGTAGCGAGTCTAGCAGTGATAGATGAATGGATCTCGTCTTTCATTATTTTCAAATCGCAACATTCTGAAGCCACAGGTGACGAGCTCTCACCCCTCGGCATGGTCAGCGCCGCTTTTCTGTAACATTTGGCTTATCGCCACGATGATGCTAAATGGTAGTTGGACGAAATTGATGAAGGAACACTCACAAAACAAGAGTTCCTTCTACAATGTACAGAGTGGTCCCAAAGTGGGCGTACTTCCCTTTTATTCTCGACACTACGATCGTTATGGTTGAATGCTTTATATGGACACATAACCTGTTGATTTAAGAGTCCAGAACATCGGGATGGAGGCCGTCATTTTTGTAGCACATCCGAATTCTGGGCCATGTTCTGGCAGAAGTTTCGCGGAGATTAATACGGGGACACGTACGTGAAGGCATCTTCCAGAGCTGCTCTTAACTCTGTGTTGTGTGATACCGGATATTTCAAACTCTGTCACTAATGAACCCCTAGAGGGTAATCTTCAGAGCTTTTTGCCCAGGAAATGGCACACTCGCAACGCGAAGTGTGCCAGAACATAGCTCCGAATTCGACTGTGCTCCGTAAATGACGGTCTCCATACCGATGCTCCGGACCCTTAAAGTATCAGGTATGTGTCCATATCAAGCATTCAGGCATAAAAATCGTAGTGTCGAAAATAATGGGTGGTACGCTTACTTTGTGACCACTCTGTACAAACTTGCGAAAGAAAGAAAATAAACTGTAATTAGAAAAATGTACCCGAAAGGCATTTAGGGTAAGATTGTGGAAAATAGATACTAAAATTCAAAATAAGGCATTTATAGCCCCAAAACAAGACGAAACGAAATTACACCATCAAGGCCTACAGGTTTGTTTTTCTGAAAAGGAACACCACAATAGACTAATAGGCAAAAACTCTCTCTCACCCTACGTATTACCTCACCCATTATATATGTATATGTGAAATGTGAGCCCAAAGACCGTACATTATGCGTCACGTGTTTCTTCGCTGAAACACGAACCAGTAATTAATGCATGTAACCCCCCACTGTGACACCGTGTTAATTAGCCAGCATGCAACATGCCGACACAAAGCGATTAGCACCTGTTCCGTCATCAGAAGATGTTGCAGCGGACGTTGATGGCTATATATGGAGGCTGTTTACGCTCGGCGGACGTGGAGGTATTAGGACCCGTCGACAAGTGCTTCGAGTGTGGACATGACAGGAAGTAACTGTTCAGTGACACTGCAGACTCGGCTTCCGGTGGCGCTCGTTTCGCAAACTGTTTGTGTACACACGGGCTGAGTGTCGCCGAAAGAGTGTCAATGTTTGTGGATCACGTTTTGTCTTGTAGAATTAGCAAAGAGGATCGGACGCTCTGTGGCGGGCAGTTTGGTACTTTCGAGGAATATGCACCTTCAACTTGCACCGCTTATATGCTTTCCACAGGTTCCTCCAAGACCATACCATAATCTCCATAAAGTATTTTATTACGACAGCATGTCTGACACTGTCCTGTTACTGAAAGCCACTTACTTTTAGCTTTACTTGATCTGCTCGTTCCCCAAATTCTTCCTTTTCTTCATCTAACGGATTAAATATGGTGCACCTAGCAGCAAGGGTCTCACTTGTCGAAGAAGTGGGTCTCGGGTTCGATACCCGGTGGAGGCACATAATTTAAACTGTAGGTCCAGTCCCGATTAGCCTTCCTGTGCACAAAGTGGACTTAAACCACAAACTCAAACTCACTTGTCAAAGAAGCCTCTATCAACCTCACCTGCTGACGTCAGCGCAGAATACCTTCGTTGTTAGGTTAGATTAAGTTCTCTTAGCATAAGAACAAACAAACAAATGAATAAATATATACGTATATGTTGAAATTTATTTTATTATTTAAAGGAACATATTCCCCCTTCAAATTTTGATGGCTCTTGCACCTGGAGGTTTCTCTGCCTCAAAGACGACTTTAAAATACTTTCCCCGCAAGTATTTCGTATGTACAAATAATACTTGCTCGTTCGCGTACTAGATAAGAGAGATCTCAGAACATTCTCTATTGTCAATGTAAATCCATTCTGTTAAGGGGAGGAGATACAGTTACGCACCAATTGTGCATTTATTTCAATATCGCCCGAATGGGCACTGCTACTAAAAAAAACCCTGGGTGTATCCAAGAGTATGAATTTCTCTCCATGTTGCAAGTGGGAGCGTTTTTTTTTATGTTGATTATTAAGCTGGACAACATGTTTGAAAAATGTGATGAATAAGAATTTTCGGAATCCCATGTATTCCTTATGGGGAATCAATTTCAACATCAAGTTACGGCTGATCAAATGTAAGTTTCGACTATTCCGCTGGTGAAATTCATCTTCAAACTGCCCTTTTACCGTTGACATCTCTTTCCATTCCATCGGAAGTTTTATATTTCTAAGAGAACGAATCAAATCATACTCCCATATGATCAATGCTTTTTTCCTTGCCTCCTTACAGTGTTGCCAAACCTGATGGGCAAAAAAGGACTAAATTTCACCTTAAATGGAGTTAAACTGACTCTCATGGAGCTAGATTTACGATGGCTGGATAAAGTGCCTTCTAGGGTAATGTTAGTTGTCAAAGGGGTGGGGCACTACTATTATCGTTAACTCTAAATTGATGACAATTTATTCTTAGTTTTCACCATCTAGATCCGGCGGCATCGCCCATCTCAATAATCCACAGATGGTCTTATGAAATCGAAAATAAAGAATTCCCTGATAACAATATTATGTCAATTTCACGTCAAACATTGCGCTATAAAGAAGTAGCTGGGAGATAAGAGGGAGTGGGGCGACGCAGCCAATATAACAATATCACGTCACGTGCAAAATGTATAATTATGACGAAAGGTGGTCTATGTGGGTCGGAACCAGAGATGGCATCATAGTGGGGCACAGGGCTGGCCGTCCCAGTTCACAGCCGAACGAATGCACGAAAGAGCCAGATCTGGCTCCAAGAGAGCTAAGTTGGCACACTGCCACGGACGAAAGGGCTTGGGAAGACTCCCGTGGAAACTGTATCACATGCCCTTAAGATACCATCACGTTACTCTCAGAAATATCAATTTAGCATGTACATTAAAGTTTTAATCAAACTTAATATCAATTGCAAAGAACAGTAATGTTGCTAGACATATTGTCTCCAGGTCATAATTAGCTAAATTTTGTGTGTAAAATCTTTATCAGACAACCCCAGGAACATGAGAGATTCGGTTAATTCCTTACATTGGATTGGAATTGGTGTTTTTTTTAAGTCTACTTTATGCACAGTAAGACTGGATCTACAGTTTAAAGTGGGATCCGAACCACCATGTGCCATCGAACCTGGGACCCCTTGATTACAAGGCGACGACGCTGCCCCTGCGCCATCGGGGAGGCCATGTTAGTTCCTTGAAGTACCTGGTATCTCGTTGGGGAAATAACTAAATCCTTTCCTGCTCACCCTAATATAGGCAATTCCTAAGTTGGGTAGTTCAGGGAATTAACCGAACTCTAGCTTACCGGGATAACTTAGGCTTGCCTAGTGTCGATGGCTTCCAGAAGGATGAGTCCTGCTCGAAAGCATAAAGTATATACCTGCATTTAATACGTCATAATTACATGGTGTTCAAGAGCGAATATTGTGTTTTTCAAATGCATTCTTATAAAATGAGTTGGTCTTCATTGTGTAAATTCCTCGGAATGTATCTTGCGAAACCTCTCGTTGCCTCGAAGGTCTTTTAGAACCCTTTATTTCCTTGTAGCCTCAGCATTGTAGTACAATTACAATTACCATGTCTTGCACACCCGCTTATTAAAATAATGAAACCTTTATGCTGAAACTACGAGAAACTCTCGCACAGTTTACAATAGCATGTAAAGCGATAGTATGTAATCTGGAAAAGTGCACGTCCGACCGACAGGCAGCTCAAACGATATTAACACTGATTTCTTTACCTAAAGGCCCATTTTCACTGGGGGATTTGTTTTGGAATAGTTATGAACAATCGTACTCTCACGTTCAAAAAATTCGCAGACCTTATTGTGGCTCATGAAAATCTCATATCTCTTTGTAATTTTTTCAGGCATGAATTGTTTAAGTTTTTTCTATGAGCTGAAATCAGAGTTGGAGACTAACGTAACGCCGTCTCGTGAAATTATGTAACTGTTACACCAGTGGTGTTGTGTCTAACGCTATCCATTTGCAATCAACGGGCCCTGGATTTAAAACCAGCCAGAGGCACTTTTTCAGGCCCGTAGACAGGGGAGGGGCCATGAGGGCCATGCCCCCTCCTCGAAAATATCATTGACAATTTTTCAAACTAATAAAAAAATTTCAATTTTGTCGTTGCATGAATGAATGTATTTGTTGTGAAGAGAGACATTCTCCAAAAGTTTCTAGTCTGTTATATTGGGTTCTTTTAGTTTTATAACCATTGCTGCAAAGATACCAGCAGTGGCGGCGATTGGAGGGTGCCCCCCCCACTATTTTCACTTTTGTTCCTGTACTTATCTACCCAGACCCGGTGGAGGCGTATATAGTGGTTCGGATCCCACTTTAAACTGTAGGTCCAGTCCCAATTAGTCTATCTGTGCATAAAAGTGAACCTAACACAAGAACTCAAAGTCAAACTTGTCTACTAAGAGAAAGTAAATTGTCCATGCTCTCCAGTTTTCGCACCCAATCTCCGCTACTGGCTACCATAGCCCGCTACGATCCTTCGTGACGGGCTATGGGTTAACTCACAATTGGAATCCTAATTGCTAATGCGTACAATTTAATTTATAAATATAATTTTTTCTAAACACAGAATTATCATGGCTGTTCAATGGTTCTGGTATAAGAAAATAAAGGAAATCTGTAAACATTTTTAATTTGCAAAACTCAGAACTATCCTAATACTTCTGACCAGTATCGTTAATTGGGTGTCAAAACTGGTGAGGATGAAGGGGCAAGGACAGTTATTTTCTCTTGGTAGACAAGCATTAAGAGGCCACAGTACTGGGGTCAAAAGTGGCTTAACGCGGGATGTTTATATAACAATATTGTAGGATACGCACAGCCCAAGGGTTTATATCTCATATATCAATAAATATCATATCATATCTGGACATTAAGTGGACTAGAAACAAACTTTTTAAAATTTGTGTCACCTTGATGGAAATATTTGTGCATGTGTCCGGATCTCCGTGGCGGAGCGGTTAGCACAGCGCTCTACGACGTCAGGGTTCCAGGTTTCGATTCCTGGCCAGGGCATGGGTGTTCTTGTGTTAAATTTGTATCACGCCGTAGGCGTTACACGAAACCAGGACCCCGGGCGTCATAAATTAATAAGCTAATCCAATTCATAAAAGGGGTCCCGCTGAAGCGCTGGAAAAGAGCTTCCTAAAAGCAAATCACGCCAGCAACCTTCAGTGGAGTTGGAAAACTCCGCTGACACTGCACTAGGCCGGAACAATATGAAGTACAGTAAATCAGCGTTATCAGCAAAAATCACCGTTGGCGACAGACGCGTTCTTGTCAACGGTTTTAACGATCGAAAGTTCGAATTCCAGTTAAATAGTTCGCGTGAGAAGATCTCTCTCTCAGTTGCTTTCAGTTTAACGTCGGATACAGTTATTGCGAGTGATCTCCAAAGTTGTCGTTAACAAATGGATAAGGAGAGAATCAACGATAGGAAAGTATAGTTTAGAATACCGGACAACGCGAGTATAGGAGTATTCCTCTTCCGTAGGAAGCGAGTGGCTACAGGCCTTCATAGCCTTTACTAACGATCCCCCTAAAATCTCTTTAGATTTTAGACGAATTTCATCATATCATCAATCATCCTCATCTTCGCTATTAGCCAAAAGTGGCAGAAAAGTTACGTAAAATAACATAATTCAAACCAATCAGTGTACATGTGTGTGTGAGGTTCAGTTAATATTTCTTATCTGCTGTGTGATAAAGTAGCAGGGTAGTATTTTAAAAGGTGTTTTTTTTTTAAAGATGCTGTAGCGACAGTGCGTTCGTTTTGGCTCTGGGCCGAGATAGCGCGTGGCATGGCGCAGATGCCGGCATTTTCGTCCCGTAACGTCTCGCTTATTTACGCACATATATTTAGCATGTAGACAATTATATTTATATTGAATAAGGAGTACTAACCTTTGTTATAAGAGTTGTTCAAAGTTGTTCACGCGCTGTCTCGGCCCAGAAACAAAACGAACGCACTGTATTACTTCTAAAGGAAAGTAAAGTTGTTTCGATATCCGAAAACACAGAATATGTATGCACACATATGGGGGTTCGTAGAACTCCCGAAACCCACACTTGCAATAGCCCTTCAGATATGCATTATGCAACGAGATTCGACGAGTTGCTCACGGCCGAAACAAATTTTCTCCCTCGTTTCCTGAAAGGGAAAAAAATCCACTTCTGGCAACAGTGCCACCAGCACCAGTGAGAGATCTAACGAAGTTCTGCTGCCACTGCCTTTTTTTTTCATTTTTGCTTTTTAACGAGGGAGGCGGCGAAGAAATCGTTTAATAATAGTTTTGGACAGGATCAATAATCAACAAACACGTCCCGACGCACCTCGAAGGTCTTGTTAGCGAGGAACAAATCACCCAGAGCTGCAGGGAACTCCGCCCCCCTATTTGAGAGCCTCACGTTAAGCCTAATAGTACTTGCCAAGGGTTAATTACCTTGTAACGCTTGCGGATAATTCTCGATTGCATATTCGTGTGCTGGGGGAATCGCCGGTTCCCGTAATGTGTTGACGAGGTGCCGCCCATTCGGTGGATGCCATGAGGAGATGCCTTCCCCCCCCCCCCCCCCCCCGTCCTCCTTCCCTGACAACTTAGGAATTCCGCAATTGAAGTAGCGGAATTTTTCATTTTCCCTTTCTTTCTTGCATTTATATGAAGACGTAAAAGATGAGATGTGTGCAGTGTCTCCTCTCCGTCTAGTGCTTTTCTGTCTTGTCTTCCGGTCTCTTCTTGATTATATAACGACGGTCAGATAAGAATCTTCTGAAGATTCGGACATCTGATAATGAAAGTTCGTGTGGTCAACACGACGAACCCTCAGGGGTTGTTTTAGGTTTCCGTGACCGGGTTACGCTACTCATTCGTATCTCCCCAGTTTCTTCACTATGGTGGGTGGCCACCGGTCCCATACACAAGCCGAAATCTCAGGAGAAAAGTTGTTACGCTTCCCTCAGGAGACTCGAACCTGTGCATCTCCCGTAGCCAGAACCTAAGTGTGTGTGCGCACGCTGTGTACACTCACACGAGAAAGTATGGGAGAGGTTAGAAATTTTAACATTACACACAGACCTAGAAATGAAGTAAAAGTTGTAATGTTCGGATTGACCATTAGTGGTTTTGTGTTATTGTATTAATTAATTGCTGACCAGCTACAAGATGTAGGGTTAATTAATATGTTTCCATGTCTGTACATTTATGTTATTATTTCATGTAAGTGTATGTGCTTAATGGATTGTGTTTTTACTGGATATTAAATTCTCCTGTTATTTAGCTTCCCAGTTGGGAGAGTTGTCTTTCAAAAGACTGTTACTGTGGAAAATTCCAGTGCTACGGGGTCCAAGTTCACGGACGTTCACCCCGACTATAAAAAAGGCAAGTTGGACTTAACAGAGAAACATCTTCTCGACGACGAGGAACGTCTCCTCGTGTTTAGTCCACTTTTGGTGGCTAGACTGATATAAGAATGTAGCATTTGGTGTAAGCCAACCCCTGTTGCTGTCCGAAAATCCCCTTTGGAAGAGCTTTGATTATTTGGATATTTCCGTATAAAAATTGATGCCCAAATGGAATGAAATGAAGGCGTAAGGAAACGCAAAGAAAGAAACGGAATATCATTTAAGCTGAGGGTAGGCCCGCAGAGATAGTTATGCTAACTCTGCGGTAAAGGAAGTACCAATGGTGCGCAATTTTGTTGATTAAGAGTTTTGTTGATTTGGTCAATGCACACATGGAATCGATATGTAAATATGTATATAAAACAACGTATAATAAACCCATGTAATCAATCCTCCAAGATAATGTTATGATTTTGTTGAACTCCCTGAGCAATAGTACTGCTTTTTACCAGTTGGTTATTCACTTTCTGTACATGTATAACGAACATTGGGACGAAAAATATAAATGTTATGCGAAACCCCCCTTTCGTAATTCCGGCGTTAATATAATCTGCTCGCTTGGCACCCAGGGTGAGGTGGAAGGAGAGATTTGAAAGGATTTTACAAGGGATGTAATCCGGAGGGCCGGATGGAAACAAGGGAGTGGGGGGCCGCTTTTCGCAAAGTGCATGAACTGACAAACAACTGCTTACCTTATTCCAAGGCGTCGTTTCGTGTGTGACTGTTTTACAATTTTGCGACTTCATATTTACTGTTTCGCTCGGCCACCGTACCGTTGCGCCTCTAGCGTGAAAAGATCGACTTACAATTTGTTCATGCATCCCCTTAAAGATGGAAAGAAAAATGCTGATTCATTTATGCAAGGCAGGCAGCGTTTTGTTTTGTTGCAAGAACAGAAAAGAAATGTTTGTTTCTTCGGGTCAAGTTCCCTTTGATTGCAGAACTGGTTTAGTAACGCACTCATCTAAATAAAGGCAGACTTTTCCTCCCCTCTCTTCGAATAGCCTTAATGTAAACGTTGAGGCAGTAAAAAGGCGAATAATAAATTATGTAACGCCATTAGTAGAGAGAGGCCGTTAACTTGCCGCAGAGAATGATGGCGTGATTTAAAGCGTGTTGATGAGGCAGTTTTTATGGTGATCAACAAGCCCATTAAGGGTATTTGCAACAATAATGCAATTAAATAAGTCACCTTACCTACATAATTAAGCACTCGCTCGAGCGGATCGAGTAATGTCACGGTTCTTCTGTGTCTAATAACAGCGTGTGGCTCTTGCTTTTTGTTCAAGCAAGGATCCGGACTCTTGCAATGTGATCTTTGCTTCGTGAGGTTTTTTTCAACCTTGTCTGCCGGTTTCTCAGCACGGAGCATTTCGAGGCATTCGTCAATGATGCAAAACAACGTCTCTCAGCAGGAGGTATGCATACCCCTAGGGCAGTCGCGTGACGTGACTTTTTCAAAAGTGTTACCGGCCACCAGCCGTTATCATCTAACCCCCGCCCCCCCCCAAAAAAGAATACGTCTTCGTTCTAGATTTCTGTTGATTTCGTTCTTTTTCTGCAATTCGCTCAATGAGCCACAATCACTCCTAGAAAGAACTACCACGAATGAGAGAGTTACCGCGAAAATCAAGTGAATACTGGTCGAGACTTGTCAATTCTTCATCTCTGTTTCTTTGCAAAGGGGTGGAAAGGGGAAGAAGAAGAACCTCAGATTTCTCGGGTCAGTTTGACGCGTTTGACGTTTGTGTGGTGAGCAGACGACAGAATTCTGCTCCTCCAGCGATGGAAGGGAAGTCCAGCCGTACTGTTGCCAACTTAGTTTTTTTTGAGCAAGGTTTGTCCAAATCACAAATCACAGCAAGTACTTATATTTTCGTCTATTACGTAAACGGTCTCAGTTGTAGTTAAATCCAGCCTTGGCTTTGCAGTCTAGCTGTAGTTGCTTCAGAGAAATAGTATCCCCGTTTTAGGCGAGATTTAGCTCTTTTCTGCCATTCCAATGTGACAACACTGGCCTATACCGGCAGGCCTGACCGGTAACTGGTCCCCTAAACTGGCACACTTGAGCCAAAGTCTTTCCCCGCTCTTCCCTTGCATTGGCATCCTCTTCTCTTGTTACCTCTTCAGGGTAGCGGAACCAGCCTCCCTCTGCGCTTCTGTCGGCTGCAGAAAAAATATCCTCTGCAATATACTTGGACATCAATGCTGTTGGTTAACGTATTCAACAATGTTGTTATTTTATTGAAACAACTTTTTAATCCTTTTACGTTTTGCTCTTACCTGCGGCAACACCGGTTACATGCGCGCCACGCCTCTGCCCTAGAGTAAACCGAGGTAAAACACAATATTATGATTTGTTTTATTTCACGTCGTTTTTCTACCAGTTTTGGCTAATCGCCAAAGAAGATGATTTGTTATGTTCTCATGAGAGGACAATCAAGAATACAGTGCTCAAAGAAAATGTTGTATAATGTGATGGAATTGAGTTGCCAGGAAACGAGGCAGAAAGCAAAAATGTTTATTTGACAGTAAAGTCGAAGTGTTTTACATTAAACAGTATACAGTAGTACTGTTACAAAACGAACCAAGACAGCTGAGGTGTATATGAGTGTCAGTAGTCCCAACGGTCTTCAGGAACCAATGGGCCTTCCCGAGGACGTATGCACCTGTCTACAGGACGTGGCATGCTTCGCACCAAGTTGTCCAGTGTATCCTGATGAATACGGCCTATTCCTGTATGGCGGCCTCGCTGAGCTATCGGAGGGTCTGTGGTGGGTTGGGACGATTGACGGTAGCTCTCTTCAGGAGTGTCCATGCATTTTTGATGCAGTTGAGGTTGGGGAATAAGCTGGCCATGGCTGCGATGGATTCTGTTTTCCTGCAGGAACGGGTGATGATGGTAAGGGCACGGTGGGGTCACACAACGTTTGCACAATGAACATTTTTTTTATTACAGTATATGTGAGGATAGGACGCAACACAGGCCTCGCAGAGCATTACACTGGCCGTGATTCCAAACGCCAAAGCCTCGTTAGCCTGCAGCAATGTAGTGCAAGCTATACAACGTGGAAGAAAGGTTGACGTTAGGAATTACCATATCCGGATCATGAAATATCCGAGTTCCGGGTAGTAACGGAACCGGGTACCCGCTTCTGGTATCCAGTATCCGAAAATTTCTGACCATCCCTTGTGGACAATTGAGTGTCTTTCAAAAAGGTCACTCCTAACACCCTTTAAACTTAGAGAAAATCTTCATTATACCTAATAGGCGATAGGAATAAGGGCTTATCTGCCCTCCGCCGCAAAACAGGGACGTTAATCTGCCACTGGTACAGTGTGTTTCAAAAGTCGCGCAACACATACTTTGAGGGATTATAACATGGAAAAAACGCAAGAGATATTTACACCAGGTTTCGTTCAATATAAAGCCTGATCAATTGAGATATTTTTCAATGCTTAACAATGTCAGTTTACTCTGTACAGAAAATTCTATAAATTCATAACTGGCGTAAAGCAGCATTAAATCTTTTCCTGGACGCCACTTCTGGGTGATAAAAGTATGAAAGAAAATATCGAAGGATCGTAATTGAACGTCTGATGACTGATGTCATGTTAATCTTTGCGACCAAAATTGGTCATGTACAGCATTTGATGGATTTGGGATTGGAGATTCTGTAGGTAAATAAAAAAGGGGTAGGGGTATCGCCTTTGCTGGCAACATTGGCAGGTTGAAATTTTGTACATATGCCCCCACCAGGGCAAAGAGCAGTTGGAACAACGCGCACGAGGAGGTAAGACTCTCCGAAATACAGATTATTACCTGGATGGTTTCTGTGCCACGGGTTGGATTCACACCGAGAGTGTACTTTGAAATAATATGAACCAGAGAGCATCATTCCTACACTCATGATTAGGGAACGAATTTTAAGGTGCAAAATTATGTTCGAGTGTTTTCAAAAAGGTGCAGATAAAATGACTTCATGCAGGTCTAAACCAGTTACATTAATATTCTCTATTCAACACTATAGCAAATAATATAATTAGTTATTAGTTACTGTCAATCAATATTCCTTTCTTTTTCTGTGCCTTCTGTATTTACCGCATAGAGAACTGTGGTTCTGCCGAATACGTTTTGTTGAAGTCTTTGTTTTCTCTCGCGGGTTTTGGTACATTATCTTGGGAACTTTTTGGGCTGCAATACCATTTTAATAGCTCTGGTTCTGCTGTACAAAACGAGACTATAGGATTCTATGTAGCTGCTCAAGAAGAGTGAAAATCATTTATTTTTTCTCTCCATTTTTTCTAACAAAACATGAAAGAAAATGAACGAAAAAGGTGCTGAATCATCAAAGAAGGGGTAAAAAGAGGATAAATGTGCTAATCTCACAAAAAGATGCAACAAAGTGTGTTCATTTTACTTGATTTCATGTTACTTGATCGGTGTGAAAACAGCTCTATTTTTTGAAAGGCTCTGCACCTTAAAATCCGTTTCCTACTCATGATCCCCTCGCCACTCAAGATCGTCTCCAGCAGTTCGAAGCCATTATTTTACAGCCGAGAGTCATCAGATATGTTATTCCTTCGACCTACCGTCCCATGTATAATGCAGCAGTCACGCTGGGCTTCCCAAACACAAGCATCGGAGGCTGTTATCTGAGCGGCCGCTGGAGCCGAACCGCGTGGCTCTCCCGGACCATCTCAGCCCGTGCATGTCCTTCTCACAGAAGTCCGGTCGATGCCTGATCTCGAGGGACGTGATGGGGAGATTCCTGAGGGTTTTTGCCGCCAGAATTTTCGGCAATGAAAGTAGTCCCGGGAATAAGTGTCCGTCGAGATCGTGACCTGATGGCGTAATAAAAACGAGAGCAGTAAAGATGATGGTGATTATGAGGGTTCGGATGGACGGCGCTCATTGTGGGAGGAAGGGGGTTACACTTCGTGAAGCAACGGAGTGATGCGTACAGTGTTGCCAGTAGATGGTAAATTATCCGAATTTCTCCCCATGCTGCAAGTGGAAGCGATTTTCAAAGTTGATTATTAAGCGAGGCACGATCTGTAAACAAACATGATGCATAGGTGTTTACAGAATCTAATGTGTTCCTTATGGAGAATCAACTTCAAGTTACGGTTAATCAAATCGACTTTTCCCTTGACAACTGAAATATTCAATGTGAGTTCTTTCCATTTATATGTTTTTCTGCGCCATCGGTGGTTCGATATTCCCAAGAGGACGAATAAAATAATACTCCCATACGCGTAATGTAACATTTTCTCTCTGTCTCCTACAGCCATCCTGTGACAGACCTTTGATAAGAGCTGTTCCGGGTTCGAGTCCCGGTGTCAACCCATCATCGGAGAGCTACTTGAAAATAGTCTGTGCATGAAATATTCTTCCTAAAGACAGGAAGTTCCAGAGCGTTGCGGCTACATGAATAAAACACTAAAATGTTCATAAATCGTAACATGCTTAGAAAATAATCGAAATTTTCAATACGCGAACATTTTTTAAAGAATAGAATGTCTCATACAAGAAAGCACATCCTCCCATATCACTCTTTATTTTAGCAGCTCTGTATTTTTGTTCTGAGCTTGTTGAAAACCATACGAACTTGGTAATATAATTTTTAAGATGTACGTGGGCGAATCAAAAAGTAAGTTACACCCGAGTTGTGTTCCTATACTAAAAGAGAGAAAATAATCACGCTTGGTGGCAGCACTGTCCGGAATGTATAATCCCCATACCCGAAGCAGCCATGCTGCAGCTGCTTTAATATGAGAGCAGTCACCGTGTCAGTAGTGGCGTGTCGTACTGAGGTGGCGTCCAACATTAAGGTGCACTCCGTCGTCCGATTTTTGTGGACACGAAGGCATAATCGGAGTGAAATCCATCGCCAAATTGTCAAGGTATATGGTGAGAATGCAATGTCATACTCCATGATCAGGAAATGGTGCCAGATGTTCGAAAAGGAAAGAACGAACGCGAACGACGAACAGTGTGTCGGGCAGCCTGCAATTGGAACACTATCGACAAAACGGAGCGTGTTAATGCACAATCATCCTTGCCAATCGCAATGTGAAAATTAAAAGAGATTGCAAGTGAACTGAACATATCCTACGATAGTATTTATACATATTTCCAGTGTGTCTATGCTGATTCATCACCAGTTGGGTGTATCGTAAACTGTGCTCTCACTGGGTGCCGCGATTGTTAACCGATAGCACAAAAGTCAACTCAATTGAAACTGGACGGAATTTTTACACACAAGAAATCAAAAAAACTGGTCACACGATTCAAAAAGTGCTTGGAATACCTGGATAACTATGACGAAAAAAAAGTTATTTTTCTCCAATAATTATTTTCTTCCTAATGTGTCTTGTTTGTTTTATACAGGGGGGTGTAACTTACTTTTTGATTTGCCCTAGTACCACGAAATAGAATTTGCGCAATTTGCTGTAAATGTTAAGTAGTCACACGGAAAATTTAAGGGCGACGCAAACTAACAAAAGTTTAGGAACCTGCTCCAGAAAAGCATGGTAACGGACACTGGCATAAGTTATACCGGAATGAGAGGTTCATTCGATCCAGTGGTTGACAACTAATTTGAACCTAATTTTATATTTGTCAACAAGCTTAGATATAATCAACCTGTTACTTTCATGATTATGCCATTGTTTATTTCTTTAATTTCAAGGGTACATACTAAATAATACATGTAGTTAAGAAAATTAGAAAGGCCATTACAAGTAAAGTTGCTGAGATCGGTGCATCGACTTAAAAATACCTGGCTGCGGTCTGACGTAGGTTGAGAACCACTGCCCTAGGTGACAGAGATATCGTAACATACCCTTCGCTGGGTTGATGTAGCTCACTGATCATTCATCCTTGATTATGGAGCAACTCGCTATTAATGGTAAGCTTGATGGTAAGGTGCGAGAGGTACTAACTACACGCATATGAATGGCAAAGCACAACACTTGAGTTTTCAACCCCTAAAGACTGGATCAGCATGGCTAAAGGAAAACGGTATACCTGTCTCTGCATAGCAGCTGAAGTTCTGCGAAGTATGGTTATGGTCGTGACTGTACAAAGAGTCTGACTCGCGACTCGCTTCGTTCTACCTCCAATCGTAATTCTGCCTCTCTCCATCTAATGCTCGTAACTATTCTCTGAATGTTCTTTCTAAAACTGACCCATGACCTCTCTGCTCCCAGACATTTATTCCGATCGAATTTACTGACAATGCCGAATCAGTTACCTGTAATCTGTTCCTTGATTGCAATTGTTTACACCTGTTTACAACGATGGCGATCAAGGAAGCTCGGCAATGTCTGACAACACATTCCTCATATATTTTTAGATATTTCGTGTCGGGAAAAGTGACAGCTAAATGTCTGGGATTTTGGAGTTCTTTGTACTAAAACATTTCCAATGATTTTATAGATTGTTACGATATTGGTAGATCCAGAATTTGACTGTTATTGTCATATCAGGGCGATGGTGGACAAACTATATGCGACATTCCCAACATTTTCTAATGCTGTTGGGATCAACATTAGAGCTTTCCACTCTCTTAGTATATGTCCTCAGTTACAACACTTAATAACTTTATGATACGAGGGTGATTCAAAAAGTAAGGTAACAAGAGTTCTTTATTCCACAGGCAGATGTTGATACACAGTAGTATGTCACTGATTCACATTACTTTTCGACATAATCACCATGTTTGTGCAAACACTTGTTCCAACGGTACACCAGGGCATCATAGAAGTCCGTGAAGCCACGTTATGACGGCTTGCTGAACTTCCTTATCGCTTGTGAATCGCCTACCACCCAGGTGGTTCTTCAATGGTCCGAAGAGATGGAAATCACTTTGTGCCAGGTCGGGATTGTAGGGAGGATGGTTAGGTACCTCTCACCGGAAGCGCCGTAACTATCCACGCGTGCTGTTGGCTGAGTGTGGTCGGGCGTTGTCGTGCAGCAACACGACGGCTGTTGAGAGAAGTCCAGGTCGTTTTTTGCGAATTGCGTCCGGCTGCCGCCTCAGTGTGTGACCTGATCACTTCCACGCTTGGCCATGTTTCCGCGAGCGCAGCCATCTTCCAACTGATATTACGAGGGTCTGGCGCAACATATGCGTCATCTAACGGCTGTGTGATAAAGCTGTGCTCTTCTGCTGCGAGTCTGGTGGGAAATTTGAAGAACATGAGGAATAAGATACCTGTGAGAGCTCTTGTTACCTTACTTTTTCAATCACTCTCGTACCTTGGGTTTTGTTATCTATCTGCGATCATAGCATTCATTCTGTTTCCTCTAAGAATGAGCCAAGGGTTCACGAATAAGTGACAGAGCACTTGCAGTATCTCGTTCTCGTTTCGTGAAAATAGGGTTTCTTGTCTTCAAATCTTTACCAAAAGCTCTATCAAAATGACAGTTTTGGGGGATAAGACTGGTAATTTATCCACTCACATCCCAAAATTTCATCAGCACCCCTAAATTATTTCACAGAGATTCAATGTATAGTCATGTAGCTCTAAATTTTCCCTTTTACTTCCCTAAATATGAAGTTACCCCGTTCCCTCATCGAGAACAAAAATTCTGGATAAACCCCTGGAGAGTACTCTAAATATAGCACTTGGCGTCTCATCACTTGCGTCTAGTCTAAATTTCTAAATGACAACCTCCGTGGCACAGTAGATATGAAGCCAGGGCTCCCGGGTTCGACACCTATACTGGGCATGGGTGTTCTTTGTAAGTATCCGTTCATTAATATCATTACCCATCCTCATCTTCGCGATTAGCCGAAATTCGAAGAAAAGCGACGTTAAAAAAAAGAATCAACATCAAATCAAAATTAATTTCTAAATGAGATCAAGACTAATCTTGATTGATTTGGTTTATTTTACTTTGCTTTTCTGCCACTTTTGGCTAATCGTGAAGATGAGGATGAGTGGTTATATGTTAAAATTGATGAAGGGACGCCGGAACCCCTGGCGTCGTAGCGCGATGCGTTTACCACTCAGCCACGGAGGCCTGCTCAAGACTAATCTCTCAAAGATCTTCGAGTCCAGTATTCGGAATCATTCACCTGACTCATGTTGAAACATGATCCTCTCTGGACGGTCTTGCTTATTTTTTATGCTCAAAAGGTGGGGTTTCGTTGCGACAGCCGCGTCAATTCGAATCGAAACGTGAGAGACCACTGGCAACCCTGCTGCTCCTCATCTGCGGATCGCTGCATCCTTCTCTGGGGACGCGGAGCAAGTTACCCTGGCACTTCTCCACCGTGGCGAATCCATCAGAAGGTCAAGGCGTTCCTCGTGGACGTTGTCCTCTGCGGAGAGCAGCGGAGGGTGGCAGAAAGAGATCAAACGTTACTCTCCCCTCCCCCCTTATCCTCTTTTTTAATTCCGAGCGGACCCACCCATCCACAAAACGCAAAGGTCAAATGTTGAATTGGGAAGTGGGTCACCCTTTCCTCAAATTGGATGAAAAAAAATGCTGCGTTCACATTCCATCCACAATTTCTTCTCCTTCTTCTTTTACTACAGCTTCTTAAAGGGATGGGACCTTCCTTAGTAGCTTTCGAAACACGGATCTTTTGATTTTTATGTATGTGCGTAGAGAATGAAAGAAAATGCTTTCAGGAAAAAAATAATCATCGATCAGATGTTTACTGTTTCACTACACACACACACACACATACATGCATTCATATATATATATATACAGGGTGTCTCAAAAGCAATAGCCCAAACTGACACAGGTGAAAGTACACGATAATAGAAGCATAAAAGCCTCAGTAAACATGGGTCTGCAAACTAGCCGTTTACGACGTAATTGCAAATGTGTGATTACAAGCCGTCACTGACTTCATTGTTTGTAAACGTCGTCCTAGTTGGTAAAATGCTAATAAAATAGTAAGGTTCAATGCAGCACAACTGACGTGACTCCCACAGTACCATTAGACTGTGTACTGATTGCATCCATCCTGTTTGCTCACAACGCCACCTCTAGGAAATGTTCTGTTTTGTAAACAAAGAGCAAACCTCGGAACGCGCAAGGAGTAAAGCACTCGGTGTTTACAAAATGTAACCACACATTCGCACACATTATTAGCATTTTACTAACTAGAATGACGTTTACAGACAATGAAGTCAGTGGCGGCTTGTAACCACACATTCGCAATTATCTCGAAAACTGCTCGTTTGCAGACCCATGTTTACTGAGACTTTTTTGCTTCTATTATCGTGTGCTTTCACCTGTGTCAGTTTGCGCTATTACTTATGAGACACCCCGTATATCCTATATGCATAAAAACATGGAGTAAATAACTTTATGGGCAAGTTCTGGGCTAAGGAAAGATAAAAGATGCAAAAATAATAATGATAATAATTTGCGTAAATGACAAAATACTTTATGAAAGAAATAGATTTCCTCTACACACCCACACTTGTCTTGTATTTGTATTTCTATTTTTGTAATTTTAGCGTTCCGTTTCTTCCACTTTTGGTTAATGAAATTTATGAACTGATCCTCACAAGGACAACCCATGTGCAGGTCGGGACTCGACTCCGGAACGTTCGGAGGAGAGATCAAAAGTTGATGTTTCCATTCCCCATAAGAAATTCACGGAAGTGTAAACACATTTATTTATTTAACAAATTATTCTAAATACAGCATTACCCACCCATTGGAATGTACTAACATTAGAAAATAACAAACAAATATCCCTGTTCTAGATTAAGTGTGACGTTAAGTGTTTATATTTCGAATAGCCATCATCTGGCATGATAATCAACATAGAAAATGTGCAACTTGTGAAAAATCATACCTCATACCCATCATCGCAGTATTACACATTCAGGCATCATATTTGGATTTATAACGATTCTCATAACGAATCCTATAGATGTACAGTTGATTTTTGTACTTAGAATTTACGATGCAGATATTTAATCCACCTTAGAAGGAAATACACCAGAACCGGCAATTGAATTCACTATTAGAGATTCGGATATCCTGTCCTCCATTCGGATTCCTGGATCCGTTCAGTTTCAGGGATTCTGGATCAAAAAATAAGTGGAGAGGGTGGGAATATTTTATGGACGGCAGTTACATTTAATATACCACTAAATACCACACATAAATGCATATTTAGGCTAAACGAGCATTTAGTTATAAAGTTTTTGTTTTCTGGGGGAGCGATGGGGTGAGGCCTCCTCCTTCCTGGTTCGTCAGTATTCTAGATTAGAAAATCGCGTAGTAATGAACGATACCCGCATACTATTATGGCATCTAATCCGCTGTTTTACATGCTGGCATCTCAATTGGAATAATGAAAATTCTGATTCGACAGCCCGTTTCACTGCTCGAATTCAACCGCTCCCCCCCTCCCAGCCCCGGGAGGGAGATGATTGTTCAAACCTTGGAGATAAGTTGGGTGTGGTTTGTATGCTACCCGGTGACAAAAAGGAAAACAGTAGGCAAAATGCCATGCAAATTATCCTACATGGGAGATGCCATCCCCCCCCCCCCTCCTAGTGGCTCATTCTTAGTAAGAAAATTGTGAATTGGCCTTTGGTCCGATTCAGGAATGACTTCTTGCAAGAACGTTTCTCGCTGAGGCTTCAGTTCTGAAACATTCAATACGTTTAGAATTCCGCCTCACCGTACATGGTGTGCGCCAGTGATTTATTTTTATCCATACACCCTCTAAAATTTCCTCAACACCCGTTTAACATTTTTCACAACTGCCAAATATTTGATCATTTTAGCTCTAAATGTATCCTTACGCCCACTAATTACGAACTTACACCCCGCAGATGGAAATTTCTGGAAGCACCTCTGGTGTGTGTTTCTTTCCCTGTCGTCTAGATAAAGTGTGATATTTTCATGACACCGTATGTTTACTTTCTAGTACGAATATCTGAACAACAGTGAGAACAATGCTACTCAACCATTGGGTTTCGGTCCGGTCCGGGTCCAGTCATCAACTACAACGGGCAGCGTGAGTTTCGCCTGAAATCAGTCTAGTTTGCGCAGCAATTTTCATTAAGAAATACTTATACAGGGTGACCCAAAAAAAAGGTAACCGAAGTGTAGAACCGTTGTATGATGTATACTACATTGTTACATATAACATTACAATACTCCAATACATCGTACCACATTATTTATCGTACAACTACGTGTTCTACATGTCGTCCGTCATTGTGTGCGACCATTCCATACGGTGTATTATTCGAGCAACCATAGCTGCTCCTGAGTAACACTGTGCAAACTGTTTCAATATTTTCACGTAGGTCGTCTAGACTACATGAAGGGGGTGTAAAGCACAGTTCTTTCAGTAATCCCCGCAGAAAGGCATCACAAACCGACAATTCAGGACTTCGTGAAGCATATGGAAAGTCTGAGTATCTTGAAATCAAACGATCATGGAACATCTCTTGGAGAAGCCGGCCATTTCGTCGACCTGTGTGGGCAGTTGCCCCATCCTGCTGCAAAACTTGCTCGTCCAAATCAAGATTGTTCAAGTTGCAAAATGCTGCCAGATCACCCTGAAAGCGTTCAATAACTTGTTACATTTAAGTAATATTAACGTTTGACATCAGCCAACAGGAATACAGTACGGTAGTATATGTTTCAGTTACCTTATGTGTTCGGTTACCTTTCTTTTGGTAACCCTGTATTTGTCAACAAGGCTACACATTATTGATCTATTACTCTGTGGTCATACGATAATTTATTAAATAACAATTTCCATATTTGACAGTGTATAAGACGCATTTTTCCTTTAAAAATAGCTGTAAAAAACAGTGTGCGTCATTCATTTCTGGAAATTTTCCCTGTTGTGAGTTAGACGATTTCTTTCTTGATTCCTTACGATTTGTGAGAATATTCCAGTAACGTAGAGTTAATGCGCTTGTATGAGGCCTCAGATTCTGCTTCAGATGTTTCAAGTGATTTCATTTAGCTATGGAGATGAATGTCTGCGTTTTGACGGAGAAGATTAAAATGTATTCTTTCCTAGTTAGATTACCTAAGTTATTTGCTGAAAGTAGACCTATATGTTACTATATATTTAAAATACTGTAAATTTATATATTTTGTCGAAATTGAAATTGAAATTGAATTTAAAATTTTGGGAGCGTCAGCACTTAGGCTATTTTGCTCCCGTCACATTATACGGGGGCCAGCCCCTTATCATTACAAATAACAACTCTAACGTTGCATAACTAAAAAATTTAAAATCTTCTGACTTCTGTTAAAAGCTGAGGCTGTAAACGGGCACTCAGCACACACAAGGACATAAAACAGGACAACACACACAAAATTATATTGGCCATAGTGCCAGTCGCCAGAGCCTCGTTAGTCTTTTGTCCAGGGTGCACTACGTGGAAGTGAGGTTGGCTTTTGGGCGCCTACGTGGAAGGTACCCCTTACACCCCTTATATATTTTGTCAAAAAAGTACCGGGAATTGTTAAATAAAACGCACAATTTTCATTTATTAATCACTATTTATTTTGTCGCCTTCAAAGTAGGCCCCATTTGATGCAACACACATATGCCAGCGTTTTTTCCAGTCTTGGAAACACTTTTTATAGGCGCTTTCCGGTATGGCCTTCAGCTTCTTCCACGAATTTTGCTTTATGGCTTCAATTGAGTCAAAACAGGTACCCCGGAACGGAAATTTTAGTTTCGGAAACATAAAGAAGTCACACGGGGCCAGATCTGGTGAATACGGTGCGTGTTCGATGGTATTTATTGTGTTTTTGGCCTTAAATTTGGTCACAACTGTCGCTCTATGCGATGGCGCATTATCGTCGTGTAAAAATCCACGAATTGATCTTCCACAAATCTGTCCGTTTCTAACGGATTTTCTCACACAAACGCTTCAATACGGACAAATAGTGTTCTTTATTGACCATCTGTCCCTCTGGAACGAATTTATGATGCACCAAACCACGAATATCGAAGTAAACAATGAGCATCACCTTGACTTTTGAGCGACTTTGATGTGTTTTTTTAGGTTTCGGCTCGTCATTTGTCCTCCATTCTGATGACTGTTGACTTGTTAGCATGTCAAACTCGTAGACCCATGTCTCATCTCCAGTTATGATGCTTTCCATGAATGTGCGATCAGAATTGACGCGATCCAGCATGTCTAAAGAGACCTGCTCACAGTACTGTTTTTTAAGAAAATTCAGCTCTTTTGGAACAAGACGTGTGGCGACGCGTCTCATGCCCAAAATATCCACCAAAATCGAACGAACAGACTCGTGAGAGATGTTAAGGTCAGTAACTATCTCTCTTAAGCTGAAATGGCGATTATCCTTCACTTTTTCGATGTTTTCATCGGTTGAAGAGGTCGAATGTCGTCCAGAACGAGGCATGTCTTCGACGATCTCTCGGCCCTCCTTGAACGCTTTGTACCACTCGTAAGTCCGTGTTTTTGATAAAACTGATTCACCATAAGTTTTTTCTAAAATTTTTAGCGAGTCAGCACACGAAATTCCGTTCGCAACACAAAATTTAAGGCATTCAATAATTTCGTTCATTGTAAAAATCGTGATGCACTACTGAAGTGGACTGATTCAACCTGCTGCTGTAAACAAACTGGTTGACAGATCGCGCTCATGTTTGGCATAGTAATTAAGTACAGAGCTACCAACTTACGGAAAAAAAAGATTTTTTAAAAATAATTTGCGCGGGCCTTTTAAATTACAAATTCCCGGTACTTTTTTGACATATTCAGTGGAAAAAAAATCCTCAAAAATACGAACGTATACGCCGACATATACGGCAATTTCAAGAGCATATCTTAATAATGTATACCGTTTTAAAAATTATGTATTTACGAGTAAAATTGTTCGTCGGGAAAGTTGAGAATCACTGCACTAGCCTTAGTCGGTTTTCAAGGGTTTGTGTCTGTCAGTCGATTCTTCAAATTCTATTTCACATTTTTCATTTTGGAAAAGAGCTGTTCGCAGACATAGACCGAGTGGAGATGCAATGAACACGGCATGATTATACAGAAAAGAGAATTCTGACGCGCTCACAAATTTGGAATAAATCTCCACGTCCACATTGTTAAATTTCTCCATTAATTCAGTATTGCAAAGCAATTCGGTAAGTTCCATTTGCATGTTACGTGGAGCATTTTCGACAACTACACTGAAAGGGGTGGAGAATATCTTAAACATGTTGTTATGTGATCTGCGGTCTTGAAATTTCCTGGCGAATTCAGATCTTAAGACTGAGAGAGTATCAGCATACTTCTCACTTTATTGAACCACCACTTGTAGTATGATGTAGACACCCCCCCCCAAAAAAAAAAAACATCCGTAGCAGCTAACTGTAGAACAAGTCTCTGCGCAATTAGTGACGCGAGACGGATCCACCAATGAACAGTGAGAAAAACGGGATTGTGTAATGAGCGACGGGAGATACCCGATTTCCTCTTTGGCACTGTAAGTGTTGCAAACTTTTGAAAACGATAATACCGAACGCACATTTCAAACGGACCGTATTTTTGTCTCCAGGACCGTACGATTGGTTTAAGAATTTCTTAGGGAAATATTAGGGATAAAACTGTAAGAAGAAATATTGATAAGCCGTCCATTTAGCGTACGGACTAAGGTCTGGACCGTACGTCCGTACATGCCATGAAATGTCCATACATGTACGGTCAGGACCCTACGGTTGGCAACGCTGCGCTTTCACCACTCGCTTTTCCTCCTCCTCTGCCGCTATGCGCGACAGTTAGCTGGGACAGGGTATAAACAGTTTCGGTCACTGGATCGCATTGTTTTCATTTATTTCTTTAAACAATAAAATATAATTTATTTTCAAGTATAAGCCTTTACAGATGTGCATACCATACAAGAATGAAAAATTTCATTGCAATTTTCCTACACCCTTCCTCCTCTTAGTCTACTTTCACATTCACACTGTTTGAGAGTTCACAAACACCGTCTTTCATTTCCATTCTTTACAGGCTTTAGTGGCGCGGTAGCTCAGTTGATAGAGCATCTGGATACCACGCGGAAAGGCCCGGGTCGAATCCCGGGACAGGTGATCTGGACAAGGAATTATTTAAGTCATTTCCCTTTCCCTGCGCGGATCTGAGGCCCACCCAGCCTGTAAACGGGTATCTGGTGGCTAAAGACGGCAGAGCGCGATGCTGGTCACATCATCCCAACTATGGCCGAGATCAAGAATATGTAGAGCTCTATAACTCCACGTAACCCCATATACGTATACGTTCATGGCATGTGCGCACACGCACAGGAGTACTTTTACTCTTTGAAACCTTAAGCGGACCGCGGGATGAAAATCACTGTTCCAGAAGTTTCTAAATATACAGATGGATGAAAAAAATCGAAAGTTAGAAATTGAAATAAGTTAAACAAATCAGTGGGATGGTAGGCATGGAGATCATCATCATCGATTTTTTTACCAACAATCACGATTCTTCTCTTTCTAATTATTCCACCGTAAAAACGGCATCAAAGAAAAGAAAAAAAGTGGTATTTCTCGCTCGTTTATCATCCGTAATATTACCGCGGTCATGCATGATGTACCAAGAAGCGATTGATTCGCTTCTTTCAATTCCCGATCTCGAGTTCCTCGTCCGCGTGAGTAAGCTATCCTTCCATCTATCAGAACCCCTCCCCCTTTTTCCTCCAAGCCTCGCTTATCGCACAAGCCTCAAACAACCCCCCCCCCCCCCGCCCTTCGCCTTCTGACGTGAGAGCGGAATGCCTTCGTTGTTAAGTTAGGCCTGTTAAGATTATTTCCCTTAGCATAAATAATAAAACTTTATACATTTTTATCATCTTTAAAATACTAAAAGTTAAATCATACAAAACAGTGATTTTATCCGTAGTATTATATGCATATGAAAGTTGGTGCCTTACATTAAAAGAGGAACATTTAGAAAAAAAATTGGAGCTAAAAGGGACGAGGAGATAGGTGAGTGGAGAAGGTTACATAATTTACAACTACAGAAATTGTATCATTATTAGAATGATCAAATGAAGAAGACTTAGGTGGGAAGGCCATGTGGCACGAATGGGAGAGGAAAGAAGAGTTTACAGGATTCTTGTTGGGAAACCTGATGGTAAGAGACATGTGGGAAGGCCAAGATCAATATGGGGGGATAAGGTTCAGATGGATCTAAAGAAACCCAGGACAGGGACAGATTGAAGGGTCGTGTTGCTGCAGCCATAAACCTTCTGAGAATTAGTTAGCTTAAATAATATATTTTTTGTTCATGCCCCGAAAAGTTGAAGTGTGTTTATGTTAAAAGACCTAAAGGTAACATGCCTAACCTAACAAGAAAGCCCTTCGTCGCCTTGTTTGATACCTGGTGGAGGCACATAGTGGTTCGGATCCCACTTTAAACTGTAGGTCCATTCCCAATTAGCCTTACTGTGCATAAAGTGGACTTAAACACCAACTCACTCAATCAATCAATCTAACAACAAAGGCATTTCGCACTTACGTCAGAAGGTGAAGAGCGGGAAACTTGTTTGAGGCTTGTGCGATAAGTGAGACACCTCTTTCTCCCGTAGAGACGCGATCGGGTAGAAATTGATTTAGTGGCACTACTAGTTAAGCTCACGGCTCGGGCACCGAGATGGCTGGGAAGGGTTGAGCAACAGGCGTGGCCGCTCACCTCTCGTGGAAACGGTTACACCTTTTCAATAATTCAAGGGAGGAAGAAATCGGCGTTTCTCTCGGATACGCATGCGCGCCCCTTCGCCGGATAACGGAACGTTCCGGCGGCGCCTGATTGAGATCTGGATCCGGATGACGTTGATTCCATAAAACACATTGGGAGCTAATCGTGCTGCAAGTTAAGCACGCCGGGGGAACAGCCGTGAAGTGCATCGTGGGGGAACCTCGATCTCGGACACTACTCCAAAAGAGGATCTTGTTTCAAGATCCACGTCGATATCCCTAATTAATCGTCTTCCGAGTTCCTGTTCGAATACATAAGACGAATATTGACATGCTAAACGCAGGGCCATGAAATTAGGCGGGTGGCAGAAGTTCGCGCTGTTGCCACGTCGGAGCACAACCTCGTGTGTTTGGAGGTTTAAGAGAAAAAAGATCTCGTTCTAGAGTCGGTCTTTGTAATCCATGTGATACAAACTGACGGTATTTGCTCGATAGGTCAGGGATGACACAAAAGTGCCCGGAGAGAGGTCGGTCTGACGCTCAAACTAGGCAACGCAGCTCGGTTGACGTTGCCACACAATGCGCGGGAACCTGTGACTTTTTTTTCCCGCTCTTTGCTTTTCCCATATGTGGCACCAGCGCAATTCTGCCTAGACGCCTATTTTCATGACCGTGCGTTTAGTGAAGAAAAAAAAACAATCACAGTCCTCTCATTATGCTTATTTGTTGTGTTCAAGTGCTTAACTTCAATTCAGAACTTGTCAGTGTTCTTTGCAATAGTTAATTACCCATGCTGGCGTGTTGTTTCACAAGTAAAGAGTATAGTAAATGAATGTATAGTAAACAACAAAAAAAATCTGTGAACGTACTTGGAACAGTCTGGATGAAAGTCATCTATTTTGTTTTCTAGGACCTTGAGGAAGCCGCTGCTTCTAATAGCAATCTGTTTATCTTCAGATAGTACCATAAAACTCAATTTTTTTTTTAAAAAACTTTTGGTCTGTTGGCCAATTTTCATTACAGCTCTCGCGAAGCTGAACAGTTAGCACTCTCACCTATACTGATTGAATTTCCAGGTGGCGGCTAGGAAACAACGAATCAGCGATTAGTTGAATTTTCTTCGACTGACATCGGGCATTTTCGTGTCACAAGGCACGGAAAGCTGCTGGCGGGACGAAACAAATGAACGTCGTATACACAGCATGTTGCCAAACGTACTGTAAAACGAGAGAGAGAGAGAGATATATAGTTGATCAGCGCCGTTACTGGATAAAAGATGTACAATAGTATACAAAGCCCGGAAAAATAGTACACAACACACCACAAGAAGCTAATAAAAAACAGACAAATACAGGCGTACGCTTGGCAATGTTGTAACGGGAGAGTGATATAACCCCTGCAGCTTTTACTTCGCAACTGAGGTTGTTGACACTCATCGAGCCACACACCTCCGAAGACGTTTGGTGTACAGGTAGAGAGAGCTATGTAGGTCAGCCACCAGTGGAGTCCAATAGTGTGACGTTACAGTAGACGACGCGCTGAGACTGAGTCTAAACAAATAAACACGTGCTTTCCTTCCTATCCATTTCAACGCTATTTTCCTTCAGAAGGGGTAGTTTTAATTATTGTGACAGCAGTTACGAAACAAAATTGTGATGTGCATCGTACATCAATGTAAAGATGAGATTTCGGAGAATACGTCTATACATAACACATACCTTACAGATGAGAATGTAAGAATAAATGGAGTAGGAAATCGAGTAAAGCGAATGCTCCAAAAGAAATCTCAGCCAATGGGCGCATTCGGTTCAATCGCCTGAGGCTGCTGGTTTCCCACGGTTTCCCATCATCCATAGCGGCAGCGTGGCCGACTTGAGATCGGGTGAGGTTCGGGTCGGCTTCGGCTGTGCTCGGAAATGGAATTATGAAAATGCATGATTTTCTTACTCCGGTTATTCTTTACCTTATTCTCTGTAAGGTATGTGTGATATATAGTCGTATTCTCCGAAATCTCATCTTTACATTGATGTACGATACTCATCACAATTTTGTTTCATAACTGCTGTCGCAATAATTAAAGCTACCCCTTCCGAACGAAAATAGCATTGAATTGGATATAAAGAAAACACGTTCTCTCGTTGTGTAGACTCAGTTCCAGCTCGTCGTCTGCTTGTGACGTCACCACTAATGTACTCCGTTGGGTGGTTGGGCCTGCGATCAGTTTAGTGGTCCCTGGTCTGATGCCCGATAGGATCTCCAAAAGTTCGACTTTGACCCAGCTTCAATGGGGGAGCTGTTTGAAACCATACTAGCGGACTCCGGCCTCGTAAGCCTGAAAACAGCAGTCATTCGGTTAGATGCTCTGACCACGCGTCACCCGACGAAAAACTCGCTTGGCAGCCGTTGTTTCTCATTGTGATCTTGAACAACGTAGTTTACTTCGGTCTTCTGGCTAAGATCAAAGTATAGGTAATTTTGAGAGACCAGTGAATGAAATCCAGGCAAGTCAATTAGTGGCGTAATTTCCTGCCATATTGATGCTGTATAGGACTTTACACGCTTTCTTGCGTTTCATGCGGGCCTTCCCGATGGCGCAGTGGTATCGTCGCCGCCATGTAATCAAAGGGTCCCGGGTTCGATACCCGATGGCAGCACACAGTGGTTCCGGATCCCACTTTAAACTGTAGGTCCAGTCCCGATTAGCCTATCTGTGCATAAAGTGGACTTAAAACACCAATTCAATCAATCAATCGTTTCATGTATTTTTAAGAATAGAATAGAATGGTCTTTATTTAGGCAGTCGTGTCTCGGCGTCATGTGTCGTCCTTACAACCAACCCTTGTCAGAGATACAATAAATTAATAAAAACATAATGATCATGATACAATAAATATAATAGAAAGATGATAAAATAATACTGTGGAGTAAAGGTAAGTAATAAGTCATTAGAAGTGCACTGTGTGTGGGGGGGATAGGTATGCTTTCCATTGATTTGCTTTATTTTACTTCTCTTTTTGTGCCACTTGTGGCTAATTTGCGAAATTGGGGATGAGGGATGATATGATGAAATTGATGAATGGACACTCGCAAACATCCTTGCCCAAGCCGGTATTCGAACCCGGGACCCCTGGCATCGTCAGCCACGGGAGCCGGCTAGATAGGTATGCGTCATATGATGTGTATGTGCAGGTGCAATTATTAACATATGAAGGTTAATGTAGTTGTTGGGACAATAGTAAGTTCTTTAGTTTTTCTTAAAACTATGATGGAAAATAATGTTAGTCAATGGTGCAGGCAATTTGTTCCATTCTCTGATCCCTGTAACAATGAAGGACTTCCATTCATAAAATATATATTTCTTGTACCTTTCCATTTACATGTTCAGTAACGTTTTGCAATTAAAAGTTCGTTTTCTGGGGTTTGACGGAAGTTGACTTCCATGTTTCTTGGTGTTGTTTTTTTTTTACCCTGGTCCTTCATTTGTTCTTCTTCACGGTTATTTGCATTGTTCTTGTTAAATTCGAAAATGAAAAATCTATCTTTTACTTCAGCTGAAGTACAAAGAAAGAAGTGAGCGAAAGACCTATTTGGTTGGCAGGGGCAAATGAGGCCGAACTGGTCGTCATGTAACGTTGTCAACGACGCTGTCAGCAGACTGTGATTTATCTGTACACATCCCCAACATGTTTCTCAAAAATCCATTCCCAAAGGTCCAATTTGTGGTCATTTTGTACTAATCGTACTTTTACAACCTTCACCGGCACCCATTAGGTGGAAAGTTCTGAATGAACCCGGTATGCAGAAATTCACTATTCATGAGGCACTTTTGTCAGTGTTCGCTTGCATTTCTACAGTATGTTCAATAAACGTACACCTTCTAACTATCTAACTTTCCAGCCTTCATAAACCCGAAGGTTTATGGCTGCAGCAACACGAGCTTTCCACCTGTCCCTATTGTGGGCAAGAACAATCCAATCTTTTCCATCCTTACCGATTTCCTTTAGGTCTACCTCAACAACGTTATCCCTCCATCTTCGTCTTGGCCTTCCTACAGGTCTCTTGCCATCAGGCTTCCTAACAAGAATCATGTGAATTCTTCTTTCCTCTTCTCCCATTCGTGCCACATGTCCTGTCCACCTAAGTCTTCTTGATTTAATTATTCTAATAATATCTGGACATGAATAGAAATTATGCAATTCCAAATTATGTAACCTTCTCCACTCACTTGTCCCTTCATCCCTTTTACGTCCATATATTTTTCTAAGGATTTTATTTTCAGATACTCTTAATTTACGTTCCTCTTTCAATGTAAGGGACCAAGTTTCACATCCGTAAAACACTACAGGCAAAATTACTGTTTTGTATATTCTAACGTTCAGTTTCTTATGAGAAGATAAACGTTTACGAAGAGAAAAGTAAGACGCATTTCCTGAATGAAGTCTGCTTTTTACTTCCTCTGTAATATCATTTTTATTTGTTGGTATTACATACTCCTAAGTACTTGAATTTGGAAACTGATTGCATCGAGTTATTATCAATAATTAAATGTTGATTATTACCTAACATTTGATTTCGGCCTGTAAGCGTATATTTAGTTTTATCTCTGCTAACTTCCAAACCGCGCACTTTCTCTAAACATAATTTCTTGAAGGAGCTTGTCAGCATCAAACGTGATGAAGTGAAATTCACTCTTCTTTCGCTGAAAAAATACTTTTTTGCACCCATTCGCCAATGCCACCTGCATGAATTCCAACCGCGAGGGCCTCTGCTATATGAAAGCCGAGTCGATGACGAAGTACAAGAGGGAGCAAGGTGCATTATGGGATCATCATTCATATCAACGACACCGACGAGAATTGATCTTTCCCATTTGAATTTCAAATGAACATTTCAATTAGGCGTCTTGTGCGGAAGTCCAAGAGGTAAAAAACTCTCGCCGATTGAGAGAGGAACGCAGTTACGTAAGGCTGCCGCAACCTCAGAAGTCCAAGGGAACGGCCGTCGGTTGTCATTTTTCTTTTCCTGATCCGATCAGTTCCCTCACGTCAAACCGAGCTGGGCAGGCGATTTATCAATTCGCACTCGAGCCACACACGGGGATTAGGATCCTTCGTGTCGCAGACAGAGAAATTCTTGATCCGTGACCTCCTGGTATCCTAGAAGTGTGTATGTGTCCACGTATGTGTGTTTGAAAAACATTGGGTGGGCACAAACACTTGAGTTATATGTTCACAAATAATCTCATAAATCCTCCCTTCCATGTATCACGGCATTAATGCACACCAATAACTTTTTTCCTAAAAAGTCTTATAAATAAGTAATAAGTAATCCATCATGAATCACGATAACAAATATAATAATAATATCACGACAAATTATTGGATGGGTTCGGGCCCCACGGACCCAAATAAGTTGGTGCCATTGTTTAAGGCTCGACCTGGACCTTCGGCAACCGAATCGGCGAATATTTTGAAATTTTCCTCTTTATTCGAAAAACCTCTTTGATATTTCAAAATATGAAAAATTACATCAGCTTAGAATTCCTTGTAGAGCATTGACGTGCATTTTCGTGTAGTTTTCTTTCACTGTTGTCTAGATATTATCAATAGTTTAATAGACTTATGTAATCACGAAACTATTGATAATATCTAGACAACAGTGAAAGAAAACTACACGAAAATTCACGTCAATGCTCTACAAGGAATTCTAAGCTGATGTAATTTTTCATATTTTGAAATATCAAAGAGGTTTTTCGAATAAAGAGGAAAATGTTTTACAGGATTTTCATGTCACACAAAGGCATTTGCTTTGTTTGGTCACGAAAAAATTCAATGACGAAGTGTTTGGAACGTACTCTCTGTCGATTTCCCTTCCTCCAAGTCCATGGTGATTTTTCAAAGCTCTAAATAAAGCAAAATGTCTGGTGCCACTGTTACCTGTACAATCCAAAGTGCAAACTTCTGTGGTCTTGCTCACTTTCGCGTCACTTCGATGCTTTGTGGCATTCACACTTTGCAAACTAACATTTCAGCATTGATGTTTGCACCACTGAGTATGTTTTGTTGAAAGATTATTTTCAGCATATAAGATGATCCTCACAGACAATATTGCGGAGTTTGACTGTGAATAACATCAAAAAATATTTTGGCCTAACTATACAGCGAAGAGTGAATTTTTATAGCAAATTTCCAATGATAAGATCTGCAATCGCCGTACGGTTAGGCAACACACATAACGTTAAGCAAGGTAGTGCGTATTTCAGGACACAGGTGTCCCATTTTCATTGCCGGTGATTTTACCTAATCAACATTTTTCAGGAATTTTTAACTACCTACTTCAAGATTTTCCGAGCCTAACTTAAGATTTTTATGAACTATCTTAGGATTTTGAGGACCTAGTTTAGGATTTTTCGAACCTATTTTGAGTTTTTTCGAACCTATTTTAGGATTTCTAGAGCCTATTTTAGAAACCTAAAAGCACACTTTTTAGAACTTAAAAATCCAAGGTCTTGTTATGACCCAGGTCTGTCTGTTCGGAAGCGTTCGGCTGTTCTCGGCACCGGCACAGACCAGACGGATTCGCACCATTTCTGCGATGAGCTGAGGCTTCTAACACCATTGCCATTAACACCATTGCCTTAGAAACTTGACGGGAGGGTTCGGCGCGAGGGGTATCATTTCGATGCGCTAAGATTAGCGAATCTCTTGCGTATTTCGAGGTGTTTCATGCTGTCGCTTGGTTTATTTCGCACAAATATGCATATATTGTGACTTATGTTTTTTTACATCTTCTCTAAAATATTTAAAATGCAATATTTTTATTATCTTGCTTGGTCGTCGCCGCATCTCCCGATAACCGGACGCTTCGCCTCTGACCACTATATCTTGCTAAGTCAACATTGGAATTGTTAATGGATATACTGAATATCGGTTTCCATGGTTAAAAGCTATGAGTAAAACCAAAGTGGGTTACAAGGATTAAATTTTCTTTTTTGACACCTTGCTACTAGACATTTACAGACAGAGAACAGAACCTTATTAAGAAGGAAGATCAATTATTTAAACAATTTCGGATTTAGTTTTCGTATTGCGTCATAATCTCTTATTGGTGACGTCACACAACTCGATGGACCAAGTGGATGGACCTACCTGGCAGGCACGTATCTAGAAATATATCGGGGATCCGAACCAAACGTCTAATAATAATAATAACAACAACAACAACGTTTAAATTAAAATAATTATAATTATATTAAGTTAATTAAAGTAATTATAATAGTATTAATTAAAATATTCAAATTAAATAATATTATATTTTTATTACATGAGTAGGTAACAAGACGGGTTAAGGATAGTCATGTTACAGCGCGTATTCATTATCTAGCTTACGTATAGCTAAAGTTATGACGGTATCAGAATGAGTACCATCATAAAGTGAAAAATAAAATAATTTTTATTACTTGAAATTGACGATTTGAGGTCGTATTTGGTAGTTTATATTTGTACAAAATTAATTTGCATCACTTTGACTTTGTTCTTATTGAAGTACATATCCAAACTTCACGTATTTAAAATATTTTAATATCTTAGCGATGTAATTTGGTTTGTGAAGTATCAAGAATATGCTTACCGAAAATTGCCAATTTATGCATAATCGCACATATGTTTGGTTTCAACAGCTTTTATTTGCTCTTTCATAAGTATTTGGGCACAAACATGTATTTAAAACATATTACTAACATGTACAAACCATTTAATATAATTTTGGTTGATTTTCGACATTAAACTTACGATTTGCTGTAAAGAAGCGCCTTGTAGAGTAATCCAAAAGTTGTGAGGTAATCCTAAACTTGGACACATAGCCAACTCACAGGAAGGGAAAAATCTAAGTTGAGCGTAAATAACCTTTTTCCCACCAAAATTGTAAAACCTAAAATAACTGAAAAAGGTGAAAATAAAATACGTAAACATGTGTTAGAATATTGTAATATCTATTTTATTGTAACCAATTTATTTTACAAACATTTTAATGTATAATAACTGTACAATTCTAAATTTGTCACTTGAAAAGTATTCGCAAGTTTGTATTCTGTGAAAAAAGTTGTAACAGTGTGAGTTCGGATACACTGCTTCATCTTAAAGATCGCCTGGGACCAGAATGGAGTGGAAAAATTTGACAAGGACATAAATGGGATCTAATATTCTTAAAAGAACAAGATTCGTCCGATAAATGTGACTATTTTGTCACATAAAAAGCAGTAGCGGTTTTGATCTTCGGAAACTCCGTGAAGAACCTTAAAAAAGTGAAAGAATATGAAAATAGTGAACGGTTACAAAGTCGTAATAATGGCAGCCATTTTCTCTCGCAATTGAATTAACAGCTAAGTATTCATTACATGCATGTAATTACAAATGAAAGGCCTAGAATGTTAACTTATAAAAGTGTTTAATTTGAATTTGGAGAGTTTCTTAAACTCATATAGGCGTTTATAAATATAATTCGTCTGGAATTGTGCTTCGTTATTTCCAAGCGTTATGTGAAAATTATCTCGCAAAAATCTTCGCAAGATTGCAAGTAATTACAAATGATAGTAATTTGACTTGACATTTTAACAAACGTGAAGAAAAACCTGAAATGCGTAGAAATGAAAGGTTTTGCAAGTTAATGCTCAGTGTTCTCTGAATGTTCACTGAATGATATGTAAGAGTATGTGCTTCGACTTTGTTAATATTTTTCTCAAAATACATAAGTCTTTTATACTTGATATGTGATAATTTTCCTTAATTCCTTTGAAAGTTAATACTGATATTAGTGTTGCAAGTTCATTTATGTGAATATTTGAATTGAATTTTAGTTAGCTGATAATGTGAAATATAAAACAATTTTCTTTAATTTAATTTTTTTTTTTTAATATAATTTTGATCTCGACCGTGTACTAAGCCGAGGAAAGAAGGTCGCGATATAAAGATTAGTGAGACTCATTTATGTCTCTTAAGTGATAGGAGGAAGTATAATATTTAATTTGTGTAATTTTGTGTTTAACTAGTAAGTCTGTTTTCATATCTTAACAATGACACAAGCTGTTGAGGGAAATTTCACACTGGCGGACATTGTAGGGTTAATTAATGCACAAAGTAGTAAACTAGACACTGCTTTGCAGGCACAAAATAGTGATATAAAAACTGCTTTGCAAGAGCAAGCAGAGCATAATAACAAACTAGACACTGCTTTGCAGGTACATAATACCAAAATTGACACTGCTTTGCAAGTGCAAGCAGAACAAAATAAAAAGGTAGACACAGCTTTGAATGCATTAACCGAAGCACATAAGGCTCATACCAAAGAATTTAAAGATCTTAAAATTGATATAAGTCAATTTAGAAATGAATGTATGCTTAGGTATGAGAAAGTAGAGAAAGATTTGCATGCTCTGGACAAGAAAATGAAAGTAGAATTAGTATCGTTAGCAGAGGATGTCGATAACAAAATCGAGAGTGTTATAGAAGATCTGTCAAGGCAATTTGACACAAAACTTGATAGATGCTTTAGAGCTTGTGAAGAGAATGATATGTCTCTGTGTACAGTTAGGAAGGATTTAGGGCAGGTACATACTGCACTAGATCAATTACAGTTCAATAAACCATTAGTGAATAAGACAGATAGGGGGGATCAGCTGGATAAGAGTGATCTTGATTACGAATCCGATGACAGAAGTCATGTCATTCTGTCATCCAAAATTCCACCCAATGTTGATAATCGTAGTGAAGATGATAGTAATGTACAATATGTTAAGGTTGCTCCAAATAGTGACATGTTGAATGATGGTGCAGCTACTTATTTAAATGTTAACATTAGAAAGGCTATGTCACTGATCGAGTCTAGTCTAACAACCATGGTCAATAATGTACTGACTCCAGTTACAATCAGAAAAAATACGACATCAAAGAATGTAAAGGTGAATTCAATGCAGGGTGATTTTCATGAGCTTGATGCTAGACAGGTTGATTTAAATCATGAAAGCCATGAAGGTGTAAGTAGACCTAGTGTTGGTTACGTTCCGCATGACTACAATAAATGTAGACACCTTTCGGGTGCAATTTCTGATTCGGAAACTGATTGTGAGGTTAACTCAGTTCATGATAGTACATGCGTAGATGATGGTCCGTATTGTAATACTAGACTGGCTAATAAGCGAAATAAGCTAAAACGTGACAGGTTAACTAGTAGGGTTGGACAGAATGTAAGCAACACTCCTCAAATAACTCCTCCGACAAATGTTCCAAATGTTAAACATTCGGAAGTTGATTCGTCGAGAGATACATCAAAGGTTAGGTATAAGCCAATAATTAAACCACAAGATTTGAGGCACTTCCCTCATTTTGATGGTGTTTCCGCAGACATTATACCATCTGAATTTTTAGAAAAAGTAGAAGAAAACCTGGAAATTTACAATATACATGAGAGTGAGTATATGAATTATTTACCTAAATTACTCACAGATTGTGCGCGTACCTGGTACATTGAAAATAAATTAAAGTTTAAGTCTTATCTGGAGTTTAAGACAGGTTTCTTATCCCATTATCAAAACGATAGGTGGAAATCTGTAAATTTGACTAAAGTTCTAAATTCACCTTATGATAAAGACAGCAAGCAGAACTTATTGCAGTTCGTGAATAAGAATTACAAAAAACTAAAATCTATACAACCACATGCTGACGAAGCACATCTTATTGCTCAGTTATCTTCGTTGTTACCTTACAAAATAAGTGAACACTTAGTGGTGAATAATATTCATACGCTGAGACAAACTCTGCAAGCCATAGAAAATTTTCAGTCTTTAAAAAATAATCCAATTAGGTATATGGATTCTAGTAAAACTTATGGTAACCAAAAGAATAAATCTAAGATAGCTAATGTGTCTATGTTTAAGGAGCAAAATGATCGAAGTATGTCTAACAGAAATGGGTTAAGAAGTTTAGGGTATAATAATAATGTAGGATCTGCTCGTAAGTCCTATGCAAATGGTAGGACATGGGAGTAGTATAAGTGGCCCGGTTCTACGCCCGAAAATGAGGCTCGGTGAGGCTCGCAGTGTTGCCAACCCCTTATTCGAAAAAATCACCAAGGTTTTTATCTCGGTCTAACCTAATTTAAAGCAAAAAGCTGGCAATACTGCGAATCTCACCGAGCCTCATTTTCTTGCAGTGTTGCCAGCTCGAGCGAGGCGTAGCCTTTTATGGTGTATGTTAACGGTTTGCTCTCGTAAGGCATGAGCCTTATTTTCTCGCAGTGTTGCTAGCTCACCCCAAGAATATTTCACCATGTGATATTTTACAGGCGAAGCTAACCTACAAATGGGAGTTGGCAACACTGGCAACATCAATTGTGGTTTAGTGTTGCTAACTCACCTCAAGAATATTTTACCATGTGATATTTTACAGGCGAAGCTAACTTACAGAGTAGTAGGATCAAGCCGGTTGACCAACCGAAAATGGCGCTCGGTGGCGCTCGCAGTGTTACCAACTCCTCACTTGAAAAAATCACCAAGGTTTTTGTTTTTGGGTCTAACCTAACCTCAAGCAAGGAGCTGGCAACACTGCTTGAGGCTTTTCTCGCAGTGTGGCCAACTCACCCCAAGAAAATTTCACCATGTGATATTTTACAAGCGAAGCTAACCTACAAATGGGAGTTGCCAACACTGATTAGTGGAGGTGCACGGGTTGAGTGCCATCAATTGGCGATCAGTGTTGCCAACTCACCCCAAGAATATTTCACCACATATTATTTTACAGGCGAAGCTAACCTACAAATGGGAATTGGCAACTCTGGCAACATCAATTGCGATTCAATATTGCCAACTCACCTCAAAAATATTTCACCATGTGATATTTTACAGGCGAAGCTAACCTACAAATAGAAGTTGACAACACTGGTAACATCAATTGCGATTCAATGTTGCCAACTCACCTGAAGAATATTTCACCATGTGATATTTTGCAGGCGAAGCTAACCTACAAATAGAAGTTGACAACACTGGTAACATCAATTGCGGTTCAATGTTGCCAACTTACCTGAAGAATATTTCATCATGTGATATTTTACAGGCGAAGCTAACCTACGAATGGGCAACACTGACTAATAGAAGTGGCCGGGGTTGCGTCCGAATCAGCAGCAGATGTCACCTAGAGCGCTGTTCCATCCGGGACTCAGCCAATCTCTGTTGTCTGAATTTGCGGTAGACGTGGAGTCGGAGGGAGGCGCGACAGATGCACGCTTGGCAGCCATATTCTAACTTTCATTTTGTACAGACAATATTTACTGATTAGAGGATGTAAAACTCAGTTATATTTTAATATTTTATCGATAATGAATGCAGAAAACGTAAATGATGAAATAGCGTGTTATATTTTTTAATGTGAGTAGTTAGGTGGAAATCATTGTCATGTTTGTTTGCGCCCCAGAGCGCGGTGGGTGAAGTTCGGGCTGACACCTGGCGGGAAAAGTGACAGGCGTACTACAAGGGGACATGCAGATTCGGACGACTTGGGCGCGACTTCGAGTGCACGCGAGAGCAACGGGGGAGAACGGGATGGAGCGCTTGCCAATCCGGACACGGCTTTTGTAAACCTCTCTCGGGAACGATGTGCCACACACGCGCGCGCGCGCCTATCGGTAGATTACGTTTCGCGTATTTATTCGTTGTGCTGGCACAGCGTGATGAGTAAATAATGCATTTTCTCATTTTTGAAGTACGAATGCACTTTATCGTAATCTTCCAAGTCCCGGGGACACTAATGTTTGTATATCGTGACTTTTGTAAACCTCTCTCGGGAACGATGTGCCACACACACACACACGTGCACGCGCTGGCGCCTCTTATTATTTGTGCAAGAAAAAAGATGTTAAACATGTTAAAACTGCTCTGTGACCCTCTCGTTCTTCACGTCGTGGACGAAGGACTTCTCGGCGACCAGGATCACACTGCATACGGTGTCCTCGGGCAACGGACTGTTGAACTCGCAGACGATCTTGATGTTGGTTCGATCGTTGACCACCACCTGCTTCCTCTTAGATGTGTTGATGACGAACATCGGCCTGCGGGTTTTGAATTCACTGGGGGTGTAGTACATGTCCATGCTTCCCTCGGTCACGCGTTTGAAAGCCGTGTAAGCTTCGTAAAGTTTGAGATAATCGTCTTTGGTCATGTCGAGGTTGTAATTCTCGCGCGGGAACACTTCGTTGCGTCTATTTTTGAGATAAATGTTTTTGATCTTGCAGTCGTCGAATTTGCTGGAATCTTTTTCCTGGTTGTTATCGCGCCCGGTTTGAAAGAACACTACGACGAAATCTGGCATGTCGAACTGTATGTTGTTGAACTGCGTCGTCACGTCGAATTCCATGTGACTTCCCGATGCCATCTTCTGCACGCACTGGTAACCGTGAAAATGAATCGGCACCTGCGGACTCTTCAAGATCTCCGCTTTGTACTTGAGGGCGTAGTTTGTTTCGTATTCCACGATCGGCATTCTCAACTCCATGCTCCGGATGACGCACTTGGCCGCTTCGGGTAATGTGTTGGCTATCGGCGTGCCGTCAGCGTTCAAGTTGGTGTATCGCATCAGTGCGTTGTTGTCGTTGGCTGCTCTTCGAAACGTGACGCGCAATCCCCCCTTCCACATGATCTCCTTGTAGTCCGAGAAGAATCCCGGCAGCAGACGCATGGGAAAAAGCACCGTGTGACTTTTAGTCGATATTTTGGTCCCCGCTTCGAATCCTCCCGCCTGGTAGTATGCTGCGTCTGTTTTGGATAATTTCAATGTTCCCACTGCCGTCGACGTGATGCCTGGATAATCTATTCTGTCTATGACGGTGTTGTGTTTCCTCACCTCCACCTGCGAGAACAGGTGAGGCACGAAGTTGTCCACGAGTATCAAATTTGCATTGGGCGGAAACGCATCTCCGCTTTCCTTCTTCACCACGTCGAATTGAAGGTAGAGGTCCGCTCTGTGAGGATGAACGAACCCATCGCCTACGTCCACGTCGTATTCGATCTCCCTGTTTGCTTCGTTGAGATTGGCGAACGTGCGACGGTTGGGAGGGAAAGATTGCAATTCGTAACTTTCGATTTGCTCCATTTTCACTATGTGTGTTATTTATTATACGTTGATCTCCACGATGGCCGTCGTAGTGGCACCTGCGAAATCCACCACGTCTCCTTTCTCGTTTGTCACCACCAACTCTATGTCGTCTATGCGGTTGCGGCATACTGGAAAATAGATCGGCGAAGAGGGTGTGTAGATGATCGGTTCCATGAATTCGGAACTGGGTTTGAACGTAGCTATGATTCCTGTCTGCTTGTGACTTCCCAGCAGCTCCCCGTCCGAGGATTTCGTGATCATGCCTTCCGCCACGTTGCAGTGAACGTTTAGAGTTTCTATGGCTAGAAATTTAGGAATGTTGGTTGCCGTATGTTTGATGCCAGCTTCGAGTTTGGTGTCGTTCTCGAAACCTAAAAGTTCTCCCATGGTGCCCAGGTTTATGGTCTCCGTTGCCGACACAATTTCCACTCTGTGCGTGACCGAATTTTGAGAAAGGTACGTGCCTTTGGGTAACTGAGCTTGCAAAGTGGAAAGATTGTATTGGCCTGGCGTGACGACGATGTGTTCGTTTCCGACACTAATTTTATTATTGTGCTGCGTGACGTTAGGTATGAGGTACATGCTGTAGAATGCACGGAGAGCTACGGATTTAGGATAGACGATGTCGTCGTGCAGCGTGAGTTTCAGGATCGAAGATTCGCTCGTGAGATGGAACACGCCCATCGTATTTAAGATTCCACAATGCTTTCTGAAAATGTTCCACCGACGGGTTATTTATTTTAGACATGTATGCGAGAACGGAAAGGCATAGGTGGCCGCAGTTAACATCGGTGAAACCCTGGATGCGTTTGTCATTGTAGTAGAGGTTGGCAACACTGAGATACTTCACCAACCTGGCAGGCGGTGTGCCACCGAACGAATCGAAAACAAATGCATTGTTATCGTCAATTTTGAGGTAGCATATCCAATGTGTACCACGATTTTTGTAACTGTCCAGGTTGACCACGCCATACTCCTTTTTCTTCACAGCAGAGGGTAGAGAATCGGACATGAAAACACCCCTGAAGTTCTTTATTCCCAACGGTTCGATCAGAGATTCAATATCGAAGTTGGACAGGGCTTCTTCTTTTTTTTATATTTCTTCAAAGCATCGAGGTTGCTTTTTTGTTTTTTGGTTATACCTTTCCCCTTTTTCTCCATAGCTAGGTTGTGACGTTTTTGTTCTTCCAATTCTGCCTTGTTCTTCTTCGAGTCGATGACGGTTTTTGCGATGGCGGCACTTCCGCCGGCCAAACTTCCAACGGCCCCTAATGCTGCCAGAATAGCTGGGATGCTGAATATGAAACCTCCGATCTTTTGCTGTTTTCGCGAACGCTGCAAACGTCTCAATTGAGGTGTACTGAGAAGTAATTTCATTCCGTGTCCTTTCGTCAAGCAAGAACGTTTCTTCTCACGTTGTTTCTTGGTGAGTAACCCATCGAGGGCACCTAGATTTTTCAGATTGGAGTATGGTATCTGGTACACGACACCTTTGGGCTTCATGATGATGCTCTATATGCTATCTTCACGGTATGTTATTTATATATATGTTCTGAGATTTTTTTTGTTTTGTGTAATTTTTTTTTTCAAGGATATACTCCGCGCAGAGCCCTTACACAAATTCTATTACGTGCTTTGTTTTCTTACCAAGAAGTTCCTTTGTACCCTTGTACACGATTTGAGTTTTGTTCTCGATTAAAATAGCTAGCTTCTCGTCGGATAACATGTTAGCGTATCGATCTGGTAAAAATAGACTGTATTGTGCGTTGAGCAACAGACGCGCCTTGGGGCCATACTGGGTAGAAACAATTGAACCGGAAGTTATCGTGTAAGGTTTGTCCACTTCTAATTCCTGAATTTTTACATATTCGACTGATGAATTTAGCATTTGTTTTAATGCTTGGGCGTCTAGTGATTGTTTACTCATTTTATAAATGGCAAACACAATTGGAGTTTTTTTTTTTTTACGTAGTGTTATTTATATACCGAAGAAATTTTTTTCACGGTAGAGAAATTCTTTTATTTCTACACACCCCATCCAAGTTTTTGTTTCGTGTTCATGGCGATGGTGGTGCCCAGTGCTGCAACTCTTTCTCCCAGCGAAGCGTCTCTGCTAACGAATCTTTCGAAAGCTGCGTGCTCTAACTTTCTGTCTGCTTCGTGACGTGCATCCAGATCGGAGCGAGTGGTGTTGTAAGCGATGTCGTGATCTTTGCATGCGGCGTCCAACAGATTCACACCCTTGTCTCCTCTCTCCAATCTTTTCTCGAGTTTGGTACCTGGTCCGCAGTACTGGTAGCCAGGTAAATGCATCTCGAAAGGTAACTTGTTGATGATGTCGTTCACGAGACCCTTTCCTTCGGCCACGTTCCAGAATCTCGGAGGCAGCGTGTTGATGATTTTAATGAGGTACCCTATGCCCTTGTCGTCGTTCACGATGAAGTTGGAAAGTTTTGTGCTGATCATGTCCACGATGCCAACCTTCTCGTTGTAGAAATTACGATTGCCTGCATTCTCCTCTCCTGCAATAACCAACAACCTGTCTATGAGCTTGCGCACGTCGTCCACCCACACAAACTCTTTGGGCAGGGTGTTGTAGAGTTTGACGCCGCTGCCTGTTTTCACCTGGTTCCATATCGGCTTGATGAGATTCCTGTATTTTTCGCCGCTGCTCGATTTCACCCTATTCTGCGTAGCGTCGTTGTTCTGGTACAAGGCGTCCGTCATGATCAGAATTTCCTGGTAACTCTGGTAATCTTCGTCGGTGTAATCTTTCGGCTGCTTTTTGGCAACAAGTTCCCACAGTCCCACCGTACCCGGATACCTGTTCCAGCTATTCTTATCGCCTAAATTGACTTTAATGTCGTTGCCTTCAAAAGTCACCTTCGATTTCCCAATCTTCCAAACCACACCGTCGCCTTCATTGGTTTCCATGGTGGGATACAATCCGAACACTTCATCCTTGTCGAATTTCGCCGTGCTCAGGTAGTCTCGTGCCAAAGGTCCCAACTCGATCTTATCCAAAGACGACGACGTGCTGCTTATGGCTCGACGTCCTGGCGGTACGTCCTTCAGTTCGAACGGCGTTGAAGGAATGCTCGAAATAGGCGTGGGTACGGTGTAACTTTTAGCTGCAAGTGGTACGAGTTCGTTGATCAAATTTTTATTTTGTTCTGTGACGCCTTTAATTTCTTTACCTAGATCGCTGATGGCATCGATCACAGGTTGATCTTGACGTTTCTTCTCTTCGTAGAATCCGCGATTCTCGGATTTCCAACCTTTGAAGCGTTTTGCGAGGTAGTTTCGCAACTTGAGATTTTCGTCTTCGATTTTTCGTTTCGCCATAACGTTATTTATACACGTTGTTGCTCACAACGTTGCAACGTTTAGAAAGTCGTTGATTTTGTTTCTGTATTTTCCGTCGTTGGGTTTTCTTGTCATGTCGATCGTCGCGAATCCGAAATCGTCACTGTTCCAACAGTGGGAGCAGCAGCGTTCCGAAAATTGATTGTAGTTCATGTCTCCGCCTACGTAGTCATCGTACGCGTGCTTCAGGTTGGTGTGATCTTGACGAAACAAACATATGAAATTAGCGTTGTCACGTACTAACTGTTTTGGAATTTTGGAAAACGTTTGAGCTAGGAAGAAGCAATCTATTCCTTTGTGACGACCTTGCGTGAAAAAATTGCGAATTTCATTTTGATTTTCCAGAATAACATCGTCGAACACAACAACTGAATTTTCACGACAATCGTCGAGTGGTTTTATTTCCGAAGCGAACGTTGCAATGTCCAGACCATCGTACAGTTTTATCAGTTGCTGGTATTTCGCTTGTTCGAGACTTTTCGAAAATACGTAGAGGTGCCTGTTCTTCCAATCTAACCAATTCGGTGCGAGGAGAAAATTGTCCACGAGCAGTGTTGTTTTCCCACACCCTGAAGGGCCTACGATTAGACAACGGATGCTGTCGGGAAGCAACTCGCCGTTCTTTTTTCTCGTTTGACTTTCCGAATCCGGTAGACGTTTCACGACATTCCATGTACTTACAAGATCACTTCGTTCGCGTCGATCCAACTTTTTTCCGGAAGTCCCAGCCATTTGACAAACAGTTTGTCGCCTTTCCTACGCAATACTTTCTCGATGAGGTACGTGTCGGGATGTTTTGTTTTAGAGAGTTCCTCTTCGTAAAATCTTCCTTTCAAAATCTCGCCGCTACTATCTTTTATTATATACGTGTGTCGGTTTCCGGGTAAAACTCGAACCACCGTAAAAAGTTCCGTGCTCCAATTTTTTGTGAATCCCTTCTCGAAGGTGCGTTTGAATTTGCTGATCCTCACCTGGTCTCCAATTTTGAATTTTGATTTCTTGGTAGTCGTGGGAGTGTACTTTGGACAGTAAACTGTAGAAATTAAACGCTGCTCGTCGGATTTCGTAACGTCAGCTGGCTTCATGCCTATGGTTCTGTGTACTGTATTATTATAGGTGTCGACGAGTTCCGGCAGTATGTCGACCCATTTGTAATTTCCTCGAAGCGTGAATCGTTTCCACATGTGTGTTTTCAAGGTTCGATTAAATCTTTCCACGATGCTGGCTTTGATGTGACTGAAGGTTGAATAATGTCGAATGTCATGTTTTTGAATAAACTTTTGGAATACGGCATTGTAAAATTCTTTACCGTTGTCTGTTTGCAAAAACCGAGGCCGTCTGTCGCTTTCGCGAAAAATTGTCTTGAATGCTTCCGTGACGCATGTCCCCGTTTTGGCTTTCAAAGGTAGAGCCCATGCGAATTTCGAAAACGTGTCTATGACGGTGAGGAGGTACTTGTTGCCCTTGTTCAATTTATGCACATTTTTTAGATTGCCGCTACTCATCTCCACGAGGTCACTTTGCCAGAGGTCGTCGATTCCCTTGGTCACTACCGCCAAACGTTCGTAGTTGCGGCGTGCAGGTTTATGCAATTCTTCGACGATGGCTTGCCTAGACATTTTTTAGAGATTACGTTTGAAGAGAAGCACCAGCGTGATGGGATTCAAAGAGGGTGGCACTTCGCTCGTGTTTTGAATGATCAGCTTATCGCCAGCACTCACGTCAAAAACGGTAAGATCTTCGTCTTCGTGTATTTCATATATGTTGCGCGTTTCGTTCCAACGTGCCAGAGGAATATTTCCTGCTTTCTGGACACCACGATTCGATATCAAGGTCATGGTGGGAACGCTAGCTTTTCTGCCGTGAGACCAGTACGAAAATTCATTTATCTGAATCGTGCCATCGAGGAGAAACTTGTAGTACGGATGATAAGGATGTAACATGTACAGTTTGTTACCTTCGACAAACGTGGAGATTCTCTGTTGATTGGGTACGCTGTTGATTTCGATGGCTTGCAGAGAATGCAGTTTAGCGAATTTAGTATCGACGCTAACGAGGTTGCTGTGAAGCTGTCCCAGTGTATTTTGTACGGGCAACAAATGTTCGACGATGGTATTTGTTACTGTAGAAAATGACGGTTTGATTTTCACTTCCACGTTCAACTGCTTGAAGTTTTCGTTGAGTTCTTGTAATTTGGCACCGAAAGAGGCCAGCGTCGATTCCTGCGTGGATTCCAGCACTCCAACTTGATCTCTGATGTTGACGACGATATTCTGAAGGTTCTCGACTTGATTCAATTTCGAGCTCTTCTCGGTAAGATCGTTCACGATGCTTCGCATCTCGGTAAACTGTGTGTGAAGGTCGGCGACGCTCTGCGAAGTGGGCAGCGTCGACACCAGCGAAGTAAGTTCGTCTCGAATCTGTTCCACGTTCGCCGTTTCCGTTTCCAGTCGTTTCAGCATACGTGATATGCTCCTTTTCAAAGCGTGTAATTCTTTGGAGGTGGGGAGATTGGCCACCCTACTCTCGAGATCGCTCAATGAATTTTTGATGTCGCTCGAATCGGATAGTGCCGTCACCGCCGTTTTCAATTTTTCCAAATCTTCGCTCGAAGGTACGCTCGTCCGTAACGATTCCAAGTCACCCTGTATGTTGTCCAGTACGTGATGAAAATGAGCAAGGTTCGTTTCGACGTTCAAATTTTCTAAATATTCTATCTTCTGCTGAATCGTGCTCAACGTGTCTTGTATGCTCGTCAACGCACTTGCTTCAGCGTGAATATTTTTAATTTCTTCGTTGATCAACTCCAGAGATGCCTGAAGCGTAGCGATGGTGGTTTGAATGTGTTCGAAATCTTGATAAGCCTCCAATTGAATTTTTATGTTCGCGACGCTTTTGCTGATGACTTGCAGTTCGTCTGACGATGGTAGGTTGGTCATGGTATCTTCCAAAGTCTGTAACTTGGATTTAATTTCTTCCAACGTGCTGGCGAATTCTTCTTGTAATTTGGAAACGACGACGTGCAAGCGTTCTACATCAATATCCTTCACGACGGTTTGAAGTTCAGAGAAATTCTTTTCGATTGCGGAAGTTCGTTCTTCGATTTCGAGTTTCAATTTTTCCAAATCTTCATTTTTCGATTGAAATTGCTGCAATTTGGCCAAATCATTTTGAAGCTTATCCACGCTCAACTGTATATTTTGAACGTTGTCGTAAGAAGGTACGTCGACATAATTTTTTATGAGCGTTTTCAGTTCGGAATCGATTTTCAGAATGGGGTCGAGACATTGCGTTTGGAGCGTAGCGATTTCCGACTCTAAACTTTTGTTTAAGGTCTCCTGCAAAGCGATCAAATCGCTCCTCAACTTTTTAATTCGGACGTCCAACATGAGAATCTCTTCTGCGTGGTCTACACGCTTGGTGTTGCCGAAAATATCGTTAGGCATTTTGGTTAACGGTTATTTATAATAGGATAGACGATTCGTAATTCTACGAAGAGAGGAATAAGTTTGTCGTAATCTCCTAGGAGTTCGACGTACAGGTAATCTCCTGCGGAAACATCGTACGTAATGTTAGAAAGCATCTTGTCGTGCTTGATTCGAAAAATGTTCTTGCCGGTAGATATTTTGATTTCGCCTACGTTTTCCGGATTCACGGTGATTTGAAGTTTTCCATCGATCGGAATTTTGTAAAAATGTAAATTGTTGTTGAAGACGTAAAACATCTTGCCCACATCGTCATCCAATTTCGTCCAAATGCTGTTAAGGTGAACAATCAGTAGACCGTTGAGTTTAGTTAACATGGAAGGTAGAAATTCATGATCTGTCGTCGCGCGGTGTACAGTCTCCATGTTGGTTTGTTTTCGGAAACCAAAAAGATTCATAGTATGCTGGTTATTTAAAATACGGTCAAAGTTTTTTTTGTAATAACTAACAAAATATTTTTTTTTGTTTTTTTTTGTTTTTGTTTTATGAATCTTCTGTTGAAGATGGGCATATGTTGCAGGTTTTGCTTTCTGCTAAGCGATAGTGCCCCCACGGCAGTGTGTGGATTCCACATTGGAGAACGCACCTCTTGTCGTCGTTGGGATCCAGGGCAATCTTCCTCACTTTGTTGGTGGTCAACACATGGTCGACGCTCTGGATGCGCTGTTCTGCTCTTAGAACCGACGACCTGGTCTTGAGGCAATCCACGAAGTCCTCGAATGTGAGATGCTGCCGAACCACCTGTCTGCCGACACCCTTGGCCTTCTTGGTAACGCTACCCTCGGCTTTGATGGTATAGGCCTTGGCGCGAAGACCTGCAAACTCAAGAATCACATCTCCGTCCTTCTCATCTTTGAGTTTGCCAGGCACCTTCTTGTTGCGAGCCAGGATACCGCTCTGGTTCGGTTGGGGATAGCCTGACGTGTCAAAGAGGTTAACCAAAGATGGAACTGTGGCTATATCCCCGTATGCGTCGGTTGTGTGAACGTGGTACATCAAACTATCTGTGTCCGTGTAGAGTAGGTTGATATTGTCGTTATAGTGCTGGCGTAGTATCCCATAATATATTTGAAACATGTGCAGTTTGCTCAGGTCTAATACTGAGGCACCAACATAAATTGGCTTGTTGAGCATCACCTTGTTCTTCCTCATATGCACCAGAGCAAGCTGCTCATTATAAATAGTCCTCGATTTGAATAACGGGTTTGCTACGAGCCTGCGACATTGTGCTTTGTTTGATATTAGCCTCACATCTACATGATTTCGCACATTCTCCATGGTCTTGCCAAACACCGCATTATTCATGAGCTTGAAGAAATCCTTATCAAGCTCGGACGTGGCTGCGATGCGGTGTTTAGTGTTGACTTCGATATATGGACGCAACCACGGAGAATGCTCGAACTTGAGGATGTGGTGAACTACGTGGACTGTGACCCCTTGCTGCATCAACCACCGGAGATTCTGGTAGTGAAGGACGTAATTCTTTTTGGGTTCGAAATCCATGACGAGCTTCTTCTGGTTGCAATCGGGTGGACACTTGAACTCGGGTGCAGGGGGAAGATCGCAGAACGAATCCTGCAGCTTCTCGGAGAACTCAAGGTCCACCTCGGCGAAGAACCCATGTTTCGAATCGTCGAAACCTTTAATGTTGAAGTTGGAAGGGTCAGCCCACTCGAACCCTCTAAAGGGGAGTGGCTGCATCATGGAGTGCCCATACAAGTTATTCACGTCCGTGTGCATGATGTAGCTGGACGGTTGGGTGGAGTCGTAGCCAGTAGCCATGTGATGGTTGTTGGCGTGCGAGTGTCGCTGCGACACCTGGACCATTCCACCCCGCACGGCACGTTCCACAAACAGCATCATGTCCACGTCCGAAAGAAGCTCCAGCTCAATTTTCGTCACCAGAAACATGGCTGACCATGCCAGTCCGGGGAGACTATAGAAGTAGGCGGGATCCAGGTGGTAGATGGTCTTCGCAGTTGCACGAAACGCCTGGATCACGTCGGCGAGGAGCGTCACATCAAGTCTGAGGTAGGCGTCGTGGTAGTCTCCGAGATTTTGGCAATCCAGCTCACACCACATGGACTGAGCATGGTTATAGTCATCCTCAGAGATGCCCGAGCCTTGCAGTTTGCTATAGAAGTTTGCTCGAGGAGGAAGCGACGTCTCCGCAAACTTGGTAGGGTCTGTGATGTATTCGTAGGGGTAGACCCCCTTACGCCTGAAGAGACCGGCGTCCAAGTTCGGAAAATTCGCAGAGGTGATAAGCATTTTCTCGTCGCTAAGCTTCCCCGCAAGAGCATCGAGGCTGGCTGGGAGAAACCTCAGGGAGTCGAGGAAGCGAAGTTCGACGGTAGAGTCGGATTCTGGGATTGGCACTCGTTTGCTCACACTGATGTAACGCTCCTCGTTCTGCGCCAGGACGTTGATTCGCTCGTTGTCGTACCCAAGATGCTTGATCAGGTGGTGAAAATCGTACCCCGAGCCGTTGTGAAAAAACACAGGGATGAAGCGCGGGTCCCGGGCCAAGCGGTTGCAATCGTTGCACCAAGAACCAACGTACCTACCGTTAAAGTGATCGTGGTGTCGGACTTTACAGTTGTTGGCGGTGTACTCCTTGACGCAGACAGGGCAAGCAATGGCCTCGTCGTGTCTACGTTGATCGTCGGGGGTCAGTGGGAGCATAGACTTGGGGGTCAACAGCACCTTCCCTATCTCGATAGCCTCGACAACCATCCTCTCGAGGAAGTGTTTGGCAGCGTCGGGACCACGGTACACGTAGGGCTCGGGGGCGATGTGTTGGTCTCGTCGCACGACAACGTATGCGAAACTGGATGCCTCGTGGAGTTGGTAAGGGGTGGTGGAAGAAACTTCAGGATCGGGATCGCAAGTGGACAGGGGTTTGAGGAAGGCCTCGAAATCCGCGATGATGATGGCGGGGTGCTCTACCATGGCACCGTGCATGTGGAAACGTTCCACGGTGCCAGGTTCGGGCAAGTCTGCCAGCCCAGGTTCGTTGGCATTGCAGTAGAGCTTGTGGTTAGCAAGCTTCTCGGCAGCGATGTTGCGGCCTCTGATGCGCTGGTAATCCTGCCATTCTCGATTACGAAATTTAGACAAGCACCTGGGACAAACTTCTATGTGGTGTTCGTCTTTGCTCAGCTGGCTCGAAACAAGTCTAGAGAGAGAACGGATGAGGGTGTAGTGATGGTGAGTTTCATTCTTGATGAGCAGAAGGTGAATTTCCTGCGCACCGTCGTCGTCTACGTCGCTCACCCGAATGGGGTACACCACATTTTCGTCGATGAGGCCATAAACGTTGATGGCCAACCGAGGGTTGTGTGTACGGGCCTCAAACTTGCGAATGTCCGAAAGCGCCACCGGATAGTCAATCCCAGCAATGGCATCTTCCAGCTCAGGCTCGTAGGGTAGGTAGTGGTTAACTCGGTATGGATGGTTTTTCCAGTCGACAGGGTGCAATGCTGCAAGCACAGACCAGAGAAAGCACTTGGCGTCACTGTTTTGAATGTTCAGGACGGCCTTTTTATCCTCAATCGCTTCTGGTAAGCGGACGTAGCTGGAGGCGGAGAGAGGCACAAACTTGGAAAGTTTGACGCGCAGCTCGTGAGGCTCACCACACAGCGAACCCCCCGAGCCCTTAGCTTCATGTTCTTCTTGCTTTGCCTGCAGCTCCTCGACAAACTTGTTGTAGATGTCCTCGAGGTTGTCGACATCCGCCAAATGCAACGTCTTCGCCTTGGTGTTGTGGCAGAAGCTGTAAATTTCATCAGACGGCTTCTTGTACCAGCAACAAAGCGATGCGTAGAATTTAGTGGAGGAGTGCGTAGCCAGTGCATTACTAAAAATAGAAACTATTTCTGCTTGCTTCTCCTCTAAAAAGCTACGCACGTCGCATGAGCCATCCGACAATTGAATGTAATCTCCTAATATTCCACCGAAAGCAGACCGGTCTGCTTTTATCGCAGGCTTGACGCGTTTAGCAGGTGGTGCATTGATGGAGGCTGCTTCTGCCTTCCTCTTGGTTGAGCTGGTCGACGGTTGAGCCCCAGATGTATTTTTGCTTAGACAAGTAAGCTTATGCTTCTTGACATACGCAATTGTAATGTATTTATTGCATCCGGAACACAATTCGGTGGCAGCCAAATGCTTGCTTGGCACGCAGGTGCGACAATGTCTTGCAAAATTTTTGCTTGATATGGCTGTTTTGCACACAGGGCAACTTTTCATGGAGCGCATTTTTTTTTGGGTATGTTTATTTATATGTGATCGGTTGGTGGTAGAGCGTTGTCTTCTTCAAATATGTGCTTTAATCAACCCTATAAAAAAATTGAAAAAATATATAAGAAAAATATGATTGTAGATAGAAAAAAAATAAATATTGTATGCATGTGTAATTCTATTTAGCTTATTTTTGCTAGACACAAATCTTCTTCAGATTTTATTGCCCACTAATATATTTTTTCTACCAATTTAATAGAAGTGTGAAACTATGAAAATGTTCTGAGACAATCTTCTCTAGAATATTCTTCCCCAAAGCTAATGTTAACAACCTGTTGTAATCTAAGCATCGTGTGTATTGCATCCGGCGAAGCCACGCTAACGCCCAAGCAGCTCGCTATTATGTACCTGCACGCTCCGGATATGCTGATGATCTTCCATCCCAGCTCGCTGTTGTGTGCCTGCATGCTCCGGTTATCTCGCTTGCTTTGAAACAAAATATAAATAAAACAAATTGTATACACCCAAGCGACCCGCTATTTATGTATTTGCACGCTCCAGATGTTGCGGGGTAGGTGTATTGACGAGGCTCACCGTTGTGTAATTTTCGTCGTCCCAAGGCTTACGTATTGTTGATAGCACACGCAGAGAGGAGAGGGAGCAAAATTGTAGTTTTTCTAGATGTGTTTGCGCCATAATACAGAAATAATAAGAGGCGCCAGCGCGTGCACGTGTGTGTGTGTGTGGCACATCGTTCCCGAGAGAGGTTTACAAAAGTCACGATATACAAACATTAGTGTCCCCGGGACTTGGAAGATTACGATAAAGTGCATTCGTACTTCAAAAATGAGAAAATGCATTATTTACTCATCACGCTGTGCCAGCACAACGAATAAATACGCGAAACGTAATCTACCGATAGGCGCGCGCGCGCGTGTGTGGCACATCGTTCCCGAGAGAGGTTTACAAAAGCCGTGTCCGGATTGGCAAGCGCTCCATCCCGTTCTCCCCCGTTGCTCTCGCGTGCACTCGAAGTCGCGTCCAAGTCGTCCGAATCTGCATGTCCCCTTGTAGTACGCCTGTCACTTTTCCCGCCAGGTGTCAGCCCGAACTTCACCCACCGCGCTCTGGGGCGCAAACAAACATGACAATGATTTCCACCTAACTACTCACATTAAAAAATATAACACGCTATTTCATCATTTACGTTTTCTGCATTCATTATCGATAAAATATTAAAATATAACTGAGTTTTACATCCTCTAATCAGTAAATATTGTCTGTACAAAGTGAAAGTTAGAATATGGCTGCCAAGCGCAGCGTCACAGCGAGTTCAAGCGTGCATCTGTCGCGCCTCCCTCCGACTCCACGTCTACCGCAAATTCAGACAACAGAGATTGGCTGAGTCCCGGATGGAACAGCGCTCTAGGTGACATCTGCTGCTGATTCGGACGCAACCCCGGCCACTTCTATTAGTCAGTGTTGCCCATTCGTAGGTTAGCTTCGCCTGTAAAATATCACATGATGAAATATTCTTCAGGTAAGTTGGCAACATTGAACCGCAATTGATGTTACCAGTGTTGTCAACTTCTATTTGTAGGTTAGCTTCGCCTGCAAAATATCACATGGTGAAATATTCTTCAGGTGAGTTGGCAACATTGAATCGCAATTGATGTTACCAGTGTTGTCAACTTCTATTTGTAGGTTAGCTTCGCCTGTAAAATATCACATGGTGAAATATTTTTGAGGTGAGTTGGCAATATTGAATCGCAATTGATGTTGCCAGAGTTGCCAATTCCCATTTGTAGGTTAGCTTCGCCTGTAAAATAATATGTGGTGAAATATTCTTGGGGTGAGTTGGCAACACTGATCGCCAATTGATGGCACTCAACCCGTGCACCTCCACTAATCAGTGTTGGCAACTCCCATTTGTAGGTTAGCTTCGCTTGTAAAATATCACATGGTGAAATTTTCTTGGGGTGAGTTGGCCACACTGCGAGAAAAGCCTCAAGCAGTGTTGCCAGCTCCTTGCTTGAGGTTAGGTTAGACCCAAAAACAAAAACCTTGGTGATTTTTTCAAGTGAGGAGTTGGTAACACTGCGAGCGCCACCGAGCGCCATTTTCGGTTGGTCAACCGGCTTGATCCTACTACTCATGGGTAAAAAATGATCAAATTTCTAGACAGGTAAATCTTGGTTCGAGGCAGGAAAACTCTTAGATGCTCCTGATACAGGAGGTGTCTTGAGCATCAAAGCGGTTGAAAATCCTCCTTTTCCCAAAGCTCAATATAATGCACAATCAAGTGAAGTAAATAATGATCATCATTGTGATTTAGATGAGTTCGTTCCTAAGTTAGGAGATTATCAATTACTTGGTGACAGTATGTTAGTTAGGTATGCTAACAGTATTTTAGGTTACAGATGGAATATGAATGAATCTGCTTCCAGATTCATAGGTTTGTGTGTCTCGGGACAAACCATTGATGATCTGCATAGGCGTGTATCAAATGCTAAGAATTTCTCAGACAAAATATTGGTCATGATAGGTACCAATGATTTAATTAGGAAACGCAGCTTCGAACAAATGCAAGTGTCTTTCAGCAAACTCTTGAATACATTGAAATCTAGATGTGCTGAAATTTCGATACTATGTTTGCCACCTCTTCCTAAATATATGTCATCTCCGCATGAACATTTGTGGCAGACATGGAATAATTTCAATCTATATTTGATGTCATTGCATGACGAGTCTAAAGTAAAAGTATACAATATAGCACCTTTATTCTTCTTAGAGAATGATTGCGTAGATAACTCCTTGTACCAGAAATTCCTTGGTCATCCGTCCAGAGGTAGAGTAGATATGGTACATTGGAATTATGCGGGAATGACTAAGGTTAAACAATTTTTGTACAGTATGGGTTTTGGTACTATACCTTGTACATCTAATGATAAAGTGGGTAGAGATATAAAAGTGCAAGCTACCGTGCACAATGTCAATGTTGGTCATTTTAGGGATGCAAATAGCATTGATGGTTATCCCGATGAGGATAATGTTTTGTCTTTGCGGGAAAACTAACAAGCGACCTTTGTTTTAAAGTGGGTGATGAAGGTCAAGTTAATAATCCCACTACTGATAACATTAATCTAGGGAAATGGGAAGAATTTCATAATAGTGATGAATATGAATCAAAAGAAATTCCAACACCAATAAATGTTCTCGGCAGTAACACACTTACTGCAAAATTAAAAGTTTTAATATTTGATAAATTTTATGCTGCTCTCTGCGACACTGGCGCAGAAATTAGTCTGCTTTCTAATACTGTTTGGAAGGAAATTAATATTAAGGCCAGTAGACCCAGGCTCACACCTGCAGATAATGTGAGATTGGTAGATTTTTCTGGTAATAAGAAAACCAAAGTATTAGGTATGGTTAAACTGATCATTCAAATAAGTAATTTACAATGTTATGTTCAGTTTTTGGTGGTTCACAATTTACAAGTGGATATCATTTTGGGTTTAGATGTGTTGTATGCACTTCAAGCATCATTAAATTTTAAAGATCAAACAATAACATGTGGCTCCGATGAAGAACGCACTTTTGCGCGCTTTATGCCAATAATTGAAGATGGCAATAATCTGTCTTATTTTGAGTGTTCTCATGTCAGTAATTATAATGGCTTGGAGGATAAGTCCAAGTACAACCTGCATAAGTTTGAAGAGTACATGAATAAGGCTGATTCGCTTACAAACGAACAAAAAACTTTGTTTGTAGAGTTATTACTCGAATATCAAGAAATATTTTCTAATAAGCCTGGTTTGTGTAACGATTACGTTCACAAAATGGTTTTAGATACAGATCTACCTATAGTAGGTAAAAATTATCCTATACCTTTTGCTTATAGAGATCAAGTACGTGAACAAATAAAAATCATGCTTGAGTGGGATGTTATTGAGTTGTCTAATTCAGAATATCTGTCTCCACTTTTAGTAGTTCCTAAATCTGGGGGAGGTATCCGCTTATGTGTAGACCTCAAACGAGTAAACCAGCATGTTAAGCTTATTCAAGTGCATCCCATAAAGATACACGAATTATTGGTAGAGTTCCAAAATTGTAAATACTTCACTTCGGTGGATCTATTGAATGCTTTCTGGCAAATAAATCTACATCCTGACAGCAGAAAATATACTGCGTTTATGTTCGAAGGTATCCTATATCATTTTAAAAGAGTTGTATTTGGTTCGGTAAATGGTACAGCAGTATTCGTCGATGCTTTAAATCGTGTGCTTAAGGACTGTAGAGATTTCGTGGTAGTTTATGTTGATGATGTTATCATAAAATCTCAGGATTTTACATCTCACATAAAACATGTAAGAACAGTTCTTGAAAAATTGAAGCAGGCAGGCATGACGTTGAAACTTGAAAAATGTGAGTTTTGTAGATCAGAAATTAAATTTTTGGGTCACATAATTACTTCGCAAGGATATAAGAAAGATCCTAAATATGTAGATTCCATTGTAAATTTGCCTGTGCCCAATTCAGTTAAACAATTGCAAAAAATCTTAGGTTGTTTTAATTGGTTGAGTAAATACATAAAAAATTATGCCATCATAGCACAACCTATGTATGACTTGTTGAAGGCTGGTAAGAAATGGCAATGGAATGACCAAGCTTCTACAGCTTTTAAAATACTAAAAGATAAAGTTAGTGAACAAATACTTTTATCTTTTCCTAATTTTTTATACACTTTTTATGTACAAACTGATGCATCAATAATAGGTGTTGCAGGATACTGCTATCAGCTGATTGATGGTAACATTAAACCTCTCGGTTTCGTGAGTAGATTGCTCAGAAGTTATGAAAAATCATATACTTCTACAGAATTGGAGGTTTTAGCCATATTGTTTACTATTGATAAGTTCTGTTCACTATTAAAAGGCAGACATTTTATTATCATAACTGACCATAAGGCACTTACCTGGTTAGAAACTGCGCACACTTGGAATGCACGTTTAACTCGTTGGTTTGTACAATTACAACAGTATTCCTTCCAAGTACAATACTGTAAAGGGTCGGAAAATATAATTGCTGATGTTCTGAGTAGAACATTTCCGATGCAAGAAGGCCTCTTGTATCATGTAAATTCTTTGCAGTTTAAGGAAATACTAGAACCTTTTATTAATATAGAAGATTTGATAATAGCTCAAGAAAATGATGATGAATTGAAGGAAATTAGGCAATATATTTTGCACTCCTCAATTCTTAATGATAATCCAAGAAGTAGGACTTGGAAAGAACGTTATGTTCTAAGGGACAATATTTTGTGTGTTAGAGACTTTCATAACGTTCAAAAAATTAGAATTTGTGTTCCAATTACATTAGTAGGTTCAATTTTGAACAAATTTCATGACTTATCGGGACACTTTGGTGCTAGTCGTACACTTTCTCAAATATATACATACTTCCAATGGAAAGGTATGAAGAAAGATGTACAACAATATGTAGCAGACTGTGATGTATGCATTCGTACTAAACCGAATAAGCATCCGTCTAAACATTTAGCCAAAGTACACGTTACCGACAAGCCTGGGAAAATATTGTTCATTGATTTACAAGGTCCATTCACCATGGGTCCTAAACGTGAACGCTTCTTATTTACCATATTGGATGCAGCATCCAGGTATTTAGTGGCATATCCAGTGACCAACAGCAATACTGTTACGGTACTGAATAAATTGTGCCAAGTATATTTTGTACATCTGGGTATTCCAGAAAAAATAATTTCGGACAATGGACCGCAGTTTCGTTCATGTCTTTTCAATACCAAAATGAAAGAATATGGTGTCAAACTTATGTTTACTCCACCTTACCACCCTTCATCCAACATGGTTGAACGGTATCATTCGGAACTTAACCGTTTAATGAGAGTATTGTGCATCGATAACCATGCTAAATGGCCACAGCATGTAACTATTGCTTTGCATTGGTTAAACAATACTATCTCCTCACAAACTGGTTTCGCTCCAATAGAATTAAGGTTAAACAAGGAACCTAACCTACAAATAGGAAATGTCATGTTTGATGATGGTACACATCAGTCATGGAATGACAAACTGCTTATGGCTCAAATTAAAAGTCATGCAGCTAGAGCTAATAAGTTAAACAAGTTGAATTGTAAGCAACAAGATAAAATATCAATTTCTTCTGGAAATCTTGTTTTTATCAGAAATAGACAAAGAGATATGGATGATAATCCAATTAAAAAATATTGTTTTCTGTATGAAGGTCCATACCTATGTATAAAAAACTTTGGTGACTCTCGTATATCTGCCTTACGTTGCAGTGATGGGATTCTTCAGGAAAATATTGCCATTGAACATGTAAAATTGTGGAAATGTTCCAAAGACAAGAAAATTTCTTGGTTGAACATTTTGCAAAATGCAAGTAGCACACATAAAGATGTGGTGCAAAATATACTTGATCAAACAATGCAAGAAAAAAGTTATATTTCTTCATCTGTCATTACAGATGTGTGCACAGTTTGTTCTTGAAACAAACTTACCATTAATGAGGTTGGCCTAAAATTGGTAGTACACCTCGTATATAAAAAAAAAAAAAATAAATTAATGTGTTAAGTAACTCTTATAGTTATTCATTTTTTTTATGCTTGGCCTATAAATGGTCGTACTTTAAATATATTTTATTATAGTAATAATGTACATTTCGTTGTTAGGATTTACCTCATGGACTGTGGGATACTTAATTATAAATGCATAACAATTAAGTGCATCAATGTCACACTCTAGAAACAGTTGTTAATTGAACTGTATTAACCCATAACAGCTCGCTTATTTGTCTGAAGTACAAATTAATCAAGTTTTAGTCAATAACACCTAGGGATTGGTACCAAAAATCCAAATGCTAATTTTAATGTGAATTATTTTGAGTAATTTGATTTCATAAGCTGAATCAAATGCTCACATTGTGTTGCAAAAGGTAAGCAAAGAGATCCATTAGTTGATCCGAGCTTGTTGCACATGCTGACATGCCTTAGAGCATAAAAACTTGGGGTAAGTTCACGTAAAAGGCAATAAATAAGTCCTATAGTGCCACTCAAGAAACTGAATATGAAAAATGTTTTTAATATTTTTTGTCAATATTATTGAGCAGTAACCATTTTATTTTAAGTGGCGAAGATTGACAAAATACTTAATATGAAAAGTGTATAATTTTATTAGCATAAGATATTGGATGGTACATTTTCATCACAAGTTGAAATCTTACTCAAGCGGTTTCTTTTTGTGTGGTTAGATTAGGTGAATAATAAGACATTATTTGTACTGGGCAGATGGGTAATACTGGAATGTTAAAATTGACTTTATGAAATGTATTACATACTCAATAGTACCTGGCTTAATGGTGTGTTGATTGCTCAAATTAGTAACATTCGCATCTGATAAATGGTCATGCTACTTGAGATAGCAGTGTATGCAGTGTTGACGTTAAGTATACTCTAAAATACTAATTTAAGTTTCAATCGAAAGTTTTCTCACGTCCACAGCAGTGTGAAGTTCCTCTCAACAAACTTTTAATTCAGAACAGTATAGAACTGATAGGTATTTCTTGTTTGTCAATATGTAATGAACAATAACCATCTATCTTGTATGGTGAAGATTAGTAATAATTTTGTGCTGTAGCCATATTATGATTGGTGAGGTTAGTGAGTTTACCGTCATGTAAACGGTAGATTATAATGATTTTATGTGTTGTATTTATTTAACTAAAGTGTTGAAGTATAATTTTTTGTAGCTTACTCTACTAGTAATGATCTAGCTACAAATGTGTTAATATATTAATCTTTACTTCCACTTGTCATTTGACATATAATATTTGATATGTTATTGAACTTCACCATAACTTCGAAGTTTGAACTTCATTTTTCGTGTATTCTAGTATAACATTATATCACATTAATAATGGTTCAGCTCAGAAACATGTTAAAGTTTCTTAATATATAAATTTTTTTTAATTTTGTTCTTTACATTTATTCAACCTGAATATGGTTATATAATATTTGTAGCTCATTCTCACATGAATGATGAGCTGGAAATTTCTTAATAAATAGGTTAATATTTCCTCTGGTCTATAATGTTGACACAAAATGTATGATATGCTATAGAAGTTCATTATCACTTCATGATTTAGAAAGAAATTTATTGTTACTATGTTCTTTTAATTATCTTGGTTTCTTTGAAATAATAGATCATATCTTGATCTCGAATGATGTTACTAGTTTAGTAAATTGTCATTGATAGTTTGGCGTGGGTAAGCCCATTGGGCGCCAGTATGACGGTATCAGAATGAGTACCATCATAAAGTGAAAAATAAAATAATTTTTATTACTTGAAATTGACGATTTGAGGTCGTATTTGGTAGTTTATATTTGTACAAAATTAATTTGCATCACTTTGACTTTGTTCTTATTGAAGTACATATCCAAACTTCACGTATTTAAAATATTTTAATATCTTAGCGATGTAATTTGGTTTGTGAAGTATCAAGAATATGCTTACCGAAAATTGCCAATTTATGCATAATCGCACATATGTTTGGTTTCAACAGCTTTTATTTGCTCTTTCATAAGTATTTGGGCACAAACATGTATTTAAAACATATTACTAACATGTACAAACCATTTAATATAATTTTGGTTGATTTTCGACATTAAACTTACGATTTGCTGTAAAGAAGCGCCTTGTAGAGTAATCCAAAAGTTGTGAGGTAATCCTAAACTTGGACACATAGCCAACTCACAGGAAGGGAAAAATCTAAGTTGAGCGTAAATAACCTTTTTCCCACCAAAATTGTAAAACCTAAAATAACTGAAAAAGGTGAAAATAAAATACGTAAACATGTGTTAGAATATTGTAATATCTATTTTATTGTAACCAATTTATTTTACAAACATTTTAATGTATAATAACTGTACAATTCTAAATTTGTCACTTGAAAAGTATTCGCAAGTTTGTATTCTGTGAAAAAAGTTGTAACAGTGTGAGTTCGGATACACTGCTTCATCTTAAAGATCGCCTGGGACCAGAATGGAGTGGAAAATTTTGACAAGGACATAAATGGGATCTAATATTCTTAAAAGAACAAGATTCGTCCGATAAATGTGACTATTTTGTCACATAAAAAGCAGTAGCGGTTTTGATCTTCGGAAACTCCGTGAAGAACCTTAAAAAAGTGAAAGAATATGAAAATAGTGAACGGTTACAAAGTCGTAATAATGGCAGCCATTTTCTCTCGCAATTGAATTAACAGCTAAGTATTCATTACATGCATGTAATTACAAATGAAAGGCCTAGAATGTTAACTTATAAAAGTGTTTAATTTGAATTTGGAGAGTTTCTTAAACTCATATAGGCGTTTATAAATATAATTCGTCTGGAATTGTGCTTCGTTATTTCCAAGCGTTATGTGAAAATTATCTCGCAAAAATCTTCGCAAGATTGCAAGTAATTACAAATGATAGTAATTTGACTTGACATTTTAACAAACGTGAAGAAAAACCTGAAATGCGTAGAAATGAAAGGTTTTGCAAGTTAATGCTCAGTGTTCTCTGAATGTTCACTGAATGATATGTAAGAGTATGTGCTTCGACTTTGTTAATATTTTTCTCAAAATACATAAGTCTTTTATACTTGATATGTGATAATTTTCCTTAATTCCTTTGAAAGTTAATACTGATATTAGTGTTGCAAGTTCATTTATGTGAATATTTGAATTGAATTTTAGTTAGCTGATAATGTGAAATATAAAACAATTTTCTTTAATTTAATTTTTTTTTTTTTTAATATAATTTTGATCTCGACCGTGTACTAAGCCGAGGAAAGAAGGTCGCGATATAAAGTCCGCAAAATTTGTAAAAAAATAAAAAATAAAAACTTCTCTGGCAAGGAAATCAATGTTAAATAGATAAAGAATTGAATATTTATTGAACATAAAAAAAGATGTTAGATCCAGTTGACGAAAACTAAATTTCCTGGTAATATTTTATGCACATTATTATAAGTAGTAATAAAACGTTCATAAATCTTCTTTGGTATTGTCATTCAAAGTCGTATGATCCCAATATAATCATTGTGTTCCAATAAGTTCGGTGAAAATACAGTAGTTATTTTATTATTTCATAATTTTCATTATTTAATTTTAGTAGAGGAACCTGTCCTAAAATGACATACGGTAAGGAAAAAATGCTCTAGCAGGTGTATTAATTGCAACTCTTCGTTTATTTTTTACATATTAAGAACTCAAAGCATTACCTTTTATATGGTACAGTTAAAAATAATATATGTTATGTTATATGCTCTATACAAAGGTTTTTTGAAACATGCAATAGTGTGTCATTTTAGCTGTGGTACTTAGATAAAATGACATACCCATTTATAACACGTAATTCAGCCATGTTTCCTTAGGTTTCGAACTGAATAAGTCGTTGTAATAGATGCATGGCGCATCGTCATCACTATCATGTAGCTCAGAATCATCATCGTCATTATCATCAAACTGAAGTTTAATCTTGGCTTGTCGAGCTGCCCATCTTGATTCTAATAGTTTGTTCTCTGTAACTTTTGTCCTTTTTCTGGAGGACCTGGCCTGGGATGTAGAGGGTAGTGGTGATATGTCGATTGGTCTGAGCAAGGAGGGTGATGAAGTTGCAGTTACAGGTGTGGTACCAGAAGGTGATGGCATTGCAGGAGTCAAAGCTGGAGATGATTATGATTCGGTCACAGTTTCAGGTGTATCAATTCCTGGCTGGGTCCCACCTTCAATATGCCCAGTCTCTTTTTCATAATCCTGATTAGACCTTTAAGTTGTTGCCGCTGTCATAAACATATGGTCTGGAAAGACATCAGGATTAATGGGCCAGATGCCTGTTTCAGAGAATTCACGAATGGCTTTGCTGAAAGTGGCAGCTTTTCCATAAGCCAAAGAAAATAAACTGCCAACTTGGTACTGTGTTACTACCCTCCCGGGATGAGTTTTCAACCATTTGCGGACTTCTTCATTGTAATATGTCTTTAACGGGCCAAAAAACGTTACATCCTAGGGTTGAATCGATGTGTGCATTTATAGCACGTTGTATGCCATGACTGCCAGTTTTTCTTACGTACTCTCCAACCATTATTTCTGGAGCCTAAAATAATAATAAAAGAAAACATTTTCAGTCTGCTGTCCATAATATCTACAATAATTCAGTTGCAATAGTGATTTTATTAATAATTAGGGCTACTGTAGCCATTACTGGTATTATTTACACATTGAACAACTTTCAACATTTACATATTTTATGCCTTGGCAGTAATAGAATTCCTATTAAATGTGTAGGTCCACAAAATATTTACTCTGGTAAAATGACATACTATGTCATTTTATCCTAGTTAAGAGTATGTCATTTTACCCTCTGTCATAACTTCAAACAGGTGTGATAATGCTCGCGTTTATGAATACTTGCAAGTTTTTACAATAGGTTTATAATATGCACAATATAACTATTTCCTTACCTTATTTATACAAATGTTGGCCCGCTTATTGTAATTGTAGAAATCTGGCATCAAACAATGATCACCTCAAACTTTTACAACTCCGTATTTAAGGATTACGCTCCTGCTCTGTGTGAGTGGCGGTGCACAATGGCACCGCCACTCACACAGTTTTTTTGTTGTCTACTACAGTACACAATCAGAGACTGAAAAGTGCTGCCCCTTGCAGCAGTAACGAGAAACTCAAGGTATGTCATTTTATCTGAGTATGTCATTTTAGGACAGGTTCCCTACTTAGTAAGTCTTTCGGGGGGGGCCGGACCCCGTGGATCCCCCTAAATACGTCATTGCTACCTGAATAAGCCAACCTGACGATGCTATTATCTAAATTATCAAGTTAACAAACAGCTCGACGATCTCCAGGTCAATGATTCAGCAGACGTCACTGGAAAAATGTATAAATACGGATGCAGATTCTCCGGTCTTAGAAGACTGAATCAAAAGCAAAATACGAAGTTTGTATTTTAGGGTAATAAACCTCTTAGTAAAGTTAATATTTCACTTTAGTTTTCATTGCAATTCGGGAGAGATCATTGTAGCTTATCTGAGTTTCTTGCTCACTGTGAAGCAAGGGGCAAATTCTTAAAGTGGCGTCGAAGTGCGTCACATAGTTGCATTACCATCTCCAATTCATCCAGTACGTGGGTAGGGCCCACAAAAAAGTATTTATACGCCACCTATTGAAAGATTATACAGGGCGGAACTTATCTCAAAGGTTATCCGTTTTATAATACAAGGAACCCTTCAGTTGTAAGACAATCTAACCGTTAAAGCAGTAATTAGGGGTACATCTTCCCGTATCAGAGAGAAGCATGTTAACTCAACTGTACCTTCTACATTGTCCAGGAAATCCAAAGAGGGGTGGGGGGAGCACCATGATGCAACGCGTAACGGCCAGGGCACAGTGTGTCCACGAGGCGAACAAGGGCAAATCATAAAACATCGAACCAAGTCTCATTAAAGAAAACTCGTAAGCGCCACCATTATCGACACAAAAAACGGGGGGTGGATGTTCTTCATAAAAGCACAGATAATTGGCCATTGTTTCATTATGTCATTCACCCGGCCCGTATGCTTTGTTTCTGAATTCATTTACTGTTTGCTCTTCTTGTTCCTCCTGCAGCGACATTCTTCATCGTTGTTCCTTTCTTTCCATGACGTCACAATCGGATGGACATTGCCTGACCCTCAGCGAGAGAAACAAAAGATCTGTTGCTTACGTTGGTAGCAGGAACGTTTGAAATAAATATCGACCTGCACGCCATCTGGTTGTGTAGCGAGGCGGGGTCAGGACCCGGGGATAAGTTTCAGTTGCGGGTGTAAGGAGGAGAGGAGGGGAGGGGGAAATCGAGTAGTAAAAAGCTAGAGGTCAAATCGACCCGGACCGGATATATGGCTGTTTGGTTCTTGAGCTGCGCGTAGGATAAACGTAATTTTCTTCCGTTTTTCGATGTGGCTTAACTGCCATCAGGCTAGCTTTGCTCCTTATGTGTTAGTTAATTACACATCATAGTAGGACGTATCGTATCACAAACAATCATCTTTGTAATCGGTTTGATTGAAGGCTCTTTTCCACTGTTATAAGTTTTCGTAGAATTTACAATATTTTATCGTTAAAATTTAACAGTCTGCCTGTCTATTTACACACGGAACACGACCCTTTTTTATTTAAAATTGATTGATTGATTTTGATACTGTCAACGAGGATTTTTTTGCGCGGGGGGTGGGGGGGGGGGTGGGGGTGCTGAACTTGTGAACTTGGATGGTGCATAAACATCCAACATTTTTCATCTGCGAGGTTCAAAATTCGTCCTCACGTGTGTGTGTGTGTGTGTGTGTGTATGTGTGTTTGTGGGTGTGTGTGTGTGATGGTGTGTGTATATGTGTGTATACATCCGGATTTCCTGTTTTTTACATAAGCACATTTTATTTCTTTATTTTTAGAATTTATGGCTATTTTAAGAACAGATAATTCCGAAACATTTTTATAGCTAGACATCGTTTTGGGTTCATTTGGAATGCGATGGAACGGAAAATCAGAATTTTGTCATTTGAAAGTAGCGAACAAACATGCATCTATTCATTTTAACGCAGGGTGCGATTTGAAGGGGCGATAGGTGGCATTCTCATCCCCCCCCCCCCTTTCCTGCTTTGAAACATCAAATCTCTAGTTATGAACCAGCCCACTTGTAAACTATATCGTACGTATGGTGTTCCATTTGAATTCAATTAAGATTACCGCACCATACCTACAAAGGAAATCGTTACGCAATTTATGTCGACTTTGTACAGTGGCGCCAATTTATATGGGTCTGTAGGACAATAATTTATGTGATTTTTGTGAACTTATAAATCAAGTGTTTGAGCCCACCTAATGTTTTTTAATAATTGGTGTCACTGGCTGGCTGTCTTTTAGATGCCATGCATACTGTATTTTTTCAGACTTCTGGTGTTTCACAAGTAGGGTACTTTTCTATTGAATACTGAAACTGGGCGGTGTTTCTGACGTATGTTGGATCACTACATCGTTTACTCCTGTTCGAAAGCTTGTTGAGATCTTCAGTGTTTTGTTGTGTTTTATAAAGATAAGTCGAGATGGTCCCCGATCGACTCGTGGGAGTTTCAGGTTTCAATGATTGGTAAGACATTTGTTAAAGTAGTTCTTTATGATGGAATTTGCGATATTTTAAGACTCTATACAATTCGTGAAAGTACTATCATTGGATATGCAAAACCAAAATGCTTCAGTTCTTGGAGCAAAGCAAGAAATTGGCATGGCTACTCTTGAAACATTGAACACGATTGATTCATCGCGTAGGAGGACGGTAGTTCAGGAATTAGAGTAAAACTATGCGTTCGAAAGTAATTTTGTTAATCTTCGATGCACAATATGAATAGTCGGTTCGCATGTAGTCCTATTAAATGCACACGCACATGGCTTGTAGATGAACTTGTGTTTTACGGAGACATGTCAGGTGAACTTTACTGTAAGTGAAAACATATTTGCGTCACTAGTTAAATATTTTCACATCTACGTAGAAAATCCGAAGCAGATTTCCACCTCACTCAAGGATTATGCGAATTCAATTAAAATTGTACCTAGCTGAATGCGAACGCGGGTTCAGCGCCATGAATCTAACCTTTACTAAACAGAGTGAGATTAAATATTTGCTTGGATCACAGAATACATCGGCGTAAATATATTTTGGTGATACCCCGTTGTTGGGGATTTATTTTCATAAGATATGAGCTCCAATTATCATTTTAAACCTTAGTTTTAAAAGTTATTGAAACACATAAATGGTTATCGGGGATAATTTTAGTTTTTTTTTCCCGACTTCATTACTTACCTTCATTTGATTTTTTATTTTCTACCCCCCCCCCCCTCCACGGGTACGCCAATGCCCTTAACGAAAACAAAACAGAGGGGCACACCTCTAACAAGAAAAGAAAATATGTCTGTTAAAGACTTTCTTATTCAATTTTTAAAACTAATTCATTGCTTAACACGATCTAAAAGTACGAGTTGTTGTATTGTCGTATGTTGTCTCTGAGAACTAAATCATCCTAACCTATTAAAAGCTAAGGCTGTAAAAGGGCAGCCAGCACAGGGACAGGACAACACAGCCCTACGGAGGATTATATCGGCCGCAGGTTCAGACGCCAGAGCCTCGTCGGCCTCACAAGGAAGTGAGGTTGGCATTTTTGGTGCCTCCTCAAAAGATCGCTCCCTTACAGGGTGCGAAATCCTAGGGGGACGGGGGGATTTCCCCCATCAACAATCTTGGCCTCAAAAATCCCCCCACTAAAAATGTTCGGGGGGAGAGTTTTTGTTACAACTAACAAAAGATAAACAATTACGTTTAATTTCAAATATACTAAGAATAATATCCAATACATACACAAATTAGTGTAGTTGTGAGTGTTCAATGCTTTTTCCCTCTCAAGAGATCATTAACAAATCTACATCAATACGCACAATAAAACTAAAACAAGAATTCAAAACAATAATAACTATGAAATCTAATTGATTTATATTAACATAAAGCAAAAACTAAATTAAAACGTACATATAATAAATCCACTTCAACTATTTCATAATTAACATCTTTAAGCAGTTAGTAAAGGACGTAGTTTGCTACTTTATAATATCTGATATATTTACCATTTTAAACCTTAGTTTTAAAAGTTATTGAAACGCAAAAATGGTTATCGGGGATAATTTTAGTTTTTTTGCCGACTTCATTACTTACCTTCATATATTTTTTTTTTTTTATTTTTTTTTATTTTCTACCCCCCCCCCCCCCCCGAGTACGCCAATGACCTTTACGAAAACAAAACTGAGGACACGCCTCTAACAAGAAAATAAAATATGTCTGATATTTTTACTTTTAATAACATTTTAAATATGTATAGGCTATCGTATGTATGTTTGTGGGGAGAATGGTTTGTAGATTAAGATCTTTCTCCCCCCCCCCAGTCTTAAATGATTTCTCACCCTGCGGCCCCTTAAACCCCTTATTTATACTTGAATACTCGTATTTTATCATGCATAAAGGTAGATAATGATGATAACTTACAGTTGCGTGCACTATAGATATATTTTTCGGAACTGAACCATTAAGAAAAATACATAAATTAGGTTAAGTACGTAATGACCGTTAAAACTTTCATGGTCGTTTTTATTACGGTCGTTGGATAGCAGCGGGAATTTACGGGCGATGGTGTTATGGTAACGTTGTTGGCTTCTAATCGAAGGAGTACTGGGTTCGATACCCGGTGGAGGCACATATTCGTTCCAATCCCACTTTCAACTGTAGATCTAATCTCGATTAGCCCATGTAAGCATAATGTGGACTTAATACAAAGTTTGACTGTGAGGATTCTCTTGTTCTACACTACACAGTATAAAAAGATGAGAATGATCCCTGATCATTTTTTGTTATTGCATGATTGAAAACAGACCTGCATCAAATATTCGGTAAAGGGGTAAATAATATGTTTTTTTAATATTTGTATGCAAATGTGTGCGTGTTCTTATTTGATTGTTTGCTTTGCATTAGATTTTCATATGCTAAATCAGCTCTGTTGTGATAACTCCTGACCGCCTTGCCTCATTCTAAAAATGCGAGTATACAGTCTGGAAAACCTGGAAATGTCAGGAAATTTTGTGTTTACGAAATTGCAGACAGCCTGGTATGTAGTATGTAGTGAATATTTGCAATGGAGAACGTTCTCGCACTTCAATTTTATGTTTTGACTTACCCACTTACCCTTTTGACACTTTGCCAACAGAGTTTTTCTTCTTCCCTTTCGAGCGTTGTGAGCAATAATTTTTAGTTTCATATTGCCCAAAGAAAGTTTCTAACTTCAAATTTACCAGTGGTTCTTTCCTGTCAATTCGCGTGTTTCATAAGCTTATTGCACTTATTCTTAAATTACTTATGCGCACTAGCGTACAAAGAGAAGTAGGGCTTTGTTTTTCGGGTGGGGCTTGAATTGTAAAGGTGGAATTACGTAGCTGCGTTTTAAGAGGTGGCGTAATACACTATAAAACATTTCGTAATTACCATTTTTTGCCTTCGTTTTAAAATTTCGAATGAAAATTGATCATTTTAAGATGAGTTTGCATTTGTCTTTTGTTTCTCGAGTTTTTACTGCTTTCATTTTAAAATTTCATTGTTGCAAAATTTCGGGAGGGGTTGTAGCACCATCAGCTGTCCCCTGCGTACGCCAGTGCTTATGAACTTTTAATTTTGAAGTATTACCAAGCTAGTGAATAAAAGATTTGCAATTTTACTTGTCAAGAACTAGAAAAAATCTGTAAAACCTTGTTTTGGAAGTGGTCCTGCCATCTGTGAGCTGGGAGCGGAACTTACCGACCAAGTCACGTTACACATCATCATTCATTCGGCTTCACCCGTACTGCACGCACCCTGGACGAAAACGTGTTGGAAATGGCGGAAGCGGGAAAAACTTTTCATTAACTCCATACACGACCTTTTCATTATTCCATCATGTTTTAGGCAGGGAAAGGCAAAAGAATCCGGCGATATCCGGTTACGGACTTCGCAGGGAAAGAGATACGCGTGGAACTTCGTGCGATATGCAGAATCTCTGCGTTACCCCTATGTGCTTGATGGTGATTCATGCCTCTGTCAGCAGAAGAAGAAAAATTAAGCGGCTGGGCAACCGGGAAGGTGAGGGGAAGAAGAGAAAACGAGTAAAAAAGGAGGGAAGGGTTGGATTGGTATCGATGCTCTTGACACGTCAATCCGATTATGAGTCATGGCTCGCAGCAAAAAAGTAGGTCACTGGCAGCGATGATCACGTACTACCAACTTCCCTTCTGCTGCGTGTCGTAAGAGGTGGACAGCAGTGTTGGCAGGGATCGTAAAACTTCGGAAAGACCCATAAAATGATGCGATCAGTGTTGCCATTCGACAACGTCTTTACGAAAGTAACTGAATGTTTCTCTCAGCTTAATTCCGGAGTAATTGGATTTTTATTTTTACTGCTGCGTGTGGGTGGAGTCATTTAGTAATGTTAGTGCAACATGTTGTTCATGAAATTAGGTGTCATGCAAAAAGCAATGCTTTGTAGACAGAAATCGAAACATCTTAACTCAAACTTCTCTGACGTTGAGATAGCTAAGTTTGTTGGACTTACGTTGTGTGCTATTCCTGTGTCGTTTGTGATTGTCCTTTCACATATTTCATCTTATCATCATTCATCCTCATCTTCGCGATTAGCCACAAGTGGAAGAAAAGCGATGCACAAGAAATAAATTCAATCAATCAATCAATTAACTCAAATTATGCTTTCTGACACGAAGGGAAATGGTTAATGCTCTCACCTTTGGTGGAAGTGGTACTGTGTTCGATCCCCACTGGAGCTCCAAAACTCTGATGTTGATCTAGCATCATTAGGACCACTGGGAAGCTGCTTTTGAAAAAAAAACGAACACCGCAATCCGGTCTCACAAGCCGAAAAGTTTGTTTATTGTCCAATATGGACTGGTTCAATGTGCCTTCACCGGTTATGGAACTGGGATCGGAAAGGCAGCGTTAAAACTACTCCATAGGGAAGGCGTCAGTATCGAAAGCCAAGAAACAACGCAACCATCCTTCACCCAACAGAGCAGCTTTGTTTTTCTTCTTTTTTTAAAAAAATAAACAAGCATTAGGGATCAAAATGGGGGGGGGGTTTCCTGGTCTACAGGTGTCGTGTTGGCGGAGCGGTGTGTGTATGTATGAGTTGGTGTCTTAAGTCCACTTTATGCACAGTAAGGCTAATCGGGACTGTACCTACGGTTTAAAATGGGATCCGAACCACTGTGCTATGTGCCTCTACCGGGTAGGGAGGGGTGTGTGTAAGTGAAAATCAAGACAAGAAAGTATGGCCATTTTCTTACCGGTCCGAACAAGTGGTTTATTCAGAATTTTCATCTGGGGAGGGGGGATAAGACCTTTGAGGTTACAAGAGTAAATTTCATGCCAAAATGACCGAGAATTGTACTTTTGTTAACGTTTTTTTGGGGGGGTGCAAAAAATTTGGAGAGCGGTTTTAGGGGTGTGTTGACAAATCACTGAATCCGAATATTTATTTCTTAGTTTCCTAATGGGTCTCGGGTACGATACTCGGTGGACGCACATGGCACGGTGATTCGGATCCCACTTTAAACTTTAGGCCCAGTCCCGATTAGCCTATCTGTGCATAAAGTGGACTTGAATAAAACAAATTCAACCCATCGTAGTTTCCTGATGGTATTTATTGCCCCAAAAACAAAAATTCATTTTTAGTTTTTAAGAAAGGATCCATTTGCACTTGAAGAAATGAAGAACTGCCGACCTTCATTGAGGAGCAGTTAGCATAGTTCGCTACAACGCCACCGGTTCAGAGAGTGGATGTTCTTTCTGAGTGTCTCTTCATTAATTTCATCATCTCATCAGTCATCTTCATCTTCGCGATTCAATGAATTCGATGAATCAAAACGATAACTATGTGCATTTTCCGTTTGAGCATATTATCATAATCAAGGATAGGTGGCTGTCCCCCACCCTAATTTTCTATGTCGAGTTTTTCTACCATCACTGTCGGATGTAAAATGTTGGCCTGATATTGCCAGCTATCCTCCACTTTCACTGATTAATTGCATTTCGTGTTTTCCTGGATGATTCCTCTTAAAACAGGAGGATGTTGAGATTTCCGAAGATGCTTGATGAGTTGCAACTTCGTGAGTCCGTTGGCGGCCTCAAAAACAGGCGGAACTCCAATTTTGCATAAATGTGATCGTGACCATCTCTAAGGTCCGCTGACCCTTTCGTGAATTTGCAAGTCGCGAAGTTTCACACCGTTCATTTTACAGCAGGAGGCCTTCTTCATCCAGTTGTTGCAGAAGTTACAGTTGGGCGGCGCGAATTTCGGTCTGATACTCCCACCTCGCCGAAAATCAATTCTAACCTACACTTTGTTGTGTTGTTTTTAAGTCCGCTTTATGAACAGATAGGCTAATCGGGACTGAGTCTACAGCAGTAGCTGATCCAGATATTACGGTTTGGAATGCTAGTACTTTACCTCACCTAGAATAAATGCTTACCTACAGTTGCACTGTTTTACACAAACAATATACCAAGTTGACTTCCATAGATTAGAGCAGTGGCTTGCAAAAATAGGGATCCAGAGATAAAATAGATTGTTATTATTGGATGTCGTAATCATAATCGCCGCAACCGAACTGCGCACACTTTAGATCCAGGATTGCGCACAAATCTCACTGACCTGTTTTGCGCACAGATTTTGATCGAACGTTGCCATTTTGATAGCTTTAAAGTCTGTGCGCAAAACTGTTCATTTCTTTACACAAGAAGAGAGAGAGAAATTAGAAATAAAATAGTAAATCTCTTAAGGATTAAATAAAAAATATAATTTGACCAGTAAATGTAGCAAGTCAAGATACAATTTTCATACCAATTTACATAACACAGTAAGTCACTATTGATGTTTTCAAGATACAATTTTCATGCCAATTTACTCAAACTCAAAAGTTAGGTTAGGTTACGTTAATGACTGCACAACAAACACTTCTGTCAATCGAAGCTCGTGACCTTCGGTATAAATACGGAGATACACCGACCATTACATTCTAGTCCACCAATCAGGTTCATCCTCTATGCCTATCTAATGCTACCCTTCCAGCAAAAACACGTGTTAAGTCCACACACAAACAAACACAACAGAAGGGAGAACGGCTTGAGAACATTTTACATCTGACAACATCGCCTCATTTTTTTTGTGCGCAATCCTGTACATTGTGACAGCTTGTCAACGGCTCATCAGATACCACTGATAACAGAGGAAAAGTGTGCGCAATCCCGCTGTAACCATCATAATTACCTCCATTCCTACGGTAAACTGATCGATCAGATACGAGGGGTAAAATTAATAAACAAAGAAAACAAACTATTATCTCAAGGGGTCTTGAGTTCGAACCCCTTTTGAAGCATATTGCAAGTGATTCGGATCCAAATTTAAACTGTAGGTCGAGTTACAATTAGCCTATCGTGAGCATAAAGTGGACTTAAATCAAGCTTTTAAAAATATTCTCGAGCCTCTTAAACTTCACGATAAAGACAAAACATTTGAGTCTTCAGTAATATTAGACATATTGCCCTCCCCGTGGATCCGCGCCTGATTTCGGGCAAGATTGTTGGTGAATGCAGTGACACTGTGGCTTCGATCTTACTGAATTCGATCCTCAACTGTAGTTCCATCCTCTTACAGAAGTCTTTCTCAACCGCCGGGCCTTGGTGCGAATTATACCGGGACGCGAGAGGTTCTCCTGACTTGCAGCCCGAGCTGGCAACCACCTAGAGCATCGTTCCTCAACCTATGGGGCGTGAGCCACTGCTGGGTCCCGAGGGGGCGTTTGGTGGGTTGTGAAGTCGGCTCGAAAATTTATTTAATGTGTCTTAACCTATTACATTTAAGTGACTAAGATATGTGGTTTTAACAATTTAAATTCAACCAGTGTTGTACGTAGTCTAAACTCTACATTTATGTTATTCGCGCTCCACCATTGTTTTTTTACCGGCATCTCTCTGATGTTTAACTCAAGAGGAAAATCGTATATCTGTTGTTTTCGTTTCGGTAACATTCTTAGTACCTGTGTGTCACATTCATGCCGATTTAAAGGTGTCGCTTGATATTTCCAACCGCCTGTGTGTGTGTGCGTGTGTATGCGGTTGCCAAGAAGAATCGAGACTGCTTGGATTACAAAGCTATCAGCCTATGAGCAAATGGATTGCGGCGGTATTAAGAGAGAGAGTAAATTAGTTACTTAAATTAGGCTACATATTTACTTTTCTGGAATAAAGTATTTGTAATTTGTTTAAGCAAGTGTAGAAGAGGGCTTCTTAAAGTACTCGATGTTAGCAAAAATATGATTATAAACTCGATGCACACCCCTACAAGTAATTCTGCCGGCGCCCATGCTTATGCGTCCCTTCAAGGTGGGTTCCGGACTGAAAAAGGTTGAGAACCACTCACCTAGAGTGATGGCCTTTCGTTCGGGCATCCACTGCCAGGGCCGGATTAAGGTGGGTGCTATTGATGCTGCAGCATTAGGCCCATTCCTGAAATAGGCCCAGATGAAAACAGACGAGAATTTTCCGAAAGCTGAACAGTTTTCTTTTGCTATATAAACCTGAAAATAAATCTTAGAATGAAATTTGGAACCCCAATATCGGACGCCTAGACACAGCGTTACTTATTATACAGGGTGGCTCAAAAAGTCACTTAACACCCTCGGTACAAGACCACTGCAGGGCGCAACGTGGAAATGGTGATGACCAATCGTTGCCAGGCTAAGGGGGAACCACATTGACGCCACCCATGCGGTCGGCGACCATCTTGATGTCCGCCATATTGAATTCAACTTCAGAATTTTAAATGGGAAGGGGGTGATATGATATATCAAATCAGGCTAGAATTTCACGAGAAATGCATTGGTGAAGGTTTTTTTGACGTATCTTTAACCAGTACAAAGTTATGACTGAATTCTTGTACCAATTTGCTCCTTTTCGAGGTAGAATAGAATAGAATAGAATGGTCTTTATTTAAGCAGGCGCGTTTCGGCCTCATGGGCCGTTCTTACAACCAACCCTTGTCAAAGATACAATAAATGAATAAAAACAAAAAGAAAGAAAAAAAACACACATAATGATCATGATAATACAATAGAGATAATATAAAGATTATACAATGATAAAATAATAGATTGAATAGATTAGTATATATACTGCGGAGTAAAGATAAGTAATAAGTCTTCGGTAGTTCAATGTGTGTGCGGGGGGGGGGGGTTGTAGGTTAGGTATGCATTATATGATGTATAAGTGCAGGTGCAATTGTTAACATATGAAGGTGAATGAAGTTGTTGGGACAATAGTACGTTCTTCAGATTTTTCTTCAAACTTTGATGGCAAATAATATTAGTCAATGGTGCAGGTAGTTTGTTCCATTCCCTGATCCCTGTAACAATGAAGGACTTGTTATATGTGGCGGTTTTATGTTTGGGGATTTTTAGATGGTGTTTCTTGCGGATATTATGTTCGGCTGATGTTCTACGAGAACAGATCTTATCGGATAAGTGTTTTGGGGAGCCACTCTTAAGTATTTTGTGCATCAAGGTGAGTGTTAAGTATTTTCTTCTATTGTTAGAAAAATGCCTTAAAATTTGTTTAGCGCATCGGTAATGCATCGAGATCAAAGTGATGTCTAGGGAGAGAAGTTCGCATGTCATTGCACACGATTTTAATCGGATACACCACGAAGAGCTGCGCATTATGAATGGTTGTCGCGAACAATTTACAGTGTGATGCTTACATTGAATTAAAAGTCCTTCACAGTGACAAGGCTAATGTTTATGTTCATAAGGAAGTTCATAAACAGAATATGCGACCCTTGTCATCTGATAACTAACTTTGGACAGAAACTGCTTCACAACGTTCCCATAGTGGTCTGGTGTTCCTCCCTATTGAAAAAACTCTGTAAAAAGTACCTTCTTCCATAAGCAAGGATGAAAAAACCTGTTTATTTAACAAATCCAAGAAGCCCTAAGCATTTAAGGTTCCGTTGATGGAAAATTGACTAACCAATCGTGTTCCATACGGCACGCCACATCATTAACTTACCAGCACTAACCATTCAGCTTTGATCTGTCGAAAATGGGTTATTGATAAAAAGCATCGAATATTCTGTTTATGAACTTCCTTATGAACATAAACATTAGCCTCGTCACTGTGAAGGACTTTTCATTTAATGGAAGCGTCACACTGGTAATTGTTCGCGACAACCATTCATAATGCGCAGCTCTTCATGGATGTATCTGATTAAAATCTTGTGCAATGGCATGCAAACTTCTCTCCCTAGACGTCACTTTGATCTCGATGCGTTACCGATGCGCTAAACAAATGTTAAGGCATTTTTATAACACCTCGAAAAAGAGCAAATTGGTACAAGAATTCAGTCATAACTTTGTACTGGTTAAAGATACGTCAAAAAAACCTTCACCAATGCATTTCTCGTGAAATTCTAGCCTGATTTGATATATCATATCACCCCCTTCCCATTTAAAATTCTGAAGTTGAATTCAATATGGCGGACATCAAGATGGTCGCCGACCGCATGGGTGGCGTCAATGTGGTTCCCCCTTAGCCTGGCAACGATTGGTCATCACCATTTCCACGTTGCGCACTGCAGTGGCCTTGTACCGAGGGTGTTAAGTGACTTTTTGAGCCACCCTGTACAGTGACGTAACTATAACGTCGTTGTGTTTATTGTTCACCGAAGATTCCCAGTTAATGCTATCAATTTGACGTTAAACAGTTTACTTAGTAATTTAGCTGCGTTTTTTATGCATTATCATGGCGATTGTTGCCACTTGCAGCATCAGGCCCAATTTCGTCTTAATCCGGCCCTGACTGCTATAACAGAAAATGTTTTCGTGACAGTGGTGGTAAGCGGGTTGTGTTTTTTCCCGCCTTTATATTTGGAGATTGAAGGATTGAATTGACCAGGGTCAATTTAGTTTACCCAGCAATCCTCATTAAAAAAATATTTAAGTAGTAATATTCCGATTAATTGGAATTTTTAGGTGTCAGAAGTGAAACATGCCAATGAAAATCAGGTCTTACCAAATTAATTTAATGATATTGGCCAATGGAAACTAAAGGATTCCATTAGATACAGTCGACTAATTTAAACCTAGGCATAATCGAACTCTCTATGATTATGTCATAATTTATTTATTAATATTAAATTTCAAGGGTACATACAGGGTGACCCAAAAATAGATAACCGAAATGTACACGGAAGCATTATGTGTTCGGTTACCTTTTTTGGACGACCCTGTATTAATGAAGATATAGTTAAAAAATAGAGAGCTATTTATTAGTAGCCGACCCCTGTGGCGGAGTGATTAGCATATCGCGCAACGACGCCAAGGCTCTCGGGTTCGAATCCCGGCCTGGGCATGTATGTTTGTAAGTGTCCCTTCATCAATCTCATCATATCGTCACTCATCCTCATCTTCGCGATTAGCCAAAAGTGGCAGAAATGCGAAGTAAAATAAACCAAGTCAATCAATCAATCTTCTAATTACCGTATTTGCCGGCGTATAAGACGCGCCTCATTTTTTGTACTCATTGTTGAAGAAGAAGCTTTATCACTGAATTTGTAATTAATTTACCGTACTTCAAATATAAAGTGATATGTACGTCTACTTTCAACATATAGCTTACCTAATCTAACTAGGAAACAATACATATTAATCTTCTTCAATACACAGCAAGAAAGAAATCGTCTAAGTCAGAACAGGGAAAGTTTCCTAACTAACTAACTAACTCCCTAGACTTCTTAAACCCGAAGGTTCATGGCTGCAGCAACACAGGCCTTCCATATTTCCCTATCTTGAGCAAGTTCTATATACTCTTTTCCATCCCTACCGATTTCCCTTAGGTCCATCTCAACGTTGTCCCTCCATCTTCGTCTTGGCCTTCCTACAGGTCTCTTACCATCAGGTTTCCCGACAAGAATCCTGTAAACTCCTCTTTCCTCTCCCATTCGTGCCACATGGCCTGCCCACCTAAGTCTTCTTGATTTAATTATTCTAATAATGTCTGGACATGAATACAAATTATGTAGTTCTAAATTATGTAACCTTCTCCACTCACCTGTCTCCTCATCCCTTTTAGGTCCAAATATTTTCCTAAGGATCTTATTTTCAAATACTCTCAATTTATGTTCCTCTTTCAATGTAAGGGACGAAGTTTCACATCCATATAATACTACAGGCAAAATTACTGTTTTGTATATTTTAACTTTTAGTTTCTTAGATATTAAACGAGAAGACAAAAGTTTATGAAGAGAGAAGTAACATGCATTTCCTGAATTAAGCCTACTTTTTATTTCCTCTTTAATATAATTTTCATTTGTTAATATTACTCCTAAGTATTTGAATTTGGAAACTGGTTCAAACGAGTTGTTATCAATAATTAGATTTTGATTATTACCTAACACTTGGCTTCGGCCTGTAAGCATATATTTAGTTTTCTCTTTGTTAACTTCCAAACCTATCTCTTTAGCAGTTTTGAAAAATATTTTAGCATTATTCTTAATTGTATTCACATCATCCCCCAGTAAGTCTACATCATCTGCATATGCTAACAACTGAGTCACACCATTTAATTTTAGTCCTTCTTTAGTTTCTTTTACCTTCCTTACAGCATATTCTAAGGCAAAATTAAAGAGCAATGGAGATAATGCATCTCCTTGTTTTAACCCATCATGAATTGTAAATTTGTCTGACATATTAATACCCACACGAATTTTACTTTCTGTTTCACTGGTGCATATTTTTATCATACTAACAAGCTTCTTAGGTATTCCAAACTCTACTAATATATTATATAATTTATCTCTTTTGACCGAATCATATGCTTTTTTGAAATCAATGAATAGCTGATGGACATTTTGATTATATTCCCACTTTTTTTCAAGTATCTGTCTGATGTGAAAAATTTGATCTGTAGTTGATCTGTTACATTTAAATCCACATTGATAATCACCTATAATTTCATTAGCATATGGGGTTAGTCTTGTTAAAAGAATGTTAGATAATATTTTATATGTTGTTGAGAGTAGAGAAATTCCAATGTAATTATTGCAGTTCATTTTATCACCTTTTTTAAACACAGGAACAATTATGGATTCTTTCCACTGTTGAGGGATTTCTTCTTTATTCCTTATTAAACAAATTAATTTATGAATTTGACATATTAATGAATTTCCACCATATTTAATTAACTCAGCTGGTATTAAATCAATGCCAGGTGCTTTGTTATTCTTTAGCCTTTTAATAGCATCTTTAACTTCAGTCAAGTTAGGTTCTGGAACTAAAGGTTCTGCTGTGTGGACTTCATTTACTTCTGATTTATCTCCTACATGAACATTTAAAAGGTCATTAAAGTAGTTCTTCCATCTATTTAGAATATCGCTTGGGTCAGCTAGAAAATCACCGTCTTTATCTTTTATCAAGTTTACTTTAGGTTGCCACCCCTTTCTAAACTCATTTACACCTTTATATAAATCTCTGATATTTTTGTTTTTGCTGTTTGTTTCAATTTCGTTAATTTTGCTTTTCAAGTTATCTCTTTTTTTACTTCTAAACGTGCGGTTAACTTCTCGCTTTATTCTATTATAATTGTTTAGATTTGTATCATCAGAGTTATTTAACCACCTAAGTCTAGCCTGATTTCTTATTTCTATTAGATTATGACATTCATTATCAAACCATGGCTTACTTTTTCTTGGTTTATGGTATCCTATACTTTCTTTAGTTGCTGATTCTATTGCATTACGTATGTGTTCCCAATTCTTATTTACGTCTGTTTCATTTATATTTTCATCATCATTTAAATCATGCAAAACATCAAATCTATTTGACAGTTTAATTTGGTAATCTTTCTTAATTCTTTCATCAGTAAACTTTCTTGTATCAAATTTTAGAACTTTTAGATTTTGTTGCTTATGATTTATCACTGAGAGTCTTTCTCTTAATTTAGCAATTACTAAATAATGGTCACTGGCACAGTCAGCACCTCTATGTGTACGAACGTCAATTATACTAGTATGCCTTCTCTTATCAATGAGAATATGATCTATCTGATTATGAGTTTTACCATCTGGAGAAGTCCAGGTATATTTATGGATATCTTTATGTTTAAAAGTGGTACTTTTCACAATTAAATTCTTTGAGGTTGCAAAAGTAATCAATCTTATACCATTATCATTACTTAATTCATGAAGACTTTCTTTACCAATCGTGGGTTTAAATGTCTCTTCTTTGCCAATCTGTGCATTACAGTCACCTAACAGAATTTTCATATCATACTGAGAAAATTTATCAAAGACCTGTTCTAACTCTGTATAAAAATCATCTTTAGTATTATCATCTTTATCTTCCGTTGGTGCATGTATGTTTATTAGAATAATTTTACACCACCTACCCTGTAAAACTGCATATGATATCCTATCATTAATAAATTCTACTGTTTTAAGAGCCGAGATAATTCTATTATTTATGAAAAAGCCTGTTCCAAAATTATGATTTTCAGTACCACCATAGAAAAAAGTATAATTTTTAGTTTTACAATTCCTTTCTCCTGGCCACCTAACTTCCTGGACAGCTACTACATCTAATTTATACTTAACTATCTCATTAACTGTACACTGAAATGCCCCAGGCCGGTAAAGGCTCAGAACATTCCAGGTGCCTAATTTAATATCCTTATTCCTAACGTAGATCTTATCCTTAGTCCAGGGACCTCCCAAAGTAGTCCCCACCCGGAGATCCGAACGGGGGACTATTTTACCTCCGGAATATTTTACCTTGGGAACATCCATGGCCTTATATTGCTGTTTCTTGACATTTTTTTTTACAGTGCAGAGTTGTCAGCTCTACGCCTAACCCCCAATATGAATGGAGGAACTACTACACAAGACAAACACAAACACATTAGACAGCACAATTATTACACAAGACGAACACAAACACATTAGACAGCACAACTACTACACAAGACACATACATACACATCACCGATACTACACAAGACAAACAGAAATACATTAGACAGCATAACTACTACATAAGATAAACACAAACACACTAGACACCACAGCTACTACACAAGACAAACTCACACACTACACAGCACAACTGCTGCACAAGACACACAAACACACAACAACCACTACACAAGGAAAAAAACAAACGCACAACTACTACTACACAAGATTATGAAAAAAAAACCGTATGAATGAAAGAATTGAAAAAAGGAAAAAAACACATCATAACTAGATAATTAATTTTACATGGTGCAGCAGCCAAGGGAAAGTTTCCAGAGATGAAAATAATTAAATACCGAGTATCGTCGTGTAAGGCGCATCCTGTTTTTCTTGTAAGGCGGCAAATATGTTTTTTTTTTTTTTTACGAAAAGTTAAAAATGAGTGCTTGAGATGATAGCTTCACCTGTATGTAGCCACCGTGGTGGCGTGCGATTTCACACTTGGAACCAAGCCTTTCTCGCCGGAATCGGAGCTGCACATCGTCGTGACGGACAGGCGAGGCGCTACCGTACAAGTAACCAATTACTCCCTACCGTAGTAATTAAATCCGAAGGAAAACGCACAGGCGAAATCAGTTAACCCGTTTCTGACACATTTGCAATCGCACCGGGAACAATGCGCAAGGAGTGTCAGCTCCTTGCAAGCAAATAGGTGATTAGTTCCTCGTAGGCGACCAAGGAGAGATAACATATGCGCTTGCACTATCTGAGAAACGATTTGCTCCCTCGGTGCAAGTGTGCATTAGCGAAATCCACACGCTGCCTGCAGTAAAGGCTAATTGCGGTGCAACCGAGCTCCGATTGAATTAGCTGATTGTGGGGAAGATGCTACTGGCACTGCAGCTGAGCACCTCCCGCCGCGTAGCATAATCAGCAGTTCCCTCGGCAGTTGATGATGACTGGAGGATCCCTTCGTACCCAGAGTCGTCTCCAATTATGTTGTAGAATTTATGCGACGAGATCCCCCGGAATTGCCTTACGTCACGCTATCGCATGCAACTGCGTTCTCGTGTCACCTGGATCTCTATGGAAACGAACTGCACGGCGTTCAGTTGTTGCTGACAGCTCTCATTCATTTTTCCAGAACAGAACTGCGCCCCGTTGCAAGGGGATGCAGGGGAAAGGGGGTGGGGTTACAGAATTTACTCATCCGATTTTTTTTAAAGTGTAGAAGCGAAGTGCAATGCAGTTTTTAATGATGTAATGTTTTTACGTAAATTAGTAGGACAATATTGGCTATGTTCTGAGCTATTAGAGGAAATAAACTTCCATGTAACACCTTTTACATTGAGAAAAAGAACCCTTTTCTACACGCCATTCTCAAGGTTAAACGTACACAAGAACTTCATACATAAATCGTTTCTCGATTCATATAATGATGTTAGGGGCAAAATTCTGTAAAATTTATATTTTATTCGAGTTATAACTGTATTTATAATATGCTGTTACTCTATCATAAATTTTAACATTTTTTTTTAATGTTAACATTAACATTGTTGTTAACATTTGTGTGTATTATGAACATTATCTCTGTGTATATTATGTTCAACATAAATAGGACTTCGGTCCTGTGATGGACAAATAAATGAAAAGAAATTAAATATAGTAACGTGTTTCATCACTACAACTACAATCCCCTCCCGAAACATTTTTTTAAGCTACTGAAAAAAAATCGCTTATGTTATGCATGATTTGAGAGAAAATATTATGCACCCAAAACTGTTTTTGACCTGCTTTAGTGGAAGCAGGGCAGTGACGGATCAAGGTGGGTGCTATTGATGCTTCAGCATTAGGCCCATTCCTGAAATAGGCCCAGATGAAAACACGCGAGAATTTTCCGAAAGCTGAACAGTTTTCTTTTGCTATATTAACGTGAAAATAAATCTTAGAATGAAATTTGTAGCCCCAATTTCGGACGCCTAGACACAGCGTTACTTATTATACTACAGTTAACATTATTTTTTGCGCTGTGACGTAACTATAACGTCGTTGTGTTTATTGTTCACCGAAGATTTCAAATTAATGCTATCAATTTTACGTTAAACAGTTTACTTAGTAATTTACAAGTAATTTTTTGCAATATCTTGGTGATTGTTGCGACTTTATTATTGTTCGGTAAGTGCGACGTAGTAAATTTGTCACCTTGGAAGTTAGTTGTACAGAAAAAATCGACGGTATTTCATTGTTAGAGTTGACGAGCTGTATCTTTGCGGGTGGACCCTGCCCAAGCCCGGCTGCGCAGTAGCATGGGGGAGGAGCTACCGGCTGCGCGTCATTATCCTTGCGTTCTGTCCTTGTTATCGACCACCCAAAGGGCGAGTAGGTGGCAACTACATAAACGTAACTCTCTCACACTCTGCGCGGAGTAGCCAAGGGCACCCGCAAAGATACAGCTCGTCAACTCTAGATTTTGACGTGCAGCATCAGGTCCAATTTCGTCTTAATCCTGAGCATAGCTAACTAAAACTAAACCGCATGGTGAAACAGCTCTCTGAGGGCCAAGTCCAGGCTGTTGTGGGGTCGCTGTTTTTTAGCTTTCAAGATCTGAAGTTTGCGCTCCATTTGTCCCCACTATACTGAATCAGCATCGAAATTTAGGAGGCCGGGGACGGGGGGCTATCACCGGGAATCGGACCCTGGACCGCTCGCTTCAAAGGCGAGATCCATTTAGCTACGAGTGAGCCACAACATATCAAATTCTTCGTGCTCATGTTACAAACTCTAGTTCCCCAGAAATGAATTGTTCATTGGAGATGCTGTTATTATTCGTCCCCAATAATAATGTGTGGGATTGTTTGATAACACTTGTGTTTTTGTTATTTTACGTCGCTTTTATGCAACGTTTGCCTAATGTGACAGTGAGAATGAGTGTTGATTATATGAAACTGATGAAGGGACGCAAATCACCGACCTCCGTAGCGGAGTGGTTAACTTCGATGTTCGCAATAGTTTCGTTGCTACGTCAATCTATTAACCTACTCAAAATATCTAGACAACAGGGAAAGCAAGCCACACGAAAATTCACGTGAGTGCTCTAGAAGAAATTCTAAGCAGATGTAGTTTTTCAGATTTTGGTATTTCAAAAGCAGAGGCAATTTCGAAAACGACTTCACTGGCGTTGGCCGAAGATCCAGCCTAGCCGAAAGTCCATCAGCCACCTTGAAATACAGCCATGTACCCCGAATAACATTATGGACAACCTGTATACTGGGCGTATGAATTCTTTTGAAGCTCATTTCCATTTGTGTAAATATTTTATGCAAGTCAAATCCACCTTTTATCATAATTTATTGTGTTATTTGACACTGAGACCGAATTTACTGCGCGGAAATTACTTAAAACTACGAATTCTAGATATCCAAATACTTTTAACTCTCACTGTATAGATCCACCAACCCATCTGAAACCCTGGCGCTAGTGTTGCTGGTTACGCGAAGCCTGAAGTTCGCATATTTTCCGAGGTTTCAGAAAGCTTGGTGGATCTGTATACTCCGTGACAGAGTTTGACGACGTATTGGAGCAAGGGCACAATATCAACCCCCACGACACCCTCTGTTTTTCCAATGGGCGAAACTCAGAAGCTTTGTCTTTGGATAGTATAAACCTTTTGAGCAGGCCTCATCACCAGGAAGGTATCAACTCTGGCCCGGCACCTACCGACCTGTTGCTTGAGAGGAGTCAAGGCGGTTTCGAAACCTCAAGATTTATGCCTGTCGGTCGTGCAGGCATAAGGGAGAGATGAAGGTCGTCAAACCTTGTCACGGAGAATACATGATGAGAGAAGGAGGCCTCAGTCTTGCCTTTTTCGTCGCCGTGCTTTATGCTATACCAGCGATGAAGTACGGAGTAGCTTCGGTAAGAAATGAAGTCATTCCGTGGTGCCACCTGTCGGGATAATTTGACATTGTATTCCAGTTGAGTAGCCCGTCCGCATTGTGTTAACAGGGAGTGCTTTGGCTTCCATTGTTGAAGCGAGGAAACCTTGGAGATGCCAGCCTTATCTTCGTGTTAAGGTTGATCGCAGGCAAGGGCACAGGAAGCAGCTGAACAAATGCGGAGCAAATGCGTATCAAAACACTTACTGGAGCATGTTGGTAGGGGAGATTGCCACCCAGCGGGTCGGATTCTTCCAGGGGGAGGGGGAGCTCTCCCGGGTTGGCTGCATGCATTGTGCGTGTGCTGTGAATGCAGTCGGATCTTGGCAGTCTTCTCTTTTTCTGTTTTTTCCAAGTCTTGCTTCTCTTTCGGTGTACAACAAGCATTAATCATTTACACGCGGAGACTTGATCGGGGCTGATGGAGTACTTGCAGTGGTGCCAACTCAGAGAGGAAACTGCGGGTGAAGAATTGCGCGTAAAAGTTACAATAAGTATAAGCGTGAAGGAAAATCAAAAGGGATAACGGCAAAATACAAATTTACATTCATTTTTTAATTATTTTATTTAGTACCTTCAAATATGTAAATATATCAATTCACGTCATTTCATTTTCCTTGATGAAAGTTATTTAATTTCAGAATATTCCTCCTCCATTTCAACTTTTAGCTACAGAAAATACATTTTTTGTAATTGTGACGGATGTGACACTTCTGAGACATGACTTCAGAGCCTTCCTCAGTCTTTCAGAAAAGTCTGTGAAATGTATAGGTTTACTGAAACAATTTTATTTTACTTTCAGAAAGGAAACTTTACTCGACATTTAGATGCTTTTTGTTTCTAAAAATATTACTACATACTTTTCTTATAAACATTTTTTGCCTGTGACGGGTGTGACACCATGCACATTATTTACTTTGTAGGAATATGTAACAATGCAAAGGCTATGCAAGTTACCATTAATAGATTCTTCAAACTAAGGTTTGTTTCAGAAATGAAGTTGGATACTTAAGAGCTTAAGACATAGAAACAATCATTGAGAAGGTTAGAATGAAACTAGAATGGTCATGAAACTAAATCAAGTGTTAGAAACACATAAAAATCCACTTATACTATGAAAAGTAATAGTTTTGAAACAATATGTTATTTAGAAGCCACGAAACTAATGTTTGTATTAATAATTCCAAATTCTGCATAGTTTTCCCTTTAATTTCGCACATAATAAGTACTATTTTCAATAAAAATAAAATTAAACTTATTTGTCCACTTGCACATGCTCATAAACGTATTCATATTCATATTCTACAGCGTGTCCCGCTTATACGTATAATAAAAGAAGAATTCATAACTTCTAAACCAACTGTCAGAATGATGTGATTGTTGTTTCATTTTAAAAAATGACTCAGAATTTTTTTTTAGCAACACATTCTGTGGTAGTTGCGCTTGCGCAGTAGCCAGAATGTTTTGAAAACCGATATTATCAGTTCCTCAGTAGCCATTCGTCATGTGGTCACCACAAGAAAAGGTGTTTTGTGTTTTAACGTTGTCTGAAGTGAAGTCTGTGACACTTGTGCAGAGACGATTTCGTGCACGTTATGGTTTGGGTGCTAAAGAAGTAGTTCCATCGTACATTTAAATAAAGAAATAGGAAAAAGAGTTACGCGAAACCGGTTCATTTCTCAAATCTCGTTAGAGACTTCCTGGACGAGCATTTCAATGGAAAATGGATAGGAAAAGGTTTGAATTTTATTGAATGGCCCCCACGGTCACCAGACCTCACTGTGTGTGATTTTTTGTTGTGGGTGTGTGTTAAGGACAAAGTTTACTGTACACCGGTTAGAGATTTGCAGGACTTGCGTGAAAGAATTGTGGTTGCAGTAAGCAACATTACCCCGCACATGATTCAAAACGTGTGGCTTGAGGCTGACAACCGGTTTGACATTTTCCGTGCCACTAACGGAAGTGCGCTAGTTTCTTGATTTTTTTAAAAAAAATTCTGAGTTGTTACATGTTTGTACAAAGTTTGGACAAAATATATTGGTAAATAAAAAAGTTGTGATTTTTTTTTATTATACGTATAAGCGGGACACGCTTTCGTTTTCTTGTGGAACGTTAAGCCTACCTGCGTGGCGGAGTGGTTACCGCAGCGTGCTCCGACGCCAAAAGTACCTACCGCTCTCAGGGCATGCGTGTTCATTATTATTTTTCATTATATCATCACCCATCCTCATCATCGTGATTAGCCAAATGTAACAAAAAAGCGAAGTAAAATAAACCAAATCAATAAATCTTGTGAAACATGAAAAACTTTTGTGATATGTTCAACTGGATATTCTTTCACACACTGAAGCCATTGAATTGTCATTTGACTGTGTTCACTTTTCCAGTTTCCCCCTTCCTTTTCCCCGAGCATGCGCACTCAATATCAGAAAGTTGTAATGTTCCAAAAGAAAACGAGATATAGAATATTAACCCGTGACGCAACAGCTCGTGAGGGCCAGTGCCGCCCTCAGTCCCACACGGGATGTCTTGTGGTCAGCACGGCGAACCCCCAGTCGTTGTTGTAGATTTCCATGACCAGGTTACGCTCGTAGAGTCCAAATTTCCTCACGATGGTGGGAGCCCAAAGCACGACGCCTTAAACCGTATGACCACGGTGCGGGACAGATATACGTAGAATATTACTTTTTTAAAAAAAAGTCAAACCGGACCAGGTCTTCAAGGCACAGAAAAGGGCTCATCGTGACTGGGCCTACAGTTTAAAGTGGTATCCGGACCTCTATGTGGCTTCACCGGGTCTCGCATCCGAGACCACTTGATTACAAGGGGTAATAATGAAGTTGAACTGCTTAGATGCATATCGGTTTGTCGATTACGATATTTAGAGTATCGATTCTGATTTCGATACAACCTGTATCTCGTGCCAACGGCAGTGCAGTCCCCCGTTCGCTTCCCGCTCGAGTGACTTGTCACGTGCCTCGCTGTGACGGCGGCATGCAAAGCAGAAAAGAAACGTAATAACCCTTCGTTTGCATCCAGAAGGAAGTGAACCAGCGTCTGCCGTGGACATGTGCGTGATTCTCCGCCGTGTACTTAGTTCGGGCTGCGGCTTTTGTGCATACAACGTCCCAGCGCTGCAATTTAAGGATAATCGCACGTTCGGGAGGGATGTTCATCCGATTCAGCGATCAGTGAACGAAACGATGATATTATGTTTTGACGTCAAGCAGTCTGCCAGAGGTAAACCAACCCCCCAGAGGCTTTGCTTGCCCTTGAGAAAAAGAGTGTGTGCGTGGCTGTGGAATTTTCCACGCATTTTCCCATCGTACGCATCGGTTGCAGTAAATTGTTCCCGAATTGCTGACCACGCACAACAAGTCTGCTGGAAATTACTAGGAAACGAGACAATTTTTCCAAGAATCGTTCGAGGAACATGAATAAATGATAGCCCTTGAAATGCCGCCCACGTGCCAACCAAGAAGGTTTTTCTGCGCATGTAATATGCCTCTTTAAGCGATTTTGGTGCACCGAAATACATGCAGAAATGCATCAAAATATACTTTCATCAGCTGCATGCTCGGTGTGATGCACTAGGATACATCAATTGAGATCAGACAGTGTCATTTCAAAGAAACCAAAATTACGTGTTTACGTGTGTTATACGATACTCTAAGAATGCACCAACCTTGAATTGATGCATTGCGAGGTCTGTGTACGCAAGTAATATACTTTTGAGATGAACTAATAAAAAAGAGGAGGGGATCTGGCAACACAGGCACGTATCTAGAAATATATTTCAGGGGGTCCCGAACTAAATATATTTCTCGGAAATAATACTAATAATATAAATGTTTAAATTTAAATCATTATATTGAATTAATTAAAATAATATTAATTAAAAATGCTAATTATCAATATTGTATTGTTATTATTACATAAATAAGTGTAAAGACGGTGTAAGAAAAGAGATATAACAGCGCATATTTATGATCTAGCTTACGTGTAGTTAAAATAGCCAACATTTACATTAAATAAACTACCCTGGCAAGGAAATTAATGTGAAATAGATAAAGAATTGAATATGTATTAAATAAAAAGGATGGATGTTAGATCCAGTTGACGAAAAGTAAAGTTCCTGATATGTTATGCATATTATTGTAGCTAGTAGTTGGCATAAATATTCTTTGGCTCTGTCATTTAGACTCGTATGATCCCAATCTAATCCTTGTCTTCCAATAAGTTCGGTGGAAAGAAACAACCCTGAATTATACAAGAAATGCTAAAATAAAGTATGTTTTCATTATTTGATTGTATTACTTGGAAAGTCTTACGGAAGAAGGGGGGGCGGGTACGGACCCTCTGGAAGGTTTACAATGTCGTTCCATGGAGTCCGAGGAAGAGAAACTTCGCTTTTCTGTCACTTGTGGCGAATCGCGAAGATGAGGGTGAATGATGATGTGATGAAATTGATACCGGGATTCGATCCTGGGTCCCTTGGCGTCGTAGCGTGCTGTACTATAAGGGAAACTTAAGGTTGCGTGAAATTTAATGTTGTCACTGGGGTGGTAAGCCATAAGCATCATTACAATACAATACGGTTTATATTTCATGCAATTCTCGTTCTAAGTAATCATCACTGTGTTGTAAAGAGGTTTGTTTGTTTGTCATTCCTCCCCTCCAGTTGCTGAAAGGAGGACTGCACCTCATTTCCATGCCAGCCACGGATATCTCTCATAACCTATTCATGACATGGACGAAGGAATTTGATTGTCTGGAGGAAGGCGCTGTTGCCTTGCGCGACCGAGGAGATAGCTTCAGCAAGCCTCAACTTGCAATTCTCACCTTTTTAAATCAAACTTCAACTTTATCTGTCGGTGGGTATTAATCTTGCACACACCTTTAAAAAAAAAGTGCCGTCACCAATTTCTAAAAAATCGAAGTTCATAATGAAACTCCACCTCCATGCAAGCGCTGATCAACGGTGAGGGCCATAGGGGCGATTGCCCCTCTCAACTGCCAGTTCTTTTTCTATTATGTACAATATTTCTTAAGACTTAAATATTCTGTATGATCGCCAAGTTCAACAGATTCGAGAATATCGTTCAGTTTGATAGGCTAATCGAAACTGGACCTACAGCTTAAATTTAGATGCGAACAACTGTGCAATATGCCTCAAAAATTGATCGAACCGAAGACCCTTCGGAAGAATTGATTTTTGTATTATTTTCTCTTAAGCTTTACTGCTCATATCAGATCGTTCAGTTTACCTTGGCAACAGTGGCGTATCCAGAAATTACACTTGCGAGGGGCTATTTTCCCGCGGAAGTCCATTCTAACCAATATTTACATAGCTGTTACTTGTACATAAACAATATATAGGAACTACCCCGTGGTATACAGGGAATTACGCGCACAGCTGAAATAAGGGTACTGGGTCAGAATCTTTGACAAGTAAAGGATTTTCATTATTTAATTCCATCATTATTATATCTTTCCATTACCGTCATAAACCTAATTAGTAATTACATAAAGATGTGAATAGAAATGTGGAAACAAGGAACTCTCCTATAGAATCATGTCGCACCTGTTGATCCAGGAAAATGTAAGAATATGCAAAAAGCATTACTGTCGTTAATTACTTATTTTGTAATTTTGATTTAGATTGCATATTCTCACCAGACATCCTAAATACAGGCTTGGGAACAAATAATTAATAATAATAATAATAATTCGATATTACAATCTTTATAAAATATTCATAATTATAATCTATAATGATTACACCAATTAAACAAAGGAGAGCTTACCTTATGTACCTTCTGATGTACAAATGAAATATAAATTAAATATAATTATAACACGTTTTTTATGCACTTTATGCGAAATATATGAAATTCACACATGTTAAGCCTACGGTACACGGAAACGCAGACCTGGGATAAAGAAATAAAAATTACAAATTTTCCGATTTTTGCTATCTGCCATCTTTTTTCAGTAGTAGTCATGATAATTTTTCCACCTCCTTCTTTATTGATATTTTTTTTCCAGAATGAAATACAGGCTGACATAATTTTTACAAAGTTTTATAATAACAAATTTGAATGGTTTTTGACAATATTGTCTGATTTTATCTTATTGTTGAATAATTCGAAAGCAAAATAGATTTTAAAAAAAAATCGCTACTATGTTGAGATATGGTTTGCTGTGGTCAACAATAGATAGCTCTGAACTTATGAGTACTTTTTATCATTTTTCTTTATTGTTTCTGAATGTTCTACTGTGGTAGAAATAAGTTAATATCTTGGTCTTTTTTATAGAATTTAGGGCTTTATTTAAAATTGAGAAGATAATCACGTGTAAGAAGATAACAAAGTTTAATTTCTAATTGCCATAAAGAAAAATGTACGTAATTGCCTTTTATAGAAGTGTAAGAATATTTTTTTCTTGCCAAGTGGTTCCCATATCAAGATCATTTGCATGATATTGATGGAAAAACTAGTCCAAGCTTTTGGTTTGGGATCGGCCCCCATCGCCCTCCCCGTGGATCTGCGCCTGCTTGGCAATGGGAGGAATAATGACAACAACATACAATAACCATCTATTGCAGCCCTGGAGTCTACTTTTGCAAAATGATACTTTGATCTTCAAAATATGGAAGTTAGCTTGGTTCCTGTTTACAGTATTATATATTGTTCATGTAAAAAAGTGCTAGTGTAGGTTAGAATTGATTCTCGGCGAGGTGAGGTGAGGCACCAGAGTTAAATTCGCCACTAAATAAGAAGAGATTATGCCACCGGTGTCCCTTCCTAGTTTTGCACAGCTTTAAAAGAAAGTAAGTAAGAAAGATTGGATTGGATTGGATTGATTTGGTGTTTTAAGTCCACTTTATGCACAGTAAGGCTAATCGGGACTGGACCTACAGTTTAAAGTGGGATCCGAACCACTTGTGCCTCCACCGGGTATCGAACCCGGAACCCCTGTAAGTAAGAAAGAAAGCAAAAATGGTACCATCACCAATGGATTGTAGCGAGACCAAACGAGACGATAATTTTCAGAGGCTTGTCCCTTTTTACCGAGTTTTAGATATCTGATTTGTTCTCGGTCCTGTCTCGTTTCCATCTCGATCTCGAAGGTGGTCAGAGCGTAGATGAACCGGCGCCTCGTTTCGACGCTACAAACCCTCGAAAAACGTTTCATCCGAACTTTCGCAACCAAACTGCACAAATTCACAGATAAGCACCATTGAAATTAGTGTTGAATTACGTTTTTTAAAGATATAACATCTCTCTCTCTCTGTGTTTGTGTGTGTGTGTGTGTGTGTGTGTGTATACATACAGTTTCCCCAATGTAAGCCCATGGTGGTTCGGATCCCACTTTAAACTGTAGGTCCAGTCTCGATTATCCTATCTGTGCATAAAGTGGACTTTATTCACAGATATCATGCTGACATAAACATATCATACCAATATGTTAACATGGAGCCTTCTTATATTGTACTACAATTACTGATACCTTAGATAGCACAATGCCACACAAGAATATTTCCACATTTAATAAGTTATATTTGAAGTTCGTATTATTTCACCAAGTTTTTTTTATTTATTTATTACTGTAGCATTTTTGTACAGTCGTCGGCAATAGAAATGGGACACGTAGATCCTGAAATACTCGCTTCCCTGCAAGGCCTTATGGGTGTTACCGTAGAGTTAGGCAACACACATAACGCCTGCAGAGAAGCGAGTACAGCCCACCGCTCAGGAGAAGATCCCTGACGGAAGTCAAGTGACGTAGCGGCAGGCGACTTCACTATAAGGGTTGGGGGAGTGCACCCTTGGTCAGAAACAAGCGCTGTGGTCTCGCTGTAAGCTTCAAGGCTTGATTCACATCTACGCTCAAATCACTCTCCGCGCACGGTCAGGGGGTATCCACATTCTTCTATTCGAACGTTTCCGACACAACACGCTAAATAATGTACAACTACCGTACCTCTTACAACACCACGAAAACCACGCAAAATCCCTCAAAAAATCACAATTAAACACCCGCGCAGGAACACTTCCACAACAACGACAATGACCGCAGCGGAAGACTTCCTTCTACCCCTAAAATCTGCAAATAGACCGGTCTTCCCCTGTCCCTCTGCACGCCCTCTCCCCTCATTTGGAGATCTTCTCGTGAGCGGTGAGCTGTATATCGGGATCTACGTGTCTCATTTTTCATGCTGGTGACTATACATGCAGACTAAATTTTTAGTTTGAGAAAGTAGATGTTGAATTCTAAAAGAGGCGGATTTTTTGTTTGTAGAGTGGAATTTTTAGTTTTTGTAAAAAAAAATGCACAAAAAGAATCTTTATTTCTTTAAAAAATTAGTTCGAACTTCGATGGGGATGTCCTTTCATTTGAAAGTCAGCCAGGAACAGCACTGCTCGTGGGTCACAACCCTCGCAGAGGACCCGACCGGAGCAGGATGTTTAGGGAGCGTCACGCGAAGGTGACAGCGGCGCTCGCTAACGAGGAACACGTGGTTCTCGCAAGAGGAATGGCGGTCAAGGGCATTCTGGTTCCTTTCTTCTGTGACAAACTTTCGCTGCTCGTCCACAGCACGTAAAAAAATAAGGAGGGCAGGCCGTTTCCTCAATTTTTCCAGCATCGTTTGCCATAAATCTGCCCAAAAAGCTTTAAAAGGCACGTTCCGTCTCTTCCTCTAGTTCTGGCATGTGGTGTCGATCCCTGAAACCCTACTTCAGAGTTTGGGCAGGGGAATTTCCCTAACCGTAGGGAAACTTTGATGCAAATTTGAGGTAAAGGAGGTAAAAATTCTTAGAAATTTTTGCAGCATTGCCACATAAACGGAATTTTCCCTCTCTGCAGGAAAATTAGGGCAAGATTATATGTGAAAAGGAAAAGAGATTTATTTTTTATGAACAGCAACAAACCTGTAAGGGAATTAGCTAACCAACTAACTCTCTACCCTTCCAAAACCCCGAAGGTTTGTGGCTGCAGCAACAGAAGCCTTCCATCTGTCCCTATCCTGGGCAAGATCAATTCAATCTTTTCCATCCTACCGATTTCCTTTAGATCCATCTCAACGTTATCCCTCCATCTCTGTCTTGGCCTTTCTGCATGTCTGTTACCATCAGGTTTCCCAACAAGAATCCTCTTCTTTCCTCACCCATTCGTGCTTTTCCCATTAACATTTTCATACTTCACACCCTTTTTGCATTGAGAACAATTGGGAATCATTGATCTTGTTTATTCATCCTTCATTAATTTTACATAATGTTCTACACTTTACTATCGAAGTGTAAAGAAACTAATGTCGAAGAAATAGAAGAATGTATATACACAATACATGTATTGTGGAGAGGAGAGATGAGTACAGGGTACAGGCCGTGGAGACAAAACTGAGATGGAAGAGACAGATAAGAAATGGGGAGATTGGATAGAGATTGAATCGTAAAACTGAAGTACAGGTCGATCCCGGGTTTCGGCACCCTATAACGATTAAAGCATATTATATAACAACACCGATTTATATAATACGCTTTTATCGTTGTAACTGGCTGTTGAGGTGGTTCAGTCAAATGGACAGGATAGGACCATAAAGACCAGAAAAGATATAAGAAGTGAAAAAGACACATTCCAATTTCTACTAGGTAGATAGAGTAGGTAATGGAGAGCCTGAGAAACGAGCAGGAAATAGAGGTGTGGTTGAACAGAGGAAGATGTTGGCAAGAGGAGATGGGAAACAAGAGTACAGGACTGGGACATACAGGAGGGGCCTGACTTCCATGTCGACCCAACCAGAAGCTGGCGACGGTGATGAATGCCGATCAAGATAATCAAGTAGGCCTAAAAGCTAAAATCAAGCAAGAAAGAGAATATCAAGATTTCGTTATTGTTCTTTGAATAAAATGCAACGCGCCAATCTGCTGTATTTCTTAGTTGCTCGAGGTTTGATTGATTTCATTAGATTCAGCCACTCTACTGAACAGTGGCGTACGCAAGGAGGGGTGTTACTGGGTTTAAACCCCCCCTTGAGCTTTTGAAATATTATGGAAAATTCTGTAGAAAAAAAATTAAAAATGGCTAATTTATCACAGTCAAAGATCTGCGACAGTAATAATAATAATAACAATTTGAATTATTATTCCCATGCAGCATTAAGAAAAACACAACATTCCAAACACAATCTAAGCGGCAGCAAAGTTCAATTTTGCATTTTTTTTTGCAAAAAGTCGCGCAGTGACTCTCGTGAGAATTGTGAAAATTCCTTGCTTCGTCGCAGTGTGCCGACCTTATTGCAAAAGTTCTTCCAGGTACTGATTTCACATTCCCTTGTGAACTCTCAACTGATGCTGAGTCTACATCCACATCATTAAATAATGTTGAAGAAGTGCTTTGTGAATCACCTAGAAGTGATAAATGTGTTGGAATGTCTATAAACTTACTTTTCAACGAAAACATAGACTCAGTGGAATTTAGCAACATGTATTCTCGCGCTTCATCATCATCCTGGGCGAGTTCCATAGGTAAAGGTAATGTAAATTCCCCCGTCCATATAGCACCGTGCCATGAAGGCACACGTAGTGGTGTGGTGGGCCCCAAAGATTCTCGACCTCGAACTATTTTGCAGGTGATGTGATCAGCACCATGCTCCGACAGCCTTCATCCCCCAGGGTTGCTCTCAGGTACCCATTGCTATGAGGCTGGGTGCGGAGACAAGGCTGGATAAATTCCAACCAATTCCGGGAATCGAACCCAGATATCCCACGAAGTTGTCAGACTAGACCAGCGCGGCTCCTTGAATGAGAGTAGGTGAAATGGGCGATTCTGGGCCTGCCCTTTGACCTACTTTTTATTTTACGACGTTTTACGCACTAAACTAACCTACAATGAGAGAAAAAATAGACAGAAAAAACTCTGACATCACTTTTTAAACTATTTTTTATACTAACTCGTTTTTTTTACCTACATTTGAAATGACTTATGACATTTTCCTATAAGGCTACCTCTCTCTTACTGTAAGGCCCCCCCCCCCTCCCCTCAGCGTAATCTACCACGACCTACTAATAGGCTTCTGCTCTCAGCGTAAACCGTTTTACGGACTAAACTAACCTACAATGAGAGAAAATTAGGCAGAAGAAAAGCTCTGGCATTAGTTTTTAAGCTATTTTTTTATCTTCTACAAATCTTGCTCTTATGCTACCTCGCCTTTTGACCTATATTTGAAATGACTTACGACATTTTCCTATAAGGCTGCCTCTCTCTTACTGTAAGGCCCCCCTCAGTGTAATCTACTACAACCTGCTAATAGGCTTTTGCTCTCAGCGTAATCCGTTTTATGGGCTAAACTAACCTACAATGAGAGAAAATTAGGCAGAAGAAAAGCTCTGGCATCAGTTTTTAAGCTATTTTTTTACCTCCTGTAAATTTTGCTAACATCGTCCTTTGACCTACATTTGAAATGACTTACGACATTTTCCTATAAGGCTGTCTCCTCTTACTGTAAGCTCCCCCTCAGTGTAATCTACTACAACCTGCTAATAGGCTTTTGCTCTCAGCGTAATCCGTTTTTTACACACTAAACTAACCTACAATGAGAGAAAATTAGACAGAAGAGAAGCTCTGGTATTATTTTTTAAGCTATTTTTTTACCTTCTGCAAATTTTGCTTTTATACTACCTTGCTTTTTGACCTACATTTGAAATGACTTACGACATTTTCCTATAAGGCTGCCTCCTCTTACTGTAAGGTCCCTCAGTGTAATCTACCACGACCTTGCACTCTCAGCGTAATCTGCCACGATGTTTTGTTTTTAAAACTCTCAGGTGTGATCTTCTACAATGTGTGTGTGTGTGTGATAATCAAAATTTATTTTTGTTAAGGAAATCCCTGGCCCCCAAAAAAAGAAAATATCCCGCCAGGGGTGCGTGGTGCCCAACACAGTTCTAATGGCCACGGCTAACAAAGCCATGCTTTTGTAGAGTTTCATGGGTTCTTTTTTTTAAACTCCCCCATGACTCCCTACAGAGGACCTCCGTGTGTAATGTGTGTGTTTTATGATTGAAGCGAAGAAAAATTTTTGGTTAAGAATGGAATGTGTAAGAACTAAAAAAGTTTCCGTAGGGGGTGCAGCATCTGAAAGAAATAAAAAAATATCCTCAAAATAGTGTACATAATATGATAGAAAAATATAAAAAAAAGTGTGAATGCAAAAATTAGTGTGAATGATTGTTTTTTTTTAAAAAAAATGATAGAAAAATATAAAAAAAGTGTGAATGCAAAAATAAGTGTGAATAATTGTTTTTTTTTTTAAAAAAAAGTGGTGCAAGAAATAATACGTACTTTTTTGATGAAGAAGTCTAATGGTGCGAGCAGGTTTCTTCCTCGTCATGGTATCCCCATTCTCGGGTGTGGATGTTGCAGTCCAGTAGCTTTAATTTGGTGTCGTGGGGATCAAGCGCCACTTTGTTGATCGTGGATGTACGCAACTGGTCGATGGTGCTCGTGATCCGATGTTCGGTCATGCGTTTGATTTTTTTGTCAAACAAGCACGACTTGTAATCTTCTACGGTTAGTTTGTTTGTGCTTGAACGCCCCACCCCCTTTGCCTTTTTTATTTCGCTCTCATCCTGAACTTTGATGGCGTACATTTTCGCTCGAAGACCAGCAAACTCTGCGATGATGCGGCCGTTGACTTCATCCTTCATCTTCCCGATCGTCATTTTCTGGCCGTCGTCGAAGAGAGCGTGATCTTTCGGATAATTGGAGAAATCGAAATGTTGGCTCATGCTTTTGAGATCTTCGTATAGATCATCGGTGCGGATGTTGTACACGAAGCTGTCTGTGTCTGTGTATGCCACCTCGATCGCCTCTCCATAGCGTGGTTTCATGACGTCGTAGTGAAACTTGTACATGGCCAGCTTCGACAACTCGAGGATCGCGACTCCCACGGCGATTGGTGTGTCGAATGTTATGTTCCTGAGAGCACGTTCGATCAATACCAACGTGTTGCTTAGTATTGTGAAGTTCTTGTACGTGGGCTGAGCGACGAGCTTGTTTATTTTCTTCGGGTCGGAGACCAAGTTGATATTTCTTCTTTTCCTGGCATCTTCCATGCTCTTGCCGTAGATACTATTGTTCATCAATTTGTATAGGTCTTTGTCTGCGGAAGAAGAAGCTGATGCTCGACGTTGAGTGTTGCCGTCGATATAGGGTGCTAGCCACCTGGTCTGTTTAAACTTCAATCCCGAGTGCACACGCTTCAAAACCAATCCATGCTGGAGGTAGAATTGTAGGAGACGATAATGCACCACGTAATTTTTTTTGCTCTTGAAGGTGAGCATCAGCTTTTTCTTCGGAGCCGTTTCCATTACAGGTGCCATCGCAAATCCATGGTGTTCTTGATGAAGCGATGCAGGATATTCCAAATCTACTTTCAGGAAACATCCATTTTCATGATCTTCGCTCCATTCTAAACAATTTTGAAGTTCCTGCTCGCTCATCCATTCGTATTCTCCGATGGGCAGAGGCTCGGACATGGCATAACCATACAGGTTGTTCATGTCCCAGTATGCCAAGAAGTTTGTCGGTTTCCCTGCATCGAAATCGGCAACATATGGATTGTTGGCTTTGACGTATCGAAGGGGACACTGGACGATTCCACCACGTTTTGCCTCTTCGACAAACAAAAGTTGATTGACGTCCTTGATGAGTTCTATCTTCACCTTCGTGGATTTTAACATCGCCTGCCAAGAATAACCCGGTGTGGTGTAGCTGAAAGCGGGGTCCAAACCATATGCTGCCATTCCTCTCGAGCGATGGAGATGAAAACGGTCGCTCAATAGCGTAACATCCAGTTTCAGATACAGATCGTGATAGTCGGCCATGGTTTGACAAGAGAATGTAGACCAGACGAGCTGAGCATGATGGTAGTCCTCTTCGGTACAACAGGTGTCGCTAAGACGACTGTAGAATGCTTCTCTCGGTGGTAACGATGTTTCTGAGAATTTGGAAGCATCCGTCATGTATTCGTAGGGGTAAACACCCTTGCGTCTCAACAGTGCTAAATGTTGGTCGCCAAAACATTTCCTTGTGGCAACCAAATCATTGTCGGTGAGTTGAGACACAAGTGTTGCCAAACTCGAAGACAGAAAGTTGTAGGAGTCCAAGAAGCGAATTTCTACGTGATTGCCATTTCCAACGTCCACCATCTTGCTGAATGAAATGAATTTCTCGTTGGTGCGAGCTATGACGCTAATGGGTTGAGCGTCGCATCCCATCTCCTTTATGAAGATTTTGGCGTCGTAGCCCTCCAAATTGTGAATGAATACAGGAATAAAATTTGGTTTTTTGATTTGTATATTACAGTTGTTACACAGGGGGGCCACATATTTTCCCGTGTGATGGTTATGGTGGCGAACTTTGAAATTTTCGAGGGCGAAGTTACATTTGCACACACTGAGAGGCAAGGTTGTATGCTTCCTTCTCTTCCTGGGTAAGAGGCTCCATTGGTTTGTCTTCTCTTAGTAGAGGAGCGAATTGTATGGCCATCTGTTTCAAGGTTTGAACGAATTTTTGTGGAGCATCATTGCCACGATGTAAAATAACATTGCCTGTGTTGTTGACCATCAATCCAAAAGCGCAGGCTTCGTGATGTAGAATTTCGGTAGTGCTCGATATGCTGGGATTCGGTTCGCAGATGGCGAGTGGAAGTTGGAAACTTTCAAAGTCGGCACATATCACCAAGGGATGCCAGAGTAACGCCTTGTAGTTGGAAAATATCATGTCATGAGAAGGCATTTTGATAGCCGTAGCCGGATGTTTACTACACATTTCATAATGATCTTGGAGTTCTTCATCAGCATTCTTTTTTCCTCGACCGTAGAATATACTCAGGCATCTGTCGCATACTTGAATTTTATGTTGATGTGTGGTAATTTGACTTCTTGTTAATTTTGGAAGATTCTGAATTAGACAATAATGATAATTATCATCATCTTCGATCAGAAGTAATCTGATGACACGATTACTTTTAATGTTGCTATGTCTGAGAACGTAGATGGTGTTGTTTTTGTCTAATCCGAAGATGTGTACTGCTATACTTTCGTTTTTATCTGTCTTGTACTGTGCCTCAAATTTACTAATGTCTCGTAGATTTACAGGGTAATTAATACCAGCCATAGGTTTTTCAAATTCTGAGAGATATTCTGGCTTGTTGTAGTGGTATAAACGATGTTTGTGATCATTGACTGGGTGATGATCGGCAATGATGCACCACAAAAAGCATCTGTTATCCTCATTTTGAATGTTGATGATTGCTTTCTTATTGGCTATTTTCAGGGGCAATTTGATGTAGCTGGATCCTCCCATCGGGTTGTATCGTGCCACCTTCAAAGTTAAAGTGTGAGGCGAACCGCAAAGTGTCCAACCCGATCCACGTTGTTCGAAAGTCTCGTGCTTGTTCAACAAAGCGTCAAACATCTGGTTGCAAATGGCATCCACCTCATCGACGTTGGCGACGTGGAGACTCTTTACACCAGTGTAATGATGGAAAGTTTCTCGCTCTTTTTTCACGTTTTCGTAAATGACGGAAACGATGAGGTGGATTTTCAACGAGCTTTGCAACAAAGCTTCGGTGATAGACGAAATTAACTTGCTTTTGACCGAGCGAAAAAAGATGTTTAGATCAGATGTTTCTTCAGATTGGAAAGTCTCCTTGGTTAAAATATTTCGAATACTTTCGCCGGCACTCTTCTGCTTCTTTCGTGGCGCTTGATCTCCATCATCGAGCTCTCTCTTACTTGATCCTTCCCCATGCACATTCTTCCGATGTCTACCCAAGTGAGAGATGGATATATATTTCCCACAGTGGTCACATGCGCGTTTCGCTTCCTTCTTCTCCATTCTTTTGCTAAGAAAAAAAATGAAGTTACTAAATTGCACACATTTTTTTGTGGTGTTATTTATATTAGACCCCAAAAACCATAAATGATCTACCATAGATAAAGTTACTATTTGTGGTGTTGTTTATATTAGACCTCCAAGCATAAATGATCTACCATAGATGAAGTTACTATTTGTGGTGTTATTTATATTAGACCCCCAAGCATAAACAATCTACCATAGATGAAGTTACTATTTGTGGTGTTGTTTGTATTAGATATGTTCTCAATTTTTTCTTAAATAACCGGCATGAATCTTTTTGGTTTCCGAAAGCAAACAAACATGGAGACTGTACACCGCACGACGACAGATCTACCTTCCATGTTAACTAAACTCAACGGTCTACTAATTGTTCACCTCAATAGTATCTGGACGAAACTGAATGATGATGTGGGAAAGATGTTTTACGTCTTCAATAACAATTTACGTTTCTACGAAATTCCGATCGGTGGGAAACTTCAAATCACCGTGAATCCGGAAAACGTAGGCGAAATCAAAATTTCTACCGGCAAGAACATTTTTCGAATCAAGCACGACAAGATGCTTTCTAACATTACGTACGATGTTTCTGCAGGAGATTATCTTTACGTTCAACTCCTAGGAGATTACGATAAACTCATTCCTCTCTTCGTAGAATTACGAATCGTGTATCCTATTATAAATAACCGTTAACCAAAAATGCCTAACGATATTTTCGGCAACACCAAGCGTGTAGACCACGCAGAAGAGATTCTCATGCTCGACGTCCGAATTAAAAAGTTGAGGAGCGATTTGATCGCTTTGCAGGAGACCTTAAACAAAAGTTTAGAGTCGGAAATCGCTACGCTCCAAACGCAATGTCTCGACCCCATTCTGAAAATCGATTCCGAACTGAAAACGCTCATAAAAAATTATGTCGACGTACCTTCTTACGACAGCGTTCAAAATATACAGTTGAGCGTGGATTCGCTTCAAAATGATTTGGCCAAATTACAACAATTTCAATCGAAAAATGAAGATTTGGAAAAATTAAAACTCGAAATCGAAGAACGAACTTCCGCAATTGAAAAGAATTTCTCTGAACTTCAAACCGTCGTGAAGGATATTGATGTAGAACGCTTGCACGTCGTCGTTTCCAAATTACAAGAAGAATTCGCCAGCACGTTGGAAGAAATTAAATCCAAGTTACAGACTTTGGAAGATACAATGACGAACCTACCATCGTCAGACGAATTGCAGGTCATCGGCAAAAGCGTTGCGAACATAAAAATTCAATTGGAGGCTTATCAAGATTTCGAACACATTCAAACCACCATCGCTACGCTTCAGGCGTCTCTGGAGTTGATCAACGAAGAAATTAAAAATATTCACGCTGAAGCGAGCGCGTTGACGAGCATTCAGGACACGTTAATCACGGTTCAGCAGAAGATCGAATATTTAGAAAATTTGAACGTCGAATCCAATCTTGCTCATTTTCATCACGTACTCGACAACATACAGGGTGATTTGGAATCGTTACGGACGAGCGTACCTTCGAGCGAAGATTTGGAAAAATTGAAAACGGCCGTGACGGCACTATCCGAATCGAGCGACATCAAAAGTTCGTTGAGCGATCTCGAGAGTAGGGTGGCCAATCTCCCCACCTCCAAAGAATTACATGCTTTGAAAAGGAACATATCACGTATGCTGAAACGACTGGAAACGGAAACGGCGAACGTGGAACAGATTCGAGACGAACTTGCTTCGCTGGTGTCGACGCTGCCCACTTCGCAGAGCGTCGCCGATCTTCACACGCAGTTTACCGAGATGCGAAGCATCGTGAACGATCTTACCGAGAAAAGTTCCAAATTGAATCAAGTCGAGAACCTTCAGAGTATTGTAGTCAACATCAAAAATCAAGTTGGAGTGCTGGAATCCACGCAGGAATCGACGCTGGCCTCTTTCGGTGCCAAGTTGCAAGAACTCAACGAAAACTACAAGCAGTTGAACGTGGAAGTGAAAATCAAACCCTCATTTTCTACAGTAACGGATACTATAGTCGAGCATTTGTTGCCCGTACAAAATACACTGGGACAGCTTCACAGCAACCTCGTTAGCGTCGATACTAAATTCGCCAAACTGCATTCTCTGCAAGCCATCGAAATCAACAGCGTACCCAATCAACAGAGAATCTCCACGTTCGTCGAAGGTAACAAACTGTACATGTTGCATCCTTATCATCCGTACTACAAGTTTCTCCTCGATGGCACGATTCAGATAAACGAATTTTCGTACTGGTCTCACGGCAGAAAAGCTAGCGCTCCCACCATGACCTTGATATCGAATCGTGGTGTCCAGAAAGCAGGAAACATTCCTCTGGCACGTTGGAACGAAACGCGCAACGTATATGAAATACACGAAGACGAAGATCTTACCGTTTTCGACGTGAGTGCGGGCGATAAGCTGATCGTTCAAAACACAGGTGAGGTGCCACCCTCTTTGAATCCCATCACGCTGGTGCTTCTCTTCAAACGTAATCTCTAAAAAATGTCTAGGCAAGCCATCGTCCAAGAATTGCATAAACCTGCACGCCGCAACTACGAACGTTTGGCGGTGGTGACCAAGGGCATCGATGACCTCTGGCAAAGTGACCTCGTGGAGATGAGCAGCGGCAATCTAAAAAACGTACATAAATTGAACAAGGGCAACAAGTACCTCCTCACAGTCATAGACACATTTTCGAAATTCGCATGGGCTCTACCTTTGAAGGCGAAAACGGGAACATGCGTCACGGAAGCATTCAAGACAATTTTTCGCGAAAGCGGCGGCAGACGACCACGGTTTTTGCAAACAGACAACGGTAAAGAATTTTACAATGCCGTATTCCAAAAGTTTATTCAAAAACATGACATTCGACATTATTCGACCTTCACTCACATCAAAGCCAGCATCGTGGAAAGATTTAATCGAACCTTGAAAACACACATGTGGAAACGCTTCACGCTTCGGGGAAATTACAAATGGGTCGACATTCTGCCGGAACTCGTCGATACCTATAATGATACGGTACACAGAACGATAGGCATGAAGCCAGCTGACGTTACCAAGTCCGACGAGCAGCGTTTAATTTCTACAGTTTACTGTCCAAAGTACACTCCCACGACAAAAAAACCTAAATACAAAATTGGAGACCAGGTGAGGAGGGTCAGTAAATTGAAGCGAACGTTCGACAGGGGTTTCACACGAAACTGGAGCACGGAACTTTTTACCGTGGTTCGAGTTCTACCCGGAAACCGTCACACGTATATAATAAAGGACAGTGGCGGTGAAATTTTATTGGGACGCTTCTACGAGGAGGAACTCTCTAAAACGAAATACCCCGACACGTACCTTATCGAAAAAGTTTTGCGTAAGAGAGGCGACAAACTTTTGGTGAAATGGCTGGGACTTAGGGACACGAGTTGGATCGATTCAAACGAAGTGATTCTATGAGTGCGTGGAATGTCGTGAAACGTCTACCTGATTCGGAAAATCGAAAGAAGAAAAGGAACGGCGAGTTGCTCCCCGACAGCATCCGCTGCCTGATCGTAGGTCCTTCGGGGTGTGGGAAAACGACACTGCTCGTGGACAATTTTCTCCTCGCACCGAATTGGTTAGATTGGAAGAACAGGCACCTGTACGTGTTCTCGAAAAGTTTGGAGCAATCCAAATACCAGCAACTGATGAAACTGTACGATGGTCTGGACATTGCAATGTTCTCTTCGGAAATAAAACCACTCGACGATTGTCGTGAAAATTCAGTTGTTGTGTTCGACGATGTCATCCTGGAAAATCAAAATGAAATTCGCAACTTTTTCACGCAAGGTCGTCACAAAGGAATGGATTGCTTCTTCCTAGCTCAAACGTTTTCCAAAATTCCAAAACAGTTAGTACGCGACAATGCTAATTTCATATGTTTGTTTCGTCAAGATCACACCAACCTCAAGCACGCGTACGATGACTACGTAGGCGGAGACATGAACTACAATCAATTTTCGGAACGCTGCTGCTCCCACTGTTGGAACAGTGACGATTTCGGATTCGCGACGATCGACATGACGAGGAAACCCAACGAGGGAAAATACAGAAACAAAATCAACGACTTTCTAAACGTTGCAACGTTGTAAGAAACGACGTGTATAAATAACGTTATGACGAAACGAAAATCGAAGACGAAAATCGAAGACGAAAATCTCAAGCTTCGCGATTACCTCGCGAAACGCTTCAAAGGTTGGAAATCCGAGAATCGCGGATTCTACGAAGAGAAGAAACGTCAAGATAAACCTGTGATCGACGCCATCAGCGATCTAGGTAAAGAAATTAAAGGCGTCACGGAACAAAATAAAAATTTGATCAACGAACTTGTACCACTTGCAGCTAAAAGTTACACCGTACCCACGCCCATTTCGAGCATTCCTTCGACGCCGTTCGAACTGAAGGACGTACCGGCACGACGTCGAGCCATAGGTAGCACGTCCTCGTCTTTGGATAAGATCGAGTTGGGACCTTTGGCGCGAGACTACCTGAGCACGGGGAAATTCGACAAGGATGAAGTGTTCGGATTGTATCCGAGCATGGAGAGCAACGAAGACGGCGGTGTGGTTTGGAAGATTGGAAAATCGAAGGTGACCTTCGAAGGCAACGACATTAAGGTTAATTTAGGCGAGAAGGATAGTTGGAATAGGTATCCGGGTACGGTGGGACTGTGGGAACTCGTTGCCAAAAAGCAGCCGAAAGATTACACCGACGAAGATTACCAGAGTTACAAGGAAATTTTGATCATGACGGATGCCTTGTACCAGAACAACGACGCCTCGCAGAATAGGGTGAAATCGAGCAGCGGTGAGAAGTACAGAAATCTCATCAAACCGATTTGGAACCAGGTCAAAACAGGCAGCGGCGTCAAACTCTACAACACCCTGCCCAAAGAGTTTGTGTGGGTGGACGACGTGCGCAAGCTCATAGACAGGTTGTTGGTTATTGCAGGAGAGGAGAATGCAGGCAATCGTAATTTCTACAACGAGAAGGTAGGAATTGTGGACATGATCAGCACAAAACCTTCCAACTTCATCGTGAACGACGACAAGGGCATAGGTTACCTCATTAAAATTATCAACACGCTGCCTCCGAGATTCTGGAACGTTGCCGAAGGAAAGGGACTCGTGAACGACATCATCAACAAGTTACCTTTCGAGATGCATTTACCCGGCTACCAGTACTGCGGACCGGGTACCAAACTCGAGAAAAGATTGGAGAGAGGAGACAAGTGTGTGAATCCGTTGGACGCCGCATGCAAAGATCACGACATCGCCTACAACACCACTCGCACCGATCTGGATGCACGTCACGAAGCAGACAGAAAGTTAGAGCACGCAGCTTTCGAAAGATTCGTTAGCAGAGACGCTTCGCTGGGAGAAAGAGTTGCAGCACTGGGCACCACCATCGCCATGAACACGAAACAAAAATTTGGATGGGGTGTGTAGAAATAAAAAAATTTCTCGAACCGTGAAAAAAATTTCTTCGGTATATAAATAACACTACGTAAAAAAAAAAAAAAAACTCCAGTTGTGTTTGTCATCTTATAAAAAAATGAGTAAACAATCACTAGACGCCCAAGCATTAAAACAAATGCTAAATTCATCAGTCGAATATGTAAAAATTCAGGAATTGGAAGTGGACAAACCTTACACGATAACTTCCGGTTCAATTGTTTCTACCCAGTATGGTCCCAAGGCGCGTCTGTTGCTCAACGCACAATACAGTTTATTTTTACCAGATCGATACGCTAACATGTTATCCGACGAGAAGCTAGCTATTTTAATCGAGAACAAAACTCAAATCGTGTACAAGGGTACAAAGGAACTTCTTGGTAAGAAAACAAAGCACGTAATAGAATTTGTGTAACGGCTCTGCGCGGAGTATATTCTTGAAAAAAAAATTACACGGAACAAAAAAAAATCTCAGAACATTTATATATAAATAACATACCGAAAAAAATTACACAAAACAAAAAAAAAATCTCAGAACATATATATAAATAACATACCGTGAAGATAACATATAGAGCATCAACATGAAGCCCAAAGGTGTCGTGTACCAGATACCATACTGCAATCTGAAAAATCTAGGTGCCCTCGATGGGTTACTCACCAAGAAACAACGCGAGAAGAAACGTTCTTGCTTGACGAAAGGACACGGAATGAAATTACTTCTCAGCACACCTCAATTGAGACGCTTGCAGCGTTCGCGGAAACAGCAAAAGATCGGAGGTTTCATATTCAGCATCCCAGCCATCCTGGCAGCATTAGGGGCCGTTGGAAGTTTGGCCGGCGGTAGCGCCGCCATCGCGAAAACCGTCATCGACTCGAAGAAGAACAAGGCAGAATTGGAAGAACAAAAACGTCACAACCTGGCTATGGAGAAAAAGGGGAAAGGTATAACCAAAAAACAAAAAAGCAACCTCGATGCTTTGAAGAAATATAAAAAAAAGAAGAAGCCCTGTCCAACTTCGATATTGAATCTCTGATCGAACTGTTGGGAATAAAGAACTTCAGGGGTGTTTTCATGTCCGATTCTCTACCCTCTGCTGTGAAGAAAAAAGAGTATGGCGTGGTCAACCTGGACAGTTACAAAAATCCTGGTACACATTGGATATGCTACCTCAAAATTGACGATAACAATGCATTTGTTTTTGATTCGTTCGGTGGCACACCACCTGCCAGGTTGGTGAAGTATCTCAGTGTTGCCAACCTCTACTACAATGACAAACGCATTCAGGGTTTCACCGATGTTAACTGCGGCCACCTATGCCTTTCCGTTCTCGCATACATGTCTAAAATAAATAACCCGTCGGTGGAACATTTTCAGAAAGCATTGTGGAACCTGAAACACGATGGGCGTGTTCCATCTCACGAGCGAATCTTCGATCTTGAAACTCACGCTGCACGACGACATCGTCTATCCTAAATCCGTGGCTCTGCGTGCATTCTACAGCATGTACCTCATACCTAACGTCACACAGCACAACAACAAAATTAGCGTCGGAAGCGAACACATCATCGTCACGCCAGGCCAATACAATCTTTCCACTTTGCAAGCTCAATTACCCAAAGGCACATACCTTTCTCAAAATTCGGTCACGCACAGAGTGGAAATCGTATCGGCGACGGAGACCGTGGACCTGGGCACCATAGGAGAACTTCTAGGTTTCGAGAACAACACCAAACTCGAAGCTGGCATCAAGCACACGGCAGTCAATATTCCTAAATTTCTAGCCAGCGAAACGCTGAACGTTCACTGCAACGTGGCGGAAGGCATGATCACGAAATCCTCGGACGGATTACTGGGAAGTCACAAGCAGACGGGAATCATCGCCACGTTCAAACCCAGTTCCGAGTTCATGGAACCGATCATCTACACACCTTCTTCGCCGATCTATTTTCCAGTATGTCGCAACCGCATAGACGACATAGAGTTGGTGGTGACGAACGAGAAAGGAGAGGTGGTGGATTTCGCAGGTGCAACAACCACTGCCATCGTGGAGATCAACGTATAATAAATAACACACATAGTGAAAAAAAAAAATAGAGCAAATCGAAAGTTACGAATTGCAATCTTTCCCTCCCAACCGTCGCACGTTCGCCAATCTCAACGAAGCGAACAGAGAGATCGAATACGACGTGGACGTAGGGGATGGGTTCGTTCATCCTCACAGAGCGGACCTCTACCTTCAATTCGACGTGGTGAAGAAAGAAAGCGGAGAAGCGTTTCCGCCCAATGCCAATTTGAAACTCGTGGACAACTTCGTGCCTCACCTGTTCTCGCAGGTGGAGGTGAGGAAACACGGTACCGTCATCGACAGAATAGATTATCCAGGCATCACGTCGACGGCAGTGGGAACATTGAAATTATCCAAAACGGACGCAGCATACTATCAAGCGGGAGGATTCGAAGCCGGGACCAAAATATCGACGAGAAGTCACACGGCGCTCTTTCCCATGCGTCTGCTGCCGGGATTCTTCTCGGACTACAAGGAGATTGTGTGGAAGGGGGGACTGAGAGTCACCTTTCGAAGAGCGGCCAACGACAACGACGCACTGATGCGATACACCAACTTGAACGCCGACGGCACGCCGATAGCCAACACATTACCCGAAGCAGCCAAGTGCGTCATACGGAGCATGGAATTGAGAATGCCGATCGTGGAATACGAGACGAACTACGCCCTCAAGTACAAAGCGGAGATCTTGAAGAATCCGCAGGTGCCGATTCACTTTCACGGTTACCAGTGCGTGCAAAAGATGGCGTCGGGAAGTCACATGGAATTCGACGTGACGACTCAGTTCAACAACATACAGTTCGACATGCCAGATTTCGTGGTGGTGCTCTTTCAGACCGGGCGCGATAACAATCAGAAAAAAGATTCCAGTAAATTCGACGACTGTAAGATTAAGAACGTTTATCTCAAGAATGGACGTAACAAAGTGTTCCCGCGTGAAAATTACAACCTGGACATAACCAAAGACGATTACCTTAAACTTTACGAAGCTTACACAGCTTACAAACGCGTGACCGAGGGAAGCGTGGACATGTACTACACTCCCAGCGAATTCAAAATCCGCAGGCCGATGTTCGTCATCAACACCACAAAAAAAAAAACAGGTGGTGGTCAACGATCGAACCAACATCAAGATCGTTTGCGAGTTTCACAACGCGCTGCCTGCCGATACTCTGTGCAGCGTTATCCTGGTCGCAGAGAAGTCCTTCATCCACAACGTGAAGAACAAGAGGGTTACAGAGCAGTTTTAAAATATATTGCCTTCATCGAGCAAAAATGGTTTTTCTACATTCCCAATTACAAAATTTTTAATCTAAAACACATCCAAAGCACTCCAATAGGATGCAGAGTGTTTTTTAGGATCAAATCGAATTTCTTAAACAAATTAAGAGGGGGGGAAGGGGGGGCGCTTGCTTGTAGTTGAGTAGTTATCATCAAAACCTATCCAACAAACCCACAATCATCATCCTAGCTCAATTAGGAGCCGAGAAAATCAATGTCTTAGAAAACGTCTTAAGATAATTGTCTTAAGAAAATTTTCTTGACAGACCGGAAGTAACATCTTGACAGACCGGAAGTCGACTTTCTTAAAAATTAAGATATTTGTCTTAAGACGTTTTCCAAGACGTTGATTTTCTCGGCTCCTATGGGGCCTAGAACCATGTAACTTTGATCTATGTATATACCAGTACTTGCCCAACCCTGTGGCCGAGTGGTTAGCACATCGCGCTGCAACGCCAAGGGTCCCGGGTTCGAATCCCGGTCGAGTATGGTTGTTTGTGAATATCTATTCATCCATTTCATCACTCATCCCCAATCTTCGCAAATTAGCCAAAAGATACAAAACGCGAAGTAAAATAAACTAAATCAATAAATCAATTAATATACCAGTACTTTTCCTACATGTTCACTCACCTTACAACCCACCCGATTAAAAAATAAAATTTACCCCCTGCGCGCATGCGCACATGTATAAATTTAAATATAAGCTCGATATTGAAACAAAATATTATTCCTGCAATTATTTGCAATCTTGGCCAGAGAGAGAGGAGGAGGAGAAAAATAATATTTTGGACTGTAGGTCTAGGTCACCCGAACCGGACAACATTTGAGTTGGCATTTTTTTTTAAGTCCACTTTATGTGCAGTAAGGCTAATCGGGACTAGACCTACAGAGTTTTAAAGTGTTATCCGAACCACTTGTACCTCCAGCGAGTATCGAAGTCTTGAATACAAACCTACCTACCACTGCGCCATGGAGGAGGCCCCAGACGACATATTTGCACTACAACAAGCAAAAAATAAATTCATATCTGTGCATATGGGAAGTCCAATACATAGTTGGTAATGTGTGATGTGATCAGCACCAAACATTTAATTTTTATGTATGTCCGTGTTTGCCCGACCCTGTGGCCGATTGGTTAGCACATCGCACTGCAACGCCAAGGGTCGCGGGTTCAAATCCCGGTCGGGCTTGGTTGTTTGTGAATGTCTATTCATCCATTTCATCACTCATCCCCAATCTTCGCAAATTAGCCAAAAGATACAAAACGCAAAGTAAAATAAACTAAATCAATAAATCAATCATTAAGTTCCGTGTGTTGCAATCATGAAATTAAATTTTAATTAACTTTTTTTTCCTATCCATCTCTCTCTCAAATCTATATAGCCTGTTCATATTTGGCATGTCGGCCATTTTGTTTACGTGGTAAAAAAAAATCTCAAGCCACTTTTTTACGAATGCTCGTTCTGTAGCCATAAGTATAATTGGATATAGTTGTCAGATTTTATTTAATTTGAGGTTTAATATCAATAAGCATGCATAAAAACTAAATATTTTAAATAAATAAGATTCGAATAACTATGTAGTTTCACTAGCCTTTGCGATGGCGTAGCTGTAGCGTCGTTGCCTTGTAATCAAGGGTTCGATACCCCCACAAGTAGTTCTTGAAACTGTAGGTCCACTCCCGATTAGCCTTACTGTGCATAAAGTGGACTTAAAACATCAAATCAATCAGTACTTCCACTAGCCTCTGCGATGGCACAGCGATAACGTCGTTGTCTTGTAATCAAGAGTTCGATACCCAGCGGAGGTACAAGTGGTTCTTGAAACTGTAGGTCCAGTTTCGATTAGCCTTACTGTGCATAAAGTGTACTTAAAACATCAAATCAATCAGTACTTCCACTAGATATCAAAAACACGCAACTCTCCTCTATTTTTTTTTCTTGTTTTTCTCTAACAATTTAACACATTTATTTTTTTTAAATATGCCCCGCACACATATTTCCTACCTACCAACAACGACACACGGAAGAAAAAAAGATATTCCAGCTACCAAGATGCATGCTTCAAATATATAAAAGCAGAGAGAGACATGAAACATCTTCTATATTCTCTCTCTTTTTTGCATGTTTTGTGAGTATATTTTCTTCCACAATACATAAGAGCTATTTGGTTTTCAAGAAGTTATACCTTCCTTCCACAATCTCTTATATCTGTTTGGCTAGTTTCAAAAATCAACTCACAAAAGCAAAGCCATACTTATAAATCAAAGCCAACTCATGCAAGCTAAGAAACAAAGTTACTTACTTTTGGAAAATACTGCAGAAATGCTCTTCACTATCGTTCAAAATAAAAACAGAACTTTCTACACCAGTGCTTTAAGTTTTATACGGTTTTCTAATAAGGTCAAAAGTGAAATGTTAGCCAACGCAACGTGGACCAATAGAAATCCGAGACAATCCGCTCTAGAAGATTCTTCCCCTACATTTCAGCCACATCATTTTGAATAATGCATCGCATTGCATTACTGGTATCTATGCTGCTAACTGACGTCACTATATATACTTCCGTCATCCCAAGGCCTACGTATTGTTGAATTTTGTGTTATTGCGTCAATGTTGATAGCACGCGAAATCCCTTTCGCATTACAGGTATTTCAAAGTAATAAAAAAGCTTTAGAATTTCATTAGAGATAAGAGGACTTGCATCACTGGTATCTATGCTGCTAACTGACATTACTATATATACTTCCGTCATCCCAAGGCCTACATATTGTTGAATTTGTGTTATTGCGTCAATGTTGATAGCACGCGAAATCCCTTTCGCATTACAGGTATTTCAATGTAATAAAAAAGCTTTAGAATTTCATTAGAGATAAGAGGACGGTATTTCGAAACCAACACAATGCAATTTCCTGCTCATTCTCGTAACCTACTCCATATTCGAGTGAACACACTCTTGTTCAACATCCATCTGTCACAGATGTGCCTGTCACAGAATACAATGTAGGAAAAAAAAAAACAATTATTATTTGTTTGTTTGCTTGCGTCACAATACGGAAATAATAAGAGGCGCGCACATGTGTGTGTGGCATCGTTCCCAAAAGAGGTAGGTTTACAAAGGTCACGATATATAAACATTTGACTGGGACTTGGAAAATTGCGATAAAATATATTCATCCTTCCCCCTTCACGCAGCACACTCGATTTCAAATATCGCTACAATACCAATTTTTACATCATGAGGAGAAAAATATCATAACAGGGGCCCAAAACATTGTAGGAGAAGCCCCCGTTAGGTCGTAGCAGGGGCCAGGGATTTCCTTAACAAAAATAAATTTTGATTATCACACACACACACACATTGTAGAAGATCACACCTGAGAGTTTTAAAAACAAAACATCGTGGCAGATTACGCTGAGAGTGCAAGGTCGTGGTAGATTACACTGAGGGACCTTACAGTAAGAGGAGGCAGCCTTATAGGAAAATGTCGTAAGTCATTTCAAATGTAGGTCAAAAAGCAAGGTAGTATAAAAGCAAAATTTGCAGAAGGTAAAAAAATAGCTTAAAAAATAATACCAGAGCTTCTCTTCTGTCTAATTTTCTCTCATTGTAGGTTAGTTTAGTGTGTAAAAAACGGATTACGCTGAGAGCAAAAGCCTATTAGCAGGTTGTAGTAGATTACACTGAGGGGGAGCTTACAGTAAGAGGAGACAGCCTTATAGGAAAATGTCGTAAGTCATTTCAAATGTAGGTCAAAGGACGATGTTAGCAAAATTTACAGGAGGTAAAAAAATAGCTTAAAAACTGATGCCAGAGCTTTTCTTCTGCCTAATTTTCTCTCATTGTAGGTTAGTTTAGCCCATAAAACGGATTACGCTGAGAGCAAAAGCCTATTAGCAGGTTGTAGTAGATTACACTGAGGGGGGCCTTACAGTAAGAGAGAGGCAGCCTTATAGGAAAATGTCGTAAGTCATTTCAAATATAGGTCAAAAGGCGAGGTAGCATAAGAGCAAGATTTGTAGAAGATAAAAAAATAGCTTAAAAACTAATGCCAGAGCTTTTCTTCTGCCTAATTTTCTCTCATTGTAGGTTAGTTTAGTCCGTAAAACGGTTTACGCTGAGAGCAGAAGCCTATTAGTAGGTCGTGGTAGATTACGCTGAGGGGAGGGGGGGGGGGCCTTACAGTAAGAGAGAGGTAGCCTTATAGGAAAATGTCATAAGTCATTTCAAATGTAGGTCAAAAAAACGAGTTAGTATAAAAAATAGTTTAAAAAGTGATGTCAGAGTTTTTTCTGTCTATTTTTTAATGAGTTTCATATTTCGATTTTTTCAATAAATTTAATATGTTTTTTTTTATGGATTTTCTTCACACTTAAAATGTCTGACTTATCACATACAAATAACCGTTGACTAGACAATTATTTTGTAAGAAAGAAACAAAAGAAATGTAATTTTGTTCTATTTGTTTCATAAAGCAGCTGCATTAGTAGTAATTATTAGTAGTAATTAAACCAATTAATTATGAGAATTATTAATTTATTATTATTAATTAATTAATTAATTAAAGTATAATAAAACAATGGTGATGTGAATTTGTGGAAAGTTTTCGAAATAACACCCCCCTTGATGAAATCCTGCGTACGCTACTGCTACTGAAATCCAAATCACTTTTGTAAGTGACTGTACATTTAAATATATTTAGTCCTAATAACATTTCAATTGTGCATCAAAAATAATAGTTTTGTTCTAGAATATGTACTATGTTCAAAAAGAAGAATTTAGTTCTGCTAGAAATGTTAGTGAAATTTTCAAGTCATTGCAGAGCTTGCCTATTATGCAGCAAGCTTCACCTTCCCCCTTTCGCCTGTCTCTCACACACACACACAGGGAACACGAATAAATAAATGGACAAGAACTGGGGAAACCAAACTGCAAACCTTCTATGTTCAATGTCACAGAGGTTGTGTGCATCATCTTCGCTTCTCTCGATTTTCCCCCTATTTTTCCCACAGCCGGTATAGCTTCCTCGTTCGGCCTTTAGAGGGCAGGCATGCATAGTTCCGGTGCCCGAAGCGCTTCCTGTTCTCCATTGCGGTGGAAAGCTCTGCCTAACCCTTATCGCGTGACATTACGAGTCGATTTGTTCGACGTGGGACTCTGCATTGTCGTCTACTTAGATGGACTCAACAGACAATGTCGTCGGTTTTTGTTTCATCGTATTGTTTGAACGGAAGGGTCGGCATATTCATTTGTGATGCATAAGCTGCGTTATGTTGGTGCTGGGATTGAATAACTTATTTGAATATGTAAATAAATTTAAATATCCTAGCTGTTATAATTAGCAGTCGGTCAGAATGTATGGTGGGGGGGTATTGAAGAATTGACAGGGAGTTCTAGGTTTTATGTACACCATCTTCCTGGAAAAGTATCTTTTTATTGTCCCAGTCGGACGCTAATGTACTATTTACTAGTGTTATGAATGAGGATGGGTTCCGGTTATTGTTGTGTGTTGAATTGTATGCCGAAACAGCAGAGGGCGGTTAGACTCTCAGTGTTTCAATATGCAGGTAATTGCCACTGGAACATTCCACGAAAAGTGGCCTTATCCATGTAAATAACAAAATGAATTAGTCTGGAAATTATTATTGTTTTTAACTGCATTAAGGTTTAAATGTTTGTGAATGTATATAATTTGCATATTTCACTAACAGAAATTACTAGCATCTGTAGTCTAAATGCTTCACAGATAAATAAAGTCACTTAATGCTCCACATACGTAATACATTTTCGTTAATACTCTTCATTCATTCAGGCTATGTCATTATACTCACATCGCCCTACGACGCCAGAGGTCCCGGGTTCGAATCCTGACGTGGGCATGGATGTTTGTGAGTGTCTATTCATCAATTTCATCACATCATCACTCATCCTCATCTTCGGAAGTTAGCCAAAAGTGGCACAAAAAGCGAAGTAAAATAAAGCAAATCAACCAAACAATCAATCATTATACTCAAGTTTTTCTTAAAACGAAAATGTTACAAGACACTGCAAAGTACTTAATAATTGTATGAAATCAGTTCTTTATGAATATTTTAATCCAATTGAATGACTAGAGTCTCACATTTTATGGGTGAATGTCACACACGTCTCACTACAATGCGTCCAGTACGAAATCCGTTATTTTGATATTGCACAAGAGACTCGAATCTTAAAGTTAGCAATAAGTGGCAGCCGTGATGTCGCTAGAGAATTTCGTTCGGGTGGATTTAAAGTTTGACGAAATATGATACCGAGACGCACTTGTAAACATCGGGAGGAAAACGAGACTTTCCGTTCGAGAATCTCGGTATCGTATTTTTTAAATTTAGCGTCGCTCTCTGCCACTTTCGAGTAATCGCGACGATGAATGTGAGTGATGATTGGATGCAATTGATGAATGGATACTCGCGAAGAACACCAACGCCCATGCCGGGACTCGAAACCGGGAACTTCGAGATCGGATGTCGACCACTGAACGTCCTCGGTCACCGTGTCGGCCAAATTTGCTCTAGTATGCTATTTTTTTCAGACATACCAAATTAATATGTATCTGATTATTTGTTCTTAACGCATATATTTTGTTTATATTATTTACAAAGTCAATCCATTAGTAGTAGAGTACTGCATTGCACCACTTTCGCTCGAAAATACTCGATCGAATCTCCTACGCTCGAGCGTGATACGCTCGATCGTACCGCACTCGTAGTGGAATGATTGTCAACGTCCCGTATCAGAGCCTAATAAGCAGCATTGTGAACCTAAAATCCATACATGGAAGGAAATCACTCTATGCAATTACAATTCTAAGTAATAATTTTGTATATTATTATGTAAGGTTCAAATACAATATACGAGGAGGTATCAAAAAGTTTTGCCTGTTGATTTGTTTAATAATGGAAAGATTGAAACAATGAACATACATATAGTTTGCCTGCAGTGTCCTCTACTCAGAGTTACCCTTCCACACAGTTGCCATCATGTTTAATGCATTTGAGCCAGCGTTTTATCCAGCCCTCAAGAGCAGTTTGGAAAAAAATCCACAGAACATTCCCTGCTCCACCGTTTAGAGCTGTTTTAACCTCCTGTAGGTCATCGAATCGAAGAGGCGCGCTGGCATGGTTCAGATTAGGGGGATGGAAACAACTAAGAAAGATAAACGAAGCAGGGGAAACGATATGTCCTTTGTGCGATGGGGAGGAGACGGACGAGCATATACAAAACGGCATTTTAACGTTGAGACGATGCGAACTATTTGCCGCTGGAGAGAAAAACGCTCATTGCAGCACTCTAATTAGTAGAAATTGTGCGCCTGTTCTGCGTGGTTGCTTACACACGCAGGATACAACTCCGTTTTCCCAGCGTTGTTTGCGTTGTTTGCCTCAATGACCTCCATACGCTGTGAAAGTTGTTTAGTCTCAAGCCGTGTATGTTACTTGCACTGTATTTTTTCGAAAACCGAGAATTGCTATTTGAGACCATGCCGAGAACGAGACGAGACCGAGAACAAGACAGGCATTTACAAATCGAGACGAGACCAAAACGCTGCTAAGTTTCGTCTCGTCTTGTCTTGGTACGGTCTCGAATTTTCAGTTGATCTCCAATACTATCTTTCTGCTTTCCCTCCCTACTTATTTCCTTTTCTCTCTTTGTATTCTCGTTTACACTATTATTCCCCTTCTGTTTCTCTATCTTCATTTCTCCCTCTCTCTTTTTTCTTCTTAATAATTTATTTCATTCTCTCTCTCCCCTTCATTCTTCTGCTATTCCTCTGCTTCTGTATCTCTTTTCTCATCATTCGCTCTACATCACTCTGGGTGTAATTCTTCTTTTATTCTAAGGGAGAATTCACACTGGATCGACACATGTCGCTTGGGAACGAGCCAATCAGCAGCAATGCTTCACACCGTAGCGGCATGACAGGACAAGAGAGAAAACAGAACGAAAGTACGAAATGAAAAGTGCACAAAAACGGTGCAAAAATTTATAAATTAGATTGATTGAGTTGGTTTATTTTACTTCGCCTTTCTGCCACTTTTGGCTAATCGCGAAGATAAGAATGAATGATGATATGATGGAATCGATGAAAGGACACCCATGCCCAGGGCGGAATTTGATCTCGCAACCTCTGGCGTCCTAGCGCAATGTGCTAGCCACTCCGTTAAAAATATAGAGTGAAAGTTCATTTCTAGGCGATAACTAGATAGCAATCATTATTTTCTGAATCTCATTTGTACTTCTTATGGATAAATATTGTCCTCACATATCTTGTGTTTTAGACTAATAAAACCAACGTTACGGAAATTTTGAACTATGCTTCCCTTTTATGTGCTATGGGCATATGTTGAACATATTCTACAAAACTTACATCTAATATTCACATAGACGCAATGTAAAGTCGATGTGCTTTTTCTGCTCCTTCACACGATGGGGCTGCCAGCAGTGGAGTGCCTAGTCAGCCTTCATTTTGCCATCTTTTCCTGCTTTGACGTTCTTTTTTCTTTAGAAATACTGGGTCTAAAGGGGGAGGGGGGTTTGTGACGTCCCACCAACCCCCTTTTGGGTACGCCAATGTCTGCCAGAGTTTACTTAGGGAGTAAACGGTGCTTCTTCACTCTTCAATTCACACGTTTTGATTCTCTTTTTCGGTCAAATGAAAACATGAATCGCTTTCTAACATTTTATCACCGTGAACGAAGAACGAACCCAAGGCAAGCAGCTCGGTTCAGATTTCCAGTCATAAAGTTCAGCTTTGCATACATGGCAACACTGCGTCACGTCTCTAGGGAACATGAAAATCTGCAATACCTCTCAGTGCAACGAGAACAAGTCATTTGCTTCCGTTCTCCGCCCTGCGTTATTAAGAACTATCAGGGGGCCAATACGCCCCCCTTCTTTCGTTCGACCCCCTCCCGAGTTTGCCGCTCGGCCGAACCAACGCCGCCGCGGATCGGATTATGTAATGGCGAATCGAATGTTCATTGAGGGGTGAAAAGGGGTTGGGGCCCTTGACTTAACCACCCTTTCCACAACAACGGACGGGGCCCAGAATCCTCCCCAGGGCTTCGGCTGACCCTCCTGCAAGGAAATTAGCCAGGACTTAATTTCAATCTGCATGCGCTGTTCGCATGGAAGACGAGCAGTGTTACCAAATCGTTGGTTTTTTAGTTACTTTACTCTGCTTTTGCACCAATTCTAGGTCAGTTGCGATGCTTAGGGTGGATGATGCAGATGCAGAAGTAGATGTCTCGGTCTCTTCATTCTCTGAATTCAGGGGGTGACGGGGGTCTCCCCCGGAAATTGAAAATCCCCCCCCCCCCCCGGTAAAATTTCAGAAACTTTGCAGTGCATTCGGACAATTAGTAAGAAAACTCATTCACTTTCATTTAACGTAGAACGTAGGCTACTGTTTGTGTTTTTTTCTTAGTAATAAACAATGATTCAGTCCTCTTTATAATTAAAAGTCAAAATAATGAACGAAATTTAAGCTATCGTCCAGTTTGATAACTGCTAAATTAAGAAATAGGATGGATCAGGATACTCTTCAAGCTTGTGTGAAGGTGCCAACTAAGGTAGACGAGGAACCCAGAGAATGATGTCATCCATAGATCTGCTGTAGAAAGCCTAGTTTACTGTAGATGTAAATTATTGCATGCTATTATATTATCGATTCTCATAATCTCATTCGTAAATGATAGTTAATTACAATATTAAATTAAATTTTTATTGAAATGATATTATAAATTTTAATTATTAATTTATTATTAAAATCAAAATATTACTATTGTTTTATTAGTGTTACAATTTGATTCGTATGGCAATCCCTCCTCGGAAGAAAGTGGATGAATCCAACACTGATTGTACTATGCCTGTCTCTAGCGTTACCCCTTGAGTGTTTCTCAATTACACATCATGGCTGAACGCACCGTATCACAAACAACCAGTGGCGTGGCGTGGATTTTTAAAAGTGTTACCGGTTATCAGTAGGACATTTAAGGGAGACTTGGGCGCCTCCCCACCTCATGCCCCCCCCCCAATGTCTTCCAAGTAGTTCATATAATATTAATCTGGTACGTATGCAATTCAATACTAGATTTTGGTAAAGTTATTAATCAGGAAAAAAAATGTTGACATAAGGACTAAAGTGAAATCCCAAACATTGGTTGTTGACACAATAATACGTAATTTGATACTTACAAGTAACATCGAAGGCTACTTATAGAGCAGATCAATCCGACTTTGAAAATAGTTATATGATGCTGGGATCCCGGGTTCGAAACCTAGCTTGGGCATGGGCGTTTGTGATGTCTATTCATCAATTTAATCATATCATCACTCATCCCCATCTTCGCAAATTAGCCAAAAGTGGCACAAGCGAAGCAAAATCAATCAAATCAAATCAAAAAACTTCTATGATGCTGTCATAAAGAGAAGTTTTTCATTTGAATTTGAATTTTTGGGTGCGTCATGGTCATGGTCCATGTTATCCACATCTGAATTCGACACGTTTTTTTTTCACCCGAAAATAGAGTACATGGCCAACAAAAGAGTTTCGACAACTGCACACATCCACATAACCACGGATAGTCGTTATACCACGAAACATTGAAATGTCATATCCAGCAGACGACTTGGTTTTTAAATCGTTCAAAATAGGCTTTGGCCTCCCTTTCGCCACAATTTCGATTTTTTCTGCAAAATAACGAACCGAAAGATTGCTTCAAAATATCTTCTATCGCACAATTACACACACTGTTCAGATAGGATGAACCCGCCACCTCGGAACTCTGAGCAAGCTCCATTAATTAATTGACAATGCCCGAAAACAACATAAAGACGAAAGACACCAGTCACAAAACTCCCACTGCACAGTCCCTCCCACAAACCGTTGTTTACTTTTGTAACAAGTGAAGCACCCTCCTTGCCCCCTCCCCTCTCAGCATCGGCCCTTCCCCAATATTTCCTTCGGAACCTGCAAGAAGTCCAGTTCTACTAATGTTGCCATCTTAGTTCTATTGAAACCAGATTTGCCCAAATCGCGAAACTTTTCGTTTCAAATAAGACGTATGTAGAGTAGATGTAGTCTTCGTCTGTTTCCTAACTACTCTCACTCCCATGTATCGCTAAATCCACTGAAATCTCATTTCTGACACCACTACTATTTCGTATATTTTACGTCCTTTGCTACCTTTAAGGCTTTCGCTTTATAGGATAATCGTGACGATGAGGATGCATGGTGAATTATTGAAATAAAATTATTATTTCTTTGTGTATGTAATTATTAATTTTTATAATTATGTAAGTAAAATAATAACAACGAACATTGAAATAACCATTTCTTGCTGAGGATTCGAACCTGCGACACCTGACACTTCAGAGCGTGCTAAGATAACAATCGGGAAATTATGCGTGTAAGTATTGTTTTCACCCAAAAACAGTTCTACCACCTTAAAAACATTGCTTCAATCCGAAATTATTGCATTCCTGCGACAACGTATGTCAATGTCAATCAGTATTATCAACAATTATCACAAATTCCTGTAACCGAAATAATATTATATGTGTGAAATATAGAATTTTAGGTTGACATTTTTAGAAGGACAGCGGACCCCTTGACCATACCCATCCCTCTCCTCTCCTTCTCGCCCATGATGTCGAAGAAGGACAAAGAGGACTTTCATAATCACTGATATTTAGTGTAAATACAAAATATCACTTGGTAGTTTGCTTTTGCCCCAGTGTGATTTGATTTTTTTAAAAATTTGATTTGGCGATTTAAGTCCACTTCATGAACAGTAATGCTAATCGGGACAGTTTAAAGTTGGATCCGAACCACTTGTGTCTCCACCGGGTATCGATCCCGGGATCCCTTGATTACAAGGCGGTGACGCTACCACTGCGCCATCGTTCCCCAGTGTGACTGGACACCTTCAGAGTAAGATAGACCCGATTAGGCGACTTAGCTCTTTTCTGTCAATTGAATATGGCAACACTGATATGTTTCCGGTAAGGATCACCGGCAACTGCGCCGGCTAAACAGGCATTCCAAAAACCCGCTTCCTCCTCCCGCGGTCAGTCTTTGCCGCAAAGCGAAGTCTTCCTTGCGTGGGCTCAGGGCCCTTTCCTCATGTTGCCTGAGGAGGGTACCGGATCAGTCCTCCTCTTCGCTTTTGCCGGTGTCAGAAAAAATGTGAGTCTGCAATGTTTACTTTACGACAATATTACCAGTTTATGTACCTAATAATATTTTAAGACGGGTTCTTCAATTCTTTATATTTTGGTGTTACCTGCGGTAACAGCGGCTACATGCACGCCACGCCTCTGCAAACAACCATCTTTGTAATCGGTTTCATTGAAGGCTCTCTTCGGCCCTGCCCGAAGGTGTACTGATAACGTTGTCGCCTTGCAATCAAGGAGTATTGAGTTCGACACCAGGTTCGGATATCGCTTTAAACTGTAGGTCCAGTTCCGATTAAGTGAACTGAGTATTATGTTCGCTTAAGTTCTGTATATAATTACGTTCGGTACTCTTGTACAGTCACCGTCAATAAAAATGGGACACTTACATCCTGAAATTCTAGCTTACCTGCAAGACGTTATGTGTGTTGCATAACTCTACTGCTGTGGTAGAAGTTGCAATTGAAAGTTTGCTATTATAATCCACTTATCCTTGAAGAGTTAGGCAACACGCATAACGCTAGATGTCCAGTTTTTATTGCCGGTGAGTATACATTTGCAGTGCTGAAATTTCGTGTGAAAATTATGGCTTCCTTTTCTGGTGGCACGCCACTAGTACCGACGCGTAACTGGATGCCTTGCATCACATTACAGACCTTTTGTTTTCTTTCAAAGTGCCAAAAACAACGGATGTGGTTATTGAAGTGGCTGGAACAGGATATGCCGTTGCATTGTGTGTGGCTGCGACGTACTTTGTTCGTTAATTCTGCTGGTATGTGCATGCAAGCGCCTTCTCCCGCCTCTCCTTGGAACACGTAATGCACTCGTAGCTGATAGTAATCTCGGACATGTGGAGAATAAAGGACAAGGTAATCGTATGCAATCTACACACACGAGAGGGTTGTTGTGTTCTTCTCAAACGTAAAGACTCTTTCCATCTTTCCTCCGTTGGCGGAGAGTCTTCCGATGCCCGTATGGTCGAATGTCCATTATAGGTTTTCCCAGGACGCACTCCGCATGTCTTTTAAACGATGATAACCATCGACCGTGGTTTTCGGTTAATGATGTGATGACGTTTGACATGGAGTCAGAAGGGAGGATCATGAACAACAGCCGGCGTTAATGCTCTGTGATTGAACTTTGTACCATCAGGTAAAGTGTGGTATGACAGTCGAAAAGGCTCGTCAATATTGTGTACCAATTAATGGGCTAGGCTTATTGTGATCGCCAGTTGCTAAAAGGTTGCGTGTTGTGCGATGGGCGGTTGTGATGTGGTAATGTTAATTCTTGGAACTGAACAATGTTTATTTTATATTCGTAAACTGTCATCTTCTCCTCCATTGTCAAAGCATCCAAAGGTTACTACTTATAATAATAATAATAATAATAATAATAATAATAATAATATCGTCTTTATTGAGAGGGCGTGTTTCGGCCTCGCTGGCCGTTCTTACAACAAACCCTTAAAAAAAATACAATTGACACTTTACACTTCTTGAAAATCATTGTTGCAGTAGAAAAAATAAAAATAAAAAAATAAAAATTAAACATTCATACTTATAATGTAAACAATTAATGTACTGAAGGTACAGATTTAAATCTAAAACCACAATTACAATACAATTTTTACAGCTAAAACAAAAACCAATACCTCATTCCCATTCATTACAGAAAAGACAAATCTAGACACTATTGTTTGGACAGTAGACGCTTCTTTAGGTTTTTTTTGTGTGTTGCAGGGTGGAGCTCCCCTGAGGTCAATGGTGGGGGGAGGTCATCATTCTATTCTTTTATTGCGGTGACTATGAAAGAATTCCCATAGAATGTTGTTCTGTGTACAGGAATCGTGAATTGTGTTTTTTGACGAAGGTTAATTTGTTTTCGTTTCTTCCTGTACAGAGCAATTTGATCATTTAAACATATTGGTTCCTTATTGTTCAGGATCCTGTACAATAAAGACAATGCCAAAAATGTTCTCCTATTCTTAACGTTTAACCAATTAAGTTCCGGTAAGTACGGGGAAATATGTTATCTTCTTTTGACATTCAGTATAAATCTTATGCAACTGTTTTGAAGTTTTTGTAGCTTGTAATTTAGGGTACTGTTGATGTTTATACCGGTATGTACAAAAAAGCAATGTTATCTGTTGAGGTGAAACGTGTGTTCTTATTTGAAACTAGAACAAAAATTAAGAATTCTTGAAAAAATTACATAGAAATAGAGCTAGTTAGATTTGAATGAACTTTGACAAGTTTGTTTTTGGTTCTTTGGTTCTCCTTATGCACAGATTAGCTAATCGAGACAAGACTCCCAGCTTAAACCTGCACCCAGTCCAGTGTGCAAACATCGCATCCACTGCGGATCGAACCCTGGACCCAAAAGGCGTCCTCAGAATTGTTTCTCAGGGGTGGAGCAATGCTCAAAGTAGGGGGAACGTGGAGCATGCTATCTTCCCAGTTAAGAAACTTCTCATGAAGTATCCTCCAATAGAATAATTTGCATAGGCATCCCCACCCACTGCATTTTTCCAATATTGATCCATACAGGCACCCCACCACTTTTTCCCAAACTGAGCAAAGCACCTCCTTTTTCAGATGGAAATTTCCAGTTCTAGTACTGGGGGCCAGAGGAAGATTTCATATATTGCACTTGAGTCATAAAAACGTGGAACTCATACTTTATCTTTTATTTTTTATTTTTTTTAAAATCATAAAATCGAAATTGAATTGAAAATACCTTGGCGTCGTTGTCAATTTCACACTTGAGGGTCACTATTTAAATAGTATAAGGATTCGACTTACTTCCATGATCATAAACATCTACAAGAGAGACTGCAGGATTTTTTCTCAGGGGGGCAGCGACAGAAACATTTATTATTATTGTTTTGGAGAGGTTCTTATCGTTATGTTCACGTGGAATGTTCCCAATTCAGGAACCGATATGTTTACGTGGAATGTTCCCAATGCAAGAACCGATATGTTCAAGTGGAATGTTCAAAATTTCAGGAACCGATATGTTTACGTGGAATGTTCCCAATTCAGGAACAGATATTTTCACGTGGAATGTTTGTTTCGAACTCAGGAACCGCTGCCTAGGGAGGAAAAGGGGAGAGATAAGGACAGGTTTTTGAGAGTTTTTTTTTTTTAGAGTAATTAAATAGAACAGATTTTAAGACTCGGGTTGACAGAACAGTGACACTCGTGGAAGAGAGAGTTACTAGGATCCTTGATGGAAAATATTACAAGAATTGATTGATTGAGTTGATGTTTTAAGTTCACTTTATGCACAGTAAGGCTCATCGGGACTGGACCTACAGTTTGAAGTGAGATCCGAAGCACTATGTGCCTCCACCGGTTATCGAACCCAGGACTTTGATTACAAGGCTATGACGATACCACTACGCCAACGGCGAGGTCCATAATCTTATTATAAGAGACTTGAGACAACGTTTTTACAGTGTAAGATAAATATATATTTCCTTGGCGTTTTTCAATACTCGTACATATTTTGTTAGTATCGGAACAAACGGGAATTTTGCACGTAACAGTACTTCCTCTCTTGGATAAAAGTGATATTCACTTCGTACTCACGCTTGCATCCTTTTACTAAGGATGCTATAAACATTATCATAATCTGCTGTAAAACTGCCCTTCGTTGGCATTAAACAGCAACTGGCAAGCAGGAAATGGGAATAGGCGAAGTTTATGGTTCCCGAGCATTTCAAACGAAACACCGCCGCAGCTTGGATACATACGCCCGTTAATAGAGCAATCATTGTGCTCTTGCGAAACGTGTGGAAGACCTCACCGGAACTTCGTGACGAGGCTCCGTGCTAAAATGGCTCCGAAGCAACATTACTCACCTGATGGTAGTCCTAATGCGTGACTAGCAGACATGTCTGGGGGAACGATATCGGCCGAGAACCATCAAAGATGTTGTAATGTGAGATATGCCACTATTTTTTTTTCTTTTGAAACATCCCCGACCGCTTTTGTTAACCTCGCGAGTCCAGTCCGCCATTACACATGTGGCGCTAATTTTTCACTCGCGTATTCGTGCTCGATCAGGTTGTAAATAACGTGCTATCAACGCGGGCGCGATGTTCAACAGGGGGAGCGAAGAAAACAGCTGACGGCAGAGGAACGCCGGCAACGCCATCTGTGAGAGGTAATGGGCGTTCCGTAATGGACCTCTACACGGAAGTGATGTGAAATTTTTACATGTGTCGTGAAAGGGGAAAAAAGCTGTGGCTTTCATATGCTAATATTGTGTTTTATGAAATTGGTTAAGTAGCGCTTATTACAGAAAAAAATGTGGTTACCAGTCTTCTTTTTTTGTCCTCGGATACAGTGGATGTTTTTCATGTTTTCTCCTCATTCATACCTTTATTAAGAGCCGTCTGGAGCCTGTTTGTAGCATCGACTTGGTAGAGTGGCCATGGAAACCGTGGAGAATACGCTGGTCTAGTGAACGTCACTTCCGGCGCTGTTGCCATAGCAACGGTATACCTGGCAATATACAACGCACTGTCCGTACTTTCCCCATGCAGTTAGTATTAGAAAACGGATCGCGAGGGATACCTTTCGTTCTTAGTGACAGGGTTTTTCAACGAAAATGGTAATATGTATCTTACACCACTGTAAAGATTAGATTCAGAAGAATATGTACATAAAATACAGGTTGCTTACAGGTGACAAATTAAAGAAGAAATGGAAGAACAACAGCAGGCACTTTCCATGAAAGTGACCGGCAACTTATGATTTCTTCGGTTTCCGCTACACAGGCTTGCTGACGGGTAAATGAACGCAAATCGCATGGTCTTTTGTCTGTGGTCAGATACGTTTGCTATTGCTATGCTTATGATTACAATCATTGTGCACATTAGGCATATTTCGTGCCTTTGCACTAATGGGTATTCAAAAACTACAATGCATTTTCTCGATCGGAAGAATACATATGTGTAGTACATAGTCATAGACGTCGAAAGAAATTCTTGTAGGGGTAATCAAGCCATTGACATATTTTAATAGTAGTAGTAGTAATATTGGGAGTGTCTAAAGTGATTTAAGTCAATAGCTGGGACAGCAACCACAAATGAATAGGGACGAGTACTGCTACTACTAATATCAACAACAATAATCAATGCATATGAAGATAACAATGGTATATTATTATTATTATTGATTGGCTTATTTGGTGTTTTAAGTCCAGTTTATGCACAGTAAGGCTAATCGGGACTGGACCTACAGTTTAAATCGTAATCCGAACCACTATGTGCCTCCACAGTAATATAGCCTAATTATTATTATTATTATTGCATCCAAAGTAAATGTGTAAACTCAAGGTGTATCACGTCCGTTATTTCAGGAAATTAGGTTCGCATTTACATCTTAAACGAATGGCAATTTCCAAAATATATTATGTTCTTGAATTTCCAGAAATTCTGAATAATCGTAACTCGTAAATAAGCGATTTCTAACCGAATATATTTTACTACCAATTTATAGATTATAAGGAATTGAGATGAATAAAATCACGTTGAAACAATTACGTTATTTTATCACAGGAACGCAACACAACTGACAATGGCAAACTGACAGCAATACGAAAGAAATCTCTCCCCTAGAAGCTTATCTTCTCGCTTCTAGGAAATTCACCCCTTTTCCGAGTTATGCATATCACTGTGTGCATTAAGGACTATTGAACGAAAGATTGAACATGTGATAAATGCAGTGGCGTAAATAACACCCCCGCATCCCCCGCGGTGCGGGAGGGGGGGGCACGAGCTTCGGGGTGCAATAAGAATGATAAACTAAGAAAGACCGAAAGTTCACAAAAGATTCACTTTCCGCGTTAAAATATATTTTCAACCGAACATATTATATTTTATGCCCCTAACTGAAAACAGAAAATGTTAATGACAAGTAGAAAGTGGATTACCAGATTAGAAAAACAAAACTTCATTAGCTGAAGGTTTACGTAGCCGAAGGGTAGACTAGACGACACGCTGGCAACGCTGATTTTCGCCCTACTTACAATTTTTGCCAAACGGAAAAGAGAAGTTAAGAAAAAAATCTTCCTCAACGAAATGATTTTCCAAGCTAAAATTCATCAAAAATTACTTGAGAAGCACAATGTCAGGAGTGAGAGGGATCGAGCTCGAAAACTAGCAAACAAGAATTTGCTTCCATGAAAAAATGCAGAGGACTGGTAATGATCATTTGACAATATCGTAATTTTTGTAATAACAGTTTGTTTTCATATATAATTATAATATATATTTTTTTACAGTTTCTCTGTTGTCTTAACCTTTCGTATCAGTTTTTACATTGATTCAAATTACATGTATGCATTTTCATTTTTTTATATACCTAATAAAAATGTTGGGGTGAATTAATATTTTAGAAAATAAATATATTTGTATATTTTTAAACGAGTATGGGCAAAGAACTGAAAGTTGCGGGGGGGGGGGACAGAGCATGTTAGTTATGCTACTGGATAAATGCCTGGCGCCTACTGATAAACCTGAAGGTGTTTTCAGCTTGGGAGCCCATTATTAAATACAACAAATTGTTTTCATTCTAATATGTTTGCATAAAAGAACATGATTAAGTGATAAGTTGGAATAATAACAAGATAAAGATGGACAGAGGAAACGGCACATGTTGTGTTCAATCCTTTTGTCCTCGTAATAGGCTCATAACAAAGGAATAGAGGCTACACATTGGTTATGTAAAATATTTAATCTGGTTCACGTAAATATAAAGAAAGATAATAAACATCTCTTCGCACATACACAAAGCTATTATTAAGAAAACCACTGCAAAATTTTCGAAAAAGTGCTAGTCACAACACGTACGACAACAAAGTATCGCTTTCCTTAACATCATATTCTTTCCCTCATGCTTGCTTGCACCCTTCCTTCGACGACGCCTTCTTCTTATCTTATGCATCTGAAACCATCGAAAGTGGGTTTCCTAATATGCTAACTCTCCCTCCTTCATTGTTTTCGGCTCACCTTTCGAAAAACTCAGCAACGTTTTAGAGCCAACGCCATGCTACCGACCTTAGCAACGACCGTAGCAACCGGTTGTTTATTGCCAATATGGCCGCACCCATGCGCGGGCCCAGCAGACGACTTGACCAGCGTATAGAATGCTGACGTAAGGAAAAATAGTTCAGTTTTTCACCACCAGGTTGAAATGTGGCGCACAGTAAACAACATCCCGGGAAACGCCTCATGACACCATTGATAACGCTGTCTTACGCTTCCAAAACTTCATTCTCGTTAACCGGCTCATACTGAATACTGCTGTACCGACATAAACTCAAATTACAGGTTATTGCTACATCAGCGCCACATTTCCAACTGGTGGTGAAAATTTGAACTTTTTCATCAGCATTCGCTTCCCCGTGGTCTCCATAATCTCTATCAAGTTTCACTGCGATTCGATGCTTCAAACGGACTCCAATGGGCTAGGAATATGGCAACTTTAATTCTGACCACCCTGTATGTTTTCAATCTACTCGCTCTGGATTTAACTTTACACTCTCGATTTTGTTTTAATTATTATCGACACGCAGTACATTAAAGGTCTTAAATTTCTTATTACAGTTACATATTTTATTTCCTAGTATCAATTTCAGTCTATTTTTTATTCGTACTGTAGCTTATTTAACGTCACCTTTATGAGGATGAATGATGATTTTCATGGAATATAAAGCAAAATGAAACACTCACACCCTAAACGAAACTCTACCCCAGTCTCTTCGGAGAGATGGTTAGCAATCACCGAACGTGTCTCTTTTACGAATATTTGTCATGACATCACTGTGTGAAGGCTCTTCCCCCTCTTTCCATGCTTTCTGTACGCTCCAATATCTCTCTACTCCCTCAATCTCTGTTTTCTTCATCTCTTTGTATCATACGTATCTTTTCTGACTTTCTCGCATTCGCATTTTATTGTCCCTGTCGATTTATTCCCGATTCAGGAACTATGGAAATTCCAATGAAAGCAGTGCCATCTCAGGAACTTTGGAAATTCCAATGAAAGCAGTGCCATCTCAGGAACTATGGAAATTCCAATGAAAGCAGTGCAATCTCAGGAACTATGGAAATTCCAATGAAAGCAGTGCCATCTCAGGAAGTTTGGAAATTCCAATGAAAGCAGTGCATTCTCAGGAACTATGGAAATTCCAATGAAAGCAGTGCCATCTCAGGAACTTTGGAAATTCCAATGAAATCAGTGCAATCTCAGGAACTATGGAAATTCCAATGAAAGCAGTGCCATCTCAGGAACTTTGGAAATTCCAATGAAAGCAGTGCAATCTCAGGAACTATGAAAATTCCAATGAAAGCAGTGCCATCTCAGGAACTTTGGAAATTACAATGACAGCAGTGCAATCTCAGGAACTATGGAAATTCCAATGAAAGCATTGCAATCTCAGGAACTATGGAAATTCCAATGAAAGCAGTGCCATATCAGGAACTTTGGAAATTACAATGACAGCAGTGCAATCTCAGGAACTGGTCAATACCAGTTGGATATTTCAATGAAATAAATGTCTTTCCAACCCAAGACTTCCAACTAAATTGCCTCGGGGGAGCATGAATTGGCGTTTGAAATAGTTGACAATATGCACAGCTGTGTAACTGCTAACCTAACCTACTATAGAAGCAAAAGATCTGCAATATACTCAATATATATTATAGGCAAGAAGTAAAACTCCCCGTAAAGCGCAGTATTTTTTCTGCAAATGGATGCATATGTACGTAGTATTTCAGGGTAACGTGCAGTAACGGTAAGAACCTCTCAAAAACCTGTCCTTACCTCTCCCCCTTTCCTCCCTAGGCAGCGGTTCCTGAGTTCGAAACATTGAACTTCAAACATTCCACGTGAAAATATCTGTTCCTGAATTGGGAACATTCCACGTGAACATATCGGTTCCTGAATTGGGAACATTCCACGTGAACATATCGGTTCCTGAATTGTGAACATTCCACGTGAACATATCGGTTCCTGAATTGTGAACATTCCACGTGAACATATCAGTTCCTGAATTGGGAACATTCCACGTGAACATATCGGTTCCTGAATTGGGAACATTCCATGTGAGCATATCGGTTCCTGAATTGGAAACATTCCACGTGAACATATCGGTTCCTGAATTGTGAACATTCCACGTGAACATATCGGTTCCAGAATTGGAAACTTTCTTGATAGTACCTGAATTGGGATCTTTCGTTATAGTAAATGAGTTGGGACATCACCCATCTGAATACCTCTATTTTTTGCTTTCTCTGATTATAAGCATACTTGACTATTCACAGCTACTTAACTCTATGCTCTTTGTTTCCAGGGTTCCCACTGACAAATTCCTATAATAGAGACGTGGATGTGAAGAAATTATACGGAAAGTACCGAGACAGGTCTTGTTTCAATCAAATTTTGATGCAGGAAGGAACCAAACACTCGGTTGAAATGCTTGATTGCTCACCACCACTGGCGCGGAAGGATTTTCTCTTGCATCGAAACCTGATCGAAAGACCATCGTAGCAGGTGATTGCCAGCTTAACAATATTAGTTTGATCCATAGTTTCTCCTTGCTTCATGTCCTTTCAGCATGTATCAATTTGAATGATGTTAGAGGTATTTGCTATACATAAAAATACAAACACACACATATGCATATACGTAAATAAATGAATAAAAATATTTACAACAAAATTCGTAAATATCTCAAGAAGCAGGTTCTTGCTACCATTTTCCAAGATGGCGGATTTTCCAGAAACATTTGGATGACTGATTTCTAATACATCATTCACTACACCATTCCGCACAATCAGTACAAAAACCATTTCTGTTGCAATTATTTCTCCGTTGCCTGTATTTACTGTCGCAAGCTAGAATCTGAACCTATAGCCCCTTAAATGTTGGCAACCAACTTAGCTGTTTTGTGTACTTAGCTTGCCAACATTCAAGGGGCATTTATGAGCTCGTCGCCAATTTTAGAAGACAAGAATGTGCCAATACTCTGTTCCTCTGCCACCAGGTATTTCCTAGAAAATTTCGCAAGTGGGTGTAAGCAAAAATGATACTTTATCTTCGAGATAATATGGGTACGGGCGAATTCCCAAATTTCCCTAAAAGATCAGGGGGCGGAGGGGGAGTGGCAACGACTGATGGAAACACTCTCACGCACCGTTGGGCACACAGGAAAGCTGTTAAATTTTTATTGCACGATATTACAATCAGTGCGTGAAAATCTGACCTCTCGGTAAAGAGCGAGACTGGACCATCCCGAAAGTCAAGATGAGAAGAGGCTTCATGGTCGCTTCCCTCCCCCCTCCTCTTCATAAACCGTCCTCTTCACGGATCGAAGATCTCGGATGGGAAATCGGGGAGAGGGGAGGGGCACGGAAGCTGACCGTGTGCACCACCCTTTCCTCCACCCACTGTGACCTCTCGTCGTCATCTTTTGTGCCCTCGGCGCTCCCCCCCTCCCTCCTCAAATGAGGTTCTTCCTCCACCTTCCGTCACGACACGGAGCGGTCCCTCTCTCTCTCTCTAACCATGTGGATCATCTATCTCTCTCTACTCTCACTCGCTTCCTTTGCATATCCGTTGGCAACGAGGCGGCGTTGCCGGTTGTACGCCGTGTCAAGTGTCGAAATTGTCGCCCACCTTGAGTCGCCTGTATTCCTAGCGTCCCCATCCCTAGTCTGAATTGGTGCAGGCTTTGGCGCCTGGAGCAGCCAGTGCGATCCATTGTCGGGATTTTGCCGACTTCGGTGGTTATCAGGGGTCCCGGGTTCGAATCCCTGCCTGGGCATTGGTGTTATTTGTGAGTGTCCCTTCATCAATTTCATCATATCACATCATCACTCATCCTCATGTTTAATGTGAACAGCTAAAAGTGGCAGAAAAGCGATGTAAAATAGGCCAAATCAGCTGAGGCCGATCCTGGAATCTGCATTGATGCAGGCTAACTAGGCTCTGTCGCCTGCAAACAGTCAGTAGGTTTTGTGTCTTCTCAACATGTGTTTGTGATCGTCAATCTCGGTTTCATCATTCATCCTAATCGCAGGACCTCCCTGATGCGTAGTGGTAACATGGGTTCCGGGTTCGATACTTGGCGGTGGCATATAGTGGTTCGGATCGCACTTAGAACTGTAGGTCCAGTCCCGATTAACCTGTCTGTGCATACAATGGACTTAAAAATTTTAAAAAACGACATCCTAATCGTTGTGATTAATTTACTAACTCTCCAGCCTTTTAAACCCGAAGGTTTAAGACTGCAGCAACACGTTTACAAGTCATATTTTAAGGAAATTTACCGATTACAGTGTATTCACAAATTGTTTTGAAGTAGGCTCCCATGTGGTGGATATTTGATCAACAAATAATAATAATAATAATATCCGTCTTTATTACAGCAGGCGTGCTTCGGCCTCTTGGACAGGGATCATATTAACTTATCGATCAATTCGTGTACCCTTGGGTCCTGGCCTAGCAGGCCTACGCCTAAATCTTGCTCTTGAGTGTAAACATCCCAACCTATTAATAGGCGTTTCAAGTTGGACATTCTTCGCTAAGTGCATTTACAGTAATAAGTTTTGGGCCTCCCCGATGGTGCAGAAGAAGCCTGTGGAAATATAGATGTGTATATATATGAAGAAGACGTTAACCTACAGAAGAATTTCCATAGAAGAAAAAAGTTGAAGAATTAAAAGGCAAACATTCTCAATCTGAAATTGTATATAGAAATTTAATCAAGTGTCTGAAATGTATTATGTTAACGTTTTCAGAATATATGTCGGTTCATACCTTCTGTAGTGGGTTAAAGAGTTGTTTCCTTTAATTCCTTGTTATCAATCAGTTTTAGTGGCCCTGAGTATCTCATGTTTTACCCTGGCCTAAACCGGACTGGTGCTACCCTCTCTGGGACGTAACATTAATATATGGCGACCAACGTGTGAGGTTCGACAAAAGCTAAAAGCTAAGATAACATTGAGAATTTGAAGGCCGAAAGGAAATTGAGATGGAGAATGAGAAATATACTTGCTGTCAGGAGGAAGGGAATAAAGAGGAGATCATACAATTTCAATTCAAGCTATATTTGCGAACTGTTGTGGTGACAGTGAGTATTATGATATTTCAGTGAACATAGCTCTGACTTTGCCGTAGGAAAAATAATGGTTATGGAGTCAAAGGCTGCGTTGCGAAGGTATGCGTTCACAAAATAGGTTTCCTCAAGAAATGATATGCCATTAAACCGGTTTTTCTATTCCATTTTGCAAAATGCATTTTTAGTTTCGGTTGTTCCGTTAACAATTTCTGGTTGCTGATGGAATCGATTAGAACTGGAATCACAGCCGTGTGTTTACATGTTTGTCTTTTGAAGACTCTAAAATTCCGTTTTAGGAGGGGTCCAGCGACTAAAAAAATGCTGTTACTCTTGAAAATTTTACAGGAACAAGGACTTCCTTACACTTTTTGCCACGTTACTCTCATTCTGTAAGTGTCCAAGTAGCGGTGAACCAAGTGTGGAAATTAGCTACACCGCATCAACCACTCAACTAATTCTTTAGTAAACCACATGTGCACACTGTCCTAGGGTTGGCAACACTCTAAACCCAACTCTAAACATAAACCACGTAAAATAATTCAAATTTAAGTACAAATGAGTACAAGCTCAAAAGAAGAAATGGATTTGTTTCAGAAAAAAAAAAAAAAGAAATCCTTTACTGAAAGTGATAATTTTGACTAATTGTTTGTTAACTCTAAGCAAACTTGCTTGTTTACTGAACCAATTTGTTTCTGGTGAACATTTATTTGCTTGTTGCCTTCCAAGACAAATATTTGGTTACGAGAAACTGTTTCTTGGTTGTTCCAAACAAACACTTTTTGTGAGATCCTATTACTTCTGGTCAAAGTGGATTGATTTGAATCAGGTGTCTTTTTTTAAAAAAGAAATCACTGATTTAAATCACTTTACATAAATACATAAGAATTTTGTAGATATCAGAATCACCTTTGATGAAAGTACATTAATCTCGTAATCATTTAATGGTGTTTATTAGGCTCTAAGACAGGAAAATAATGGAAACAAAATATATGTACTGATGGGGTGAAGCTCATACGAAACGAAATGTAAACACACTTTCATTTCTCGTGATTTAAAATGCAATAATTTTTATAGGCAAGAATAGCAAACATTTTCTGTAGAATAATATACAAAATAATAATCATGTTATACCGTAAATAGTGTCATATCATTAAATTGAAAATAAACATGGCAGCTGATATATTGCAAACTATCATTTTAAAAAATGCCACAATTCAGCTACAAAGACTACAAAAAATATTTTAAGTTACAATTATATAGTACATCCAGAATATTTTATTTTCACTACAAGAAAAGTCAATGAAATTATTATAGTTTCATTAACACACTCAACAAACATTTCCATAGTATGTTCATAGGTACAGTATCAGAAACAGAAAAATGTATATTTACATATATTTTTTTATTTGCTTTAATGAAACTGTTCAAATATTTTACAGGGTCGTTTACCAGAAAAAGCCTTTCTATAAAATGCACACACACTAACACACACACACACACATATACATACATACATAACATACATATATATATATATATATATATATATATATATATATATATGCATGGTGTCAAAAATCATCAAAAATGATTTTCTAAATAAAAATCATGCTTCTGGTGCAACTTTCTTGGTGTATTTCTGTGGACACAAAACGCCACTCGAATGAGAACATAATACACAAATATTTTAAAAATAACAGAATTTTTCGGAATTTTATGTTATTTTATTTTTTTGATATTTATTGTTATTTACTTTTTCAATTTTCAATTGCTTAAAATCTTTTGCCATATTTGAACTTTCAGTTGTTAAGTTGTTTTCAAAATGCATCCACAGTTCCGAAAAGGGAAGCTTGCACAAGAACAACGCATTTATAAAAATACATCTTTATGTGTAGTCATCAAAAACTCTGACAAGGTCACTGATTATGGGGTGGGGAGAGAGATTAGATGCAAACCAAGATAGAAAATATTCCCAATATCGGTGCGTTTCATTCCAAAACCATTCGTCCGTCATTGGCAACGTTGCAGCGCAGCAGGTGAAGAGATTTGGTTGGATGGTTTCGCATCGTGATGGCCCGAAGGTTGGCCATTGCTTTTTTCCCTCTTCTTACGGTTCAAAATATGGCTGGATCAACCCATGAAGGTCACCGAGCTGCGGGATGAGACAGAAGCCCTCATTTCCATGCCCACATCCAAGGCGCAACCCGACTCCAGCCCTTGCCGTGGGAATTTGGGAGAGCTGGCGAGAATGCACGGTCCCAAATCAAATTACAAGTGCCACGGTACTGCTCCGGCTCTGTTTTCTGTGCTCGTAGTTATTTTTTCTTTCTTTCTCGGGGAGCGCATGCGAGTTGGTTTCTGTGGCTATGTGCACATCGCGCTGCGACGCCAAGGGTCCCGGGTTCGAATCCCGCTCGGGCTTGGTTGTTTGTGAATGTCCATTCATCAATTTCATCACTCATCCCCATCTTCGCAAATTAGCCAAGAGACACAAAACGCGAAGTTAAACAAACTAAATCAATCAATCAATTCTGTCGCTATGTATTCTACATCTAGGCTTGCCAACCTTCCAAGAATGGCCTGGAGTCTGTCGGAATCGAACTCACTCTCTACAAACAGCTATGGCATATCTAGCGAATTATCGAATCAGATGCGAGGATTTGTTTCCCGCGCGATTCTGTCGTCTGCACCTCCGGCCCATTCCCGCATACTTCTGTCGTCTGCCATCCAACTTACGATGGATGGTTCTGGTGAAGAGTTTGTTTTAACTTTTGCAAGTAATATCGGCAATGGCAACCAACCATAGGCGTGCGCTTGGGGTTGACCCCCAGAAATTGTGTGTAGATGAATCTAATCACCGATGTCAAATAATACGTATTATGCTCTGAAAAATAGTTCCAAGCAACTACGGAACTATTTCCCATGTAATTGCCGGCTATTTATATTGTCCACCAAAGGTTGAAAAAAATTGATTCTAACGCATGGTGTTCCTCTTAACTCCTGAACTACCGTCCTCCTACACCTTTGATCAATCGTCTTCAACATTTCAAGATTGATTGATTGATTTGCTTTTTTTTACTTCGCTTTTGGAGCCACTTTTGGCTAATTGCGAAGATGGGGATGAGTGATGATATGATGAAAGTAATGAATGGACACTCACAATCATCCATGCGCAGGTCGGGATTCGAACCCGCAACCTCTGGCGTCGTAGCGCAATGTGCTAACCACTCCGCCACGGGGTCCGGCAAACATTTCAAGAATAGCCGTCTTTTTCTTGTTTTGCTGTAAGAACTGAATACTTTCGGTTTTTACATATACAATGATACTACTTTCAGCACTTGTAGCAAATTCTATTATAAATGACTATTTTGTCAAATAGTTGGACCTCTCACGAGTCGATATGGGACCATCTCGACTTATTTAAGACACAATAAACCGCTATATATCTCAACAAGCGTTCGAACAGGATTAAACGACGAAGCGACCCAAAATGCATACAAAGTACTTGTGAAACACCAGAAGTCTGAAAAAATGCCTAACACATGGCATCTAAAAAAGACACAGCCAGAGAGCCAACTTTTCGAAAACATTAGGTGGGCTTAAATGCTTGAATTATAAGTTCACAGAAAATCACATAAATTATTGGGTTGGCTCTGACCCGTATAAATTGGTCCCAATGTACGCAGAAGCCATAAATTGGGCAACGAAATTTTTGTATGTAGCTATGGTGCATTGAACTTAATTGAACAGAACTGGAATAATGATCGCTGGCTGAGATGTTTAATTCATAACCGGAAGTTTGATAGTTCAAAACAAGGTATAATCCTTCCTATCCCCTTGAAATCGCACCCTGCATCAAAATGAAGAGATGCATGTTTGTTAGCTACTTTCAAATGCCAAACTTCTGATTTTGCGTTCCATCACATAAAGTTGTGGAGTTATGATGATTCTCGCTGCTCTGCCAGGTCTACCAGCCCCTGTGACTTTTATTTCATCAATAAGATGAAGGGAATTCGCTTCCGAACGTTCCAGAGATTCTTCAAGTAATAGACCGCTCCATTCGAACCATCAACAGAACATTCGCTGCTACAGAAATACTACGATTTCCACATCGCTGGCAACGGTTGTAGACTTCCACGCAGGTAAAACAGCGATAGCGAAAAATCAGGCGAGGCCAGGCCGGCTCGGTAGCTCAGTGGTAGAGCAATGACACGATATGCCAGAGAGCCGGGATCGAGTCCTGATCGAGCCTGCATTTTTCGCTGAAAATTTGTACGTAGTAATTTCTCTGTTTCCACGTGGTAGACAAAATTTCAGGGATTACAATGTAGATTGATGGCTACGGAGGGAGGTGAGAGAGATGCTGTACTCCTTTACAAAACAATTTGAGGGGTCCAATATTCCCTGTCCTGTACCGTCCTGGTCCTGTGCAACTGGTCCATTGTGAAGTGCGTTGATCGATTTCGTTCCTCGATGTAAATAGCTTACATGACAATTTCATTCCATAAGCTGATATCACAACATTGTTGACTTGATCCCATCCCTCCCCTATCTGCGCTAACCTCCCGATCGTTTTACAGAACTTTTTTGCTATTATTTTGATTGTACCGCGTATAGCTTAAGTGAGTTTGCAAATATCAAAACAGAATTGAGTTCCAAACTTTTCTTTTTTATAATACCCTCGTCGCAAACATAAAAGTTGCGTATTCTCCTGAAAAACAATTCAAAGATTCTTTAAACAAATATTTATATGCTTCTAGCAGATTGGTTTTTCTCTCAGGAGAAGGAATGATGATATTGCTTTTAAAAGTTATGTTAGAGCCACGATAGAGCTTGGTGTGTCCATTTCAGTATTGAAGGCGCTTTCGTTTTTTTGCAGTGTGCAAGCCACCAAAAGCTGATTGAAAAAGTACCTTCATGCAACGATAATGTCAGATCGTCTCACCGTCCGTGTCAAGTATCAGAGATCTTGACCTCCAGGAAGTTTTACTAATACACACTCAGATTTTTAGGTAATGAGGCAATGGTTATCAAATCAAAAGGAACGAACATATTTGAACATTGTCTGTTTTTAATACTCATCCTCCCTGCATCAACAGAGTAATTGGCACGGTTGAAACATCTGCAAATCTTCATGTGGTATGACATGAAGATTAGACGTCACAATCTGTTGGATGTTCCTGTGTTCATAAAAAGTACGTAAATTCAGCAGCAGCTTCACTTTCGGAAACAGGAAGTAAACAAAGGGGGATAAATATTGGGAATAGAGAGGATGATTCAACACACACACTTGTTTTCGAACTAGGAATACCTAGACAACCAAGCTCGCTGGCACCGTGCATTATCGTGGGGCAGGGACAAACTGCCCGATTCAGGATACTGAGATGGAATATGGTCAGTTCTCGTTCATAATCACAGAGCACAACGATAGTAACAGCCAGTTGAAGTTTCACCCTCCGGAACAAAAGCATGATGAATAATGCCTTTGCTGTCGTAAAAAAACAACATTATCTTCAAATTTGATTTTTGGAGCTACGTACTTTTTCTTTGCCTGTTGGTAAATTTAGCGACTTCCATTCTGCGATTTGTCCTTTCGTAGAGGAGCGTAGCAAGAATGCTCTGTTTTGTCCTCCAGAACAATGGAATTCAAGAAATGTTTATTACCACAAGTAGTTTGCAGAATGCTTTTCATGAAACTGGATGTTCACTCGTTGCTCCATGGCGATTACGTGACATCACCCTTACACCCAGAGTGCGAATTAACAGGGGGGGATGCACCCCCCAAATGTTTATCCCCAGCAGAATAATTTGTATTTAATCCCTGGCAGGGATATTTTATCCCCCTCAAAGAAAACGGAATTGAAAGCGTACAGTATATAATTTCTTAGCTAGGGAACAAACACCACTTAAAAATCATTCGGGAACAGTTATTTAACATTTTAAACAATTGTATCTACTTCTCGTCTGATGTTCTATTTTTAAATAGCCCATTGTTGACGTTCGTATTGTTGTCGGGTGCATGCGTTTTAGAAAAAAGCTCCTAAACTAGCGCTGTTGCTCTGTCTATTGTTAAAGCAATGGCAAGTATAGTTAATTTCGTCAGCTTTCTTACTTGGAGGTATGTCTCGCTGCACACCGTCATTGAGTTGAACGCCCAATAGAAAGTTGTCGAGTTTTTTTCAGTATTGCTAGTTGAATAGCTCTTTTTGTGTATGTGTTCGGGTTTTCTCAGAATGTAGTTGTACTAAGTGTTTCTAAATTACGTGTAAATGTTATAATATTTAATGTCCTAAGTTAGAACCACTGTTCGACAACTTCACAGATAGAATGCACACGTGGGTCAATATAAAATCAGTCTCATTGCTTAATTGTCGGACTGTGCAGTATTCTAAAATAAGAAAGGAATATCTATTGGCTAAGGAGAATTTAAGGATATCCTAAGTGCCTGAAGAAGGATAAGTTTTACATTACACACACAGAACCCGAAACGTGTCAATTGACACACACACATGTTGATTCCAATAACACATTAACGTGCATAAACTGCAAATGATGCACTTTTTGGTGTGTCAGAATACACACAGAAATGCATAGAAGGGCACTTTTATCAGATTCTGTTCTGTGTGATGCAATAGAAATGCATCAGACACGATCTTCCCAAATATAACAAAAGATAAGATAAAGATAACAACATTACGCATTTAACCGTGTCAATTGATGCATTAAAAGTGCATTGATGCATTTCGAGGTCTGTGTACACACGGAGAAGTTCAGTTTTAACAAATGACTCTGAGGATAAGCTAACGTTCACCACTCGACATCCTCATCTAGTGAACTGCGTGAGATTGATTGTAAGAAAAGGTACACACATGCAGAAGCTTCAATCCGTGACACCTCGACTTTTATCCCAGAACGTTGTCCGCTGGCCCGGTTCTCACCCAGAGTTCCTTCACACCCCGAGGGAGAAGATAACACGTGGAAACATCAATTAGCCGAATCCTTTTGTTTTCCCCATAAAAGTGGTTCGTGTTAACACGGGTTGAAACCCTCAATTCCTTCATCTTTTGTTACGATGGACAAAGTGGTTCCTTGATATCCCTTTCTTCTTGAGAGATCGTTATCTCTTCTTCTTCTTTTTTCCTGTTGAACGAACAAGACCAGTACACACACACACAAAGAAGAAAGATCATCGATTTTTCATTCACCATGTTTCCTATTACAATTCGGAAGTCGGGGGGAAACTCGAAACTTGCGTGCGGTGTTTCTCGCTTCTTGTGGTCATTTTTACGGTTGGATCTTCCGAGTTGGACTCGACACGGAACCTCTGTTCTTTTGTTTCTGAAAAGGAAAGGGGAGAATCATGTAACAGCACGTTCTTTATTCCAGAACAAGCGGAGCCAGTTCGAGTTGCAGGGTCAAGAATCACAGCGAAACAATAATTAGACGTTGGGGTCAATATGTTATGTTTGCATGCATGCTTTCTTTCCTCGCAAAACAAGCGAAACTTAAGCAATGTCTGTAATAAAGGCAGGCGCGGTTGTACAAGAGAAACGCTCTCCTTAACAGCAAAACCTGCTATTTCTTCGAAGCTTCTTTTGTTTCGAAAACGGGCCAAGATTTACAATAACGTAATGGTCAGTGTAAGAGCATAGCGTGCCTTTGACCACCCTGCCGGGGGGCTGTGCATTTACGAAGTCCTCCATGGACGTCTTCGAATGGAGAGATAACTTGAGACTTCAATTCATTGTTTCTTCAAAAATCACAGTGTTTCGCATGCGGCGCCGATGACGTACATTTTTCTTTCTTTTTCTTTCCTGCTGGGTGTACCACATGTTTCCAGCCATAGCAGCTGCTTCTTATTATAACAAGGACAGGAACTGCAATTACGAAGGCTAAAGTGGAACGGAAACTCGAATTAATGCAAATGCCGAATTGGAGTGGAAGAATAAAGCAGCGTAAATGCAACACAGGAGGAGAAGAAGCGCAGTAGATGCACCAGGGGCTAGGAGAGGGAAATGCGATTATCGCTGTTCGGATCCGAACTTCCGACCGTGCCCCACACAGGGTTGCTCAAACCGCAAAATTTGGCACAAGCGATAGACAGGCCCTTTTTCTCAGGAGCTAGCATTTTTATTTATTTATTTATTTAAATATGGGCTAAGAAAGCCATGAATCCAATACAAGATTGGATTAAAAGTAATTATTCTTGCACCAGAGTGTCCTTCCTAAACAAGACTCAACTGGTAAGAGCAGGGATAACTATGCAATACATTCTAATATATGACCGATTGTTCGGGTTGCCTAGCATTGTAAATAGACTTATAGCTTGTTTGCGGATTGACGCAAATAGGAATAATCTATTTTTTTGGAGAAGTTTCTAAGGTTCATCAGAGTCCATTGTGCAACAGATCTCTAAGGATCAGGGCCTGACAATCAGCTATTCCATTGGGTGACGTGATCAGCGCATCGAGTCCCTTCGCAGCGGTTTCCTAGTTTTCGAGACCAGAGTCCGCTAATTCTTCATTTCACGTAGCTTCCCAATTGTCCTCACGATGCTGGAACACCGACAATTTGGGGGTTCTCACCGGGAATTGAACCCGTAACCTCTCGCACCAGAGACAAGAGCGCTAACCATTTGGCTACGAGTACCATACAGTTTGGGTTATCACGGCCAGGGTTGGCTCGTTACGTATTTTACGTAAACTACACGTAATTTACGTCACGTAGAAAACCATGATGTAAAAAACTAATTTTCTTTCTTAAATTAGTTATATGAAAACTACTTTCATTACATTACACTTTAAACATTAATTTTCTTACATATTTCAGCATAAAATTATTATTTTCTGAAGATTGTTTATGCAACCACCTCACGCCCTCATCCTCATTAACAGATTTTTAAAATAGAACTTTTAAAAATTGAGAATCCTGTAGATATTGGACGTCTTGCACTAGCACATACTTGTATTTCTAACATAACAGCGATTAACAACAATGTATCTGGCTTGGCTTCAAAGTTTTAGTAAGAGCTTCAAATTCCTTTTTCATACGTATTATACGTTTGCGTAGGATAACTATGGTGTGAATGTGAATATGGCAGTCTGCAAATTTCGTAGTATAAGAGCACATACAAATTCGGAAGGAAAGTATTTTGAAGGCTTTTTTTCTGCCACTGTCAACTGCAATACGTAAAAATAACCATCGCAAAAACCATGTTTTCTTTTACTTTCTATGTAAGATTCTGGTTTTTTACGTACTTTACGCGTTTTCTACGTAATTATACAATTACACAACCCTGACCATGGAAGAGGATTGCCTGAATCGTAACATTGAAATAAACAGTTCGGTTGGTCCAGGCCTGAAATTTAGCTGCGGCGTGCTAAACCGCCTCCGTTCACTGTCCGTAGCCAAGCAGGTGCACACCGGTTTGTTTACGTTCTGCAACTTAATTTACATTTCCGTCATTGGGAGTAGAGGAGCATGAAACCAGCAAACCAGAAGCTAAACTGGTCTCCCGTATCTCCTTCGCCGATCAGGTGGACGCCTCAGTGAGCAGGGAAAAACTGCAACAAGATCTGAGCAAATCTCCACGACGGGTCGCTATCTGCCTGCCATCTATCGCCCGCTCCCCGTACCGCAGGGGGGAAGGAAAAACATCCTTGTTTTGCTACTATAATTTCTTTTTATCTTCGCCAAAGTGGTTTATCAGGGAAGATTTGGTACAAAAAGTTTCCCTTCTGTTTTGTCGTGCTTCGCGGAGTTGCCCTGGCTGGTATTGTTTGTGGTCAGGGAGCTAGAGATGAAAGCAAAAAAAAGGAAACTGTAGCCGAATGTGAAAAGGGGATAAATTAAAAGAGGAGAGACTGGAGGTTACAAGCTGCATATTCATCAGGCTGTTGTCTTCGGAAGCGTTGGAACGAATGTTTGCTCTATTCATTATGCACTCACTATTCTGAGTCAGTCCAGGATATAAAAAAAAGAGGAAGCAACGAAGATAAACAAGTGGATGGAGAGGAAGATGAAACTATGGTTATTAAGGGCCTAGGCACCCATAAATTCTAAAGGGTTCTATTGGGTTCCGCAAAAGGAACGGAACCTTTTGTCTAGCACAATTTAAATTAGGTCCAAGTTGCGTACTGTTTCATTGAAAAAAGGTTCCTGGAGTTATTTTAAATTCATCCGGAAAAAGGGTTCCTGTACCGTATTTAAATTGATCCGGGGAAATGATTCCTGGACTGTGTTTAAATTGATCCGGGGAGGAGATTCCTGGACTGTGTTTAAATTGATCCGGGAAAGAGGTTCCTGAACCGTATTTAAATTGATCCGGAAAAAAGGTTCCTGGACTGTGTTTAAATTGATCCGGGAAAAAGGTTCCTGAACCGTATTTAAATTGATCGGGATGAAAGGTTCCTGGACTGTGTTTAAATTGATCCGGGGAGGAGATTCCTGGACTGTGTTTAAATTGATCCGGGAAAAAGGTTCCTGGACTGTGTTTAAATTGATCCGGGAAAAAGGTTCCTGAACCGTATTTAAATTGATCGGGATGAAAGGTTCCTGGACTGTGTTTAAATTGATCCGGGGAAAAGGTTCCTGGACTGTGTTTAAATTGATCTGGGGAGGAGATTCCTGGACTGTGTTTAAATTGATCCGGCGAGGAGATTCCTGGACTGTGTTTAAATTGATCCGGGAAAGAGGTTCCTGAACCGTATTTAAATTGATCCGGTAGGTTCCTGGACTGTGTTTAAATTGATCCGGGGAAAAGGTTCCTGGACTGTGTTTAAATTGATCTGGGGAGGAGATTCCTGGACTGTGTTTAAATTGATCCGGGGAGGAGATTCCTGGACTGTGTTTAAATTGATCCGGGAAAGAGGTTCCTGAACCGTATTTAAATTGATCCGGAAAAAAGGTTCCTGGACTGTGTTTAAATTGATCTGGGGAGGAGATTCCTGGACTGTGTTTAAATTGATCCGGCGAGGAGATTCCTGGACTGTGTTTAAATTGATCCGGCGAGGAGATTCCTGGACTGTGTTTAAATTGATCCGGGAAAGAGGTTTCTGAACCGTATTTAAATTGATCCGGTAGGTTCCTGGACTGTGTTTAAATTGATCCGGGGAAAAGGTTCCTGGACTGTGTTTAAATTGATCCAGGAAATAGGTTCCTGGACCGTATTTAAATTGATCCGGGAAAAAGGTTCCTGAACCGTATTTAAATTGATCCGGGAAAAGCTTCCTGGACTGCTTTTAAATTGATCCGGGAAAAAGGTTCCTGAACCGTATTTAAATTGATCCGGGGAAAAGGTTCCTGGAGTGTGTTTAAATTGATCCGAAAGAGAAAGGATCCTGATAAGCCAAATTTCGCTTAATCCGAACAGGCAAAAGCACCCCCCCAAAAAAAAAACAGAATGCAATGTTTTAAATGTGGCTAGAAGTCAACAAGAGAGCTTCCCAAAGAAAAGGCGGTCAACCACTGATGAAATTCTGTTTCCCGCAGACTTTGTACTGTACCTATGCCTTTTAAGAACACCATAATAAACGTGCTTTGTTGCTATAAACGGAGTTTTAATGCATTTTCTATTGTTCTTTGGGGGTGGGTTTATCTTCGATGTTTTCTCTCCTCCCTCGATCTCTATTCTGATCTTCCTCTTCCCTTGTCTTTGTGTTTCTCTTCCAATTTCCGTCTCTCTATCCTTGTTTTGTTCTTTTTTTGTCCCTACGCATTTTTAGCATGCTTAACCTAAACGTAAACTATTATAAAGAAAAACCTCGTTAATCCGGACTAAGGAAAAGAAATACTGTAGGGGTAAGATACCCCTGACACCTGTAGGGTGGGGTGGGAGACATGAGATGACATGTCAAAATAATCGAGAACCACGCATATTAAATTTCGCATAAACAGACATCCGTGACTCTATGCAATCCGCATAACGATAGTGTTTCTCGGGTTGTCTAACATTCAGGCTGTGTTGGGAATGGAATCCATAGTTTTCGGAGTCGCTAAGCTAATTGGCGACATTCACGATCACATTTAGAATTAGTTACATTTTACGCTATAGTTAGAATTCATTATTTTCCTGTCTAATACAAGATTGGGATAAATAAATACCTGGGCAACGCCAGGTAATCAGGTAGTATATAATACGTAGTTGTTGGGATTAAAGTAAGTTCTTTGATCTTTCTTAAAATTATCGATTAGAGTCCAGAGATCGATACCCGGTGGTTCGATCCCACCATAAACTGGATGTCCAGTCTCGATTAGCCTATCTGTGAATAAAATCGACTTAAAAACTCAGAAGAACATTGTTGGAACAAATGAGAATTTTATGCACAGCGGTTTGTGGTCGAACTCTTGTATTAAAATACAAAGCTCTTTAGAATGATTAAGGACCAAAGCAAAAATTTGCATCGGATTAAGAATAACCGCGAACATAATTAAGCATAGCAGTAAATAGCGGTAACACAACAACCGCAAGAGAACAAGAGCGAAGCGAGAAAAGGGTGAAAATTTCATCATGGGTGTGCTGTCTCCGTCCACAGCCCTCATGGTTGACATTTCGTACCGCTAGTTCCCGGTTGATGGCTTTATTTGACCAGGAAGGAGGCAATTGTCCGTTCCTGCATGTCCCCCGATAATTTCCCTGCTATTGCGCAGTCACCGTATTTGTCCTTAATGAAAGCCCTCGATGCCTTCCCTGCCCAGTGTGTGTTGGGTGTGTCTCCTCTAATCGCCCCTTTCCACTTTTGTTCCTGGACGCTTCATTGTGCCTGCGGTGGTTTTCGGGTCAGCTGTGTGACCAATGGAAAAAAAAAATAACACATCGTCCACTGAGTCCTGGTGTTCCGTTTCTTTTACTGCTTTCCTAAAGACAAATGAGAGTTAGAGCTGCACTTACGAAGCAGGCGTGTTTGTTGTGACATGCTGTTTGGGCATCCGTCGACTAACTTATTCTAATTTACTATGAATGAAATATGTCCTCTGGAAATGGAGCATAGTAAAAGGAAATTGAGAGGAAAGGAGAGAACTGGATTGAGAGAGATGTCCGGGCTAGAAGTATGCAAAAATAACTGCGAGGCGAAAATTACTCCTTATATTGTCTCGTAGTGACAATGGTGTTGTTGAGTGACGCATGCGCACCTGGCCTGGCCACCGAGATCCCCAGATTTAAAACCATTACACTTTTTTTTTCCAAGGGGCTTCATTTAAGTTCACGTTTGAGTGACTTGGGACAGCTTATCGTTGAAGCGGTTGCGCTAATAACGCCTCACATGATGGTCAACACTTGGCACGAGCTTGAGAATCGTTTGGATACCTGTCGAGCTACAAATGTTGCCCACATTGAGCTGTACCAGCGTACATAAAAACTTTCCGAGTTACTTTGTACCAGGACAAGAAAGTTAATACATTTTACAGATGCTAAAATATATGTATGTATTCCTGTATACTTCTAGCCCGGACACCCTGTATATTCCACGAGTCTTTTTAGGAAGCGAACGAAAACGAGTATTCTGTGCAAGTAGTGACTCGAGAGGTCTCGACCAATGAGCGCATGAGGGAGGGAGCGAGTACAGGGAGGGGAACACAGCTGCAGCTACCAATCGTTTGCAGCAGTGCGCTCTGCTTTGCTCGACCCACTCACTTTCTCCTCTTCTTTACCGTAATGCGCGGCGTTGCTCCACAGGCTCCTGAGACAGACTGTAGAGAGAAAGAAAGACTGAGGAACGAAAGAGGGGAGAGAGAGGACGGAAGAGGGAGACGAGAGATAAACAAAGAGCAGAAGAGGGAAGGATGGAGAGGACAATCACAGCGAAGAAGAGGAGGAGAAAGAAGAAGAGGAGGAGAAAGAAGAAGAGGAGGAGAAAGAAGAAGAGGAGGAGAAAGAAGAAGAGAGCTTGGCATCGAAACAGACTGTGAAAGACGAAAGAGAGAGGGCATGAAAGAGAAAGAGGCAGACAGAGAGAGAATGTGAATTTATGCACAGATAGGCTAATCGAGACTATACCTCCAGTTTAAAATAGGATCCGAACTACTTTGTACTCCCACCCGGTATCTTCGAGGGGTCACAGATAGAGAGAGAAGGGAGTGGTGAATTGACTAAAAGTGGTAAACGTTGTAAGTGCCAAATGCGAAAGTGTTGGGAAATCGCATCGTTCCGCACATCAGCCCGTAAGAACGTGCACACTAGTGACCTCTTTACACGCCCTTTGAACTACTTAGACGGCTACCAGCCACATTTCACGTTTACCACATTATAAAGCATGATACATTTCACAGTTTAACGTGGAAAACGGTGTTTGAATTATTGTGGCACTTACAGCGTTTACCAATTTTAGTCTTCAATTATAGATATCGTGGTTTCGTACTCCTGTTTCACAAGAAGAAATAGATATAGGGCCTCCAGAATGGCGCAGTGGAAACATTTTCGCCTTGTAATCAAGGGGTCCCGGATTCGATACTTTGAACTGTTGGTCCCGTCCTGATTAACCTTCCTTTGCATGAAGTTGACTCAAAGACTGACACAAACAAATAGATTTATGACACCACCCACAGTTTTGAAGCTAATGCACATTGTAAGAGACTACTTCCCTTAATATTAACCCCAGTTGGCTGGTCTTCTGTCTCACCGCGGTTCTAAAATGTCGCCAGTAGACACGGTCGGCAATGCTGGCCTGCACGCACCGTGTGGAACGTAGTACCTACCTGTGAAGCTTCAAAAGTGGCAATTCAAGTCACCTTGAAACCAGCCAGCACGTCAAAGGAAGTCAAGGCTGGTCTAGTCGTGTCTCGTATGAATGAAACAGCTGACGGCATAGTATCCTTTTTCTCTCGGAGAGATTCTATTCTTTTTCTTATTTTCTTTTCCATATTGAATGGCCACGTGACTTAATTGCTTCCTCTGTCAGTTGTCACTTGCGGTCGCCGAAGTCTCGGTTCTCACCGGTGCCCCACTCCTCCTCACATACGCCAGTGGCCGGAAATGACGTAATAATTTTCACACGGTGTCCCGTGAGATTCGCGTGGCCGAAGATGCGTACAAGTGTGGCTACAGCTCTTGAGCGAGTTCTGGGCTTGCTGTTTCCGGTGAGGTGGTGTCACCTCCGTTGCCAACGGCATAGCCTACCTGTCCGCTGTAGTGTGTAGAGGAGCATAAAGTAAGAGTTTTTGAAAACAAAACCCTTTGAAAAATATTTGGACCCAAAAGGGATGAGGGGAGAGTTGAGTGGAGAAGGTTACATAATTTAGAACTGCATAATTTGTATTCATGTCCAGATATTATTAATAATAATCCTTTGCGCAACAGCCCATGAAGGGCCTAGGCATACCTACCGACTGCCGGTCTCCCTCCCACACTTTCCTTCGTCACCTCTAAGCGTGGAGATCTTCAACCAGTATTGGAATAGTCGGGGGGTCAGCCCGACGTATCCCCAGCCGTTATAGTAGGTCGTCTCGACCGGATTACGCTCACTCACTCGGAGCTCCCCAATTTCCTCACGATGGTGGGTTGCCACCGGCCCTATACGTAGGCCGAATAAATTCCGACCAGAGCCGGATTCGAACCTACGCCGTCCCGCAGCGAACGATCTCAAGACGAGTGAACGCCTTAACCCGCTATGATTAAATCAATAAGACTTAGGTGGGTAGGCACGAATGGGAGAGGAAAGAAGAGTTTACAGGATTCTTGTTGGGAAACCTGATGGTAAGAGACCTGTAGGAAGACCAATACGAAGATGGAGGGATAACGTTGAGATGGACCTAAAGGAAATCGGTAAGGATGGAGAAGATTGGATTGATCTTGCCAGGGATAGGGACAGATGGAAGGCTTGTATTGCTGCAGCCATAAACCTTCGGGTTTAAGAATTCTAGTGAGTTAGTTAGACCAATGTAGTGCTGAGCACACAGAATATACTAACCCTAACTTACCCGAGGGGGTGCTGTCAACCCCACCACCTCTTGTTTTTCGATTTTTCAAGAGTGGGTATTTTTATAAAGACTAGCTGATTTCCCGGCGTTGCCCGGGCATTTATTTATTCCAATCTTCTATTAGACAGGAATATAATGTATTCCAACTATAGTGTAAAATGAACTTAGAGTTGAACGGCATTAGGAGTGTCACCATTCATCTTAGTGGCCCCGAAAACTATGAATTCCACACAAATATCGGTCGTTTTGGATTATTTTTACATGTCACTAGATCACATAATTTTACATCCTCCGCTTTACCTCCGTCACTACAAGAGCCGCTCGATGTGGCGACCCTGAAGTTCGTTGCAAACAGAGTACCTCCGAAGGATATTTGCATACACACGCTCAAAAATACCTGGTGTGTGCTGAATCGTGTCTGCTGGAGCCATAACTCGTGCAACCAGGTCTTCCTCCGACACTACACGAGTATTATAAACAAGACTTCATGTGGCCCCATACGAAGAAGTCAAGAGGAGTTAGATCCGGCGATCGTGCTGGCTAAGCAGTTGGTCTACCGCGACCTATCCACCTGTCCCCGTATGTTTGAGTGAGATGTTGTCAGACGTCATGGGAAAAGTATGCTGGTGCGACATCATGTTGGAACCACATGTGCTGTGTAAACAGATTGTAAACAGAGTACGGTGGAAGACATCAGGTGACTGAAGACGTCGCCCTCCTTCATTGTGGGTTGCCTACCGAGAAACGGGAGATGTGAAATTATGTGATCTTGTAATTTGTGTTGTACCAAAACGGTACGTTTCCGGACATGGGTTCCTTAACAAAACTTGATCTACTAAGTCCCCTCTGCAACCCCTAGAAGTGTGTAATAGGAATTCTGAATCACCCTGTATAACTGTACATATGTAAATGATGAATAAATTAGAATAGAATAGAATAGAATTTATTTCCAGTATGAGCGTTTACAGCTATACATACCATACAAGTGAAAAAAAGTTCATGTACTTTCCCTACACCCTTCCTCCTTTTAGTCTGCTTCCACCTTTACACTGCTTGGGAGTTCACAAACACTATTTCATTTCAAATCTTTCCCTATACTTGCACTGTTACCTGAGTGATTCCTAAATTTTCTCAAATTTATTTATTAATTAATTAATTTATTTAGCAACCCTCCCCCCTTTCACACATGTTCGCTATCCCCACTGAGCTTCTTTGCTCTCTTTACCCAGGCGTAGTGTAGGAAAGTTCCCACATTCCTTATTTGCGCCTCCCCCCTCTCGGTCTCTCCCTCCTAATAACGCTTGTCATTATATTCTCAATGTTATCTTCATTCATTTCCCTGATATATTTTTGTCTTGACTCCCCTGTTTCTTTGCACTGGAGGAGAATGTGAAATTTCGTCTCGTCTTCGCCGCATAACGGGCATTCTACGCTCCCGTCCTCACGTTTAAGTTTAACTTGTGCCCATCCCCCCAGTCTGAACCAGGCCAATCCTGACCTTTATTTTGCCCCACCTAAATCTACGTAGTTCCTCCTTCCCCATTCTCGATCCGTATCCACTATTTTCTCCGATGTTAACGATATTTTTGCGTCGCATTCTGCTGTTACCTGTTTGGTAATATCTTCCAGTCTGGCACGTATGGCCCCTAGCATCTGTATATCAATTCTCCCCTCTATTCCCTCTTCCCACACCCATCCTAGCCCTATACTGTATAATTCAGTCTTTATTTTTGCTACCCATTGCCTCCCATCCCCCCCCCCCCTTATCTGTGATTGTACACAGAGTTTCTTCAAATTTCCCCCCTGCATGGTGATCAGTTTTGGCCAGTATTTAATGCTCCTCATTTTGGCATCCACTTCCTCTCTTAATTTTCCCATTTCCCTAAGTGCTCCACATGTTGCCGTACCCCTCCCTACTCCTAGCCCTTGTTTTAGGAATCTAGACTGTACGACGTTTACGGTTTCCCCTCCCTCCCAGACCCATAGTTCGATGACATAGAATAGTGTTGCCTTAACTGTGGCCTCGTAGACCCCTCCAGAATTTTGATTGGGATATTTGGTACTTTGTATTTTATTTTTCTTGTTTTTTCTAACGCAAAAATTCCTTTACATTTATTCCTGTGTACGTGCCTTGCCCACCTACCCGTCATTGTCATCACCATGCCTAAATAATCGTACCGTTTCACCTATCGACACTTGTCTCTCCGTATTTCCATTGTTCATCCTTACCAAATATACGTACCCATTCTTAAATACCATTATTTTGGTCTTCTTCATATTTACTCGCATGGCCCATTTCCCGCAATATCCGTGTAACGTGTCTAGACCGTTCTGTAGACCTGCTGTTGTGTTCGAAATCAGTACCAGGTCGTCTGCGTATAACAAAAGTGGTACCTTTACGTCGGATATCGTTGGTGGATCCGTGTCCCTCTGCGTTATTTCCTCCACGATATCGTTGATGAAGAGGATAAACAGCGGAGGGGAGAGAACGCACCCCTGCGTCACCCCCAGTATTGATTCATTTGCCCCTGTAACGCCCTCATTCCCGCACTTTACGCAAAACTTAACTTTTTCATATGCCGCTTGGAGAGATCTGATCATTCTGGCGGATACCCCAACGTCCCACAATTTTGCCCACAACATTTGCCTGTTAACCGTGTCAAAAGCCTTTTCGAAATCCACGTAGCAGCAATATAGTTTCCCCCTTTTGACCCCTAGTTTTTCTTGTATCAATGTTTGCAATAAAAGTACATTGTCTATTGTCTGAAAATTTTTCCGGAATCCAGCTTGCAGAGGAGAAAGTACATCAAAAATTTCGCACCATTTTTGTAAGCGTCTATATAATATCTGGCAGTACACTTTGTTCAGTACGGACAGTAATGAGACCCCCTGTAATTGTTAGGATTGCTTTTTTCCCCCTTTACCCTTGTAGATGGGGCAAATGATGGTATCCGACCATTTTTCCGGAAACAGCCCCTTCCGGTAGAGCCCATTCATAATTTCTCTGCCCATTTTCGCCATCAGTGAGTTTTTATTTGTGCCCTTTATAATATCGGGGGTTAAGCCATCCCTGCCTGCCGCCTTCCCGTTTTTTAGCGAGTTGATTGCTAGAGAGTATTCATTGTCTGTTATATCTTCATCTAGAATTGGTACGGAGGTGCCCAAGTAATTTCCATCGTTCCCAGGTGTATTTATTTCTCCCTCCCTTTCTCCCATTATTACCTTAAATTGTTGTTCCCACGTGTCAGGGGTAATCTCCGCCTCCGTGTACTCCTCCTTCCTTCTTAAGTTCCGGATTATTCTCCATAGCTGGAAGGAAGCAGTGATTGAATAACAAAATTATTTCTTGAATTTTAGTAATAAAATAATAATGAGCCCCCCCCCCTCTCCCCCACCCTAGGTATGTAGCTATATTCTATAGTGGAACAAGAAGCAAGAAATCCTGCGCAGACCCGCGACTCCTGTGCACCGTACTCCCGCGTGGAGGGGAGGGGCAGAGTGGAGCATACTTCCGTATGGCCCGAGTTGAACGGAAGAAAGGGGAGGTGCGCGGAGCCTTTTCGCCGAAGGTTTTTTTGTTTGTGGTCGCTCTATAGCACCGCACGGGTAAGCTAGAGTTAACTTGATACAGCCTACCGCCAGTATAGGGATGATGTCGAGAGGAAAGGAACCAGTCACCTTTTCGGTCATCTCTGCAGTTGGACTGTCTCGATTCGTCTCGAAATATATAGTATCCTTAATGTATGCAGCCATGTCTTACAGTATTACGCCCTTGTACAGTCACCGGCAAAGAAATGGGACACTTCATTTTGAATTGATTATTAAGCTAGATACGACCTGTAAAAAATATGAAGAATAAGTATTTTCAGAATCCCATGTATTCCTTATGCGGAATGAACTTCAATATCAAGTTACGGCTAATGAAGGGAGAGTTTCGACTTTTCTGCTGGGCAATCACTTCTTCAAACTGCTCTCTTCCCGTTGATATTATTTTCTATTCCATCGGAAGTTTGATATTCCCAAGATAACAAATCAAAAAATACTCCTTGCCTCCTGGTAGTGTTGCCAAACCTGGTGCGCATAAAAGAGCTAAATTTCACCTTAAATTGAGTTGAAACTGACTTTCAAGGAGCTAGATTTACGAAGTGCTTCCTACAGCTATGTCAGTCGTCAAAGGGGTGGGGCGCTGCTATTACCGTTAACTCTAAATTGATGACAATTTATTCTTAGTATTCACCATCTAGATCCGGGGGCATCACCCATCTCATGGTCGTACGAAATCGAAAATAAAGTATTCCGTAGTAGTTAATTGTCACCAGCCACTCAAAGAAAGCTACTCAAAGAAATATGATAAAGAGAGAGAGAGAGAGAGAGCGATAAAAGAGGGGAATATAGAGAGATAGAGAGGATAAAGACAGTGAGAGATCATAGATGATGAACAGGAGAAAAAGAGAAGTGGATATAGAGAGAGTGAGAGATCATAGATGATGAACAGGAGGAAGAGAATGAAGGGAATGAGAAAGAGAGAGAGAGAGAGAGAGAGAGAGAGAGGAAAAAGAGGAAGAGAGAGAGAGAGAGAAATAGACGGAGATAGAGATGGGAAGAGAGAGAGAGAGAGAGAGAGAGAAAGAGGATATGAGAAAGAGAGAACACACACACACACACACAGAGAAAGAGGATATGAGAAAGAGAGAACACACATACACACACGGAGAGAGAGAGAGAGAGAGAAAGAGACATGTAAATGTATGTACCTTCACGGAAATTTCGAAGAGGGCGCCCCCTGCGGAAATTTTCGCGAGTTTTTCTAAGCGTGTGTGGCGCTGTGGTTTCAATTTGCAAGCAAATTGAAACCAAATCGCCACACACGCATCGGGCACGGATTAAATATTTGCGTTGGTGGCCATTTCACTGAAAAATAAAATCTGGATAAGTCTCAAAAGAATTATTTTTTAATTTTATAAATTTACTGCATATAATACAATTTCAGGGAATAGTTATGTGCAGCAGCAGTTAAATATGCTAAAGCAGCTCTCTGGAACCAGCATGGAGGAAAATGGTGCCCAGTCCTCTTCCACATGGAAACCACGGAAGCAATACCTGTTGGAGGTATGTTACCCTTTGAGTAAAACTGCATTCAAGAGTGCAACTGTTGGATTTGATGTGGAGAACGATTTTTCTGTGTGTGTGCGTATTGCTCGCCACAACAGCCAAGGAATTGTGTTGTGTATGGAAGAATGGTGTACACTGATGGAGTTGGGGGGAAATATATCTAATTATTTATCTAGTGAAGAAGAGTTGGTTTTGTCGCCTGCGTTGCTAGGTGAAAAATACATGCTTTCTTTTGGCAAATTGTACAATAAGAAAGTTATTCAGTTTGTGGATATTTTTGATTCGGAAATACCAATGACAATGATGTTAACTACCTGGACAGAGCTTTTACGATTGTCTGATTGCATATCTAAGATAACTAAAATGTATTGTGAATATCAGACCCAAATACGTGAATATTACGAGTCTTATATTTCATTATGTGTTGGATCAATTAAGGATACTTGTTATGGTTGTACTAATAATTCAAATGATCATAATTGTCAGGATATTACCAATATAAAAGATCAAGTAGAGCGACATGAACTGCCGATATTTGATAATTGTGTTGAATTTTTAAGTGAAAGAGTGAAATGTGAGTTGGGACTATTTTTTCGCGATGTATGTGTGGAGGTTATCACTTCTAAACTGAGCAAGTGATGAGAACTTTTGGTAAAGTTCAGGTTGTAATGGTGTTGGGAGGTTATTTGTGACAACTTGTAACGGTGTTGGGAGCTTATTGACCTGAAAATTTTCTCTTCTTGGAAAGTTATTTGTGAGAGACAGTTATGTGGAAAGTTCCTAGTGTATATATATATATATATATATATATATATATATATATATATATATATATATATATAAAAGATGTGAGATGTCCACTATATCACTATGGCAAGTTAGAACATACAGAACGCTTCAGCTCTGGCTGACACAGAAGATATCGAACATATTATTTTCGAAAGTTGTGGATGCTTTTCTGGCTTCATTGACAAGTATTGTCTGTTAAAAAGACTACATACTTATGTACCTAAGTATGCTGTTATTTGTGATGGTTGTTTTACGAATGCACCAAATCAACTGGCTCACCAGTGCTTGAGTAAGCATTATTTGGAGTGTGATAGTGCTGAAAGTGCTGACGAATGCGAACGCTGTTTTAGATGGAAGATTTCCAACCTAAAAACTTATCTTAGGGAGCCGGATAATTTTTATCACATTTTCTACCATTTTGTGGATACTCACCCTGAGATTGAATACGATTTTGAAACAGAGTCGGACGCCTATTTGCTGCTTTGGTGATGAGAGAGATTTGATGCACAATTTAGTTCGGTGTATACATCAAAACGAGATACATCACGGGGACAATTTCTGCTGTGAGTAGTTGCATTAAAAAAAAAAATGGCTTTTATAATTGATGTGCAAGGTTTTAGAAGTAAAGACAATAGTTTTCTAATTCGTGAAATTTGTGTTTGCTCAACAGATTTAACAATTGTATATCATGCTTTTGTTGATATTGGAAAGTTTGACTTAGATTACAAACAATGTAAGTGGTTAACATATAACCACCATGGTTTGTTATTTGCAGAACCCAAAGGTTATGATATCAAACATGTGAAGGTGTTTTTTAGTGAGCTAAAGGGAGAAAATACAATATTTTACTGTAAAGGGTTGGAAAAATCAAAGTTGATCCAAAATGTATTTAATATTGACAATATTGTCGATCTCGATACAAAGCGCTGTCCATCATTAAAAAATCTTGTTATGTATCAGGGTGGATGTTGTAGTTACCATACATCAAACGAACCATTTTCTCAATCAGGCTGTGCTTTTAGAAATGTTCAAAGACTTGTTACTTGGTTCAATATGAAATAACAAATCTCAGATATGTTGAGATTTTATGCAAATGAATTTTATGTATATATTAATGAATGCAAAATAAAGTTTAATTGTGAATTTTGTTGTTTCATTCCAAGAATATTTTAAAGTATAAAATCAAAAACAAATATGTGAAATATAATTCTTATTATTTTTGTATATATATTAACACTATATGGAAATGAAAACATAAAGACAAAATATAAAGTATAATTTTTATTATTCTACTATATATATATATATATATATATATATATATATATATATATATATATATATTTACATACAACACAAAAATAATATATACAAAAATGTAGATATTTTAAGATAACAATATTTTCAGTTGATTTAAAACAATGTTGTCGTTGATTACAAAGTTTGTTTTACTGAACAAATTGACAAAATCCAATATTGTGTAATTATTGGTAGAGTAGTAAAGAAACATTATACAAAATACACCACAAAACACTGATTCTGAATGTTGAATCTGTTGATTGTTCCAAATCCAACGGTAAGTATTTCTGTTGAGAAAACGTTTTACATTTTCGGAGGGTGGTTCTCCAAAGGAGTCGAAATATATACCAATTCCATTTTTGTTAATGTACACAGCAACCCAATGACCATCAATATTTTCACTTGTGCTTGTATTAATAATTAAACCTGCTGGAAATTTTACTGATACCGGTAACTGGTTATCAGCATACACACCAACGAATTGAACAGCAGTTTTACAATCTTGAAGTATAATATAAATTATGTCGTCAGTCCACATATTTTTGCTCTTGCGTTTTTTCACTGGAACAAACTGTATGTATATCTGAATAAATATTATTCAAACTAGGCGTTGGTATATATGGTGAGATGACACCTAACTGGTACCCTCTTAGTTCGTAGCAACGAATGTACTTGGCATACACTTTGCACTCTTTTGCTGCACAGCGAAATTCGACGAATCTATGCGATGGATGACAACAATTTTCAGCTGGAAATCCAAGCAGGCAAGCCTTCGGACAAAGCAAGTCTTCTAAATTGATGATGGTGCGATGTAGAAGGTCTCCCAGGAAGGTACAGCGCTCGATGCCATGAGCATACAACGCTGTAGCATGTTCTGTGTAGGATGTCAGTATGTTGACTATTTGATTGTATATTGTATACCCATGATTCCATTCAAGACCATGTGAATTTTGAGATGCATAATTGTTTAACTGGGTAGAGGTCGATTCTAATTCACCGTATGGAAATGGTGGTAAAAATATCCAGGAGTCCGAACTAAAGTTATCAATATTGACAAGTGCAAGCTCCTTGACTATAATTTCACCTTGATTGCCCTGGAAGGCAGTGAAATGAATAACAAATCTCATCCCGGCAAACACTCACAAAGATACTAAAATCTATTTTGTAAAGTCGGGATATATATTTCTGTTTTTGTCCACCTGAAATAGCGAATCAAATTGTGCGTAAATAACACATGTGACAGATGACGTCAAAGAATTTGCAAATTGTATTTTGAGAGTAACAGGCGAGTCACGTACCATGTCCCATGTATTGTCATTCAAAGAGTTTGTAGGCGAAAGAATAAACGCGAAGAGGGTATAGCCTAGAGGATAATCTCTTCTAGCAATACAATTTCCACTATTACAATAATACATTCCAGTTCCAGAAAACAATGTATAGTAGCTTTGAATGTAGTTATTTTTTGAAAAATTTGGTGTTAGAGGGGTGGATGGATAAAATTTGGAGCCGACTTGTAGCTGTAGCCGGTTAATGTTGAAATGTTCAAAATGAAATGGATTCAAGTTGTTTTTTCCATTGTATGCAGCATTCGAAACAAAGCCAACAACAAGAGCTTTTGGAACATTACCCAAAAATAGATTATCTATGTTATAAGAAGTTATATTTTGAGGAATGGTGTGAGTAAGAGTTTCTACTCTTGTTATAGGTAATTTAGCTGTTTCACGCTCCATTCTAGTACTGAGTTCCATTCCAATATCGGGAGAAACAGTTATTCTCCGAACCCATAAAGTCACATCTTCTAAATGCACAAGATAAGACGAATTTTCAGCATTCATTAAACAAAAGGAATCTTTACTTCTATGAAGTTTCACGCGCATTCCCACTTTATTGGGCAAAACACGGTCCAGTCCTACAATATCTGCATGTATTCTTCCATACATGTCAAAAGTAGCACTGTTTTTAGCGAACTGGGCACGAGATGTATATCCGGTATTTCCATTTCCCAGAGTGTTAAACTGTCCAGGTGTATCTTTGAACCAGAGCGAAGATGTTAAATGTGTTTTTTTGGCGTCATTAGAGAAATTCAATAAAGTTTCAAAATATGCTCTGTAGGGGTATGAACCTGAAGACGATGTGATCAGTTTGTCATTAAGTGAAATATCAACTTGATTGAAAAGAGAATGCAAAAAATTATTGACAGGTGCAACATTGTCTGAATCGTCAAGATCCTCACCATCAGATTTTGTAATTTTACACTTTACGTAAAGATAAAGGTATCCAGGATGAATAAATTCACCAGTTTCACCTAGAATATGAAATTCTATAGGTCCCCCTGAAGTTAAAGTAGATATAGGTCGATACTCTACATTATCTGTATGCTCAATTATAGTTTGTGTCATAGGAACTGAAAACAAATCAAAATCGCTTGTGCAACATGGTTGACTGCAAGGATGAATGTTAGACATGGTCGCTCAATCGAATATGTCCTTTCTATGTCTACGACGTTTAGTCGAGTGTGACTGTAGCGAAGGAGGCCCTATTTTTATAGCTTTTCTTTTGACTGTCATTATCTGTATGCTCAATTATAGTTTGTGTCATAGGAACTGAAAACAAATCAAAATCGCTTGTGCAACATGGTTGACTGCAAGGATGAATGTTAGACATGGTCGCTCAATCGAATATGTCCTTTCTATGTCTACGACGTTTAGTCGAGTGTGACTGTAGCGAAGGAGGCCCTATTTTTATAGCTTTTCTTTTGACTGTTTTTTTTCTTTTTGTTCTTCCATTACCTGATAACAACTGGTTAATTTTTTGTTCTGCTTTGTCACGTAAATTTTCTTTGGCCTGTTTTATTCTTACACGAACTGATTCCTTGATAGGTTTATTTTCCAACATGTCACCAGCAACTTGCATTCCGGTACGCAATACCTGACGTCCCACACTTTTAGCAACAGGTTTTAATATAGGTAGAGCATATCTAAAAAGACCGCGAAAAAATCCCCCAAGACCATGACCCTGCTGGTACACAGGACCAGCAAAATAGGGTATTCCACGACCTGTTTCTCGATGTTTCATGACCGTTGAAAATGAAGTGTTATGTTCACTGTACCAGATTGAAATGATAAATTTCGACCTGCATGGTCCTTTAAAAGGATTTCTATTGTATTGAAACAAAATTTTGACAATGGTAAATAATGCATAGGATTGAAACAAACAGAGTATGTTCGACCATAGTTAACATTTTCTATGCTGGCTATACGCAATAATGGAACTTTACTGTCTCCAACCAGTTGATACTGTATAATATCGGTGTACACAAATACCTGCTGAGGATATCCAATATTCAAGTATGGACTCCGCGATCCATTGATGTATTTTGTGATGTTAGTGTACGGTTCATATCCCAACTGTAGACTCAAAACTGGTGAAAATTTAATTGATTCTACACGGAAATCGTGACTACAATGTATATTGTTTGCTAATTTGCGATATGTGAATCGAAAAAGATCTGTTTTTTTATTGATTTGTTCCAGCACACTATCTACAGTGTGATAATACCCAGACGGAATTTTGAATTTGTGGGCCTCATAGAGATTTTCTTCGAGACGCAAATTATACCAGATGATATTTTGATCTTCGGTAATATTATAACATGTATTGGGTATTTGAATTTCGGCTAATGCAATTTTCCAATCAGACTGTTTGAGACGAACTTCGCTTTCCACCATATTCACAAAATGTGATGTTGTGTTGTGAGGGAAATGTTTGTGCGAGCCATTCGAAGTAAGAGTAATGTAAAAATCATTTTCTGTGCCTTCACTGATCATTTTCCTGTTTGCTTGAAATGTAGCTTAATGTACGATGAACCGAACCGAAATGGTAGATTTTCCCATGTATGTCCTTTTAAATCTATCTCGATTGTGTCAAAGTAGTGTTTTTCGACTTTGATATATCGTGGTATATCGAATGCAAAGTTCTTATTTCGACCATAGGTATAATGATTGATTCCGATTTTTCGTAATATATGACCATGCAGTTGAGGTTTCACAATGTCTACGCAAACATTAATCTCTTGGGGGAGAAAATAATTCAAATTACAAACATAAGGTGCTTCTTTGTAAAATAGAGGTTCGTGATTCACCGCAACCACCACAGGTTCTTTTGTTTTTGGTATATTTTGAGCATATCCGAAAATACACATTAAAGCAGGTGTTACACCTATCATGATTTGCTGAATGGACGTGTCAGTTTTAACAAATACACGGTTTATGTACTCGTCATAATGTATAAATTGTTTCATTTTTTCTGGAACACAATTCAGAATATGTTGAATAGATGCATAAAAACCAGCAGGAATTTCAACTCTTTCTTGAATAACTTCCGAGTTGTCTGCGCGCACCGCTTTGATAATAATCTGTTGATCTGTTGGCACATTATAAAAACTCCATGTACAACTACATTCGGCAAGACCGACCACCCATTTAGAATCAGTGAGATCAATAGGGTGAGCTAATTTTGTTGTATAACAGGTCGAGGTGTTATTTTGGAAAATATCGGAGTTTGCATTAGACGGGAGCGAGAGATAAAATTCATTCACACGCTCCATCACAAAGCTAATGAACTATAAACACAATGTGTCACTCTTTTTAACCCAAGAATTGAAGATATTTGAGTAACCGAACCATTTTACATAGAGCCAATTACCTTTTCTACGTAAAATTTTCTCGATTCTATGGACAGTATTTTTATTTACGTTAATTTTCTGTAACTCTTGTTCGTAAAAAATACCTTTCACCATTTCACCGTTCCAATCTTTAATGTGATATGTTACCGGATTTGATTTTATGCATTTGTCTACAATAAAAATTTCCCGAGACCATTTTGCTAAATAACCTTTCTCAAATTTCATTTTTGTTTTTGATATTCGCACATAATCGCCCGGCTTAAATTTGCAACTCTTTCGAAAGTTTTTCTTTGATCCGTATAATGTATACCATACTTGATTCATATTTTCATCGCTAACTTGTGCTGGTGCAACTTTGATAGTTGAATGTTTAGAATTATTATAACTTTGAACTAAATCTTGCAAAATATGAATATATTTGTAACTATGATTTGCTGTAAAATACTTATAAATTTTTTCTTTTATTGTACGAATAAACCGTTCGCATATCGCAGCTTTCATTTCCGAATAAACACTGTAGTGATTTACATTGTGTTTTTTAAATATTGTTTTAACATGTTTATTGTAAAACTCTTTGCCGAAATCTGTCTGACAATTTAACGGAACATTTTTGTACATGTGCAAAGCTTTCTCCACTGCTTTTGCTATAACGGGACCAGTTTTGTTCTTTACCGGAATGCAAAATGCTAGTCTGGAAAATATGTCTATAGCACACAAAATATATCTATAACCACGATTGAATTTTGCAACATTCTGCATATCGGCTAAATCCATTTGCACAGTTTCGAAAGGACCACTAGCATAATATTGTTTTCTGGGAAACTTTTTATATGCAGGAGCATGCAAGGTATAAGCATCTTGAGATTGTAACCAATGTTTTATTTTAGCTTTGGAAATTTTTTGTTTGGCTGCTTTATACAATTTAGACGCATTTGATAATGAAGCTGGATTTGTATACACATAATAGAGTTGATGTAATTTCATGTTTACTACTAATATTTATATTCTTTCCACTTTTCAAAAAAAGATAATGGTGACAAAGCTTCCCTTCTTTTTGGTGATAGTTTCGATAGTGCTGCAGGTCCAAGAAACTGGTGTGGAATGTTCATTGAACGAAGGATTCTGACAAACTGATCAAGTCCAACAGGATTTTGACTTTTTCTTCGTTGCCTAACCACATCATTCACTAAATCTACAATATTGGAATTGGGATATATTTTACCGTACATAGTTACGGTGCCCGTTGTATCCCATGATATATTGTGTGAACTTAAAACTTTTTTTAGCAATAGCTCTGTATTTTTTCGAAGCATTATTGGAACTGTTTCAATAATTTCAGAAATTGGTAATGTACCGGGATTGCTTTTTATAGGTTGGTATTCCTTTGTTTCAACCGCTTCGTGTTCAACAATAGGTATTTCTAAAGGTTTTTGTGCATGAGGTACAGATTTTAAATATTTGTCCAGTGCTTGTTGGTACAATTTCCATTTTTCATGAATATTTATATCGTTTCTAGATAATACATGGTGCATTTCAGAATCGAGAAGTGATTGAAAATTTTGTACTGATTGGACGGAAGCTTGAACTTGACCGACTACATCTTCTGGTACAAGTATAAGTTTCCTTAATTGCGAACTCATGATCCACCACCACCACCGGCGACGGCACTTGCAATAGCGCTAATAATAGGTCCAAGCAAGAAAGGTAAGAAACCAGCACCTTTACGCAGTAATAGATTACGTTTCTTTTTCAGAGACACACGTTTTTGGGCTAAAGCACGCAAGATGTTTTTATGTCTTCGCAATCTATGTTTCTGACGATCCGATAATTTAACATTTCCTTTTATAGTGTTGTTAGCAACTTGAGAGATAGTACGTATGACATCTCCAGATGCCTGTTGTAGCATAACTTTACGTTTTTTAGGTTTACATTTACAAAGTGCGCGAAGCACATGGAAGTGATGTTTCAACTTCTGCATTTTTACTGGAACTGAATATTAAAGACTTTGAACATGTCTTTTTGTTGAGCATATACATGCATAGTTTCTCCCGGGAAAATATTTTTGCGAATTCGCAAGGCATCAGGGGTAGATTGCGTCATATCGAATAGTAAATATGTGTGAGGATCACGCGTAGCATCTTCAAATGCTTGAACCACAGATTTGCTAAGATGTGGCATAATCTGACGGGCAAGATATTGAATTTGTAATTTATCCCTAGGATTTTTGAAGCAAATAACATAATGTGCATTTAGACTAATATCTCTTGCTCGCTTACTTTTCGGGAACAAATTTTGCAAAATAAAAATAACAGTTAAACTTTTATGATGAGCGTATTTTGTGAAGAGATTAGCCACATCATCGTTCGTTTCACCCATGAGGTCGTCAAGAATAATTAGACTATTGTTTTGAATTTCAAAGCTATCCATATTGGGAATTCCTGGATGGAACCGTATATTTTGACTGTTTGTTAATTTCGGAATCACAGCACCATAGCACCATATAATTTCGTTAAATTTTTGGCTGAACATTGAATTACAATTTGATAACAACTTATGTGTGAATTGTGTTTTTCCGGCCCTGGACGGACCACTGATAATAATGGTACACGGGTGATTGAACGGAAGCATTATTAACCACTGAGCAAATACAACAAAAATCATTGCCTTTTTATACAACTGACGACCAAAAATTGTTCATGCAAGCCAATCAAATAACTCTCTCTCTCTCTCTCTCTCTCTCTCTCTCTCTCTCTCTCTCTCTCTCACACACACACACACACACACACACACACACACACACACACACACACACACACACACACAAACCTCTATTATCTCCGTTTCTGCAGCTATAATATAAAATATATACCAATAGAACACAGTGGATGTTGTAAATTTCTTCTTCTTCAACTCCTACAAACAGAGAATAATAAATTCCTGTTTAACAATACAAAGTAATAATCACTAATCAAACTTCTAAACACTTGTGAACAGACAAACACACACACACACACACACACACACACACACACACACACACACACAGACACACACACACACACACACTATTGATTAATCACAGAATAATACAAACCTTACAGAGAATAGGTCAACACAGCAAATGAAAGAGTTGTTGTATTTTTAAAAAAGTTTATTTTTATTTATTATACAAATATAGAATATAACAGAATTATGTATATATACATATATATAAAAATACTCTACCAAAGTTTGTACATCACATAGGCGTTACATTTTAGCCGACGCTGGAATTCTTCCATAAAGGTTCCCCCAATTTGCTGTTGTCGGATTAAAAATAGAGACAAACATGCACAATGTGGTTGCGGAAAATTTTGTTCACCAATGACGTTGAAGTAGCCACTGTATCGACAACAGTATAAAATTAGATGATTCTCACCATCTGTCATATTTCCGAAAGAAGCTAAAAAAGACGCAAGTTGTATTTGTCGACTTGTATCTGTAAATTAATACCAGATAAAACTGCAGTAAGTTGTTACAATTTTTTACTGATTAATATTGCATTGTGTATTTGAGATAAAAAGTTTATTGTGAATTTGGTGTATTTTGTTAATTTTTTTATTAGACTAATCGTGGTGATGATGATGGCAAAATTAAAAAAATGTTTTGTTTTTTTAGTTTATTTTATGTTCGGATAGATTAATCAGGACTGGGTCTACATTTTAAATTAAGATTCGAACTGGTGCTTGGTGTTTCTAGACCGATATTTTAATATTTTATTGAATATTTGGGTGAGGTTAATATAGATGAATCACCAAATTATATACCACATGCATAAACAAAATAGTCAGAAAACCAAATTGCAGGAAATCAGAAACATGCTACTTCATATTTTTACAACACTCACAATTTCTGACATAATTGAGAAGTCAAAACACACTACTTTTCTACTTCACAAACACTCGCCATTTCTGACATAATTTTCTCAACTCACACAAACGCAGGATTTTTGTCACTAAACCAGCTATTTGAGCATTCCGCATAAACCATGATTCAGTCCATCGGGTCAAAAAAGGGAGGCGATCCCTCTCTATAACATCTAGTTCATCATCCAGGGCTTTCCCCACTTTGTAAAAGTCTTGGATATTTTGTATACGATATCCCAAATTGGTAAAGCAGTAGTCGGAGAATACCATCTCTACAGCTATCTCTGATGCTGGACTAAGTGTTTTTAGAGTAAAAATTGACTCCAGGGGTTCAGTTTCAATAACCTGCGAGAAAATTTTTACATACATTTCTATAGGCAGATCCATTTTTTTTTCTCTATTATGACCGTTTCTGCAGCTAGAATATAAAGTATATCCCAATAGAACGCAGTGGATGTTGTAAATTTCTTCTTCTTCTTCTTCTTCTTCTTCTTCTTCAACTCCTACAAACATAGAATAATAAGTTCCTGTTTAACGATACAAAGTAACAATCACTAATCAAACTTCTAACACTTGTGGACAGACACACACACAAATATAATGCGTGTGTGGCGATTTGGTTTCAATTTGCATGCAAATTGAAACCACAGCGCCACACACGCTTAAAACACTCACGAAAACTTTCGCAGAGGGGCCCCTCTTCGACATTTCCGTGAAGGTACATACATTTACATTGTTGACACAATATAATATTCCAATGCACATAACTTTATGCCCCCACACCCCCTATATGCCTTCATGGCATGGTGCTATGCACAGGGGAACAGTTTTACTTTTTTACATAACTTTATGCCAAAAAACCAGATTCCCAAATATCCTACCGCTTGGTGAAGTGGTTAGGACAGCGCCAAAGATCCTTGGTTCGATTCCTGCTTTCTGCATTGGTATTCTTTCATCAATTGTATCATATCATCATTTATTCTCACCGTCGCGGTTACCCAACGGTAGAAAAAGCGACATTAAATTACAAAAATTATATTTTAAGAATTCTGGCGCGCCAAAGAGGTTTCTTGTTCGAATCTCTACTTAGACAAAAATATTATATGTATTATATGTAATCACATCATCACTCATCGTCGCGTTTAGCCAAAAATAACAGAAAAAATAACATAAAATAAGAAATAACATAAAATTAAAAAAAAAAATCTTGGTGCACATCAAAATAAAAATAATTTTAGGTTCGAATCGTAAATGTGCCATTTTCTTCAAATTTCTCTGTTTTGCTAAATACAAATATCTATCTTTTTCAAATAACGCTAGCTTCTTGGGTAGTTAAGAAAAATCCTCACTGTAATACAAACTGTTCGATTGTGACTGTGACTGTAATTAACACATTTCATCTTCCACCGCCCCTCAATACGCTCAGTAGTAAACTCCGAAGCAACATCACTCGTTTTCATAGTAATAAAAATAATTATATGCACTACTCTGTAACTATGGCCCAGTGGTAGCGTCATTGCCTTGTAATCAAAGGGTCCCGGGTTCGATACCCGGTGGAGGCACAAGTGGTTCGGATCCCACTTTAAACTGTAGGTCCAGTCCCGATTAGCCTTACTGTGCATAAAGTGGACTTAAAACACCAAATCAAACCAAAACTACTCTGTAACTGAATCTATTAAAAAATAAAACAAAAATATATAGTTCTTGTTTAAAAATTACTTACCTCTTCGTATTATCAAATACACTTCAAACAAAATAGAAAAGTTGAATCGCACAAATATTCTGAAAATAAATAAATGATATTAGTGTTTTCGGTACATTGTTCAATTAATTAAAACAGATTATTGTATGCAACAAATTTTATTTGAAAATCATTTGCATGCATTGCTACCATTCTTCCAGGCGGGGAAGTTAGCTACAAAGCATAGCATTCAAAATCGTTAAAATATCGGACCCCGTGGCCGAGTGGTTAGCACATCGCGCTCCGACGCTAGGAGTCTCGCTTGGGCATAAATGTTTGTGAGTGTCCATTCATCAATTTTCATCCCATCATCACTCGTCCACATCATCGCAAATTATCCAAAAAGCACAACGTGAAATAAAGTAAATCAATCAATTAATGAAAATCAAAATCGTTAAAAATAGTTTGCATGCTATAATGCCCAAAAAAAAAAAAATCTAAGTTCGAATCCTATTTTATGATTGACTTTTTTATACTCGATAATACAATGATAGTTTGTGATGTATCCTGGCATAGAAACATTGCACACTAGTTACAATCTACATTTAATATATATAGATCAAATCACAATTAACCTATGCGAGCATAAAATAACCATAATAAAGCAGTTTTCATCTTGTCAACATTCAGCCTCATCGTCGCGATGTATTCAAGAAAATTTCGGTCTAGAAAGATATTGCACACTGACTCGTTTTTTCAAGTTAGCAATAACCACCAATGCATAGAAATAATATAAATACATTCACTGCAAGGAATTTATTCCAGGCGGGGAAGTTAGCTACAAAGCATAGCATTCAAGATCGTTAAAATATTGTACCCCGTGGCCAAGTGGTTAGCACATCGCGCTCCGACGCTAGGAGTCTCGCTTGGGCATAAATGTTTGTGAGTGTCCATTCATCAATTTTCATCCCATCATCACTCGTCCACATCATCGCAAATTATCCAAAAAGCACAACGTGAAATAAAGTAAATCAATCAATTAATGAAAATCAAAATCGTTAAAAATAGTTTGCATGCTATAATGCCAAAAAAAAAAATCTAAGTTCGAATCCTATTTTATGTTTGACTCTTGATATTCGATGATACAGTGATATTCGTGATGTATCTTGGCATAGAAACATTGCATACTAGTTACAATCTACATTTAATATATATAGATCCAGTCACAATTAACCTATGCGAGCATAAAATAACCTTAATAAAGCAGTTTTCATCTTGTCAACATTCAGCCTCATCGTCGCGATGTATTCAAGAAAATCTCGGTCTAGAAAAATATTGCACACTGACTCGTTTTTTCAAGTTAGCAATAACTAATTCATAGAAATAATATAAATATATTCACTACAATGATCACTGAATCGTTATTTTTAAAGAATAATGTTCTTTTAAAATTTACTTGCCGATTTTTTATTTTCAAATATGCTTCACACAAAGTAGAAGGGCGATTCTGCAGTGTTAATCTGAAAATGATAATAATAATAATAATAATATTAGTGTTTTCGGTAAATTTTTCAATTCATCTTTGCTCTAAACGAAAATCACAACAAATTTTATTTTGAAAGACATCCAGATGTCTTGCTACCATTCTCCGAGACAGTAGCTACAAAGCAAAAAGTTAAGAATAGTAGCGGTTGGTTAACAACATACAGTGCCCATAAAAAAATAAAAAAAATCTAAGTTCGCATCTTTGTGGTGTTTCTTACTCGTGAACCCTAACTGCGACTAATGTATTAAAATATCGGTCTAGAAACACCAAGCACTGGTTCGGATGTTAATTTAAAATATACACCCAGTCCTGATTAACCTATCCGAGCATAAAATACACTCTAGAAGCCATTTTATCATTTTGCCATCATCATCATCATCATCATCATCGCGATTAGTCTAATAAAACATTTCTGGCCTCCCCGATGGCGCAGTGGTAGCGTCGTCGCCTTGTAATCAATGGGTCCCGGGTTCGATACTCGGTGGAGGCACAAGTGGTTCGGATCCCACTTTAAACTGTAGGTCCAGTCCCAATTAGCCTTACTGTGCATAAAGTGGACTTAAAACAACAAATCAACCAACCAACCAATCTAATAAAACATTAACAAAATGCACAAAATTCACATTAAACTTTTATCTCAAATACGCAATTCAATATTAATCAGTAAAAATTATAACAATTTACTGCAGTCTTACCTGTTATTAATTTAGAGATACAAGTCGGCAAATACAGCTTGCGTCTTCTTGAGCTTCTTTCGGAAATGTGACAGTTGGTGACAATCATCTAATTTTATACTGTTGTCGATACAGGGGCTACTTCAACGTCATCAGTGCACAAAATTTTCCGCAAACACATTGTACATGTTTGTCCTCATTATTAATCAGACGACACCAAATTTGGGGAAGTCAATCTTCCGAAATAGTGCGTCTCCCGTTAACACTTCAGGATATTAACAGACAATCGCCATCAAAATAGAAAATACACTTCTTGTCGATGAACGGTCATAGATCCAAGAAAGTGTGTCATTACGCTATCTTTGAAACACCTTCCTGTTAGAAACCAGTTAATGTACTGGAGAAAGAGTGTCACAGTTCCATTCTTGTAGTATTTTCAAAACAACATCGGAAATGTCCTCCTTACTTCCAAATATCCAGCACAACACAACAGTTCCACGGATGATCAGCAATGCCATTCTTCCTATATTCTCAATAATCATCTTTCGTTTCGTTCTCGCCTTCAAACTGACCATAGGGCTCGACTCCCAAACAAAGCATGTTTTGTGTGAGTATTCTTCCATCAATTACCGTTTACTCAACTCCCCCTCTCTCCCACTCTTTCTCATTTTCTCTTTCTCCCTCTTATTTCATCTTTCTCTCTCTCCCTCTCATTTCCTCTTTATCTCTCTCCCACTTTCTTATTCCCCCTCTCTCTCTCTTTCTCTCTGTTTTGTGTGAATATTCTTCCATCAATTACCACTTATTCAACTCGCTCTCTTCACCCTCTTTCTCATTTCCTCTTCTCTCTCTTTATCCCTTTTTTCTTATGTTCTTATTCTTTGAGTGGTAACAGGCAATCAGCGTAAAAGCTCTGTCCAGGTAGTTAACATCATTGTCATTGGTATTTCCGAATCAAAAATATCCACAAACTGAATAACTTTCTTATTGTACAATTTGCCAAAAGAAAGCATGTATTTTTCACCTAGCAACGCAGGCGACAAAACCAACTCTTCTTCACTAGATAAATAATTAGATATATTTCCCCCCAACTCCATCAGTGTACACCATTCTTCCATACACAACACAATTCCTTGGCTGTTGTGGCGAGCAATACGCACACACACAGAAAAATCGTTCTCCACATCAAATCCAACTCCGTGGTTTCCATGTGGAAGAGGACTGGGCACCATTTTCCTCCATGCTGGTTCCAGAGAGCTGCTTTAGCATATTTAACTGCTGCTGCACATAACTATTCCCTGAAATTGTATTATATGCAGTAAATTTATAAAATTAAAAAATAATTCTTTTGAGACTTATCCAGATTTTATTTTTCAGTGAAATGGCCACCAACGCAAATATTTAATCCGTGCCCGATGCGTGTGTGGCGATTTGGTTTCAATTTGCTTGCAAATTGAAACCACAGCGCCACACACGCTTAGAAAAACTCGCGAAAATTTCCGCAGGGGGCGCCCTCTTCGAAATTTCCGTGAAGGTACATACATTTACATGTCTCTTTCTCTCTCTCTCTCTCTCTCCGTGTGTGTATGTGTGTTCTCTCTTTCTCATATCCTCTTTCTCTCTCTCTCTCTCTCTCTGTGTGTGTGTGTGTGTGTTCTCTCTTTCTCATATCCTCTTTCTCTCTCTCTCTCTCTCTCTCTCTTCCCATCTCTATCTCCGTCTATTTCTCTCTCTCTCTCTCTTCCTCTTTTTCCTCTCTCTCTCTCTCTCTCTCTCTCTCTCTTTCTCATTCCCTTCATTCTCTTCCTCCTGTTCATCATCTATGATCTCTCACTCTCTCTATATCCACTTCTCTTTTTCTCCTGTTCATCATCTATGATCTCTCACTGTCTTTATCCTCTCTATCTCTCTATATTCCCCTCTTTTATCGCTCTCTCTCTCTCTCTCTCTTTATCATATTTCTTTGAGTAGCTTTCTTTGAGTGGCTGGTGACAATTAACTACTTTCCGTGATAACAATATTATGTCACGTCAACACGGCGCTATATAAAAAAAAGCAGCGCGACGCAGCCAATATAACAATATCACGTCACGTGCAAAATGTATAATCATGGCAAAAGTGAGTCTATCATAGTGAGGCACGGTGGCGGGCGCCCCAGTTCACAGGCAAACGTGCACGAAAGAGCCAGATCTGGCTCCAAGAGAGCTAAGTTGGCAACAGTGAGTCGGAGGGAAAAGCCGGGCGGAGATTGTCTCGCATGTCCTTAAGGATCTATGTGTCCCATTTTTATTGCCGGTGACTATACGTATGCGTAACATTTAAGCATTCGGAGAAATGTATTTGCTATTTGGAAATTTTCATGTGTGATGACGTCATAATAACAGTTGAAAGATCCTAATGTTTTCAACTGCATGTAATTCGCTAATGGAGGTCTGTTTACAATAATTTTTCTCGCTATACAAAAATTTGTTAAAGTTGAAATGAACGTCGAATAACATGTCGTGAACAGAGTGGTCTCTTATCGTGATTACGTCCAAATTTCAAGCTATTGGCGTCCGATAAAAAAGTTTATTTTCCCTTAAAAAAGCATTTTTAACAAAAACCACAAGAAATATCTGTATTATTTCGCTCTTCGAGCATGTCTTAAATTGCATGTGTATTAATGAACAAAAAAAACAGAACTGATATATCGTTATTTGTTTTGGAGATATGACGTGTTAAACGTGAAGAGAATTCAGGGTAGCCAAGGGTAATCAAATTTCTGTGCAAAATTATGATTTATAATTTTTCATGTAAATAGATGGCCAGTATTTAGGTACTGTACATGTGGCCTGGGTCCGTTGACAAAATTTCTACCTGCTAGTGTTGCCGGCTAAGGTGATATAACCCTAAAATGACTCTTTTTCATTTAACCCATAAATCCATCAAATGCCTCACATGACCAATATTGGTCACAAATGACAGATTAACATGGCATCAGTCATCAGATCAGACGTCTTAATTATGACCCTTCGAAAATGTCTTACCTAGTTTTCTTATCAGTGGCATTCTGGAAAAACTTTAAGGCTGTCGTCCGCCATTTATTAATTTACAGAGTTTTCTACGTGGAGTAAACTGACAATGTTAAGCATTGAGAAATATCTTTATAATGCAGAAAATCTCTTTCATGTTACAAGTAAAATTTGAGTGCCGCGACTTTTAAAACACTCTGTACATTTGTGTTCTAGGTATTGAAATTAAAGTATACATAGGGTGTCCACAAATTATTCACCCCATAACAGGTCTAAATATCTTTACTGTAAAAAAGTTTCTTGGAAACAACAGACATGGAATTACATTCATAGACTTAAAGAATCTTTAGTGAACATTATCATTATTAATAAACCTCTACATTGGCACCCTGAGTGGCTTTCACAATAAGACATCCATTGGTGAATTCACTCCACGTGCCAAGCCTCCTCGATCCTGGACTTCAATTCCACCAAGTCGATAACTTTCTTGCGGGACTACCGTGAAATGATTGTTTCATCGGCGGATCCTTCTTGTATTCTTTCCTATATCGACGCTTACCAGTTACAGGAGATTTTGTTTCCCACAACCACAACACACATATTGTCTTTTCCTGCAGCGTCGCCATTTTTAGTTTCATTGTTTTGCGCAATACATGATGGTACCAAGTTTTGTCAAGTACATGGAACAAATTTTTTGAGATGCTCTTCGTGTTAGTACTGACGACATCCACCCCACGTGCATAGAAAGCTTTTTATGGACAACATTTATGGGGTAAATAATATCTGGACACGATGACTCAGGTCCTACTATCTGAGAAAATGGAAAAGTACAGGAGGAAGCAACTTCTCCACGTAATGGCAAGAGATCATACTGCAGGGTGTCGACGAGTCAGGATTGTCAAGGAAGTCAAGAAAAGTCAAGAAACCAACAGGCAGGTCAAGAAAGTAAAGAAAAAGTCAAGAAATTGTGCTTGTGGTCAAGAATTTTTGCTATTTCTTTCAGTATAGTCAATTTACATTGGGATTTGATAAAATTGAATATTTGGAAATATAAAATTGTGTTTAGTTGTGGTTCACTCTGCTTCTTAATTACATTCTTGTATGCGTAAAAATATTAAGTAAAGCAATGTGGCCATTCCCCATCCAGGATGAAGCCTGAAGCATTAATTTTTACATCCATTAATAATTAAAACAAGTCTAAATCTCTTCTTAAAACACAGCTTCATTTTTCATCTTGACCGTGCTTGTGGGTTTTCATTGAATAAAAATATCAATTTTCTTAATTTCCAATTATAGCTTAGTAGGGGCGATTAATTAAATGTAAAAATAAAAGGTCAAGAAAAAGTCAAGAATTTTGGATTTATTATTTTGGTAGACACCCTGAACATGTGGTGGTCCACAAATATTTGGAGTTTGAAATCAAACCAACTTATCATACCAACCAATATCTACCGTTCAATTCCTCAATATGCTCGCTTGGATTTGGACAGCATTTTAGATAAATGCCTATCGTACTTATTGTAAGAGAACGTAAATATAACCTTCACAAACAATTTCCAGGAGGAGTTGACCCAAACGATGTGAAAACGGAAATCGGGCCAAGACGGCGACGTGAGATCTCAACGCTCGGTTGGGAATTGAGACTCGTTTGTACGGGAGCGTCTCCGTCCGTTATGTAACATCATTTCCTGCCCTTTCTCTCGGCCGCACCGTCAGCTGGCAGGCTGGCTCTGGAACCGGAAGGCCCTGGGGGCATGTCCACTCGGAGGCGTCGCTTCAGCCCATTACATGCAACCGTCGTTTCAATGGAGACCGGCACTCGATTGGGAAAAACTTGATCCGGACCTTTAATATTCAAATGAAACGTCTGAAGCACGCCCACAAGATTAATTGCATGGAGCAATTAAGGGTTGGATGGTGTTCTTTGCTTCTATACTTCTGATGGTGAAGTGGTAATGCTATCATATTGTAATCAAACTGTTCTGGATTCGATCTCCGATGGAGGCACATTACACAGTGGTTCGGATCCCACTTTGAACTGCACACTCAGAGAACTAAATGCATCATATCGATTGATGCACCAGTATGCATCGATTGATGCACTAAAGTGTGTCTTATGGCTTCTTCAAGGAATCAGATTCACATTTGTCGCATTTGGGTGCATTTCTGTATGTCGTGAAAGGAACACCAAAGTGCATCATTTGATTCAAGTGAGGATTTATTTCAGTCGGGATGCACTTCAATGCATCAGTTGATGCGTTTTGATGCACCAGAATGCATCTTTTTTGATGATGCATAAACTCTGTAGCTCAGACTAAACGTTTAAGTGCATCATCCAAAAAGATGCAGGAAGGTGCATCAAGGAACATCAACTGATGCATTGAAGTGCATATCGACTGAAAGAAATCCTCATTTGAATCAAACTTTGGTGGTTCATTCACGACATACAGAAATGCACCCAAATTCATCAAATGTGAATCTGATTCCTTGAAGAAGCCATAAGACACACTTTAGTGCATCAGTCGATGCATTCTGGTGCATCAATCGATATTATACATTTACTTTTCTGTGTGTAGGTCCAGTCCCGATTTGCACATCTGAGCATAGAGTGGATTTGAATCTAACTAACTCCGTAGTGTACTGGTTAGCACACCGCACTACGACTTCAGGGATCCCGGGTTGGAATCTCGGCCTGGTCTTGGATGTTCTTTGTGATTTCCCTTCATCAATTTCATCACATCATCACTCTTCCTCATTTTCGCGATTAGCCAAAAGTGGCAGAAAGACGAAGTAAAATAAGGCAAATCAATTAACCAGTCGAGGTGTAAGGGGTGACGTGATCCTTTCTCAAGACACACAAATAACACCATCACTTCCTCGTTTCTTTATGTATTTAATACCTAATTCATCGTAGTACAATGACGAAACATTTTCACCGAACACACATCATCATCTTATTTTCTCTTTACCAATATTTATGCAGCCTCAGAAGGTTCTGAGTTTGAGTAACGGTGCAAACATTTTTTTGCTTGTCTCTGTTAAACTAAACAGGAAAAGTGATCATTGAAGTAATTTTTTTAAAAAGATGCAAACATGTCATTGCAATTTTTTATTGCAACGGTTTCATAACTGACAAGATCAATCAATATATTGTACAGTCATCAGCAATAAAAAATTGTGGACACCTAGGTCCTGAAACACCCGCTTGCTTGCAATGTGTTATGTGTAGTGCTCGGAAGTTGAGGAAAAATCATTTTTTTCCTTGTGTCCGAAGACGAGGCCCAACATAATATATGTTCATTTTGGGTCATTGTAGGACAGAAAGAGGAGGGTTTTATTTGTTCTTTTTTGTCTTTTTCGGCGGTTTTTGTCTTATTGGTCCTCTTTTGCCTTTCTTTAGGTCTTAACGGCTTTCTTTGCAACTTCACCTTCTTTCGACTACGTTTTTACTGCCCATTCTCAATTCGAATCATCATCAGTTCATCACCCCTTAAACATCCTTTCTGTAGTAAATAAATAAAAATAAATAAATATATTTGAACCATCCCTGAAACGAGATAAAAACATTTTTGGACTGAAAGAAGATGCATTTCATTCATATAGATTTTTCGCACTGTGTGTTCTATACCACCAGAATTTTGTACTTTTCTTATTATTTAAATATGTAACTAAAACTGAATTTATTACTAATTAATTTGGATCACATTTATACGTTCTTTATTCCGTTTTTAGGTCCTTTTTTTATATTTTTAGGTCTTTTTATAGGTCTTCAACTTCCTAGCCCTAGTTATGTGTATCATAATGAACGTTTAAAGCAGGAGACAGGCATTTGTTGAATTTTGTGAACTTGAACCCCGCTATTAGTCTACTTGGTTGAGCGTCATTTTCTTGCTATTGAAAAGTGAGGAATGCCTATGTTGTTAGGTAAGGTCTGTTAAGTTTGATTCTATTGTAAATACACTGAAAATGTATTATTTATGCTAAGAGAATTAAACCTAAATAGCCTAACCTAACAACTTAGGCATTTAGCCTAACAATAAAAGCGTTCCCCGGTGACGTCAGAACGCACGGTTGGTCTAGTGTTGTGCGAAAGGGAGACACATTGAAAACTTGCTATCCAAGTTCACTTATCCTTAGACCTCGGATTTTTCGGTTTTTAACCTATTTTTTCCTTTGTAGGTAAATAAGAATTAACAAGTTACATCAACGTTTCATTAAAGAAACGCAACAATAGGTGAAGTTTTATAGTGCCTAAAATAACCTATTTTGCTTGTTAGAACCTATTTTAGGTTTAGTTTTCAAATAGCAATAATCGCACCTCGGTAAAACCTCATTGGTTACGATATCGCCACTGCGCAAAGACTAAGAGGAGGAAGGGTTAGGAAAAGTGTACTAAAATTTTTCACCTGTATGGTATGTATAGCTGTAAAGGCTCATACTTGAAATAAATTCTATTCTATTCTATTTTAGGTTTATGCACCTAAATCAAACCTTTTTTTAGGTTTTTATATATATTTTAAGGTTTTTCATAATTTTTATATCACACTGAGGTATTTGCTCGTTTGGTATCGAAGAAATTCATTGATTAACGTGTTTGGGACATACTTTCAGTCGATTCCCCTCCCTCCTAAATCCATAATGTTTTTCTTTTCAAAGCTCTAAACTTTTCACGTCAATGGAGAAAAAAAAAATCACGCAAAATTCCCTGAATTCAAGAAATTCCCGGTGAGTTACCACCCAGGTATTGTGCAGCAAATTATACATGCGTAATTGATTCTTCGTATCAACAAAGTAACTTTCGCTAACAAAATAAGTACAGAATTACAATAATTTCTGGATTATTTTGAAAATGATGTATGCAAATGAAAATTTGGTTAGAAAATTAATAATCGGTTGTTAATATACCTATTAAGATTTCATACGCTTCTTTTTAACGCTTCTACATAATCATTATTTTTCAGAAATTTTGAACCGTTTTAAGTTGTTTTTTTAAGCTACTTCACGATTTTTCGAGCCTAATTTAAGATTTTTAGAACCTATTTTAGAATTTTTAGAATCTATTTTAGGATTTTTAGAACCTATTTTAGGATTTTTAGAACCTATTTTAGGATTTTTAGACTCTATTTTAGGATTTTTAGAACCTATTTTGGGATTTTTAGAAAATATTTTGGGATTTTTAGAACCTATTTTAGAATTTTTAGAACCTATTTTGGGATTTTTAGAATCTATTTTAGGATTTTTAAAACCTATTTTAGGATTTTTGGAACCTATTTTGGGATTTTTAGAATATTTAGACTATTTTAGGATTTTTAGAACCTATTTTGGGAATTTTAGAATCTATTTTGGAATTTTTAGAAAATATTTTGGGATTTTTAGAACCTATTTTAGAATTTTTAGAACCTATTTTGGGATTTTTAGAACCTATTTTGGGATTTTAGAACCTATTTTGGGATTTTTAAAACCTATTTTAGGATTTTTGGAACCTATTTTGGGATTTTTAGAACCTATTTTAGAATATTTAGACTATTTTAGGATTTTTAGAACCTATTTTGGGAATTTTAGAATCTATTTTGGGATTTTTAGAACCTATTTTGAGATTTTCAGAACCTATTTTGGGATTTTTAGAACCTATTTTGGGATTTTTAGAATCTATTTTAGGATTTTTAGAACCTATTTTGGGATTTTTAGAACCTATTTTAGAATTTTTAGAACCTATTTTGGGATTTTCAGAACCTATTTTGGGATTTTTGGAGCCTATTTTAGGAACCTAAAAGCACACTTTTTTGAGCCTAAAACTCCGAGGTCTACTTATAATACACGCAACGTATAGTATTTCAGGACCTAGGTGTCCTAGTTTTATTGCTGGCGACTGTACACACAATCAGGCAGTCAAGTGATGTAATTTCAAGTATAATTTGCACAACTATTTACAAAATTGTTTATCCAGAATATCGGAGTATCATATTTGCATGATTCTTATTTGTACATCGGACATCACGGGGGAGAAAATTAGTTGAGGTCTCAAGGTGGAATCGAGAATCAGTTCGCATAAGCATTTGTTTTTCTGTTCGGACGGTTATCATCCGCAGCGTTACGCTGGAAAAGAATTGACATGAGTTGGGCTGACATTACACGGGCTGTCGCATTAAGCTGATTAGGGAGAACCACCCAAAGCTTGAGCGCCGTCCTATCTGCTCCTCCGAAGGTCATCGAGTGCGTATCCTTGATACAAGTGACAGGTGTTCCCGAACCACATTATCTGCGATGGAAAAGAAAACCACGTTTGCAATTTCCACTTATGTAACGTGACGGCAGCGCTCCCACTTCTTTGCCACGGGCAAAACTTTTTCGTTTCCCTGGAAATTGTTGCTAAGCTTTCCGTTCATCGTTTTCTCCTGCAAAAATGGTCTTTCCACGTGCTGCTGGAAGAAGACACAAAAGCCTCGTGAAACCGAAAGAAACATATTTGGTAAGATCCCCTTCATAATGCGTTAGTTATGTCACAGACTGATTATGTGAGAGAAAATACTTTTTTAAAAATGTCTGTCTCGTCCTAGAATGGGATACGAAACTATGACACACATAGGCGTGACTTGACTTGGCCGGGGCAAGGGGGCGCTTCATTTCCAATTTTTCAGGTTTATTAAAATTACAAGTTATGAGTACCTTTGTTAACCTCCTAAGACCTGACAAGAGTCATATTTGTGCTTTCTAAGTAGCACATATATATGTATACATATTTTTACTTTCCCATTTAAATCTCAAAGGGGGACTGTCTCTTGGACAGATCCAGTGACGTCAGCAGAGAATTTCCGGTGAGCTCAGTGGTGGCGCAAGTCGATTGTTCTTCGGCTGCTAAGATTCTTTCAAGTTCTCTCTCTCTCTCTCTCTCTCTCTATCTCTCTCTCTCTCTCTATGATTGCCACTTTCTTATCTTCTTTTTTCTGTTTCTCCTCCTCTCTATCTCCTTTCCTCTCTTCTCTATTTAGTTACCTGTTTCCTGATTTCCTCTTTATGTCTTTTCATCGTTCCCTGTTTCTTCTCTCTATTCTTATCTCCTTTTTTCTATCTCGTTCACTCTATCTTCATTTCTTCTTTATTTCTTTTATTTGTTCTCTATTTCTTCACCCCTGTCTCTCTCTTCTTTTTTTTCTATCTCGTTCACTCTTTCTTCATTTCCTCTTTATTTCTTTTCTATGTTATCTGTTCATTTCTCTCCTCATTCTTCATTTCTCTCTCTCTCTTCTTCTCTCCTTTTCCCTACCTAGTTTAATCTTTCCTCATTTCTTCTTTATTTCTATTCTTTGCTATCTTTTCCTCCATCTCTCTCTGTCTTTTCCTCCCTTCCTCTATCTAGTTACCTCTTTTTTATCTTTCCTTCTTCTATATTTCTTGTCTTGTTTCTATCTTTTTCAACTTTTATTTATTCCTCAGCTTCTCTATCATTCTGTCTCGCTGTTTGTTCATCAATTTATATTTGTCAATCCTCGATGTCTCCGTCTCTGTAATCACCCCCCCCCCCTCTCTCTCTCTTTATGTGTGATTCCAGCTCCGCTATAAATAATTCCGAAATCTTCTCGCCTGCTTGAATTTATTATTTTAGTTCACTTTATGCACAGAAAGTCTAATCGGGACTGGGCCTACAGTTTCAAGTCGGGATCTAACCACTGTGTGCGTTCGCCGGGTATCGAACCAGAGACCCCTTGATTACAAGGCGACAACGTTACACATGTGCTATAGGGGAAGTACGATTTCTCTGTGTGGAAACTACTTTAAACATTTGGGCCATTGGTTGAGCACGAGGGCGGGGCAGGGGCGAGGCACCTGGACTATATAGGGATGGCCACAATATCCGGATTTCAAATTATCCGACCTCCGTTCTGGATGCAACTGATATCCCAAATATCCTGAGAATTTGATATCCGAATAGAACAGGTTTGATGAAGGGTTTGCAGAAAAACGTACAGTGAAATACGAAAGTGACGAATAAACGAAAATTGATTGATTGATTGATTTAATTTGAAATTGTGGGTGCGTCAGCACTTAGGCTATTTTACACCCGTCACATTATACGGGGTTCAGCGTCTTACCGTAACTAAAACCAGCGGCGGTTCAAGGAGGAGAACCGCCATGCAATGGCACTACCCTCAGAATGATCTGTGGTTTGACACAGTTGCCACCTTCAGAGATGAGTTGCTAAATACGACGGATTTGTAAGACCCGTTGGGGAAGTAATTCGTGAGAAAGATACTATCTACTTCTCTGCCTACTTTTGGAGAAACGAACCTAGTATTTTTCCAAAGTTAAATGAACTCTTTGAACACAATTATTTTTTTATGAAATATTTAGTATTAAATGTGTTTTTCTTTAAGGAGAAGGTCATCATGGTACATTTTTAAGGGTTGAGTTTTAAGTAAGAGGAAAGGAAGCCAGTCACCTTTTCGGTCATCTCTGCAGTTGGTAATGTCTGTCTCGATTCGTCTCGAAGTATATAGTATCCTGAATGTATGCAGCCATGTCTTACAGTATTACGCCCTTGTACAGTCACCGGCAAAGAAATGGGACACTTTATTTTTAAATACTCGCTTCCCTGCAAGGTGTTACGCGTGTTGCCTAACTCTACGGCGATGAGTGGACTGTAATAAATTTTCAATGGCAACTTCTACTAACGCCGTAAAGTTAGTCAACACACACAATGCCTTACAAGGAAGCGAGTATTTATTTGAATATCGTCGGAATGGGCAATGTTACTGAAGAAAACCGTGGGTGTACAAGAGAGTATGAATTTCTCCATAGTGGCAGGTCGAAGAGTTTTCCAAAGTTGATTATTAAGATAGATGCGACCTGTAAAAAATATGACGAATAAGAATTTTCGGAATCCCATGTATTCCTTATGGGGAATGAACTTCAACATCAAGTTACGGCTAATCAAGTGGGAGTTTAGACTTTTCTGCTGGGCAATCACTTCTTCAAACTGCCCTCTTCCCGTTGATATTATTTTCTATTCCATCGGAAGTTTGATATTCCCAAGATAACAAATCAAAAAATACTCCCATATGCACAATGCATTTCTCCTTGCCTCCTGGCAGTGTTGCCAAACCTGGTGCGCATAAAAGAGCTAAATTTCACCTTAAATTGAGTTAAAACTGACTTTCAAGGAGCTAGATTTACGAAGTGCTTCCTACAGCTATGTTAGTTGTCAAAGGGGTGGGGAGCTGCTATTACGGTTAACTCTAAATTGATGACAATTTATTCTTAGTTTTCACCATCTAGATCCGGTGACATCACCCATCTCATGGTCGAAATCGAAATCGAAAATAAAGGATTCCCTGATAACAATATTATGTCACGTCAACACGGCGCTATATATAAAAAAGCAGCTGGGGATATAAGAGGGGGTGGGGCGACGCAGCCAATATAACAATATCACGTCACGTGCAAAATGTATAATCATGGCAAAAGGGGGTTATCATAGTGAGGCACGGGGGCGAGCTCCCCAGTTCACAGGCAAATGTGCACGAAAGAGCCAGATCTGGCTCCAAGATAGCTAAGTTGGCATCACTGAGTCGGAGGGAAAAGCCGTACGGAGACTGTCCCGCATGCCCTTAAGGATCTAGGTGTCCCATTTATATTGCTGGTGACTGTACGTATGCGTAACATTTAAGCATTCGGAGAAATGTATTTGTATTTTGAAATTTTTGTGTGTGATGACGTCATAATAACAGTTGAAAGATCCTAATGTTTTCACCTGCAAGTAATTTTGATAATAGATATGCGCCAAGAGGGCCATCCAGACTTTTTTGAAAATATAAAAGTAAAAAATCGTATGCTGATGCTAGTTTCCTTTGGCATTTCGACAATTTCTTTTTACAACAAATGTCTAGGATGTTTTCGGCATCCAATTGGAATACGTGTGCATGGGGGAGGAGAAGGTGAGAGGATTTGTTTTTCCCTTCCTCTTGTAATTGTGTTTTTAGGGAAGTGTCCTGTAGTATATAAAGATAGGTTAGTGAGTGAAGATGAACCGGATTAGTGCGTTATTACTTAAACACACACTGTTTTCCACGTTACCAAACGAGGATAAACATCTTGGCCAGTGGCGCAACCTCAAGGAGGGGGCGGTTGTTGGCACTACCTATCATAGTTGCCGCCGACCGCCACTGACTAAAACCTAACTAACATAACATAACTGTAATGTCGGAGGACTAAAGAATTCTTACTTAGTTAGAAGCTGAGGCTGTAAGGGGTACTTAGCACATATAAACACAAAACACAGGACAACACATACACACAGCCCTACAGATGAGTACACTGGCCATAGGTCCATACGTCAGAGCCCCCTTAGTATGCAAAATGCGGTCTAGGGTGAATAACGATGTCAAAACTGTACGGATAATAGACACATTCAGATATCCGGATAATTTAGATAATCTGAATATCTGATATGAGGATAATTGTTTATCCGGATTTAGCCATCCTTACCCTGGGGGGTCCATCGAGAAGGAAAACTTCGGATAGTGGTCCTCTTCAAGAAAGCTCCACAACGACTTCCTGCTGTCGACCTAGAAGAAATACCATTTGCAAGGGTGAGCAAAATTAATGACTAGTGCTCGGAAGTTGAGGAAAAATCCTTTTCTTTCCTAGTGTCCGAAGACGAGGCCCAACATAATATATGTTCATTGTGGGTCATTGTAGGCCAGAAAAAGGTGGGTTTCATTTGTCCTTTTTTGCCTTTTCGGCGTTTTTTGGCTTATTGATCCTTTTTTAGGTCTTAACGGCTTTTTTTGCAACTTCACCTTCTTTCGACTACGTTTTTACTGCCCATTCTCAATTCGAATCATCATCAGTTCATCACCTCTTAAATATCCTTTCTGTAGTAAAGAAATAAAAATAAATAAATATATTTGAACCATCCCTGAAACGAGAGAAAAACATTTCTGGATTGAAAGAAGATGCATTTCATTCATATAGTTGTTTCGCACTGTGTGTTCCATACCACCAGAATTGTGTATTTTTTAATTCATTAAATATGTAATTAAAACTGAAGTTATTCATTAATTTGGATCACATTTGTACGTTCTTTTTTCCGTATTTAGTTTTTTTTTTCTTTTGGCAATTTATAGTTCTTCAACTTACGAGCCCTATTAATGACCAAGGAAAATGTATGCACGAGCTAGGCCTCGCTCTCCGTACACGAATCACGGGGTCTTGGTTCACGTGAAGCCAACAGGAGATCGGTTGTGCCCCACGGTGATGTATCCGAGCCACATGTCATTGTATGCTCCCAGTTTCTTCTGTCCCCCTCCCTCCCCCCCCCCCCTTACCTTTGTTTTACCCGCATCTTCCCAAGGTTACCGGGCGGTCGGAGATTTCGACGTGAGGTTGCGTGGGAAGGCATGGGCTCTGCCATCCTCACACCCACGGACACGGAGCTATTTGTGCGTGTTTTTTATGCCCTGTTTTCTTTTGATCGCCCCGTTCTCGAAGCCTGCTTTGTAATTTCTCTGCTATCATCTGTTTCCGTTCGTTCATGGTCATTCCTTGTGTATTTCTTTATTTTTTTTCCTTCTCTCGTTCATGTCCTTCCACGTGGATCGTTAGCTGTAAAAAAAAAAAAAAAAAGCATTTTTATTTGACTTTGGAAATTGTTATTGTAGCAGGGGGATGGTTTAATTTTGGGGTTGAAAGTGTGTAGGAATTTCAGCGGTTTACACAGATTTCTTTAGCCTGGTCTGTCTTTCTGGATTTCTTGATGGTGGTTGAAGTGGTAGGTCTTTGATTAGAACCTAATCTTAGTGACAAGATAGAGCTTTGCCGAACTTCTTCACGGAGTGGTTATCACAGCGCTCTACGATGCCACGTGTCCGTGGTTCGTTTCCCTGTTTGGGCCTGGGTGTTCTTGGTGGATGTTCCTTCATCAATTTCATCAACACATCGTCGCGATTAGCTAGAGGTGACAGAAAAGCGACGTTAGATAACAAAAAACAAATCAAACGAAAGATTTGATTGTTGCAATTGATGTATTGAGATTTGAATTACGTTCTACACTAGTGAGGCATATTCATCTAGAGCTCTCGCCACGAAAACAGTCCAGTCAAGGTCACGCCACCCGCCTACAGTGTTGCCAATAAGCAAGAATTTCAACCGACGAAATCAACCGCATACGTACAACGCTCGAAGTGTTGGCTGAGCAGCTTAGAAGAAGTGTGGCAACCCTGGAGGGCCAGGGGTGTGGAGGAGGCAAGGGGAAACTCCGACCTTGACTGGACTGTTTTCGTGGCGAGAGCTATAGTTTCAGAGTAGAAATGATGTGTTCAAATTTAGGCCATTCGTACACAAATTAATAGGAAGGGAAGGAATGGCGAGGGGGTGCATTGATACCTGTTGGAATCTGAAGATCACTCACTACTGAGTCTGACATCGCTACTTCTGGAATTTACTACCCGAAAAATGCCATTTCGCTTCAGTTACACCAGTATTTCTCAACTTATTTAACCATCAAGCAATGTACAGTTATCCTGAATAGAACGAGACACCTTGATTCTGAAATATTATTTGCAATGATGAGTAAAATTAATGACCAAGGAAATTGTATGCACGCTTACTTGTATCGCGTTCTGTGTTGCCTAAATTTACCGTCATGGCTGAACTTACTGTTGAAGGTTGCTATTGAAATTAGTTCGTCATTCGAACAGGTGTTCTCGGGTTACCAGTCACGTTAAATCGGCGGCAGCTTCCAACGTTTCGAGTGAAGATGAGAACAATGTATGCACGGCGCCAGCTACAATTCCTATTTTTAGTTCGTCGTTGTAGAACTAGGCAACGCCGTGCGTCGATTCGAGTATTTATATAGGGTCACGCTAAAGCCGGGTTTACACTGGTCGAGGAAACGGGAGAGTAGCTGAAGCGAGTAGGGTAAAGCGAGCTACTCTCCCCGTGTAAACAACTGGGGAGAGTACTGAAGCCAGTACTCGCTCCAGTAGTCAGGACAGTCGAGTGGCTGTCCGCGAATGACAATGTAAACGCTTTCTGAGAACAGTAGAGAGTCTGTGTTTGTGTGAATATCCATGGAATTTTGTCGATCGTAGGAACAAACAAAATAAACTACCAGCGTATGAGGATATAAGTGTAGGAGATGAGACTTGATGTATTTGGCGTAGGAGAAGTAAAATTAAAAATAAGTAATTTACGTTCTACGTACAACCATAGACGTCTGCAGGATTTTTTCCAGGGAAGGGCAAGGAAGGTATTTTTTCCACGGGGCAAACAAGGCACATTTTCTCCAAAAATAGTGTTGTTCTTTAAAAAAAACATTGCTTAAATTTGAATTTATGATGTTCATGCAATAATTAACACATATTATTGTGGCTAAAATGAAATTATATGTGTGAAATACATAATTTTTGGTTGACTTTCATTTTCCAGGGGAGGGGGGGCACGACCCCTCTTGTCCCCTCTTCCGGACGCCCATGCGTACAACCATGAACGATAGAAAATAGAAAAATCAAGGAAATTAGTTTTCTTTCCAGACATGACCTCGTGCATTATTGTATTCATTTCTTGTAAAAAAAACGTGTGTAAACCGTTTCAGAACTTTCTTTAAAAAAATCGCCAACGACGTCGATGGGTTCATTCTGTCAAAATAGCACCAAACAACTGCAGCCACTGTCCCACTTTGCTGGAGCCGAGTAGAAAGTGTGTAAACAGTTACTCGCCATAGAAGGGTTGAGTCGATTAGACAGGCTAGTAACTCATCCCAGTAACTCTCCCGCTCACTCGAATTCCCTGTTGTTTGTTTCCCTGCTGGCTGTTTCGAGAAGGAGGGATTCTAAGGTTAAAGCTTCTTGCCCAAACTGGGGTGACATCAGTAGGCCGACTTGGCTGTTTGACAGCAAGTTTCTTCATAGGTAAACGTGGCAACAGCGCATCACTGCCATAAAGGCTGTCCCCGCACAGGCTGTCATCGTGGGGTAACTCTAATTGGCTGATTGATCCAGGGTGCGAAATCATTGAAAACTGGTGGAGGGAGAAAGTTGTTAATTTTGAAACACCCTCTCCCCCACAAACATATGTGTCAATTATACTATATGCATATTTGTAATGTTATTAAAAGTAAGAATAAATTACTCCATTAAAAGATGTTACTATTATTATTAATTACATAAATGAAATTAATTTGTTACTTTTATGCATATCAGATATTGCAAAGCAGCTAATTAATTCCTTTAGTAACTGGTTAAAGATGTTAATAAATTATGAAATAGTTGAAGTGGTTTTATTATGTGTAAGTTTTTGTTTCGTTTGTGTTTATGTTAATATAAATCAATTAGATTTCATAGTTATTATTGTTTTGCATTCTTGTTTTACTTTTATTGTGCGTATTGGTGTAGATTTGTTAATATCTCTTGAGAGAGAATGCATTCAATACTCACAACTACACAAATTTTTGTGTGTTTTCGATATTATTCTTAGTAAAGTATATTTTAAATTAAAGGTAATTGCTTATCTTTTGTTTGTTATAACAAAAACTTTCCCCCCGGATATTTTTAGTGGGGGGGATTTTTGAGGCCAAGATTGGATTGTTGATGGGGGGAAATCGCACCCTGGATTTATGTGGTTTATTTTACTTCTCTTTTCTGCCACTTTTGGGAACATCGCGAAGATGAGTGATGAGATGATGAATTGACGAAGGGACAGTCGCGATACCCATGCCCAGGCCGGGATTCGAGCTCCGGACCCCTGGCGTCGTAGCGCGCTATGCTAACCACTACGTCACGGAGGTCGGCTACAGAGACGGGTGTATCCATTTAAAAAAAAAATGCGTTTCAACGATAGTGGATCCACAGCTTCCACGCATAAAGACTGCAACGGTGGGCATATATGCCAATCCCACTCAGTTCAGCATAGGCGATTTGATTCTCCTCTCCGATTGGCTGATTTTGCGGATGTGACGTCACACCAACACAAAAAACAATTGAATGGATAATGCGAATTGATAAACAACAAACATGCGTGTGTGCATTAAAAATATATATATATATTAATGTAACAACGGTGGAAATTGTGTGTAGTGTGTACAAAAAAAAAAAGAGCCACTTTCATACTGTAAACAGGAGATATAACAAACTATAGTGCTAGTTGAGTTAAGAGCAAATCAAAGCAAGAAGGATATCTGTATGTATTTTTAACATAATAGTTTACAATAATGACGAAAGGTGTTTGTCGATTGTTTGGAAAAATTGCAACATATATCAGTTTAAAAAAAATCAATACAAGCGAAAACGTATACATTTGAAGTGAACCATGAAATTCTTTATCACCTGCTAAATTTTAGTTTCATACACCAGAGAAATATTGTAATGGTGTAATGTGCAGAAAATAAAAACACGTTAAGTACGAAGCAGTATTCTTGATAACTTTAATTTTATCCTTTAAATATTTCTTTCTTGCTATTTTTACACTAAAATGCGTCCAAGTTTTGACTGTGTAATCATTTTAACAATTTGTATAGAAGGGTGGAAAATGCATTTAGATAGGTCGCGACTATTTTCACCAGGTGGTGAGAATAGTATATGAGGCTACTGTGGTTGTGAGGATAGCATGTGGAGCTATTTTCACCAGTTTCTGAGAATAACATATGGGACAGTGGAAAGTGCTGAATACCACAAATCACATTATGATTATCAGGTATTGGAAGTATTTACAGAAGTATTTTTAACTCTAAACCTGACCTGTCTAACCTAACAACAAAAGCATTTGGGAATGTGTTAAGTACACGTTCGTACCTATGTCAAGTGACATAGCAGTAGCAGTGAATGTTGGAACACCTTGTGGTAATTTTTCCAAACCCATGGTGTGCAGAAGTAGTAGTACTTGTCACCCAATCGAAAATAAATGCAAACTGACGTTAGCTTGATACATGCTAACAACTAAAGAGTACACTTATGCATATAACAGGCCAGGTTAGGTAGATTATGCACATGTGCAGCTTAGAAACCTGGTCACTTCATTTAGAATATTGGAAATGTGTGCAGGGTACTACTTTACTATACCAGAGACACCTATCAATGATTTATTTCGCAATTTTTTACATTGCTAACGTACTATTCTGCATTGCGGAACATTTCTTTAGGTGAAATAATGAATTTCTAACGAAAATAATGTCTGTTTCTTACATTAACGAGTACTTACTGTTGTTCGTTATTTCCCAAAAACCATTGATGTTAGCCCAAAAATTCACTATAGCCCCATGAACCATCAAAGGGACGAGGTATGCCTACAAAGTTAGGTTAGGCCTGTTAGGTTAGGTTCCATTAGCACTCCTTTCATTCAATTTAGCACATACGGACAACATTGGCTGTTAGCAGAAGCAATAGCGCGTATTGTGCTCTCCTGCAGAAAGCAAATTGCGGCAGCAGCAATAGCGCGTCGGAAATAGATTTTTGTAGAAAACCACATGCATTCGCATTAAAATGAATCAAAACTACATTCCCGAACATCAACAACGCTACAGGAAATGATTTGCGTAAGTACTTTCTCCTGTAAATTTGAAGAAATCCATCTCTGGTATAGTAAAGTGTTACCGTGTGCAGAAGTAAGCTTCAATTTTGGAAAAAGCAATTTGCTAATTTGTTCAGTATATGCCTGTTTAACTGATAGGTGGATAGGTGGTTTTAGCTTCAGTTCATGCATGTGTGTTGGGAGCTTTGTTATTTAATTCTAAGTAAAAAAAATAAACATCACTGTTGTGTTTTGATGTGAAAAATTTGTACATGGAAAGTTCTTCTGATACACAGTGTAGCACACTATGTAGAAGTGTAGAATGGCTAGCCGTGTGTGTGTGTTTATTAAATTTTGATGTAAGCTTGAAAACATTCTGGGAAGCTAGACGAAACATTGCAGGAAAAATAAAAACCACTAAAAAATGTAATTCTAAGTAAAAAAATAAACATCACTGTTGTGTTTTGATGTGAAAACATTGTACATGGAAAGTTCTTCTGATGCTCAGTGTAGCACACTATGTAGAAGTGTAGAATGGCTAGCCATGTGTGTGTGTTTATTTAATTTTGATGTTAGCTTGAAAAAGTTCTGGGAAACCAGACGAAACATTGCATAAAAAATAAAAACCACTAAAAAATGTTATATTTTTATGCCTAGACAATGCCCATTCATGTTGTGTGCATGTCTACAATGTGAAACACCATGAAATGGTGCATAATAAGAGTTTAAGTTTAATGGTTCTTTTACTGTGGGCTGTGAAGCCAGGAATTCTTCCTTACAATTCTCAACAAATATAAGACATGATTGTTTCTTAATGTGTGTTCATTGTATATTTCAGTATTTAACATTTATTGGTCACAGTCACAATACAGGTAGGGAACATAAATGCATTGTAGTTTTATTTTTCTCACTTGACAATGATTTTCTGTTGCTTTTGGATAATAGTGGTGATGAAGATGAAATAGTGATGACATGAAATAGATTAAGGAATACAAAGTAACTTCCATTTGCAGGCTTGATCTCGAGTAAGGGAAGTTTGGTAGCAAGGCTGTGATTTGACTGCTCACCATGCATAGCCACCTAGGTGGTAGGAAATATAAAGTACAAAGTATAAAATAGGATTAAGGTTTAAACAGCATTCCATTCATGTTACCATAGCTATTGCCAGATAAACTGCCGCAAAGGATATATTTATTCTATCCATTATCTGTTTTAACACTGTGGTATTCAAGTCTGGTTTCAATTTCTAAATTAGGCATGCTCTTAATTTTGAATATTATGGTTAAATATATCATACCAAACTAACATTAGAACAAGAATGGTATTTTGTTTACAAACGATGTCATAAATTGTGCAAATAAAAAAGCAGTCATTGGAAAAACTAATCTATTTTCCAAATATATACAAATTACATTTGACAGATCTCATTAAATCCAGTCAATATTTTTAAATTGACAAAGACAAGAACTTTAATTTTCAATAAACTTCTGATTTTTTTTCTGATTTCATCTGGTATGCATTTGCCGAGTGAAGAAATTTGTTATTGCAAACCAAACAATTAAACTTCACAATATGTTATAACAGGTATGTATTTCCAGGAGTTTGTTTTTGTGTCATGCATATGTGTTTGTGATGATCCCTTCATCGCTCTCATATTATCATAATTCATGTCCATCTTCGTGATTAGCCAAAGTTGCGGATAAAAGTGTCGTAAAATGAAACAAAATCAGGAAATAAAGATAAACTACAGGGGGTCATGTATGCAAAGTCCAATAAACCAGTTAAAGGGTTCCATCTTGTGTTCTTTGGGTGTGTTAATTAGGATGGTAATTTGTCAAGGGGTGGATAAAATGTTAATATTTCAGCTGCTTTGGTGATTGTGTCTATGTCTGTTAGAATTTTAGTATAAATGTATATCTAATTTTTGTCACCTTGAAATTTCTTACGTTCGCACTTTGATAAATATAACCCAATAAAATAATTAATTCTCCATACCCTTATTCCAATTTACACTAACAAAAATGAAAAAAACAACCAAAAATAAGTGCAACCTTAAGTGTGCTACTCTTGAGACTTTCACTTATGCATAAAATGTACATCCACTCTTCTTAAACATTATAATATTTTTGGGGAAAAGTTTACTTAGTTATACATCTTTTTGTTCTTTGCTTATATAGTATGTGGTCGCAGCTGGTAGATTGTTACTAGCGATTCATATACATTACACGTACAGTCAACGGCAAAGATAATGCTAGGCAAATTGTCCACTGCCATTTTCATTTTCTTCTTTATTCTACATCCTGTGTTGTTTGAAGGAATGAAACTACGTTGGTTTGAAGCAGGCATTGTTCTCTGCTTATTGAAGTCATTATTTCAACTCGTCTTCATCACATTGTGTAATTCAGACCGAATGAAAATGATGGTGGACAATTCGCCTACTGTTTCTTTCGCCGTTGGGTGTACATATATATATATGTGTGTTCTGTATAGGATGCCGAATTAGAAAATTAAATAAAAATAGGGAAAATATCATGAAAATAGTTATACACTAGACTCTCGCTAATCCGGCCCTCAATAGACCGCCCTCTCAGTAGTCCGGCCCACATCCGGCCTGTAGTCACTCAAGCAGAAATGACACCCACAACAATGAATTATCGTGTTCAACAATGTTGTTAGTTAAAAATGTTAAAAAATGCTATACATACGTACAGTATTTGAAATTGTGACTTTCTTACAGTAAAGTTCAGTAGGTCAGTACATACTATGGCTTCTAAAAGGAAACACGTAAAGTACAGCCGGTATAGTCCCTATGTGTTTAAACTACATAGTAGTACGGAATTTCCGACCCTCTCAATAATCCGGCACTTCCGCCAATCAGGCACCCATATGTGCAAGGAATGGCCGAATTAGCGAGAAGTCTAGTGTATTTCCCATTTATGTATGAAAAACAATGTCGGGCATATGTCCACCCCTACTGAGTATGGATGCATTTATACTCTCCACAAAATTATTGATAACCCTCTCGCAGATGTCTGTCCTGATGCCTCCAATCACCCATATGATTTCCGCCTTCAGTTCCAAAAGGTTTTGTGGTTTGTTGGCGTACACCTGTGATTTCACAAACCGTCATAAGAAGAAATCACATGACTTCGCCGGCCATTCCTGGGCACCGTGCAAAGAGATCACTTGTTGAAATGTGATCACCGAATATATTCAGCAATCAAATCGATTATAAATTGCCTTTCATTCTAATTCATAATAATTGTAATCATAGAAACAAAGATTGATGGAAAATAAGATAGAAAATATCTTGCCACTAGTGGTCCTCCCGAGTCTCTCTATCATCAATGCTTGAAGTGGAAATTCCTAGCTGGGCTGGTGGAATGCTTGGGGGTAGGAGGATGCTTGTATGAACCAACATGGAAACAATGCAGTAGGTGGGAAGATGCCTGTGCAAATTATACAAACTGAGGGATGCTTTATGGAAAATTATCCATGTTACCCGTCACTTTGAGCACTTGTAACAATTATATACACAAGTTATCCTGGATTAAATATACCCATGCAACAGTCTTGTTAGGTTGTAAATGAAACTAGTGCAAATGCTCCTCTTTTGTATTGAGATACAGAAACATGTGTTTTTCTTACTTAAGCATAATGCTTCAAATTTGAAACCAATGATGGATGCATACAAATCTAGAAAGTCCTTTAGAATGCCATGTCATGAACAGGGCTCAAAGTGAGCTGGAACTCCGTTCTGGTACTTTTGTGCCAGAACTCAGTTCCTGCCGGTCATCCATTTTATTTACTACACTACAAAAGTCTGTCCATTGTTACATTATTTTTTGCAAACAATAGATGAAGAGAAAGTTCTTGTACTAAATTTGTCTCTCGTCAGTGAGCAGTACGGAAATTTTGAAAAAAAAAAAAATACTATACTTGGGCAAGTGCTCTCTTTTATAATCCAAATGACAACTTAAATTTCCTGAAATGGTAAGAGTCTAGTTTACGTCCTTTTCCTAAGGAATACGTGTCATATATCGTTGGAAAGGTTATTGTATAAGGAATTCAACAAACTAAATCCCAAGGTGAGGAAAAATTTCCTGGAGGAGAAAAAAGAGAAAACCGATGTTGTCCGGATATGCATGATTGAACGTACCGGGGACATTTTTCGATGATGAAGCACATATTTAGGGGTGAAATGAGTGCTAATGGAACCTAACCTAACCTTGTAGGCATACCTCATTCCCGTGAATGGTTGTCTGCTACCCTAAGAGGTGCTGGCTGTCTGCTAGCATGGTTTTGAACGTTGCACTGAATTATCACTGGGGATAAACGTATTTTACACTATCTAGAAGTTTTTGGAACCTGTTGTTCTTTAACACGCATTCACAACGCAGACACAAAGACGAGCATGCAGTGTTGTTAACTCCCATCGGTTAGCACCAAAAGGCAAGAAGGATGTAAACCAGACTCTAGCCTTCTGAAATAACAGATGTGATAGTTTATGTTTATATTTACTTTGTATGCAATAATAATAATAATGCCAATCACCATTATTATTGTCATCATTAGTAGTAGTACTCATGTTGATTCATTTGTGGTTGACATTCTGGCTACTGACTGAAACCACTTAAGGCACTGGTCATCAAGGTATGTCTACAAGCAGCACTAGAAATCTGCATTAAAAGAGCAAGCAGTTAAACAATACATAAGTTTGTAATACCAACAAATTGTATTTGGCATGCTGTTTCTTCTATTCTGTACTGTGAAACCAGGGATGCTGACTTTCAATCCTGGACAAGGCATGCATGTTTCTTCTGGTTTGCAGGAGATGTAGAAAATAAATATAGATACCAACTTTCTGTGTGTGTGTGTCGACCTTGCGGGCGAGAATATCCACGACTAGGAGATGATGTTCTTTGAGATGGGCACTATTGGCTTTTAGATTACTGCCGTGTGGAAAAGGGCATTCAGGATGGATAGGCATTGTTCCTTGTGATAGAAGCTACGGACTAGTATGGGGAATTTATTTCAGAAAGGTTGTATTTTACATCACATATTAACACCATAAAAACAACCAAGACAAAGTTGGTTGTGACTTTGCATTGCTTGTTTTTTTAGGGATATTTTTTACACTGAAGCAACATGTGTCAATTGAGGATGAGACAATCCAATGGTGGCTTGTGCAGTGGATCAGTGTGAATTGTTGCTATTCATTCCAAGTGACACATCATTTTAGTGTGAAGTGTCTCTTTAGTTTCCATATGTACCAATGTTTCAGAAACTGGTTCTGCTCCCGTTTTCTGGGTAGTGTACTGTATTTGCTTCCATCTTGTCCCACGTAAGAGTGAGACAGAACCAGTCTCTGAAACATAGGCACATACAAACACTAAAGTCAGTGGTTACATGTAGAAACAATTCAACATGCCACTCCTGACCACTTGACTGGAACGTTTGGTGGTGAGATCATGAGTCAACTTAACTTTGCTTCATGAAGATTGTATAATGAAATTTATTGGTCTGTACAGCATGTTATCTTTTGAGGTTTCTTTATATAAAATCTTCTGTGCTCTCCATCCTCATGCCTTTTCTGCATGGCTTAGTATTTCAAGATGTTCATCATTAACACACACATTATATTACCATCGAAAAAATGCAATTTCTTTGCTATTATCTTTTTTAAACTTTAGGTGGGAGTTTTTCAGTTAATGAACAAGTATAAAAAATAAAATATAGTGAAGACAGCAGAACCACTTGAAGTATTGCATTAAAATCAATCATTTTTATCCAAGATAAGAATCATTTCTAAGTTCACATCTATGAAGCAGGATATTTGAATATTAACATTTGTTACCATTAGCATACTTCTTTCCATTGTATTATTTGTTCACCAATTAGATTCTGTATAAGACTCCATATCAGTTTTTTTATTCACGAACAAAAATTTATGAAGTGCGAAGGTAATAAACCTCCAGTACTTGTGGACACTGAAATTATATAGTTGCAGTTGCAAACTAGAAATCAACAGTGGCATGTCAGACACTCTGGAGAAACCGTTCTCAAATCTTGGTATGTAAGGTAATGGTCACTGGTATGTTGAACAATAAAAATAAATAAATAACAAGCTATAACATGGATACATTTACAGGGTGGCTATTCTAGGTACATGATAAAATTCAATTATAATTGCCAGTTTTCAAAACGAACTTTCAAAAAATTTAGGGATATACAGGTATTTCCATCTTACGTATTACTGCCTCTCACCATCCACACATATATACAAAGAGTCCGTGTGATTCAAACTTATCCAAAAAGTCTAATTCAATTAAATTGTGTATATACATTTAAAATAATTTAAGGTGCATAATTTACCACTGCACCATTGTGAAATGTTAAATTTGTTTACAATTGTGTGGGAAATGCTATTTAATACATATTTATTTATTTACTGACTAAATTTTAGATACAGCATGGATAGCCATTTTACGCTGAAATTGTCAACAATTTAAAGAGCAAAATTAAGAATATCGTAAAAATGATTGACAAATTATCAAAAAAATAAGTAACACTACTTGATTATTTACAAGCATGTCATGTGATGGAAGACCAAAAGGTATACTTAGTGTAGGTTTTTCTGTGTAAAATATATTTGTGATACGTCCTATGTGCATAGGCACTCGAAAGTGGAATTCCTGAAGATGTGTGTTGCAAGGAAGTTTGCCATTAACAATTTTGTATAGATAATTGATGTCATTCCGCAAATGGTGCTGATAGGGAGTCTCTAAGTTTAAACACAAGAAGAGATGCAGTGTTGAAAGATTGTGTAATGAGGGAACCCTGTAACAAACTATAGCTACATAAAAGTGAATCGATTCAAAAGGTTGTGGGGGTAGCACATGATGCTGAGATGTTAACGTATCATCATTACATATTTGGAGGAAGATGCCTGACATGATCGTCATTGCACATGAAGCAAAGGTGTAACAAAAATTATTCATTCTAAGAGCACTGTTCAATGTGCTTGTTCACATATGAACAAATTAGTTTGCTTAAAAACCCTCTACAAGTAATTACAAAGTATTAATACAAAAATTCTTCCACATATGTTTGTTTTAAGACACATTTTCTTTTTTAAATTTTGTTTTCTATGAAGTGTACATGCCATATCATGATTAATTATTATTGATATTCTGATTTGGATATTGAACGATAATATCTCAGTGGATAGGAATATCATTACTTGTAGGGATTTGACGAAGCTGAAAATTTACTGATGCCGATGTACTCACCGATAATTTTTGGAATCGATACCGATGCCGATATTTAACCAATTCCGATACATAAGATTATTAAACAGAAATGGGATGGTATTTTCTGCATGACAAAAATAAATTTGGTATGTACATTTCTATTGCATATCATATGTATATACACATATATTCTCAAGAGATGCGAATGTACATTTGCATCTACAAAAGGTTATGTGAACCTAGAGCTTTAACATTAGTACACAAGCAGTTCTTTGAAATGCAAAATGAATTCCTGTTCTGCCAGATTCAACTTCAGAAATACGAGATTTGGAAGCACTTCAGGAAGTAACCTACTTCTCTTATCGCAAATCTGTTCAGCAACACTGAACACTCAATCACTGAATACTGATGCAGCAGGTATGCTCAAGTATTTTCTCAGCACTTGTTTCAGGTTTGAATAATCATTTTTGAATTTCCAATACAACAGCAGAACTTGGTTCAGCAATGTACTGTTTTATTTCCGATTTATAGTTAGGTTGATCCTCTGAATGAGAGTTTGCAATAGTTTTATTACAAAAACTCTACAATAATGACGAATCATATCCAAATTTTCAATAAATCTTACAAAACTAGAATATAAAACTTATTACAAGGTAAAACTCTAGTATAATCTGTACCGGTTTAAATATCGGATTTTTGCCGATGCCGATATGTCAATTTCTGCCGATTTTCATACATCTGTAATCGGCTTCGGCACGTCCCTAATTACTTGATATTTGGGCAGGCTATTATTTCATGTTGGAAACCATAATTATTTTTGTTTGCATCTTCAAACAAATTGGAGAAATTCCCTGTATTGTTAAATTACACCAATAAACTTAATTAAATTTTAGGAACATTTTTATACAAGGTTTCTATAAATATTTTGAAGCCGCTGATTTTTTTCCTGAATAAATGTACAAATAATTATGTATCATCTCACGATTTACATTGAAACTTGTAATCATTTGATTTCCTTTAGGTGTCTTGGCATGGGAATTGCAAATTATTCAAATTTGCCAGAAGCAGGCATTATTCCAGTAATTTACAGTACTATTCATTGATAAAATATTCCAAGTATATCTATGTTGCTTTCCCTCTCGCAGATAAAAAAATGAAACGCAAATCAAAGGACGTACAAGAATGATTTTGCTTAGAAAGCTTCACTAAGTTGGAAAAATTTAAAGATTCATTTTAGGATTTAAATGAATGGATTTTATTTTCTACTAGCTACAGTTACCTTCCGATGAACGTACCATCAGAATAAAAATACTTATTTTCATTATTTTTTTAGAAAATAGTGTACATTTTACAATTCTCATTAGGCTACATTTTCAACAAAAATATCGTGTGGCTACAGCATACGTGTCTTGCTTTCAAAATACCAGCAGAAGACAAGTGTTAGGTCACTTCCGCTAAGTCGACCAATCGGGAGGAAGAATTGTTCCTCCTATGCTGAACTGAGTGGGATCCGTAAATATGCCAACGGTGGGTTCAGATTGAGGAACGGGGGGAGGAGGGGCGTGTTAGAGCAGAACTTCAAAAACTTTTGATTACAGCCTGCACGCACCACGCCATCTTAATCATTCGCAACGTCATCGCCGAGCCCTTTTAGCCGTGCGATCGCTCCGACCGTTTCATTCTGACCAGATTAGCCTTTCCCTCGCCCGAATATAATTACGTTATCAGTTTGAGCCAGGATCCGGCGGGTCGAGAGGCTGGATGTTATTGGGGTGACAGAAAGGTTGAGCAGGGTTTTTGCGAGGGGAGGAGGTGGCTTTCATGGAAGTTACGGAGGGAGAAGAGAGATTATGTTCCGACACAGAGAGAATGACTATGTGTGACGCGGGGACTAATAAAGTCTCCCCCCTTTCCTTGATACAAACTTAAACGACAACTGCCTTTTCTCCCCCGTTCTATCCTGTCCCTTCGTTTTTAATTTCCTGCTCCCAGCATTCCTTTTTTCCCTACAAATTTCAACCGCCGATGCGAAAGGCAGAACTGTCAGTCCTAATTTGCAGAGCAATTTATTAAGGTAAGCAGGATTTGCTTCACATACTGTGCGAGTACTGTCTGAATTCTTCGCAGATGGAAAATTTCTGACGACTTGGGGTACATCTTAAAGCATGTTAAGACCTAATTACGTTCCTTACTATGATTGATTGTTCGTATTAGGCCTAATTGAATCCAACTAAACTATAAACTATATTTGCTACTATGTTCTGTGTGAAGCTATGACGAAATATACGAATTTTGGAGCGGAATGAAAAGAATGACGACCTCAATTGAATGAACCTTTGATCTAATAGTTATCTGAATGTTAATGACAATGCTTCTACATTAGCACGCAATGTCAATTGGACATTATCCATTATCTAGTGCTTTATACTGGGTAACTCTACCTGTGATAGTATATTGTTAAAGCACCAGATTTGTAGTAAAATCACAGGTCTTTCGTAGGTTCCATTCCACCCAACGGCAAACTAAATTTCACCTGAAGACGAGAGAAGATATGCAAAGTAGTATTAGGATAAGTATAGTGTAAAGCACTACACAATTAACCTTAAACTGATTTGTAGCTGGCAGTCGATTCACATGTCGACGACTAATGGTAGTAAAGTGCAGACGGCGATGTTCTGGTCTGGTCCACCTTCTGCCTGCCAGAGATCTGCATGACGTGTCTCGCTGCTTCCTTCTTGACACTTGGCAGAAAGAGTAGGATGAGGTTAGGAGTAGGGATGGCCAAACGGGTCCGGATCCGCAAAATCCGGATCCGTTTGGATCCGTATCCGGATTCGAAAATTCCGGATCCGAGAGTTTCTTTCGTATCTCAATCCCATTATAATATTACCACACCTTAAAAGGTTATTATGATCTTTGATTACAAAGAAAATTTTCATTAGTTAGTCGTACAAGATTTTTTTCAAGTGTTGTTCCTAAAATACTTTGCTACGCATCGGCTAACACACTCGTTCACAAAAATAATCTTACTTGTTTAACATAAAATGTCAGAGGTGATTTTGTAAATGCCATTGAAACGAATATGTATTCATTCGAATGTATTGGAAATGGAAACACACATAAATGTGAGACATTCCATTCCAGGATGAAACCTTTAACACATTTAACAAGATAGAAATGTATACAAAAATTATACAATTGTTCTACAGTTACAGTTGCAAGCATTAAAATAAAACATTATAATATATTCAGTGTTATATAATTACAAAGTGTAAGACTAACAAGGGAGGTTATCTATGTGTCCCCCTCCGATTTCCATGAGGTGTATAGAGGGGCCCAAAGGAAGAAATATGTGTCTTTTTGTTTCCGCTAAAAAAACTGTTTTAGGGGGCAAAACCCCCTCAAACATCAAGATGAGGACAAATTGAAGTGAGGATCTGACCCCTGTTTCCCCCTCCGATTTCCTTGAAACTTGACAGGTGTATAAAGGGGCCCAAAGGAAGAAATACGTGTTTTTTGTTTCGACTAAAAAAACGGTTTTAGGGGGCAAACCCCCTCAAATGTCAAAATGAATACAAATTTGAAGTGGGCATTTGACCCTTGTCCTCCTCTCCGATTTCCATGAAACTTGGCAGGTGTATAGAGGTGCCAAAAGGAAGAAATATGTGGTTTCTTTCGGCTAAAAAACGGTTTTAGGGAGCCAAACCAACCTCAAATGTCAAGATGAGGACAAATTGACGTGGAGATCTGACCCCTGTGTCCCCCTCCAATTTCCATGAAATTTGGCAGGTGTATAGAGGGACCCTATGCCTTCTGTTTCTTCCTATGCCATATTTACGTGCTTTCGGGGGTTAGATCCCCACTTCAATTTCTGATCTTGACATTTGAGGAGGGGGTTTGCCCCCTAAAACAGTTTTTTAGCTGAAACACAAAAACACATATTTCTTCGTTAGGGCCCCTCTATATACCTGCCAAGTTTCATGGAAATAGAAGGGGGGACACATAGATAACCTCCCTTGTAAGTGTATTAATTACAAATCGCGCAAACGCACACACACACACTATATATATATATATATATATGTATATTAGCAGGTAACAATATGTTATAAACACATTCTTACTTTCCAAAGAAGCGATCATATGGGATGGCCAAACGGATCCGGATCCCAAGGATCCGAAACCAACCGGATCCCGATTTCGGATCCACCAGAATCCTAATTTGGCCATTCCTAATTAGGAGGAACAAGCTTCGCACTATCAAGCCCACCATTGATGCATGGCGTTCCTTGTGTTCCCCTTCTATCGACAAGAAGCCATATTAATTCGGTTTCGTATTGGACACAACCGTCTTACCCATGGTCATAATTATTTGTGCTGTTGCCTTAATATTGCAAATGTTCGATATATTTACATGCATTTTATCTCTTATTATTGAGAGCCGGCCCTCGTGGCGAAGTGGTTAGCACATCGCGCTACGACGCCAGGGGTTCGAATCCCGGCCTGGGCATGGCTGTTTGTGAGTGTCCATTCATCAATTTCATCATATCATTACTCATCCCCATCTTCAGAAATTAGCCAAAAGTGGCACAAGAAGCGAAATAAAATAATGCAAGTCAATAACAATAACAATCTTATTATTGAGGGGAGGAGCGTGCAGATTTTGGCAGCGGAGGGGAGCCGCGACAGTTAAGAGTTCGAGAACCCCTGGATTAGGGGATTTTTTCTCGTGTACTTTGAAGAGTGCAAATTGGCCACATGCGTCGACTCAACCAAACATTCTAACTCAGTCATTCATTCATTCAAAACTAGGAATTAACAGAACGACTGCTCCGTTGTTTGTCTAATTTGTTCTAATAATCCACCAATGCACACTAATTTCTGAACATGACGTCCCATTGCAAGCCACAAGCACTCACACGTCCTGCAGAGAGGCGCGTAAGCGAAGTTCGAGTTGTAGAACAAGTTATTCCGAAACGAAAGAAGCTTCCACCGTGATGTGCTTCAACACTCTCTCTGATCACCTAGCCGTGAACCTTTGCTCCTAATATGGAGCGCTTATTTCAGAATAAGCAGCCCGTGCTCCCGTCCAACTGCAACAAAGAGAAACAAAACGAAGCACTCCCTTTTCTCATCACAGTTATCAGTCCTGACACGGTGGTGGTCGGGAGGGCGATGCTTTATTACGGCAACCTGGAATGACCCACGGGTGATCTGTGAAGTCATATACGTGTAACAAAAGAAGGCACTGGATTGTCATCCGGGCGACCTCTATGCTCCGCCAAGATGAACATTATATAGCCTTCTTTTGTTTGCCGGCTAATGTCCGTGGATGGGCGCGGGAGAAATCGCTCGCCCAAGGCGTGGCTCCTGTCGAAGGTTTTTATTTTTTTCATGCTTTTTGATAATGCGTGTCAGTGACCAAGAAAAGATTCTTGTCCGTCATCCCGAGTGTCTTTCCAAAGTCAAGTTCAAGCGTGACGTCACCTTCCTTGTTCACTGCCTACTTCACTGTCTTCCCCGAACAGTTCCAGGTTTCGTTCTCGCTTATGTGGCGATCTAAAGTCGCTTTTCTGTCTCAATCGCGACGATGGGTACCAAGGATGATTGATTGATTTGGTTTATTTGACTCAGTGGCGGATCCAGAAGTTACATTTATCTCTGGTACTTCACCTCACTGAGAATCTATTCTAAGGCACACTTTCACTGTTTTTAACAATAGTACTGTAAACAGGAATCAAGCTGACTTCCATGTTTTAGAGCAGTGGTTTCCAACTTCAAAAGGTCCGAGGGCCAAAATTATATCCAGCAGTTGATAGGCCTTTTTTTCTTTTTGGTGGGAATTAAAAATTACAAAAATTGTAAGTACTGAACTGAAAATGTAGTACTTTCGCATGATCTAAATTTCTAAAATGAGGCAATAAAACAATGGAATTACAAATCAAAATTGTATAATTACAATTTATTTCACAAAAACCCAATACTTATTGATGAATTGAAAGAAATTAAAGACACACCATACAAATAAGAATCCTTCATAGTAAGTGTTCAATGTGAAAATTAAGCCCGATCTGCTTCTTTTATTAAAGCTGTATTTGAATTTCTGTATTTGAAAGTCTCAGAAGGTGAAGCAGTGAAGAATTTGCCAGTCTGCTTCTGTAGCGGTTCTTGATGAACTTCATTGACTTTCACACGTGTATGTGCTGCCGAACATCGATGTCATTCTCTGCCCAAAACTACGAAGGTTTGGAAAGCGTTCTTTTGAAAGGTATTTGAAAAACTCTGGCTCCTTTTCTTGCCTAGTTTGAAGGAACACATCGCCTTGCAAAGCACGCAATTCAAGTTGGAGAGAAGCTATTTTAATATTCAATCTTACGTTTTTTGGAGATATTGCTCATTTCGATATTTGCACAAACTTTAACAATCAGTCACAGTACAATACGAGTTTGAACACTGGAAATCTCTTCGTACTTCGTGCGTAGTAAAACAGATCTCTATAGCGCCTCTCTGCAGTTTGTTTCTGAACACAAAGAGTGAAGCCTTCGCGGAAGCGGGCGAGTTCATTCCACATAGCGAAGGGATGGAATGCATGGTGTGAAGAGAAAGTTACGTCACTTTAGATTCTTCTGATTATCATTATTGACTGCAAAATCAATTCTACCTGTGATATTGTCTTTCTTCACAGAGCATCCGTTCCTTCAGTAAAAAAAGAATGTATTTTAATAAAAATAAATGAAATTAATGTATTTTGCAAACTGGCTTAGCGGGCCGTATGCGGCCCGCGGGCCGCCAGTTGGAAACCCCTGTTTTAGAGCAAAGGGTATTGTTTTGTAAAAGTATGGTTCAGGGCTGGAATACATGGATACCTATCATTGGGTGTTTCCAACATAATTCCTTCTACTACCACGGTGAACTGAACGATCAAATATGACGAGTAATGTTAATAAACAAAAAAAGAAAAACCTATCATCTGCAAATCTCGGGTTCGATTCCCTTATGACTGAGGCATGTTGCTCAGAGGTTCAGATCCAACATTGAACTGTAGGTCCAGATTCGATTAGCCTATCCTGAGCAGAAAGTGGGCTTAAATAAATCTTTAAAACAATATTCTCGATCCTATAAGTCAGACAGACATTGGAGTATTCTAAAATTTTAATCAAAAACCATACAAAAAAAAAAAAAAAAAGCATTTGGGAGGTGCGATCCGCGTCTGATTTGACTTCGCTTTTCTGACACGTTTGGTTATTCGCGACGATGAGGGTGAGTGATGATATGATGAAATTACATGAAGCGTGACGTCATAATTGATGAAGAGACACTCAACAAGGCCTGGTTTCGATCCTAGGACCCGTGGCGTCATATCGTGCTGTGCCAACCACTCCGCTACGGAGGCCGGCTAATTTTAATTTTCAAATGTGACGACGAGGGCAGGAGTGTTTCATGTCATTCCCCTAAAGTGTTCGCAGCCTGGGCGTACAGAGAAGTAAAATGGGTTGTAGAGAGTTCAGGGAATCCTGTCTTCACTTCCTCCGGGATACCAGTAGCATAGATAAACGTATTTTATTTATCTGTGCTGGTAGTATGTGCTCTCTGAGGAAAGAGTTTGAGTAGTCAAAGACTGGAACGCGCCGTTAATCGTACAGGGTTAAAAGTTGTTCTGTAGAATATGCAACTCAAGACGACCGTGCGAGCACGAGGACTAAGAGAAGAAAAATTTGGGGAAGAGCAACTCGAATCCAAAAGTCGTGTAATCTTTTAGAATCCATTGAATTCCAGAGATAATTCTTGATCATATTCCTGAAGCGTCAATCCTATATTAGCGGTTAATAAACTGATTGAAATGTAATTAATGTTTGCAGTGCAAGCAGAAACTTATTGTTTTGTGTATATCGGTGTGCTGTTTGCAACGTGTACACCTTCAGGAAATTCGTGTTCTGACTAAAACACATAGACGAACCTACAGGAAATGTTGTGAACTAACGGACCAAAAGCATAAGGCTCGCTTTAGAGGGAAGCATTTTCCTTGGCTTTTTTCGTAACATTTATGCCATGACCAAAATGCTACCTTGTAAAGGATAGGATCGGTCCTATTTCCGTAGCATTTTTCGTAGCATAACCAATCAGAAGCGGTCTCTAGGTCACGAGTGCAGTGTAATGGCGGTCGCGTGAGATGTAAACAATGCATCACTTCAAATTTTTAATAGACGATAACAATTCAACCGAGAGGAATAACGTTTCGTATTAAATGGTTTTAGGTACAAAGCAATGGCGCTGCTTAAATACATACTCTATAGCGTTCACTGTACACGCATGGAAGAATATTTCAGTTGTTTCAATTGTAAACACCGTCCACTCACCATAGATGGCGTTACTCGATGTGCCTTTCGTGCTGTATATATTATACATTGTAATCGTAAAAGCTAACCGAAATGTTACATGGAATGCTTTCGTGTAAAGAACTATATGCTATAAGATTTTTGGAAGCATTTACATGGTATTTATGCTAGCGAAAATGTTAAAGGAAATGCTTTAGTCAAAGGCATTGCACTAGCGGACTACAAGACTGAACGCAATCACATACAATAAATTCATGGAACTAACAGACTGAAAGCTCTTACAGGATATTCGCCGAGGATCTCTTTACATCTGTTTCCCAGTAGTTCGTGTTAACGGCTTCGACCCTTGCCCCACCCGCAACCCTCGAACAATATGGGGAGATACCGTCAGCGTCAAGCTTCAAGCACCCTTAATATGAGCCGGAATGCCTGGCAGATAAGGCCCCCTTATGAGTAATTAAGAGCATGATTTATTTATGGCTTCTGAGGTAAAAATCAAGATAACACTTACGATGCCTGCTTCACTGAGCAATTAAAGAGCTGATACTTCTCTATACACCTGTAATAAACACTAAACATGACTTTTACGGCACTTAAGAAATGTAATTGATTGGTATCGTCCTTAAATCAGTGCTTCATAAAAAGTCCGCTAGATGTCAGCACACACGCAGTTCCTTTAAATATGGTGGCTAGCGAAGAGTAATTAATTAGGCCGTGCTTCGTGGGAGACTGGCGTTATTAAAATTTTAGTGTGGATCTTTAAGAATCTCTGAGGGATAGCCTGAAAATGATGCATGATGGTTGGGATGGGGGGAGAGATAAGTTTCATGGTTGGTTGTAGGTAACAACAGAATGTTAAGCTCGTTATATTCATCTTTTCTACCTTGTCCAAATAATTTCATATAGAATTCGGACTTTATTCTTAATAATGGCTCTTTTCTTTACGTTTGGAGTTTCGGTGTTAGAGTTCGCTTAACATGCTCCGTTGGCTTAGTAAGGCAAAGTGTCAGTTTCACATCAGCTATGTATTTATTTCAATATCGTCGTAATAGCCACTGATACTGAGAAAAATCAGTACAAGAGAGTATAGAGCGTTTCTTAAAGTTGATTATTAAGGCGAAGAGAGACAATTACGCACCAGGCATGCATTTATTCCAATATCGTCGGAATGAGCAATGCTACTAAAAAGATCTCCGCCAGAAATGAAGAGTATGAATTTCTCCCCATGTGGCAAGTGGAAACGGTTTCCTAAGTTGATTATTAAGCCTTATACGATTTTTGAAAAAAATATGATGAATTAGTATTTACCGAATCCCATGTATTCCTTATGGGACATCAACTTCAACTTCAAGTTACGGCTCATCAAATGGGAGTTTCGACTTTTCCTACTACTATGACATAGTTCAACGTGTCCTTTTTCCGTCCATGTACTTTTCTACGTCATCGGATGTTTGATATTCCCGAGAGAACGAATAAAATAATGGTTCCATAAGCCTAGTGCATTTCTCCTTGCCTCCTACGGCCATCCTGGCAGTGTTGCCAAACCTGATGTGCATAATAGAGCTAAATTTCACCATTAATATAGCTAAAGAGGACTTTCAAGGAGCTAGATGAACGAAGGCTACATAAAGTGCCTACTAGGGTAATTTTAGTTGTCAGAGGGGTGGGGGTGCTGCTATTACCGTTAGCTTTAAAGTGATGGCAATTTATTCTTAGTTTTCACCGCCTAGATTTGGCGGCATCGCCCATCTCAATAATCCAATGATGTAAAAATAAAAGGTTCCCGGATAACAAAATTGTCATCTTCATCTTAGCCACAGCGCTATTTATAAAAATACATGGGGAGGAAAGAAGAAGTGGGTGACGCAGCCTATAGCTATACGAACATCACGTCACGTGCAAAATGTACACTCATGGCAAAAGTTGGTATTTATGGACCGGAGCCAGTGGTGGCATCATAGTGGGGCAGAGGGCGGGGGCCACAGTTCACAGTCAAACGAGTGCACGAAAGAGCCAGATCTGGCTCCAAAAGAGCGAAGTTGGCAACAGTGATCAGCAGCTGCCCCAGCGAGAAAGACCTAGGGGAAATTGTCCCTCCTCGCCTTAAGCAAGATACGATCTGTAAAATTATGACGAATAAGTATTTACAGAATCCCATGTATTCCTTATGGAGAAGCAACTTCAAGTTACGGTAACCAAATGAAGTTTCGACTTTTCTTAACACAAACATAGTCTTCAACCTGTCCTGTTCCAGTTCATGTGTTTTTCTACACCATCGGAAATTTGTTATTTCCAAGAGAACAAGTGAAATAATACTACCATAAGCGCAATGGTACGTTATCTCCTCATCCTACGACCATCCAGCGCACAGAGTCTCTTTCTTCAGCTCGCCGCGGTGGGGGAGAAGCAGTTTCGGTTCCTCACGTGTGGATGGACGTGGAAACTATTTTTCTCGCGATTTCCGAAACGAAAATGGCCGAAAAGTGATAAAAAGTAAAGTAAAGTGCTCCCCTGTGCTTAGCACCACGCCATGAAGGCGTATAGGGGGTGTGGTAACGCCCCACACTTTCTTGATCCGGTCGTGAGTGGGGGTGATGTGATCAGCATCACGCCCCTGACCGCCTTTACCCCCCAGGGTTTCCCCCAGGTACCCATGTTATTCGACGCTGTCGCCATTGACAGACGTGCGCATGCGCTAGCTAGACAAGTGCAATAGCATGGCTACAAGTTTGAACGCAAAAGCACATTCCGCGAAAATTGTGTGTTCCATTTCCAAAGGGGTTGGTACGAGTTGTAGCAGCTATGATAAACAGAAAGAAGCAAGCGATAATAGAGAACCGAACGTACAAGGGCGAAATGCTAATCAGAACCTACATTCTGTATCGGGAATTGATGAAGCAAGGCCGCGCATAACGGTAGAGAAGGGGAGAAAGCGAGTGGGCTTGCTCCAGAGATTCTCGGGAGAGAGTGTATTGCGTAGTTGAGAGTATGCTCCTAACTTCTCCCTCTCTCGGACTTCAATTCGTCGAGCTACAGTAGTCTGTGGAGCAAGAGAACGAAAACAAATCCGCCGCGCAAGTAGACTAGAGAGGGCTGTCGACCAATGAACGTTTGGGAGAAGTGAGTGCAAGGAGGGAGCAAGGCGAATTAAACTACGGGCCGTTTGGTACAGCACTGCCCGCTCGCTTTCTCCCCTTGTCTACAGTAACGCGTTGCGTTGCTCCACAGACTACTCGGACGGAGTATAGGCGATTGTTCTTCTACGACGGAACCATTTGTGGAAAAACATTCGATATGCTCCCACAATATAGGCTATGTTGTGGACGGAGAATGACATCATTTGTCTTTCGTTGATATGACCGACACCACAGGGAAGGATGAGGGCTTTATCAATGCCTATAGCCTGCGAAAAGAATACAGAGACTCCAGGAAGCATTCTAACAGAATTTGTCGCATATCCTAGAGCAATTTCTGACTCCATGGCTCTACAGTCCTTTTAAAACCAAGGTCTGTAAAGCGGCTTTTAATTGGGTGACGGCTGGTCAGCTTGTCGAGTCCCATCGCCGTTGTTTTTTAGCTTCCTGGACCGGAGCCTGCCTCATGCTGCGTCAATATCGAAATTTAGGAGTTCCCACCGAGGACTGAACCTGGGACCACACGCATCATGCGTTCTAAATCTACTAGAAAAAAATAATAATGTCTTCATTTTACTCCCCTCGTAGTAAAATTGTTGGGCCTATTGGAAAATGACTTCCTTATCTAATGTTGATGGCTATGGCGTATCAAGTGCTATATGCGGTTTTTCAATTTAGTTTCACCTTCTAGTGCATATTTATACCGTTATAGCTATCAATTCGTGACTCCCGGAAGGCATAGTGGCTTGTAAGCAAAGGGTCTCGGGTGCAATTCCTGGTGAGGACACATTGCTTAGGATGTCACTTGAACTTTACATCCATTACCAAGTAGCCCATGTAAGCCAAACTTCCAATTATCTTGCTAATAACATTCAGCTATATTAATATTGAAACATAAGTAGCATTCACAAATATCTACGATTCGAACCAGGGCTTACTTATTCTTGCAGTGTGATAGGTAATGCTAAGACCATTGAAGCTAGCTCGATTCTTGTTTGTAGTGTTATCTGTGTATTGTTTAGTTATTGGTTGATTGAGTAAGTTCGCGTTTGAAGTCCAGTTTATGCACAGTAAGGCTAATTGGGACTGGAACTACAGTTTAAAGTGGGATCCGAACCACCGTGCAACGTTCCTCCACAGGGTATCGAACCCGGGACTCCTTGATTACAAGGCGACGACGCTACCACTGCGCCATCGGGGAGGCCCTGTAAGCTTAGTTTGCAAAAGACAATGCAGATGTAGAGTGAGGGAGAATTCACACGGAAGAAACACGCAACACGCTACATGCGACACGAAACACGTGTCGCTTTGAACCCAACACTCAGTAATCAATGCAACCTTTCGAGCCGAAGAGACACGGCAAGATGCACGTGTCGCGTGTCGCTTACGAGCCTCTCGGACTGTGCCGTTTTCTCAATACCGTGCATTGTGTTGCTTCAGTTTTTTTGTTCGCGCATGCGCAGCGAATGCTTCATTCCAACGAGCTGTATTTAGACTCCAGAAGAGAGCCCAACCGGCATTATCTTTGATCCTCTAATTTGTTGATATAATAAAGTATCGATATGTACAATGTTTTATGATTTAAACACAACGTTCATTTCGCTTTATCAAGTTTTTTGATGCAGTTATCTATCGGCTGTAATTTGCCTTCAACATCGTGTAAAGAGGACGTGTTTTGGCCATTTACCTGACTGCTTCTATTTAAAAAAGTCAGCTTATGGAGGCACTTTAGTCCAAAATATATTAGTAAACATGGTAAAGTACTCTAGTGCATTCTCTTTCAACAGCCGGGCCGCGACCCGATACCGTGCCCTCGTATCTACTATACTGAGCGCCGAAATGTTCTGCTGAAACTGGTTGACAACTATCATAATCCCAATACCATATTAGAGTTGTGAGTTTTCGTTTCTTAAGTCCATTTTATGCACAAATAGACTAATCAGAACTGGATCTGCCCGGTGCCTCCCCGGTTATCGAACCCGGGATCACTTAATTACAAGGAGACGACGTTACCACTTTGTCTTCCATATTTTTATATTTGTCAACAATCCTACACACGTAATGAAACTATTATTACTCTTATGATTATGCTAGAATTTATTTATCAATATTTAATTTCATTGATACATGTTAATTCATGCATAAAATCTTAAATACTGTAAAGATTTAAGAGGAAAATTCTTCGGCTAAGGGCATTGACTTAAAAAAAAATACCGTGACATGATTTCACGAAGGTTGAGAACCATTTCTCTAGTGTTTAGGTATTCGCTTTATTCAGGCTGAAAAGTCTAGCGTATACAGTTTGATGTCAGTGCATATTATTTCTCAGTTTTCTCGTGCACAACATGCCTCTCCCAAGTTTCAATAACTTGCACAAATTTTACAACGCAATTTACATGTAACAATGTCTCTTGTTACGTTATTTTCGGGTGACTAATAAACTGATTAATGCAATTATATCGGAACCATCATGCAAACTTAGCAAAAAAACCAGTGTCGCTTGCCGCGTGCATCTTGTCTCTTCGGTGAGTAACACTCGTATCGCGTGTTGCATGTCGCATGTTGCATGTTGCGTGTCGCGTGTTTCTTCGGTGTGAATTCTCCATAATGCGTTCACGATCCGGTCAGGTACCCGACAAAAATTTCGACCCGGGTTTGAATCCCGACCAGGGCGTGGGTGTGCTTTGTGAGGAGTGTCCATTCATCAATTTCACCACATCATCACTCATCCTTATCTTCGCGATTAGTCAGAAGTGACAGAAAAGCGGAGAAAAAAAAACAAATCAATAAATCAAAATTTCGGCCATCCAAGTGTCATTTCTTATCCACCACTATGCAGTTTGAAATTGCACTCTCTTCCTCGCCTTTCACCAACATAAATTTCTACACGATGTTTGTGTACAGTGATTGTAGTTGTTCTTCAGCCCAGACGAGAACTATTAAGAAAACCTAAGCACTTGACAAAGCAACGATATCAGAGTCAAATATGCATCTTCTTATGGTGCAGTGGTAGCGTCTTTGCCTTGTAATCAAGGGGGCCGGGTTCTATACCTGGTGGAGGCACATAGTGGTTCGGATCCAAATTTTAACTGTATGTCCAGTCCCAATTATCATTTCTGTGCATAACGTGGAGTTAAAACAACAATTCAACAATCAGAGTCAAATGAGTGAAATGAATAAACCGTGTTTCCGTCGAGAGGAGAGCATGAAGTAGTTCACAAGAATCCCACGCGATGGCAGCAGCATGTAAGCGAGCGTTGTTACCGGTTGCTGTTGGATCGTAGTTCTCATATTTTGAACAGAGTCCTGAGGCTTTCAGTCGTGTACTAATTAGGGATGGACGATATCGGAAATTTGATATCGCGATAAATCGTCAAGAAAATATCTTCACAGACGATACGATACGATATGTTTTCCGTATCGTGATATCGGCGATATAATGTCTCCACGATATATATCGCCAAATATCGTGACGATATATCGCTGACATGGTATATATCGCTAAAATATCGTGACGATATATCGCCAAAATATCGTGACGATATATCGTCTAGTTGATCGCCTGGACGATATTTTTTCAATATCGCGATATATCGTCTGGACGATATAACGTCCAACGCTAGTACTAATTGATTTTATTCATATTTAATAGAATGCACTACAGTGATTTATTCGGACACGACCCCCTCGATATTTTTTGGCAATGCCATAATGTATAGGCATGTCGATTTACCTTTACACAACTTTAAAATGTCCTTCTACCTCCTACCTCAGATTGAAAATTCTTAAAAAAGAAATCTTGTTTAATTGTTAGTAAAATTGTAGACTGGAATTGCAAAAAGTGAGAGAAGTCGTGTAAGAAATCACGATTCCTTATGAAGTCATTTTGTTCATATAATTAAGAATACAATGCTTCTGGTATGTTATTCGTATTGGAGGAAGAAGTTACCTTTCATTTCCACCTCCAAATTCCGACTGTAGATTCAGTGTTCAGGTATTGTCGAGTAATCGAAATGTTGAGTAATCCGTCGTTTCAATTCAGAGAGATATTCTTCACGACAATAAATAAATAGCTCACAAAACCATAAATAACCTAAAACGGCCACGAAAACGCAAGTAATAAAAATCAACGTTAAGAACAACCCTAATAGTTCAACGAACAATGGTCCAGTGTTTCAATTCGCTAACTAGAAACGTCCATCTTGTTTCCTTAGTTGAATGGGCACCTTGAAGTTCTGAACCCTGTTCAGAATGTTGCAGGCTGATTCTTCATGTTTAACAGTCAAAACTTCCCTGTCTTCAATTGCACGTATTTGTTTCTTTACTTACATGACGCGTGTCATTACCTTCGTCATCTGCTTGAAGTTTTCTACATCTCTTTTGGATTAGGGCGTACGGTTCTTCGTGTTTCCGACAAGCACTCTCATCTTGCGACATCATTTCGAGCAGTTTCTACAATTCTGCTGAAATGCAGAACTTGTACAGTTGGCAGCAGTCGCGATCAAGCAACTCACACACGCTTGTAAGTACTCCATCTACTCTTCTTGTACAGCTGGTTTTGTCTACAACACGCAAGTCTGAATTTTCGTTAACTTGTTGCAAGATCGGTACCACGTTTCGAAAGAATGTCTGAAAATGTTGGTTCTTCTTTTATTTTTGTAGGCTTTCTAAAGCTAGAACTGTTAAAGGTACAAAATTATTCTTAAGAAACCCACATCATGGCACCGATTCGTGTTCCCAAAGTCAAGGTTAGTTGGGTAAGGTTCCATTTATTTAGAAGTTCGTCCATTAGCAACCTCAAGCTAGTCTGTTTCATAACGTAGAATCTAGTCTACACACAACATTTGACAAAAAGCAGTCAGAATCCACGTTTAATTTAATCAATTCCTGATTCAGCCAGTGTATTAGTTGATGGCCGCGTTTTGAGAATCTATGAAACATAATACAAAGTAATTTACTTCTTCCTTTTCTTTCTCTTTCTCCAAAAACTTAACCCCCGAAGCGAGCATAACAATGGCTTCCTAAGAAAATAATACAAGTCTCGAAAACTAGTTCTCAATGCAGGTTTGTTTGCAGGATAATTTCTTGTTGATGCCAAAGCTATTCAGTAATCTCATTGGTAAAAAAAAACAATGCCAAGGAAAGGAAGCTAAACTGTGTTTTCCAGTACCACAAAGCGCAGGTAATTTGATATCAGTTCATACATACGCCATGTATCACTTTGGGTGGCAACAGGTTTAGGAATTTCACAGGCGATTATCAGGTAACTTGTATTGATTAGTCGTTTGCTTGACGAATACTAATTTGGAGAATGACTGATCCGTGATCCGTAGTGGAATATTCGTGACAGACAAGCCCACACAATTACCAACCGCCCGGCGGTTTGAACCTAAGCCAAACCACCGTCTCGTGTCCTTGTGTGAGGTTCTGCTGGGTCAAGTACGGGACATTTTGCAGCGAATCTGTTACATGGCTGAAGAAATGCCACTATCATTATTCTTGTTTGTATTATTTTGTTATTAGTTGTCCTATTTCTTTCCTTTACTCATAAAACTTCTTTAGTGGAAATTGCTATCCTGTTTTTAGAGGCTTAAATAACTCATTTTTTTATGTGATCGTAGCGTTTCAACAGTCGTCTGCAAAATGCGTTGTTAGTTGCGGTTTTCCACACTTGAAGTTTCCATAGGGTAAATGACCCAGTTACTGCCACACAGTTTACGAAAAGTTTCATCCCCCCCCCTTTTTATTTTTAGATGAATGTCGTACCAAAAAATATCACACCTTGTTGAACATTGGGACACTCATGAAGCGGGGGTCGGCAACACACTTAAGTCCTTAGCAAAAATAAATAAAATTTACATAAGCAAATCCCAGTTATTGGCACATTGACCCCAATTATTGGCATCATCAATTTCAGTTATTGGGACAATACAAAATTAGGTATGTAATGTACAGTTTAAGATACATTACTCCTTTTCATTGTACTCAAAGCGAAACAATATTGAAATTTTGTTAGTTACAAATAATACCAGTAACAATAATATAATAATCCTAATTAATTACAAGCTCTATACTGTGGAACACAAATTTAGTTTACTTTGGACAGTTATTGAGTGTTCAAAAACTGACTTCACCAACCGGAAAAATATCGTGACGCATCACCTGAATAGTCTGGAATGTGGATTTCATGTTCCTTATGGATGAATTTTTTCATGGTAGTTGCAGTGCAGGTGCTCCATTCGAATAATTCCTGTTGATATACCACAGTAGTATGAACGCACTTATTGCAGTAAAATTTGCATGCAAATTCCGTTGGTAGGGCCCTCTCTGTGGAAAGTTCAGGAATACTGTATATGTTGAAGTCCCCTTTTGCACAAGAGCATCAGTGAAAAACTTCCTTGTTACCCTTGCGTTGTTGAACATGTTTGTAGCTGTCCTTTTAGTACTAATTCCTACTCTGCTTTCATGTTTTTGTTTGTCATAGGTTTATTTTAAGTCAACTTCATGCAAAATCAGGCTAATCGGGATGCGACCTACAGTTTAAAATGGGATCAAACCCACAATGTGCCTCCACTGGGTATCGAACACAAAATCCCTTGATTGTAAGGCGATTACAAACAACACAATTATTTCAATATCAATTATGGAGCTTAGTTTCTTTTTTTGTGAATCATGATCACCTGGGCCCAAAATGAGTAAAACAAGAACTAGTAACTTTAAAGGGTGAACTCGAACATGGACATCGCGAAGAAGCAAGTAAAGAATTGCCAATAATGGCCACACCGGCATCTGTTTCAATCTGTCATTTTGTCAAGATCAGCTTTTATTATCCTCAGTAAGGGCCATGGACGAGCGACTTGCCACGTCTGATTTATGTTCGTAATTTCTGCTTCCTTTACTAGACGGCGCCACCTGAATCCACGTGTTAAAGTTAACTGTTCAGTTTCCTGATATGACACGGTCCAGCAGTGCTTCGAGGAAAAAAGCAAGACAAAAGCATCAGATTTCGTAACAGAAGTAATTAATGAACACTGCTCCGATACGGTACTGAACTCTGGTAGCAAGAGCTCCGAGATTGAACGCGCCTCCCCTCTTTGTTTCTTTCTCTTCTAGTCCGTCACGTTAATAATCTGTGACCTTTAAGTTATTGCTCGGAAAGGAATTGAATTAATATAACGGAGCTCTGAGAATATGCATCTGCCATAAAGGAAGTTGTCTGTTTACGATACACTTCAAAGAGTGTGAAATGTTGTTGGGGCCTCTTTTGACAATTTCATGGTGGGTTGAATCCTTCCGAGCTTGTACGCCTAGAAGATTCCCTTCGTCGCAGTTAAGATTAGACACAAGGAAGCGTGTTGTGCGCCACCTTTGTTTCTTTCTCTTTCTCTTCTTTTTGGCGTCCTCACGAAGCACGCTCCGCCCTCTTTTTACAACCCAGGGTGTGGTTATTGACAGGACTAATTTCGATATCGTTCCGGAATCAGTGTACCTACATTCTGATGTAAACATTGTGTGCTTATTTGCACATTTTATGGTCCATGAAAAGTGGTCCTACTCCATGTAAAGAACAAAATGGATCACTGTGAAAATTATTATTGTTTGTTTTTAACTGTATAAAGATTTAAATGTTTGTGAATCCATATAATTGACTCCAAAGGGGGGTTACCATAGACGCCGATTTCTTCCGACATTTTTGGGGGCCCAAAGCTAAGCAAAGTATAAATACCCACTTCTTTCCTTTTGCGGAGGAGGGGGGGGGGGGAGTTCCGGTAATAGGGATCTAAGACGATACGCTTGAGAAAAACCCTTGAAAACTTAGAATTACAACTACTTAGCTCTGAAAACAAAGACATATATATATCAGGGTACACAGAACTTTATTAGCTGGAAAAAATAACTATATTTTGATTACCTATATAATTATACAACATAATACTTTACATGTAACTTTTGATTGAGAATTTGATTATCACATTCCCACCTATCCTTTCTTTGAGTTTAATTTGATTTTGATTTCCTTTTTCTTATTTAGCGACGCTTTCCTGCCACTTTTGACAAATCGCGACGTAGAGGATGAGTGATTAATTGCTGAAATTGATGAAGGGACACTTACAAACAACCCCTGACTCAACTGGGTAATATCCTCCACATTGAGTTGACATGCACATTTCATAAGGGGTACCAAAACGAACTTGTGGGGGGCTGCCCTCCCCCGGTTTCAGCGCCCCTGGATTAATCCCTCAATCTTTCTCGCATTTCACCACTGTTCACACGCATTTTAAACACCAAAGAAGTCAAATGTATTCACGTAATTGCAAAACTGCACCTACGTCCTTCTTATTGGTCTTGAAATTTATAGTTAGTGCATTCAGATCTCTTCTGTATCTTAATTGGAAGCTGTAATCACGTTATTTATTGATTAATTTAATTACAAACGAACAATTAGCATCACGACATGCAAAGCTTGTTTCATAGCAATCGTGTTTCGCCCAACCTTATTTCTAGGTCTTTTGTGAACTTAGCTCACATTAACTCGGAGACAAACTTCGATAAACATGTCCACATACTAATGATAGCTTTCACCTTTTCAAACTTTTGGGCGTGATGTTCTTGGCGCGTTCACAATCGCAAAAGAACGAGTTCGAGCGTTCAAGGCTGGCGATTACCTCATCGAAAAAACAAAAGAATGCAGGAGAGCATACAGTTTATCCAATTAAGAATTAGTTTCGCTAAGGTCACGCGACCAGAGGAACCACCTAAGCGATCGAGCTGCTATCTGCAGGCCGAGGGGGAAAGGAATTATTGTTCCTCTGCAAGGTGGAAAAAGAGGGGTTTTCACAGTCGAAGAATATGCAAAACATGGCCGCAGTGTTTGCACAGGAATGAATTATGGACGAAGATTCTGCAGTTTGATATCATGGTGCTTGCATCAGGCGCAAAATGCGATAAGACGGGGATACAACAACGGTGTTGTGTGGTCGTGCTTTCTGGGTGGCATGTTTCAAGACAACATTTCCATTTAAAGCACTGCGTTTTGATTCTTATTCTAATCACTTGGTTTGTCTTCTCTTCTGTTCAAGCGAATCAACTACAGGTTTTGGAATTAATATCGGTGGTTAGTGTGACTTAAATTTAGAACCGAACAGTTGATGCTAGATATAAATCTTGTTAGGAAAGCCGTTTCCAACGCAACGGGTTTACCTACCACAACACTCCTCTGGTCTAGAAACAAAGCTAGAAGTGCTTACTCTCCGACTTGTCTGTACTCAATTTGGGAACACTAATCAGAAGCAATCTTCAGTCACAATGCTTACCGTGCGATATCCCATGGCCGCCTTGTGATCAAGGTAGCCTGGTTCAAATAGCAGTTCCGATTCCATTCTAAACCGTAGGTTCAGTCCAGGTTAGCCGCTTATGTGCATAAAGTGGATTCAAACACACTTGCTTGCGGTTTTTTAAAATTTAATTCTGAGTTTGATTTTATTTTTAAGTCAACTTTATTATCGGGACTGGAACGGTTTACAAATAGATCCGAACCACCATGTGCCTCTACCGGGTAGCGAATATATTCCCATACATGGGAACCCTTGATTACAAGGCGACTACGTTGTCAGTACGTCATCGGGGAGTCCCGCGATATTATTTTTAGAACCATCGCTGCTCGTGTAATATATTCATTTATATTCACTTTTTTCACGTTTTCTAAACGTGATTAGTAAATTTTCACAACAAAGAAACTTGAAAGAGCCATTGCACATGAAATAAATGAAAAATACGACACAAACTTAATTAGAGATATCGATTGAATTTTACATTCTTTCGAAGACGCTGTATGAAAAAGCAAATTGATGTGCATTACTAACTATGTGGAATGGAATTTATTGGTATTGGTAGAAGGCAAATATGTACAATTTGGTACGAGCTCGTTCTGGTAGTAATCATAGTCCCAAGACTCAGAAACACCATTAATTGCACATGTGAACATAACAACATAATGAATTAAAATGGGTTTGCAGAAATTAGTATATAATTGAGAGACCGTCAATGTATGTATGATAGATGCTCTCTACTGACACGGAGGCATGTGCAGTCGCATTAATGGTCATTTATATGACGTACTCACAAGACTGTGCGATACTAGCGAATTCATTTAACTTCTAAACATTTCATGACAAAATTAACATGTTATTTTCATTTATCCAAAACTAACATCTCTAATCTGAGGATTTGCTGATGGTTCACGATTTCATGAACAAGCGATGGCAAATATTACATCACGATATACTTTTTAATCAAATCTTCGCATCGCATTGTCATGCACTGTTAAGCTAAGCCTTTGTTGACAAGATAACAACATTCCGCCAATCTTCTACTTCGTTTAGCACGTCCAGTTCACGCAATACTAAATCAGCGTCTCTGAAATGTGTTGTTTTCTTGTTGATATTATTTGTTGGACTTAATTTTGCTACACTTCAACTCATTAACTTTCATACATGCATTCATATTTATACATGCATTCCATTAGCTTATATGCTTTATAATTTTTGACATTCAACATTTTAATTTTACTTTTCAATCGTAACTTCATATTAAGTTTTCGTGGCATCCAAATGTCAACCTTGTTGACATAGTACATCCTGGACTGCTTCTCGCAGACCAACGAGGTTGTGGCGCCTGGGCCTGCAGACAGGATAATGTTCTGTGGTACTCGTGTTGTGTCGTCCATATACGTTTGTGATTGTCCCTTCATCCATATCATCTTTTCACCATTCATCTTCGATTTTAGAAGAAAAGTGGCAGAAAAGCGAGGTAAATAAAGCAGATCAATAAAGTATTAAGTTCTCTCACAAAGTCAAGCGCAATATGCATATAAAATGATACACCTTGTACATAACAATGAAATCACATGTATTAGAAAGTACGTACAAGTATATACTCATTTTAGTTACCGGGTGCATGATGTGTCATTCTCTTCTCGTTCCATAAATAAAAGATTCCAAAATAATATTTTTGGCGTGTAGCCATTCGAAGCCTTTCTTTGTACAGTATGTCCGAGTAATCTTCATACGTTTATTTGCATGTATCATGTTGCGACCTGTTGACAATTGACCGGTATTCTTTAATTTTCAAACTTACATTCGCTTTTTACTCACAGAATAATTGATAGTTAACTAACCCAACCTGTTGATTACAAGCCCTGGGGTGTTCATAACTTTATTTATTTATTTATTTATTCAATTACTGCCTCAACAGAGATAAATCCTCCAATTACAGAAGGCAGATAAGCAATGTTACAAAAGTTAAGTTTATAAACACACATACACACAAACAAAGAAAAAGAAACTAAACAGAACAAATGCTATCAGCATACATACAAACATACATAGACCGATAGTACAAGTAATCAATTACATAATCGCAAATAATGAACTTAAACAATCAGTATCTTTCAGTTGAATTTGACCATACAAGTACAAATTAGTTGTAATTAGTTATAATTACACATACTGAATATAGTATTTGTACATAATTGTTGAATAAACTAGAAGATAAAATAGTTCTACCAAGATAATTACAATATATTTGTTAATATACTTTTGATTCAGTCAATTTTTTGTAAAGTTTGAAAGGCAATGAGAAATCTAAGCTTTGGTTATTAATTGAAAACTTCTTATACAAATCACACATTCTACTTAATGGACTGTTCTGATATTTCTGAGTTTTAGGTGTTTTAGGAATCAGTAAATTTCGCCAACGTAAATTATTTTTCCTCGTATTGAATTGCAATTGGCTGAGAAAATAACTATTGTCCAATATACAGCTTACAGTTTTATACAAGTATAATTGATATATAATATCCCGCCTATTACAAAGGCTCTTAAAATTAAATTCTTGTAACAAAATTTTATATGTCACATTCTGTTGCAGTGACTTATAATATTTTATATAAATATCTCAAAAATTTCAAAAATATTTAGGTGGTTAATTAAGTGCGCAGACATGGCCTGAATCACAATAATTTAATTTTTCTTATGTGTTGTTGTTATCGTAACTTGTTGATTTTGTTCACTCGCAAGAATGTTAAAATAAACAAGTATGTCGGACACTCCGTAGATTTGTAGTCTGTGACCGTTAGTGACTCACCTGTTATTTACCTTCCTAAGATTGGGTTCGGCGATTAAGATTCGTGACAGGATGTAAATCGCTAGGGAATAAAATTTCATTGGCCTTTTTGGGATGAAACACAGAAAGAAGGGTCTACAAACTCTGAGCGACAGACAATATCGACTGCAGCGTGAGACAGCAAGTTGGGAAGTGCATCGAGAGAGGTGTCGCATCAACGACATCTGGAAAAAGGAGGAAGTTAGAAAAGGGACTGTTGAGAGTCGCGCTCTGCTGCATCTTTATAAGATGAATCTCGGTTAATTGAGACGACTTCCGACAGAGGGCAGGTTTCCTGACCTTCTAGAATCTGGTCATTCCCCCAACAAGTGAACCATGAGCGCATCTGCTGACCTTGGAAGTTAATTGTGGTGCGGTGGGGGATGTGCTCCAGCAGAATTCTTTGGCTTTACTGCTGATGCTTTCAGATTAGATAGGCGTGAAATAAAAAAGTCGTACTTTGTTTAATCTTAGGAACTGACAAATGTATTACATTGTGTACAGGATGATATATAAGGTGATGTATAAGAAAAGGTCGAGGGAAACTTCAAAAAAATAATACAGCACACGAACACTCACTACAACGAGTATCTGTTTCATCACTTATGATACAATTTTATATGCATTCCTACACATACTGTATTATAATGCTAGGAATATATTTTTATACATGTCAGATGGCGCACAAACGTAAAGAATCAAGGAAAGTACTAAAATACAAATCAGTGTTGCTTTGTTTGAATTTTTAAAAGTCAAATGTATTTTGAATAAATAAAACGTGGAGTATCGATCTGAAAACGTTCAACAGAAATCGTTTTACAATACATATTTAAATATTTTGAAATATTTTACGTCCCTTTTCTGTGCTTCCTACATCATTCTTGCGTTTCCTTATCTCTTCCCAGGAATGTCCGCTTCGTTCTATCTCTCCTCTTTATCCGTCAGTGTGTGTGTGTGAATCATTCTATGATTCTGCAACATGAAGGCTATTAAAATGGGCGGGAGATAGTGGAACCCACCGTCCCCTATCAAGTGGCGACACCCCTGATGTGAATGTTGAACATAAAGACAACATGACCAGTTATACGAGCAATCACTTTAATTTTTTCGCATTACCATTTTTGTAAATCATCATCAACTTATTTTTTAACCCGAATTACAATGTCGTTCAGTTCAAAGTTTCACGTGCATTGTATCGTCATGGCATTGTTCAAAGAATAAACCCAATAATAGTTTACTGAGCGACAATTGATGTATTATTATGAACTTATTTCTTTGGAAGGACTATCTGATATGGATGCATACCCATTAAACAAATTTTGGTAATGTTAATGCATTACACTAAAAACACATACTTGTAGTTTTTAGTGTAGTGCATCGCATTGTTATTGTTTGCTTGTGGATTCTCGAATCAGTCAGATGTATCGGGTTCGAATCCCTGGTAAGGCATGGTACTTGTTTTCTTATCCGTTAAGTCGTTTCTTATCGTCACGGTTAGCTTAAATGTAATGGAATGTAAAATAAGTAATCGATAAAATACAATATAATATATTATATTTTCAGGATCTAGGGTTGCCCATATATACGGGATTGTCCCCCTTTTTAAAGAAATGTCCCGGTATCCCGGAAAATGTTCTCGGGACGCCCATTTATCCCGTATTTAGCTAAAGAAGTAACGAATTCAAACTTAATTCTGTTAAATAAAACCATGTTTATACATTTCAAAATGAAGAATAAAACTCCAATGTAAGGAAAATAAACAAAATAATGTTCACAAGAAATCATTTTGTTTTCATGCTGTAGAGGTTGTGTTAAAAATAGATTCCTTCATGTATATAAAATGTACGTAGCACTAGTTACACTGTAATATTGGAACACGATAGTGTTCTAGGCTTAACAATGCTTTAAATAGCAATTGATTTTGTAATGTTTAAAAAAAAATAATTTAACTATATATCCATGTCTATATAATATGTATGTCCCGTTTTTCTATTTTAGAAATCTGGCAACCGTATCAGGATCATACAAGACTTGCTTGCATGATTGTGACAGCTCACTGCCTTCAAGATGCAAGTGGTAAGTACAACAGTTTCCAAATGTGCCAAAATTTCCCTACATACAAGTAGATTTAACACTTTATGATTAAAAGACATGATTTTTTTACGTTAATTCTAAGATAGTTCATGATGTGTCGAGCTATCTTAGTTCATAATGAAATCATCATTTGTCTCTGCAATCCTTCATGGACTTTGGCTAGACGATTTTTTTTCTTTCATTATCCAATTGTTTATTCTCATTTTTTGTAGGTCTACCTCCACTTCATCTTGCCATCTTCACTTTGGTCTTCCTTTCAAGTCTTTCAGCTTTTGGTTTGAATTCAGTTATGCTTTGCTGTTCTATTGTTGTTCTATTATCGATACGTTCTAGGTGTGCTTGCCATCTGATTCTTTTCCGATTCGTTTTTTTTTTTATTCTCCATTACCTCATCCTCATTTTTATTTCAACTTTGCTTTATGTTTCTCTTAGTGTTGCATATTTTAATTTAACTTTATTTATTTTATTTGCTAATTAGTTTGTTAGCGGAAATTTGTATTGGCATAACATGTATTGCAGCTACTATCCTGAATCAAGCAGTCACCTAATTTATATTGCCAGAAGATAATATTTGTAAGGTCTTTCTTATTGCCTTCATATTTTGTGTTTCTAGATATATCATTTCGTGGTATATCGGTAGTTGCACTAGGGATGGTACCGAGACAAGTCTCGATCTGATCTGATCTGAAATTTGAGATGAGAGTGAGGTGTTGTAGAATCTATTGTGCATCTACATGCAGATTATTAACGCGGCACTACTCGCGGTCGGATCTGTGTTTTCGTATTTGTAATTATTTTGTCTGATAAATTTGACTCAGACCAGGAATATTATGCAATATATGTATATTTTGTTTGTAAATAATACATATTTTAATGCTTCACTTACTTTATTTAAGAAGTAAATAAACTCTATTGTAACTCACTACCAGGCGAAAATACAGTTGCTCGCGGGTGAGCACCGTACTCCCCTCAGCGCTTCCGACATAAACTAAAACAAAGTTGGCTCAGAGAGCGTTAACGATGACTCACATTTCGGATTGTGGTATTTTATTGAAGAGGATTCTCAGAAAGGAAGGTAGAAAAGAGCTTGGCTCCCACACTTCCACGAAGATCGAATTACAAGAGTTTGAAAACGAAAGTGAGCGCAGAAATATTTCACATTCACCGTTGTTGATGGTTAGCGTGTTTCTGAAATAAATTATTTGTCAGATGCCCGTTGTAAGCAGTTGAGAGGCATAGTCAAGATATTGATTATGTGGGGTTCATGAGGGGGCTTAATTAGTAAAATACCTATAACTCTTTCTTGTATGTATATTTATAGTCTTGCCTTATGGGGAATGTTTTTTATTTAGCTGGGTTCTATTCTAAGGACTTAATTTTAGAGATATATCTTTATTGAATTTATTAGTATTTAATTTATTGTGAATTTCTACTGGGATAACAATATTTTGTATGGTAGACATGCCAAACAGGGCTACGGATCCGTTTTAGCGACTATGAAGTGGCAGTGGGGGATCCGGTTTGTTTTGATTTGTGTCACTTTTGACTAATCGCGACGATGAGGAAGATGAAGGGACACTCGAAAAGAACGTCAATGCCAAGGCCGGGATCCGAACCCGGGACCCCTGGCATCATAGCGCACTGTGTTAGCCAGTCCGCCACGGAGGTCGGCGACACAAAACTCTTCTGACATGATTTTTGCGCAATTTTTTTGTGCTACATGCATTACACCTTTCCTCCATGCTACTAGATATTCCTGTTTCGCCTTTGCACCGTCGACGTGCATCGAAACCTTCTTTGAAGTTACACCTTCCTGTCCGCGAAAAAAAAGAACGAAGCACCGTCTAATTACCCGAGGAGATAACTAAAATTTCCATGAAGGGAAAAAACAGCGCACAGGTGCTTCTCGAAAACAATTGGAATAGCAGAGTCCGACTGCATCCGACCTTGACCGTGACCTTTAGACCCGTTTCCGGTGTTTTTTGGAAGCCGTAAGGAAACGAGACACACCTGTGATGGCTCCGAGAGGGGAAAAAAGGGGTCATGGACATAGTTGTCTGCGAAATGCGAGCACCTGCCCCGAGGAAGTGCATTTTTTAAAGCACAGCTGCCTGAATATTCATGGCGATGACGCCCCAACAGCGATAAATGGGGCAAAGACACTACGAAACGTGGGTCTCATCGCACAAGCCTCAAACAACTTCCCGCCCTTCGCCTTCTGACGTCGGCGCGGAATGCCTTCATTGCGAAACCTTCGCTGATAGAATGAATACTCCACGCCACCTAATGAAAATTGAATGTTTCGTAACAAATTTAAACGCACCTGACTGCAGCGCTCCAAAAAATCATTTTTGAACTTTAAGTCCACTGTATGCACAGAAAGGCTAATCTGGACTGGACCCAGAGTTTAAAGTGGGATCCCAAACACTATGTGCCTCCACCGGGTATTGAACCAGAGACCTCTTGATTACAAAGCGACAACATTACCACTACACCATCGGGGAGGCCTACCAAACTATTTTGATATCACCTTCTAAATCTTAAGTTTTTTTTAAACAAATAAATGCCTAGAATAGCAACAGGACAAGACCACATACCACACATTCATATAAAATGCTATTATGTTGATTGCAAATAAGGTCTCACCAGGCACGTATCTAGAAATATATTTCGCAGAGTCCCAACCAATGTCTCAGAATAATAATAATAATAATAATAATAATAATATAAAGTAAAAAAAAAGTGCTCCCCTGTGCTTAGCACCACGTCATGAAGGCGTATAGGGGTGTGGGGGTAACGCCCCACACTTTCTTGATCCGGTCGTGAGTGGGGGTAATGTGATCAGCATCACGCCCCTGACCGCCTTTACCCCCCCAGGGTTTCCCCCAGGTACCCATGTTATTCGACGGTGGAGGGGCGCCGGGGCCGCTTCCATCGTTAGAAAAGTTCCCGGATTTGAACCGGCCGGGGATATAAATGTTAAAATTAAAATAATTGAATTATAATTATATTACATTTAGATATTAATGTGAAAGGGATTGAAAGTGCTTTTATTTTATTACGAACATTGGTAATTTTTAATATACGCACCATTAACAGCACGACACACGTCATAGCGACATTCAATTTCGGTCCACGCTCTGGCAAGAACGTGTGGAGTAAGGCTTGCAATTGCTTGTCTGATTCTTTCCTTGAGGTGATCAAGATTATCAATTATTTCACTGTAAACCTCATTCTTGACATAGCCCCAGATGGAGTAAGATCAGGACTTCTTGCGGGCCATAGGATAGGTTCACTTCTGTCAATCCATCGTTCTGGAAATCGACGTTTCAACTCTTCTCGCACATGATTAACAAAGTGGGGCGGTGCTCCATCTTGTTGAAAGAGTCTGCAGCTCGGTTTCTTCCATTTCCATTTGCTCGATTTGAGGAAACACAAAGTTCTATAGCATGTCTATGTAGGCACTGGAGTTAATGTTAGTTTCAATAAAAAGAATGGGCCAAAAAAGTTTGTTACGAATTAAGAAAATCATAAATTTAACAACAATGACTTTATTATTACAACGACAACAATGACAGAAACTAAAAACACATGAACACATTTTTTTAATGACTGAATTAAATAAAAGCACTTTCAATCAATTACACATAATACATACTTTACAGAGACCTCATGAAACCCCACCATTTTTTCTCGGAGACCCTGTATATGAATATAAATTTTAGGCTGTTTTCAATACGCCAAAGTCTGCATATTTATATTTCCGGTGTTACAGGTTATCCTAGCATTTTATGCTTACGTTACAGCATATTCTTGCAGAAAAAAAATATATTTAGATCCGCCTATGCAACGAAAGCATTTCGGCTGATGTCAGAAGGCGAAGTTCGGGAAAGTTGTTCGAGGCTTGTGCGATAAGTGAGGGACGCGAAACGTCACGGGTGTTTCTGCGAAGTCTCCCGCGCGAGAAAACACCGCCCAGCATTGCGGAGTACGTCACAATTTCTTGCTAAATATAGATAAGTAATCTTCCTCAGTGCTATCCCCCTGTTCTACGAACGCCATCAAGTGTCTCATTGAAACCTCAAGGTTGTATTTTGTATTCATGCTCCGACGCACCGCCTGTAATTGCTTTCTGGCAAGCATGTATGTTATTCGGTGCACGGGGTTCGTCGCTTGTTTTTTCCTCCGTTTACAAGAAGGATGATAATAAATTGTCGCGTAATTATAACCTTACATCTTTTTCTTCTCTCTTCCTTTACGACAAATAAGTGTCAGGAGACGGCGAAAAAAAATGCCTGACTGAAGTGAACTTTTCCTCGTGGGATCATACTGTCCAGTATAGTTACACTTTAAACTGTAAGGGCAGTTGTGATTAGACTATGTGAGCATTAAAAAAGTGCAGCTAAAACAATTGTTTGTGCAAATGTTTCCTCAGTTATAAAGTGTAGCAAGAGTTGAAGTTGTTTTTGATGCGACTGTTTTGTCTTATGTTTTTGAAGTCTTTTAGACAGTGCTAAAAATATGGAACTCGCATGTGTGTGTGTGTAGCGGGCAGGGGGCAGGTATAGGTTGACTGCTCCGTGATCATTTTCACTCGCACTGCGAGCCTGCAGTTTTCACGTTTCAACTGACTTCACTGTGTTTCCACGTTCCACGTACAGCTTTAGTTTCCTTAATAAAAATCTGTATAAAATCGGTTTCACTATGTGAATTGATAATGATAATGCATTTTGAAAACAGATGCAAAGAGCTTCAAAACAAGACAAATATTGTATTTGTAGGACTACCCAATACTAAGAAAAAATTGTATCGTAAAGTTAAACATAACTGTTTTTTGACAATTTTTTAATAACCTGAAAATTTAGGATTGTGTTTAAAACATTGCTTCCTGCACCATACTAAAATTTCATCACGATTGGACAACCCGTTTTTGATTTATAGAATTTCAAAGAGAGCTGTTTGCAAACCTCCAAAAATCCGGCCCCTTTTTTGTTCTCACGTCGAAAAACATATAAAGCGTACTAAAAAAAATGGTTAGCATAGATTAACCTAGAATTGAATAAGCTAAATTTTGATGTAAATTGGTTTTCTGTAAATCTACTGGTTAATTTTCGATTTCTGTCTAAACTCGAGTATCTATAATTTTTAATCCGATAGTAGGCCGGCTTCCGTGGCGGAGTGATTAGAACAGCGCTGTACGACGTCAGCGATCCCTGGTTCGAGTCCCAGCCTGAGCATGGGTGTTCTTCGTCAGTGTCCCTTCATCAACTACATCATATCATCACTCATCCTCATCTTCGCGATTAGTCAAAAGTCGCATAAAAGCGAAGTAAAATAAGCCAAATCAATAAACCGCTTATCTTACCTAGATTTTCCGGTAAAAACCAAATAGTCCACAATTACTATTAACATTTTTATACATACATATAAACCCTCCCTTGCTCACGCCAATTTTTCTAACACCGATGCTCGCGTGGCGTCTGGCAGACTCACGCAATGACCTGCGTTGAAAACATTTTTTTTTTTTAGGATTATTGTGGTGAAGCGTGAACAGAATTGTTTTTCAAACCAATATATTTACTAAAAAAAATACAAAACCTACATCTTTAGTAAAAAATACAAAACTCGAGCAATACACAAGAAAGACTTACATTTTTAGTTGGATAAAACACATTATTTGTTTTGGGCACAAATGCAACAGATATCCATTGGGTGTTCTAAAATACATAACCTACATATTTAATAAAAATACAAAACTCGAGCAATACACAACAAAAACTTACATTTTTAGTTGGATAAAACACATTATTTGTTTTGGGTACAAAACAGATGTATGTACGATTTTGTAACACGAATACTCGCGTGGCGTCTGAGAGACTCGGTGCAGACAATATCACTAATAACTTCTCACCGCACAAACTTGAACTGTCGTAGCTCGTTCTGAATAATCATTTGCTCATACCAGAAAGGTACCAGTCTGGGGAATACCCAAGCTACCTCGTTTCAGAAGTTATCGTTACTGATAGACTCTCTGGCGTCTCGTAGACGCCACGCGAGCAACGGAAGGTTAAACCGATTTTAATCACACAAATCAACAGAACAATTTACCAAGATTCTAAGCAATGTATAACTGAGCGGGGGGCGACCGGAGCGTGGTGTTCATATTCATATGGCAGAGATCTAGATTGAGTGGAGCCCTCCCTCCATCTCCTATGTGATTTCATGGTACGGTGCAGCACCTGTTAGCAACTGAACAGATGCTGCTGCTGTATAAATATACTCGCACGCGAACATCTGCACATTTTAAATGTCACCAAGTTCTTGCCTATGCGAGGGAAGACTTACACACTTCTTGAGTACTTCCTTCGTTACTGTTGAAAACACGCTTGTGATCAGCTTCTGATTTTTATTAATAGGACTCAATATCATGTATATTATAGATATTTATCCAATATACCCAGCAGCGTAACCTGAAGCCTAATTTTTCTGGGGCAGAGCATGACCATTAGGCTCCAAGAGCTTAAAAATATCCCTATAACATGTAAATCTGAATAAATCTTGAAATTTTGGGAGGCCGAGTGCCTCCTTGCCCCCGTCAAGTTACGCCTATGCTACTACCACATTTGTGTTCATTGAAAGTATCTTCTAGAATATATGTGTTTCAATGGATTGAACGTAATACTATCAAGCATTAATTTCTCAACGTATTGATTAGTCGAAAATATGTTAATATTACGTGTCGTATTCGCAACCCCATCTATGATTCAAGAAAGCTTTAATCTGTGGTTAAGAGCAGCCGTGATTTTGCTGCTCCAAAGCTGCTTGATGCATGGGCACTGCCTTCCCCTTCTGAACAGTACTTGAAGTTTCAAGACTGAAATTCACTCCCCGCTCTTCGATTGTCATGGGGGACCTTTAGGAGTCATTATCTATTTCATACGGCCGGGTATAATGACGTAGGGCGATGGCAGCGCCATTGTGGCGGGGCAACTGTGCGTTAACGGTTCACGGTCCCTTGCACATTCTGGAAGACACGTACGCGTGATACACATCGATGTTTTCAGTCAAGTGCTTTAAATGAATAATAATTGGCCAGATATCGAGGGTCTGCCTGGTAATATGAGTACTATGTTTGATTTTCGTATTTTTTGTTCATCTCAGAAGCTTAGAATTACACTTCTCGAATGCTGTGGGGACTGACTAGCATAAAATGCTAAACACATTATGGTTTGGTGACGTCACTTCCTGCTAATTTTCAAGAGAGCGAAGGGGGGGGGGGTGTAAGGGTTTCTCAACTGTATTTTGGAGTTCCGAAAACATATTCCTTCAATGTGAGTCTTTGGTCACTTGAAAGTTTAGGACCCCGGGTTCGAATCCAGGCCTGGGCATGGCTGCTTTTTGTGTGTGTTTCTTCATCAATTTCATCATATTACCAGTCATCGTCATCTTCTCGATTAGCCAAAAGTGGCAGAATAGCGACGCTAAATATCGAAAATACAAATAGAAACGAAAGTTCAGGATAAATCTAATTTAGTTAACATAAACTGTATTTTCAGCACTACAGCTTTGTACCGCTTTGTGTAACGAGTCTGACTACCATGCTAAAGGTCCCGGGTTCGATCCCTGGCCGGTTCAAATCCGGGAATTTTTCTAACGTTGGAAGCGGCTCCGGCGCCCACCCAGCGTCGAATGACATGGGTACCTGGGGGAAACTCTGGGGGGTAAAGGCCGTCAGGGGCGTGATGATGATCACATCACCCCCCACTCACGACAGGATCAAGAAAGTGTGGGGCGTTAGCCCCACACCCGCTATACGCCTTCATGGCGTGGTGCTAAGCACAGGGGAGCACTTTACTTTACTTTTTTTCACAGCTTTGTACCGATGCAGTTATAAGTTATAAGATTGTTACAACCCCCCCTTCAAATACGCTCACAAGATTTTTGTTTCTATCTTTCGAATCCGACCTGGGCATGGGTGTTCTTTCCTTCATCACTCATCATTAGGGATTGGATTTTTATGACCTGAAAATCACCAAAATATGCAAAATAAAATATGCTCTTATGATCTAAAATATTACAAAATATGCTCTATAATTTGAAAAATATGCCCTCATAACTAGACTGTTTCAAACATCAATATCCAACTTATGCTGAAATATTTTCATATATTTTTAGTTCACTTTATGGGCCCTGATGAGTTGAAATGCACAATGAATACTTTTTGTAAATTTTCAGTTAAAAATGAAAAAGATTTTGCTGCAGTCAAAAGGAAAAAAAACCCTCGAGTGAACATGGGAGTTAGAATGAATCCACTTGGAAAATGACTGCATATTTCTTGAAAAAGTGAAAATATGCTGAATATGACCAAAAATCCATAAAAAATATGCTTTATCACGTAGAAAAGGCCAAATATGCCCCTTAAAATTAGTTCCTTCACAATATGAATTTCTATATATTTAGGGAACACATCACCCTTACCAAAAAAAAAATATGCTGTCATAAAAATCCTAACCCTACTCATCATAATCGTCGCGATTAGCCAAAAGGGGCAGAAAAGAGACTAAACAACAAAAATCAATCACTAAAATTTCTGTTTTTGAAAGTATCTTTGTCTTTGACTTTACTTTAAATGAAATGTTTAAATGAAACCCGCGCGCGTTTATCCGAGAGGTTTGATACTTAATTTAGTTTATCCTTATTGTGTTTGCTGTAGGAGAGATGCCATCCTTCGCTATGTGGTTTCTACAATTTTGTTGTTACGGAAGACCCAATTAACTGTTTATTTTCGCTCGTGATAAAGAAGAGGAAGTCGGAGACATCAATATGGTCCATTCGTGCAACTTTCATACTTTAGCATTGTTTCACCTTCTGTTATTGCATTATGCTATTCTCGAGCTTCCTCCAAGAAGCTTGTGCAGGGCATTGATAAACCAACAATGAACCGAATAAAAGAGGGAAACCTGTAACAATTGACGGGGAAACAAGGATATTTGTCTGCAAAGTTGATGAAATTCTTTGCAATTTTTGGTAGCATAGCAACGTCCAATCTCCATGGCAACGTCGATGTAGGTCATAGCAGCGAAAAGAAAAATATTTGAGATTGAACGAATTCGTCTGTTTCTCTCATGGTAATACCACATTCTTCTTCAAAGTGTCTCTTGGTATATATCCTCGTCACGCCGTATGAACTGAACCTAAGGAAAAACCTTGGGTTGTTCTATACCATTTTATTTTGCATCTCAAGTCCCCTGCAAGGGTTAGTACAGTCATGGACACTTCTGGGTTGTAACGATTCCATTGAAAGTTAATGGAATTGTTATAACCCAGAAGTGTCCGTGACTGTACAAGGATAGTTCTTCTCGTAGTGATGAAATGGTACTCCAATCTCCGTATATAAGGTTCGATACATTGGCGTGCTCAAGGGGGGTTGATGGGTGTTATACTCCAACCTCTTTCGGCTCAGCATCTCTAAAAGAAATAACTTTAAATGCTGGAAAATATGGTAAAATAGCAGACTACTACAAAAATAAGACAGCCACGACTTTTTTAAAATTCTGGGTTGGGCCCAGGCCCGTAGTCAGCATTTTATTTTGAAAAGGGCTCATCCCTTATCAGCAGCCGCCATCTAAAGGCGAAGGAGTGGGTGCGTAGAAGCCATGAAGATGATTTTCTCAGTACCGTGATGTGAACAAGTGGGGTTATTTTGATTTAATGGTTCACTCTGAGTCCAATAATTCCCATATGGTCGCAAAACGGAACTAATAAAAAATAGGAACCTATGAACAGTTGCTTTCACGTTTTCCAGAAACATGGAAACTTTGCCCTGGTGAGCAACAATGGAGTAACGTCATGCATCATGGTTCACTGTAGACATTTTAGGCGTGGTGTGCAACAAATCCAATTGTCAAGAAACAAAGTTTTTCGTAAGTTTCATCTAAAACAGAGGTGTTTTAAAAAAGATATCAGTTTGCCACGCAAAATGGGGCTATTATGAACAGTGGGGGTTATTCTGCACAAGTGAACTTGTTACGTTCCCACAACTACGGTTGTTCAAACTTGTTGTCTTCTAACATTTTATGTCTTTACAACAAAAGTCTTCATTGACAAATACCCTGTTCTCATTTTTTCAAAAGTTCCTTCTCCAACTGCCAAACGTGAAGGCAAACATGCACAAGTAACAGACATATCAGCATGTTCAGATTGATTGATTGATTGATTTGGTGTTTTAAGTCCACTTTATGCACAGTAAGGCTAATTGGGACTGGACCTACAGCTTAAAGTGGGATCCGAGCCACTATGTGCCTCCACCGGGTATCGAACCCGTGACCCCTTGACTACAAGGCGAGGACGCTACCACTGCGCCATCGGGGAGGCCCAGCATGTTCAGAAAAGCCCCATCAGTAAGATGGAATGTTCCCTAACTGAAGTACAACACAGCATACATACAAAATGTGCTTGTGTTCAGAATAGCCCCCAAATGAGTGCAATCAGGCCCGTAGCTAGAATTGATCTCCGGGGGGGGGGGGGGGGGGATGGCTCAAGGGTTATCAGGGCGGGCTTTTAAACCAAGTCCATTTTTCCAAAGTTTAACATTATTAAATGAAGGCAAATTATGGGTGTGTTGGGGAGTGGTCAGTAAGTTACATACATTTTAGAAATATACAAATACTAAATTTTTCTATATCTTTTAAAATATCACTTGAAGTGTTAATTCAATCCTACTGAAATCGTCCCTTACCACACACTCCATACTACTTTTGATAATACAGATACGTATTTATATCATGCAAGAAAAAAATGGACAATATTCAATTATAATACCTACAATACATTTCACCTCCGGCTGAAGCAATGAAGCACCCCTTCATTCCCAAAACTTGGGAGCTGTTAACCTTTGACGTAGATTCGGAGGGAATTTTCATGATGACGTCAAAGTCACAGATTTCTGTATAAACAGGAGGTCGCAACAGAGGCAGCGAAGGTACAGATAAATAAGTTTCCCTATAGTGTTGCTCACGAGACGAGACTTTGGCCTGTCTCGTCTCGTGGAAGTCTCGTGGAAATGCTGTCTCGTCTCGAAAATATTAGTTTGTCTCGGGACACATGATCAATCTCGTCTCGTCTCGAATTTTTAAAAGCCTGTCCCGTCTCGTCCCGTGGGCAACACTATTTCCCTATGAAGGAAGTCTACAGAAGAGAATCTTCTAAATACTTGCCGCTGCTATTCATGCTCTGTGAATTTATCCTTCACCAAAGTTGTGAGCAAATAATATCTGCTGTTTACATTTTCACTATTCACTGCAAAGAAATTGTACAAAATAGTTTTACCTAATGTCTAGGGGGCTGACGGCTCACGATACTTCCAGTTGAGTTGAGTTGAGTTGGTGTTTTAAGTCCACTTTATGCACTTTATGGCTAATCGGGACTGGACCTGCAGTTTAAAGTGGGATCCGAACCACTTGTGCCTCCACCAGGTATCGAACCCGGGACCCCTTGATTACAAGGCGGCGACGCTAACGATACTTCCAGGAGGACTCAGCCCCCCTGGACCCTGCCTGGCTACGGGCCTGAGTGTCATTGTGAACAGAGGTTTGAGACGACATTTATTGCAATTCGTTCAGAATAGCCCCACATTACAGTATATTACAAATTATTATACACGATTTATAATACTGCTAATGAAGTAAAATTAATTTCCACTATACACATTTTAAATTAGATATTTGTAGGATTTCGAGGGGTGCTTCAGCCCTCTTAGCCCCCGCCTACGTGCCTGGTTGGGCCTCCCCAATGGCGTAGTTGTGTCGTCGCCTTGCAATCAAAGGGTCCCGGGTTCGATATCCATTGGAGGCACATGGTGTTCGGATTGCACTTTAAACTGTAGGTTCAGTCCGGATTACCCTATCTGTGCATAAAGTGGACTTAAACAAAAACTCAAAATTCAAAAATCCTGGGCACGCCACTGGCTCTATTTGTGTTCTGGCTTTGTTGAAGCGGCTAATTTCCTTCGTTTAGCCGCTTGGCTTGGTCGTCAATAAAGCATTCCAGAACTGCGTAGTTTCATCTTCTTATCGGGCATAAAAAAAGGAAGCGTGGGAGAATCGTGAAGGCACAACCGAATACTAATTTTCTATGAGTCATCTGCATTTACACGCAAAAAACCGTGCATGAACTTCTGAACACGCAGTGAATAGTTGCCGCTGCAACTGATGCGATCAAACGCCGCTAGAGGGACTTCCTGTCGCAGTGACTAAACACCAGCCTCGGGCGACCTGGCGATCTTCAGCGCTAATTGGTGAAGCAACGGTCGATTGCTTGGAGAGAGAGTGCTGGCCCGTTTCAATATCACTGAGTCACTCGAGAGCTTTGTCATTTGTCCGTTATGGGGGCGTGTCCCTAGAAGGTGATATCTTCCACGTTATTCTACATATCCCCCTTCTCTTTTGCTTGATACGATGAAGATAACATCACGGTGGAGGCAAATGGCATAGTCGTTCGGTTCCGACATAAAACTGTAGGTCCGCACCTGATCTCTCTGAGTTTTGTTTCCCTTTTACAATGAGATTGGATGATATTTTGATGACATGGATGAAACCCGTAATCTTCGATGGAGCCTCAGTGGCGGAACCAGAAAACTATCAAAGGAGGGCCCCACTGTAGGGAAATTCCTTCCTGCAGTCACCTGTTAACAGGTTCGAGTTGTGTAAGCGGCCCCCGCTTCCCTGCTTTCTATCCGGCCCTCTGGATTAATTCCCTTCTTTAACCCTTTCAATCTCTCTCTCCTTCCACACCTCTCCCTGGGTGTCTCGAGAGCAGATTTATAATATCGCCGGAATTACGAAAGGGGGGTTTCACATAACATTTATATTCTTCCTCCCTAGGCTCTTTTACATGTACAGAAAGTGAATAAATATCTGGTTTAAAATAGACAGTACTGTAGTTCTTGGAGTTAAATCAGAACATTTATTGTAGGATTGTATGGATTTATTATACGTTGCTATTATATACATATTTACGTACATAGTGTTTCCATATGTGCATTTACATAATCAACCAATTTCCGTAATTGAAACAAAGGCGTACCTATGGCCTAACCATTGGTACTTTCATCAACACAGAGTTAGCCTAACTATATCTGTAGCCTACCCTCGACTTACTTGATATTCCGACTAGTCTTGCGTTTCCTTACGCAGCATCCTCATTCAGCCCGCTAGGCATTATGATACGACTCGGCAACATCTTACAGATGCAAATCTTTTGCTAATTGGGAAACTTGAGGATTTCAAACAGGGGTTGGCTTTACCAAATGCTACGTATATTTTCCATCATGAGTTTAGCCACCATAAATGGACTAGTCTTTCGAAGGTTCTTCGTCGTTGTGAAGGTAGTAAAAACGTTTTTTTTTTCTTAAGCCCAAGTAGCCTTTTTTATAGTCGGGGAGGGAGTCCGTGGATGTCCACCCCGTAGCACTGGAATTTTCCATAGTAACGGTCTTTTGAAAGGCAATTCTCCCAAGTGGGAAACTAAAGACAGGGGAATATAATATCCAGTAAAAGCACAAGCATATATTCTTACAAGCAATCTTCTATATATATATAAAAATGGATGTATGTGTGTGGGTGGGTGTGTGTATATATGTTTGTTCCGGCATAACTTTCGAACGCCTGGAGCAATTTCAACCAAAATTGGTACACGTATCACTTTCAATCTGGAAAGAATATTTTTGGGGTAAGACACCCCTGGCACCCCTACTGGTGGGGTGGGAAGGGATAACATGTAAAAATAATCAAGAACGACCGACCGATATTAAATTCCGCACAAACAGACATCCGTGACTCTATGCAATCCAGCACAACGATAGTGTTTCTCAGGTTGTCTACCATTCAGGCTGTGTTGCGAATGGAATCCATAGTTTTCAAATGCGTTTTAAACATTTTATTCTCGGCACCCCAAGTGAATCACCGGAGCTAGAGGTGGTAGTGGTACCTAGACGAGACCTTTTTCCTTTGGAGTTGGCGAACTATCCTATTGTTTAGTTTCACTGAACACTTTGCTTACGTCGCTACCTTTGCCACGCGAATTACCACAACTGCGAGAAAGGACAACGCATGCAGTTGCTGGTATTGACCGTGATATGTTGGGCAGGAACTTGATTTCAGGATTGATGTCTGCCGCGTCACCAGGTGTGTACATATCGAGCACCTGTAAGGTACTTGGAGAGATTCTTTATGTACTGATATGCACCTGTATTCTAATATATAAAAATGGATGTATGTGTGTATGTTTGTTCCGGCATAACTCTCGAACACTTGGAGCAATTTCAACCAAACTTGGTGCACATATCACTTGCAATCTGGAAAGAAATACTGTGAGGGTAAGACATCCCTGGCACCCCTAGGGGTGGGGGTGGGAAGGGTTGATATGTAAACATAATCGAAAACGACCGATATTAGTGTGGAATCCATAGTTTTCGTGGTCGCTAAGATGAATAGTGACACTCCCAATGTCGTTCAACTCCAAGTTGATCACCTATCGGCATGGGGGGTGAGAGGGGGTGAAAATGACCTAGATTAGTGTTGAATCTATAGTGTTCGGAGTCGCTTAGCTAATTGGTGACATGCACGATTAAATAAAATATAGTTAGAATTAATTATTTTCCTGTCTAATAGGAGATTGGGATAAATAAATAGACGTGGGCAAGGAAGTGCAATCTGGTAGTATGTTATCATTCTTGTACTATAAACGTTCGAAACCCTCGAGGGAATTATGAATCACTGTACTTTTTTGTTAATGACATACTCAAGAGTGGGGGGTTTAGTCTACTCAACACCTTCGAATTATTTGGTTAACATAAAGTAATGCTGAGTAACACTCAGTTATAAATATTACAGAATGGTTTGAATGTTAATTCGTAAATACGAGGAATATGATCATGACACGTTTTTACTAATTGTGTTACTTAGTGTTAATATTACGTCACTTTAGGATCGCGATGAAGGTGATTGATCAATAGATGGAACGAAAGGACGCACAATAGGATCGCCCAGGCTGGGAGCATTGATATTGACGAAGAGGGCAGCGGACAAATATCTTTCCTGTGGACCAGTTCTAGATAAATGAATGCTCTATTAGTCCAAGTGTACATTTTTATATTGTGTGCAGGGGCGGCTTAAGGGCCGGACGACCCAGGTCCCTCGAGGGGCGCCAAAACCTTATTCCTGGTTATGTAAGCGTGGCTTTTGGTTTTTACCTGGCAGGACCTGGCCCTTAGAGGGCTATTGTGCCTTGTAGTTTTTAAAGTTTTGTGTTGGTATTAAATCAATACATACCTACAATAAACGTGTTGTTCAATAGTAACACTTAAGGTATCATAAATATATGACACGGTCATACTTTTTTTTATTGAGGGATGGTTAAAGTAGGGTCATCAGGGTGGAAAGTTAGAGGGTGGCAAGGTAGAAATTGGGAGTGGGGAGGGGGGCAAATTTCACCTCGCCCGGGTGGAAATTTTGTCTTTAGTCGGCTCAGGTTGTGGATGTTTTGTATGCTCCCCGCGAAAATATCCGTCCTCTGCCATTCTACTTTCTGCCTCTGTCACTGGCCGGGAGTCTAACCCTGAACCTTCGTTGGAGAACATCTTTTACTAATTGACATGCCATCCGAGTGTTGCACGAAAGATTTTGCACGGTGACAGCAAGAAACATAACACTTGCGTTACAAATGAAGATATTAACAGTCCGCCCCTGCTCACTTCGTGGAAAATAAGACACTCAGACATTTGTTAAAATATGAATCGCGTGGACTTAACAAGTTGCATCCAATAATAATATGAAAAGCCGCATAGCGCATTCGAGGTAATGATAATTAAATAACTCATTTATTTCTCCCTAGAGGCCGCCAACAGCTGCGGGTGTAGGTAATGGCGTGTTTTCGTCATTTCCCGCACGATGAAGCAAGACCACGTTCTAGTTCTAGACACACACACACACACACACACACACATTTGCGATGAGCGAATTCGCGGTTCGCAACCACTATTTGCTGTGTTGGGGTGGTGGAATAACAGCGAAAGGGCACAATCGCGAAGCACAACATAGGATTAAACGCGAGAGGAACTAGAGCGAAACGGATTAAGCGCGAACGTAATAAACGCGAAGGAATAATCGCGAAAGGAATTCCAGCGAAACGGATTAACCGCTGAAATTTCGCTCAGAGAATACCCACACCCAGGGCTGGATTTGAAGCGGGGACCCCTGGCGCTGGGCTAAGGGGTTCTTTTTGAGTATCCTTTCGATTTCATCATATCATCACTCATCCTTATTTTCGCGATTAACTAACCGTGGGAGAAAAGTTAAGTAAAATATACAAAATTAATCAATCAAACTTAAGTCAAGGCCGGGATTCGAACCCGGAACCCATGGCGTCGTAGCGCGCTGTACTAACCACTCCCACACGGAGGCCGACTTTCATGTCACTGGATCAACGCCAAAATTTTGGAGGCTGCTAACAATTTAAGTACAGTGGGATCCATTAGTATTGCTCGGCAAATTGTCCATGACTACTTTCAATGATTTTTCTCTTACATCCTGTGTGTTTTTTAAGCGATTTATTTTTACGCATGCTGGTGCAGAAGATGTCAACAGCTTGTTTTGAGTTTTCTTTTAATTATTGAAGCTCCTATTGGGTCAAATAACGTGCATGGCGTGTATGGCGATGGACAATTTGTACGGTAATGCTCATGGATCCCACTGTACTAGTTGTGTAAACAAAGTCGTAAATAAATATAACATAAACGCGCGTGTGCAAGCATGCATGCACTCACACAGACAACAGAAAAATAAGATAACAAGCGGATTTTTTAGTGGCAAAGGATGTTTCGAACATCAACATGCTCTCGTGGACTAAATTTAAGCGTGGGACGATAGATAATATCGTTTTATGTCCAAGGTTGAACGTCGCTTCAGCATTAAGTTCAAGGACCGGTTAGACACTTAGCAGAATAAACTCGATGTCAACGTGTGAAAGAAAGAAAAAAAAGAGAAGTCTGTTGCGGTTTGATTTTTTTCCCGACGCGCGCGCCCTCTACCACGAGACAGGCAAATCAGTTGGTAATTCTGGAATCCCAGAGACCTTGAAGTGTGTGAGGTGCTGACCTCTCGAAGGTCAGTGTCAGGTGGGTGTGGAGTGGCTCACCGGAAGTGGCTGCCCCCGCACATCACGCCTTATGGCACTGAATAAACCCCTCGAGTAAAAACGTGGATGGCTGAGAAGAAATGAAAAAAACAAAAAAGAATCGCTCCCACGGATAGGGCCACAACCCCGCGTTCAAATCATCGGGTCTGTTTTTGATCGAATGTTCTACCAGCGACGTTCCTGCGTGTATTTTTTTGTTTGTTGGATTGCAGGCTTCGGGAACTTTGGTCCGTTGTGATTAAGATTATTACAGAAAAATGCGGAGGCATGCGATGCATTTGGAAGCCAAGAGTTTGTGGTCATTCTGGTGAATGAAATTTCGTCTCAAGGTTGGCCAAAGGACAGCAGGCAGGATCAAACGTGTCACCAGTCACCAGAGGATCCTCGCAAAGTATTTGTCGAGAGACTAGTTGAACGAGTTCGGTAGTTTAATCTGTGAAATGGTGGGAGGTGTAATGTTTTACGAACACAATAAAGATGTTTAGTGCTGAAGTGTCATATTTGGCCAAGGCTGGAGAACGGAATTTCACCTCCGTGAAACTTTGGAAAATTGAATGACGGTACTTTTTCTTCTTACCTTTATTTATATGTCTTTTCCACTCTTTTCTTTCTTTCCTGATTTACATCTTTACTTGTTATTTCTGTTATTACCTTTTCTCCCTTTCTCTTGTCTATACTCTCTCTCTCTCTCTCTCTCTCTCTCTCTCTCTCTCTCTCTCTCTCGTTTCTATTCTTTCTCTCTCTTTGAAATGTTTTTCCTCTCTCTCTCTCTCTCTTTCTCTCTCTCTCTCTCACACACACACACAACCGTATTTTCTTACCTTTCTCTCTCAATATTCTCTTTTTTATGTCTTCCCTCCTTTCTTCGTTCCTCTCAAGTGTTTTCTTTCTTTATTTATCTACTCCGTCCTGTCTCTTTTTCTCTTTTAAGTTTATTTTCTTTCTATCCCTGTATCATAGACATACTACTACAAGATGTTACAGCTGCGGGTTAAAAATGGTTGACAGTATGGCGGCACTGGAAGGTCGTTTCCTCGCGACCACCGACGGCAGCACAGTCGGGGAAAAAACAGAAGACGAACGATATGCGCAAGGATTCGAGGATTGCTCAAAACGACAAAACACTATCGTGTTCCGTACCATTCGCTTTCCGATACTTTCTAACCGCGTTCAGCCGATTTGCGCGTATAATAAATTATACGCGCAAATTGACTAAACGTAGTTAGAAGTGGCGGAAATTAATTATATGCAATGCTTTCGTTTAATTACAAACTTTTCTGCCTCCCCCATGGCGCAGTGGTAGCGTCGTTGGCTTGTAATCAAGGGGTCCCGGGTTCGATACCCGGTGGAGGCACAAGTGGTTCGGATCCCACTTTAAACTGTAGGTCTAGTCCCGATTAGCCATACTGTGCATAAAGTGGACTTAAAACACCAACTCAACAATTACAAACTTTTCGCATTAAAATTGATTTCTATCAAACAAAAATAAAAGTATACAAAAGTTGTATGGAAAACGTACTATTACCAAAACTTCCTGAAATTGCACTATTACTTTGAGCGGAAATATATAATTTCCTCTAAAAGCATTTTTTTTAAAAAAAAATCTACATCATACGAAAATGACAGTCTTAAAATAGGTAACTTTTTTTTCTTGGGTGGAGAAATGGAATGAAATAAGTATACAAGAATTCAGAATGATTTGTTATGTTAATCCATATTTGCAAAAATATTTTTTTTCCTGATTGATCCTTCGGCTATACAGGGTTGTATTGCAAGATTTTACATCGATCAATAAAAAATATTTTCTTTGCCACACATTAAAACGGAAAAAAATGACTCCGTACAGCAACTACGCTCCATTCGATAATAAAAATTTCAATACTGTCAGGGATCAGTTCACATACCTTATGGCACTGATTAGAAATAGGTTAGTCTGCACAGAAAAAATATAATAATTACCAAGAGAATGCTCGGAAGTTTTCTCAAAAATCAAATAAATAAAAAGTACTAGGTTGAATGCTACGAAAAAGTTCAGCCTTTAAAACAAATTTACTGTCATGACACTGACCATTAAGATGAAGTGAAATTTCATACCTTATTATAGCAAGTGCAGCAGCACCTACTATACACATATGCTTTTTACACTGAAAGAAAAGCATGAAAACATATTTTCGAAAATTAATAGTTGTTCCCTGAAGACTTCTTTCAGCATTTAAAGCAATTGAAAGAATAAAAACCCGTAATATTGAAAATTAATATTTCTACTTTTAAAAATACACAGAAAATATTAACAAAAATAATATCTACAATATCTCTTACATAAAACAGCTTATTTAAAAACCAAATACTCATCATTTACAAAATAGCTGAACATGAATGAAGAAATGTTGATTTATTTCCCTCCACGATGAACTTTGTGCCAGCTGATATGAGACTTAAACAGAGAAGTGCCATATTTATTACACTTCCCACGTCCAAGTCCCATACCGGACTTTGCATTTGCATCTCTTCTACTATCTTGATGTGTGCATAAAACACGCACAACGGTGGATAATTCCTAGAAATTAAATAAATGCTCTACAGTGCTGTACAGTGGGATTAATTTTCTTGCGTTTTCATGTTCAAATACTATTAAAAAAATATGTACTGGGAACTGCCCAATGGGTAACATAGTTTCCCTGGTGACAATAACATTTCAGTAGCCAACATGCTAGAGTGCTCACCACACAAATGAGTACACTTTGCAAAAATAAAGTCGACCGAAGCTATGGCAAACAAATATAATGTACTTAATGTAGTCACTTTAAGAAATGCATGACTTCATTATCAACTTTGGCTGCTTTATCCTAGGGACATACGAGCACCATTACAAAATGAAAAATTCATATTGGACCTTGCTACTCCATACCTCCTTTCTGTAGTTATTACGCATAGTTTTATAACATGAGCAACTAGTATTTAATGAAGTACAACATAAACAGTGTGCAGCAGAGACTAATTACTTTCATACATCTCACTGGAAAAAACTTCACACAATGAGAACCATGATTTTCAGTAATTATTCTCAAAATAAAAATAAAAATGTGCAACTACATTCATGAGGTGTTGGGACTAGCAGAACAAGTTATTTTCACCAGTTTTTTTTATTATTATTATGGTAACAGTTTCATACATCGGAGACACATCGGAAATGAGTTTTTCTAAGGTTTCCAACGTTAGTCAAGGTATTTTATTTCATCGTGGTACCTATCTTACCGGTAAATCATGTCAGTGTTTCCAACCCCCCCTTTTTTTTACTATGCTTGCCAAATCTAACCTTATCGGAATGGTTCGTGGGGCTTTCCGTCAGCAATGTACAATTTGCACACGCGACGAACACGATAGTAGGTATTTTTCGGTGAAGAAGGTTGGAAAACACTGATATTGGAAAACAAAAGAAGCGATATCATTCACAAAGTAAGTGATATCGCACCGTTACGTGCATTCGATAGCACTTAGATAAATGCATTTTATTTTCAGTAGAAAAAGTGTTTGTTTTTGTGTAAAAAGCATAATAGCACCTTGAACTATGTTCCGCAATACACAATTGGTAGTTACGAACCATGCAAAACACAAAATATCTGATTTTAATGTGTCTCCGATCTATGAAACTGGTACCTTTATTATTAAGTACAGATGCTATTATATTTCACACATTGTCAATTTTTGCAAGTTAAATCACTCAACTAACCATAGAGCTTAACACAAATTAAAAATGCTGATTATTGATTATTATTACCAGTTTTCAGAGAGAGCAGTGATATCACATGGTATAGATGATTATTTTTTGAGACATAGAACCTAACAAGCAATGCAAAACAAAATCTTAGAAGAACGTGAATGTTTTATAAAATAATTCCCACATTGTGAAGAATCAAGAATTTAGGTGAAAATAGCACAAAAACTTGGTGAAAATAGTAACTGAAAATATGCTGCTTTCAATACAAAGTTGCATTTACCTCAAATGATCATTAAGGATTAGCTACATACAAATAAAAAAAGGCTGAAACTATTTTCACCAGGTGGTGAGAATAGCATGTAGGGTTATTTTCACTAGCAAAATAATTACCGGAATCATAATATAAGTAGGTTAGGATCATTAGGTGTAATTATCTGATTATTTCCGCGCGTGTGTATAACTATTATATAAAAGTAAGAGAACCAAACCTGGTCCACCTAAACCACTCAAGCAAGTAAATATGAGAGGAACTTAAAAAATAAGTTTTTGCTGAAGCATAACATCACAGATTAAGTTATACACATGGAACTTGGCCCTTACAGAACAGTATATAATATTATTACCATTTCATTAAAATTCCTGAGTTTTTATTTTACACAACAAATGATACACAATTGCAATCACAAAGTTCGATTTCGATACTGAATGCAAGCCTGTACTGATGTATGAAATGAACGGAATTTGGTTCGCGTTTGGCGATACTTCTTTATCACTTTTGAAAAAAAGCTTTCATACGTATTACGCAGTGATCTCATACAATGTTAAATTACGATTTCATTAACTACATTAGGCAACACTTACCGCATCCCCAAAATAATATTCTAATGACAAGAATCAGACGACACAATTTCAAAATTTAAACAGACTGGTCGGCCGGATGAAGCTACTTATCCAAATTAAAAACTAAATATTGTGTAAATGAAAGAGTTGTAGAATAAGTACATTGCTGGTACTATTTGTAAATATTACACGTATTCTACTCACATTCTCGCAATAAAATGTAGTAGAAGAAAAGGTTCGTGAATATGGACACGAATTTGACTTCAGCCGGTTCGCGAGGAACAGTAGAAACACAGAATACTAACTACGGTCAACCAATCTCCCATAAGACTGAAACAGCCCTGCCCTGTATCGTTGGTCCTCCATCCCAATGGCGTAGTGCTGACTCTGTGTTGTATGGCTCCCCGGTGGAGGGGAGGCACATACAGTGTGGTTCGGATGCCACTTTACACTGGAAGTCCAATCATGGCGTACCCAGATCCTTTTCCACGTTGGGACAAACCTTTTTTGGCATGAAGGGAAACACTTTCCCAGGAACTTAATTTTGATTTATTTGAAGAGACAATAACATTTATTTTACTTTCAATTTTTTAAAAAAAGCACAATTACCAGAATGAAAATTGTCAACACTCGTCTGTGGAGAGGCAAAAGGGCCATTGCCCATTGCACCTCCCTGGATACGCCCATGGGTCCAATTTGAGCATAATGAGAAAACAGGACTAAAAACAAATTGTTTGTTCTCTCTTTCTAGTTTTGCCTCAAACTCTTTTCTTTCTATCTCACTCCCTCTTGTATCTATTTTACGATGATGCATAAAAAATGACGTCACGCAGTTTTTACTATACAACGTATACCCAACTTAAGAATAAATTTGCCCCGATTCTTTAGAAAAAAGTTCTGCCCATACAGACGAATCAACGATCTTTTTCTCGTAGAGGGCGGGTGACTCTTTTCATTAGCTGACTCCACTTCACGGAACAAGCATCTCGCTAGTTTCGATCTCACCACCAGAGTTCCCGGATTCGAGTTCCGGCTTGGGCGCGGTTGTCACTTCGTTAATTTCATCTAATCAACACTTAATCTTATCTAATCTTACTTAATCTCATTAGCCAAAAGTGGCAGGAAAAAATTACCCTAAGTAACAAAGTACACATAATTACACAACAAACATCTCGGGAAGTCGTGAGAAAACTCATCGAGAGTTTTGCTGGATCAAAACAGTTAGAGAATTCGCAATCCTTGCAATGAGTCATAGAAAAGTGATTCACTACGCAAACACTGTTTTGTGCTTCGCGTGTTTCTGAGAGCAATAAGTACACTGGCTCTGTTCATTGACATCCGGTATTCGTTGAGAAACCTGTCTGTATCGGATGGTTTACTTAGCATAAACTTACTAGACAAGTAGAATGTGAAACAACAGCCAAGACATTACACCAGCCAGTGGCGGAGATTGGGTTCCAAAACCAGGGGGGGCAAGGTGCTAAAACTGGGGGGGGGGGCAAAGACAGTATAATTCTCTTTGAAGATAAGGTTTAGCATAGTGCGGGGGCAAAAGTGGCGAAAAATGGGGGGCAACTGCCCCCCCTTGCCCCCTAATCTCCGCCACTGATACCAGCTTGTTACATTATTTTCGTAATAGAAAAAGTGCAGAAACAAGCAAGCAATCAAAACAAAAATAAGTTTGTCTTTTTGAAGCTCAACGAGAGTCTGCGCACTCAAATATGAGATAATGGCAAGGCCCATACCACCATTTATTCTTGTTAAATTTGTTTTACCGAACTTTATACTGAAGGGAATGGTTAAATGATCTAGAACGTGTCGACTATACCTACAAACAAAAAAAATCACGGCTTCGCATAATTTAAAGTTTAAGTCCAATTTATGCAGAGAGGGGCTAATTTTGACTGGAGCTACAGTTTAAAGTGGGATCCAAACGACCATGGACCTCAATTTTGTATCGAAGCTTGAACCCCTTGAAGGCAAGGCAACGACGTTATCACTGCACCATCGGGAGGCCATACGGTTTTTTATAGGGTGCACAATTCTGTTGAACTGCACTCGAATATTGAAGAGAGCCTCTGATGTATTCTGGAGTATGTATTTTTCCTCATCTGGCAGTTGCAAGCAGCTTTTCAAGTCCATTCACTGGGGAGCAACATTTTGTTGCATACCAGCACTTATTCTAACCTAACGCTGATTTCAGATCTGAGGTTAGAGTTTCTCTGTAAGCTCTAGTTTTATTGCAATTCAACATTTTAATTTTCCACCACTTTTCAAAATTCAATTCGACATTTTAAAGTTGGATGCCATCTTGGCGAAGATATACTTAATTTATTCACAAAAATGTGTAAGTGCATCACAATATGCATTAAGTTTGAAAATACGGCAAGATAAAAGCACATTTTGGAGTATTAAACATGTATTCAATATAGTTAAATATGAGTATGAATTTATGCCTTTCTTAAAAGAAAATAGCATATATATCTACATGTAGACGGAAGGCAATATAATATATTTGATATGGATGGCATTCAAAGTTCAAATAGGTTCTATTCTTCTCGGAAATGTACTGAGTGACCAACTGGAATTGATCCATAAACATTCCCTTTGTGCAATAGAACACACATGAGACTGTATTTAGAGCTATCGAGAAATAATCGCCATTCTTTGGACTACACGAGGTAAGACATAATTGGGTGAGAAGACCTGGGATAGCATGGCAGTAAACAGAGTGCTTGTCTTCTGAAAATAAGTCCACAAAAATCTGCTATCTTTTCCGGAAATATGACGCTTTTGCTTAACAGTGCAGTATATATATTTTTTCTTGCAGCCTCGATGCTAATAACTCAGCTGCTATCTTATCTAAGTGAAGAAGCCGTGACCCGATGTGTAAAACCGAAAAAGAGATGTTTTAGGTCCTCACCGATGAAGTGGTGAGAACGTTGTCACCTTGTCATCAAGGGGTCCTGGGTTCGATACCCGGTGGAGGCACATAGTGGTCGCATCCCACTTTAAACTGCGGGTCCCGTCCCGATTAGTCTTTCTACACATAAAGTGGAAACACACATAATGAATCAATTAAAGGTGTTTTAGTGCATGGTGAGGGTAAATCTAAGCGTCGTTGTCCACCTATTCCCTATGTAAATACCAATGGGTGTCCATTTTCGCAAAAGTAAAAGTTTCAAATTGTGTGATTAACTATAGCATGTATATCGGAAAACCGGTTTCATATCTGAAATCAGCCTTGAAAAATTACATAGAAAAAGTTTAAAAATCAAATGCAACAGAAAATGAGAAGAAATTTGTTCCCCTGTGATTAAGCTAGATAAAGGCAATTTTAAAATACTATAAACAGAAATGTTTAGACTCTCCTGTATTTCTTCTGAAACTAAAACCTTTCTTCTGGTATTTTTTGGTATCGACATCTTAATTTTTTTCTTTCTGCTCATGCGCTTTGTGTAGTTATATTAAGTAACATGTTCCTAGTGTAATTTAAATAATACTACTACTAGTAATAATAATAATATTTCCATAAGCTCTTCGTGCTTTGCGAAGGAAACTGTACAAGTCGTTATTAATTAGTAAGCCAGGTTCTGTCTTTCTAATTCCTTCATTTTCGTTGGTTGTTAGGATGATATTTCTGTGTATTTGTCACGATTTGTCACATAGGGTTACGAGCCACCGACTTTACATACGAATCGATATTAATGCATAGAATGTGCACAAACTTCGTTAAAAGAATTAATACTTCATGTCACCTATTAAAATTGAATGTTTTGTAACCAAACGCACGTAACTGCATAAATGCGTTTCAACGGTCCGAAATCTTTATATCGCCTTCAAACCCTTAAGGTTTTGAAAAATAAATACTCATAATCTCTGCAGGGCAAGATCACATTCGTGTAGAATGCCATTAGATTGATTGCGAATATCCTTTACACTCGTGAATGTTTTGGTAACAAATGAAATCTGTCTGCATGACTCCGCGAGACATCTAGTGGTTGACCGTGAAAGGTTTAAGAATTGTTAATTCACAGCCTTGAATAGCTGTTGATTAGACGGATGATTCAAGACGGTTTTATCGACGATACAGAATGGTGGAACTAGTTTCTAAGTACAAATGTACTCAAGAAGGAAAAGGATTCTAAAAAGAAGAAGAGGAAGAAACGTGAAAAATATGTCAGCATTATATTCGACTGTATCCTACAAAAAAAAGTACCCTACTTAAGGCTGAACGTTTGGAATTGTCCATGTGTTGGACGCTTTCCAAATCCAGTGTACGTTTTCTTCTTTTTTCGCCATACTAAACGACTTTCCATAATAAGCAGACGTTAGGAATAGCCCACTGTGCTTCGGAAAATAACGACTGGCTGTCTATGATTTTAATGCCTAGACACGGTTGAAAGGATTCGTGGAGCCTTTTCCCCGGGCGATTTCCCACTAGCCAACTCGCAGGAGGCAACAGCTACGTAAATATGTGGAGGACGAGAGAAAAATGTAGATCTGCAATTAAAATGAATTCTTCTCAAACGCCCAGGTAGCAAAGACCAATAATTGAATCGCCAAGGGATTACACGTAGCCATTCGGTAAGGCGACAGGATAGAACCACATTTGACGTGCCAATTCCATCCAAGACAAATGCGTCCTTCCTTTGCGAAGGGAAGAAGCTAATCTGCTGGGTACTTGTTTGCATGAATCTTAGCACGAAAGTTAACCCAAGGTAAAATAATTCACGCCTGGCACGTCCGGATACAAGGGCAAATAGTTATGCGTGGAATAATGTGGCTGTAATTTGCACTTGAGAAATTGTTCTTCTTTCTCTTCTATCTGTGCCGAGACTTATTACTGTTATTAACAGTTCTGACCAGCGTTTGGGATAGTGTGAATTTCTTTATTAGTTGCTCATTAAAACGATTTGCTGTATTGCTTAGTTTTTTTATCGTCGCTGAAAATAAGGGTTCACCTACAACAGGTAACGAATGCAGTTCTTATTTAATTGTGTGTCCTTTTAGAGAGAATTACATGTGGATAATTTCAACGTGTCAGAGTGTGAATTGAAAGCTAATTACTTTTACCGAGAGCACGACACAACGTTTGTAAAGCAAGACGAGAACGGCAGAAATCAAGTGCAAATTGGGCGTGGTTTCAATTTGTGCAAGTAATTAAGAGGTGCATAAAAAGATAGCGTCCTTCTCCGTGGCCGTGCGGTCTCCGACTGCGAGACAGCATGGGTTCGAGTCCGCTTGGGTTCAGTCTCTGGGTTTTCGGCGTGTCTATAGGACCGGTGGCAACCCACCATCGTGAGGAAATTTGGGAGCTATGAGTGAGTACAGTGTTATGATTCGGAAGGTTCATTTACAATTTAAGAGAAAATCAAAATGATTATGCTACATGGGCGTTCAGAGTTGCCGTTTGTTCCCCGTGGAAAATGTATGCCAGTCTATAATTAGATATTTCACACATTTCATCTCATTTCAGTCACAGTAATTATCATAAAATACTGATAATTGCAAGCAGCGGCGGCGCCAGACATTCTGGTATGAATGGGCCACGATATGGCCGTCGAATATTGGTGGAATACATTTTCAAATAAAAATGCATTTTATATTCACGTTATTCTTATTATTTCATAACCCAAATAAGAATTTGTTTTTCAATTCGAAAATAAATTCTTGGAAGTATAAATTGGAGTAAGAAAATTATGCAAACTCAAATGTTGTATTGCAGAAGTGTTAAATTTTAGGATCCAGGGATTCGTAGAGTGTGCTCGGAAACCAGATGTCCTGGGTTCGAATCTTCTAACATTTCACTTCATATTCATCATTAGCGTTATCATCATCTGTATACTTTCATTTTATTTTTATCACGATATTTGCCCTGTACATTTTGAAGGGGTAAACGCTTGCCCCCTGCCCCGAAAAAATATTGCGAACGACTCCGATAACAATTGAATTAGTCAAATAAATACGTACATCGATTTTTCTCATGCCTTTCCAACTAACGGAGAGAGTTCGTCATTACTCCTACAGATGGCGGCCTCTGCCTTCGTACTGAAACTGCCCTCTGTGCGCGGTTGCATGAACTAAGTGCAGAAGGGTTACATTTTCGCATTTCGCTACATCACAGATAAACGTATAACGTAATACGTTTATCTATGGTTGTGCTTAAAGAATACAATGTTTCAAATGACACGCAAAGCTTTTATCTATAGTAACCTGAAAACCGTGATATTTAGACTTTTTGTCCGTCTTGAAGCCTTGTCGTTTGCAGTGGCGAAGCGTGCCGTCTCTGGAAGGGTAGGCACAGGACGGAGCAGGGTTTGGGGGGAGGGGAAGATGTGATTTTTTTTTTTTAACAGTAGTATGTTAAAATATAGCCCCTAGAAAATAAAAGATAACATATTGCCTGAATCTCGTCTACTTAAGTCGGGATAGTGATTGTAAAGAATAATGTAGTGATTAACGCTTTCGCCTTATAATCAAGAAGTAGAAGGTTCGATTCCTCCTGGAGGCATTGGTTCAGATTCTACTTTAATCTAGTCTCGATTAGATATCTGAGAATAAAGGCGCTTCTGTCTCGAAGGTCAGAAAAAAGTGACAATGAGACTCGATGTTCTGACCACGCGTCACCCAATGAAAAAGCCGTTCTGTCAGGCCCTAGCCATCTTACATTTGTTAGATTAAAGCTGCTCGTAAAAATTATTTGCTACTTCAATAACAGTATTGTAAATGTTTCTCGCATTACAGAAATGGTTGGTTCACTTGATCGTCACTTAGCGTTTATTTCTTTTTAATGCTGACCTCCGCGGCAGATTGGTTATAACAGCGTGCTACGACAAGGGCCTCAGGTTCGAATTCCCACCTGGGCATAGATGTTCTTCGTGAGTGTCCCTTCGTCAATGTCATCATATTATCGCTCATTCTCATCTTCCCAATTAGCCAAAAATGGCAAAAAGCCAAGTAAAATAAACTAAATCTATCAATCAATTATTTCTTTTTAACTTTTTATGCATATAATTCTTCTTCAACAGGCGACTTTTTAAAAAATATTATAATATGATTTAGAAAATGAAATGCTAAATGAGAACACGGACTGTGTTACACACCGACCAGAAAATTTCAGTAACACGGATTTTCTCTATACGTTTGCATTGTACGTACTTTGCCCCATTTTAAAAGTAGCGCGTTTTCAGTTATGTTACTAATCATGAAAGGAAATTTCGCCTCAATATCCCTTTCCTCAAAGAAATAAAATACTTTCCCTCTCTGAATCAAGATTGGTGTGGGGCACATCCAGCAGCTAACACTTCGCGAAAAGCGGTTCCTCAAAAGAGCTGAAAGCACCAAACTTAACACTGGTAACCAACTTGCATGCATTATTTGCAGTTAGAATTCTAATAATGCCTACTTTGATAGGTTAGGAGGCCAGGCTTAGAGGTGTTAGCAACACATTTTCGCTACATGTTAGCAGCTGGGTGTGCTCCGCTCCCGGCACAGCTCTGAATCTTCCATGGAAACACTGCTTCAACAAGCTCTGTACGTCCACTGCCTGCTTCGTCACGCGCTCGTACACGATCGGCACTCTTCGGAAGTCAGGGAGAGGGGGTGAGAGAGAGAAAAGAGGCCGGCCTCTTAGGTTACATTACAGGCGAACGTACCCCTGAAATTATGCTTTCCCGCACGAATCACACAGGTTGTTATGGGACCAGCTGAGGCACTCTCAGGCGGGCCTCGCTGAATGCTCAGATACGGTTCCAGGCAGGGTTGCAAACTTGCGGTAATTATCGGAAGACCAAGATTTTCAGTTTTCTTTTATTAAGCGTCGTTTAATGAAATTTATAAGTAATAAAATAATCCGTTATAGACAAATATATTAGGGTAGGCCCGGCCTCCGGTCCTCATAGGACGCTTCGCCACTGGTTGTTTGACATAATTTCGGAAACTCCAGAAATTACTCTTGTGTAATTAATGAGGCGTCAGATTTTTTTTTTTCAGAATAATAACTGGCCTCCATCATGGCTGCTCGATCCCACAATGCAACAGTTTGTGACGTAGCTGAAACACACCTATAGAAGATATGTTTATTTTTTCACGGCGTCATATTTCGAAGTTTTCTAACTTATGCCATGTTTACTTGTGGATTGAAACCAATATTGGTTGCTTGCAACGTCTGATGGGTTTGGAAATAGCGGTTACATGGGATGAGTGAAGAGAGTAATTTAAAAGCATATAATCTTAATTGGAAACACAAACAGTCCAGAATTTTGTCAACAGGCACAGACAACGTGTGTCTAAGTACTGGTTATACAATCGCATGGATAATCACAAATTATAATGGAACTATTTATGTTACAAATATAATTTATTGTCAATCTCCGTGGCGTAGTGGTTAGCAGAGCGCACTAGGACGAAGGGTCTCGGGTTCGAATCCCGGTCCTGAGCATGGGTGTTCCTCACCTTCATCTTCACGATTAGCCAAAAGTGGCAGAAAAGCGAAGTAAAACAAACCAAATCGAGAGCATACACACGCTCGACAAGTTTATCAGCCGGGAATTGAAACCGTGATATCCCGAATGCGAGGTCGTTATGCCTGAAGTCCTGATTCGAACGCCAGTTCGTTATACAGGTCGAGAGGAAACCGGCCGGACGCGTATCTGGTTTCGAGCCAGTACCTGTTTTTTTTTTTTTCTTTTCTGAAAAGCGCTGTTTGCTGACACTTTTACCTGCAGTTTAGATATCCAACGCGAACTGCGACGACGTTATACTCCCAAATTTTCCAGAATTGTGTGTGTGTGTGCGTGGGTTTGTGTAAATAGCACATCACAATCACACAACCTAGCAAAGGCTTTGTCCGAAAGGTAGGAAGTATAGTGGAACCACAAGGAAAGAAACCTGCGCAGACTCCATCGCGCTGGCGGGTGGGGGAAAAATACAGGAGGAAGGAGCCTTCAGAGCGGCCAACGTCAGTGTTGCCAGACCTATTGATTTCTCGGTAGGATTCCATAATAAACTATTGCTATGGCACCTCCGACGACCTGCTCAAAAACAAGTTTCCTGGTCACATTACTTGAACATGGAGGGGAGAGTGGAACTCCACTCAGCCATGAAAAGTGCTGTTTGAACTGTGAAATTATGCCAAACGATGTGCTAGGACATTATTATTATTTTATTACTATTGCTACATTACCATGGGCTTCCGGAAGGGGGGGCGTGGCCCCCCTGGAAAATGAAAGTCAACCAAAAATTATATATTTTTCACATATAATTTCATTTCAACTGCAATCATGTGTGTTAATTATTGCATGCATATGATACATTGAAATTTAAGCAATTTTTTTGAGGGAACAACACTATTATTGTGGAAAATGTGCTTTTGTTTGCCCCCCCTGGAAAAAAATACCTTCCTTGCCCCTGCCTGGAAAAAATCCTGCGGACGTCCATGTACATTACTATTTTTAGATGGTTGTATTTTATCCCACCCGAAAATCTATTTCTCTTTTAGTTATTTTACGTCGCTTTTGTGCCTCTACGGGTAAGTACGACAATATGGATGAATGAAAAACTGATGAAATGAATGAAGTGACACAAACACAGTGAAACGTCCTTGCCTTACTAAGTAGAAATACTGACTTCGTAGCGTGGGCAAATTATTTTATATATGTATGTGTGTGTGTGTGTGTGTGTGTCTATTATATATGAAATGCAGCAACATAGAGGCAGCATAACTGACGAATAAAGCATGTGAGTGTTAATAACAAGAAATTTGCTAGAGAACGAAGCGGCATAGTTCAATTACAAAGGAAATAATGCACCCCCTCCCACGTAGTTGCTTGGAACTTTCATCGGCTTGAAAATACTTAATTTTCTATCCTTAATATACTATTCTATACTTAAATACTTAATTTTCTACAAAATTATAAAGTGGCATAGACGTCCAGAAGGAAGTGCATGGATTGTCGCCACCTCCCTTCCCCTTCTGGAAAATGAACGTTGACATAAAAGTACCTATTATTTCAGACGTATGAGTTGATTTCAGTTACAGTAATTTATATCCATTATTATAATAGGGATGTAGGAACGTGATAATTTCAAACTCAAGTGGTGTTTTCTGAGAGGGCAACATTAGGCTATACGGGGTAATATGCCTCGTTTACCCGCCTGATAAAAATACATTGTTTCCCCCTCGCTGGAAAAAAATCTGCAGACATCCTCTTGTCCCCCAGTGCGCCCCCCTATGCCGCCCCCGAGAAGGTCGTTCATCCGCTACTATTAGATCATCGGATTTTATAGCAGATCTTCTGGTTTCCCAAGGAACAATCTCCCGATTTTTTCAAGTCTCACCTGGCACAGATAACGGCAGGGAAAATGCGCGAACGCTTTTAAGGGAAGGTTTTTTTCCTTGTGGTCGAGCTATACAGACTAGAAGTATAGTCTTCACGGAAGTGACGTCACCTAGTGTGGTTCGGAAGCGCCAAGTACGCAAGCCGTCGAGACCATAGCTCGGAGTACGGATCGTTGCAGACTTGGATCATGTGATTTCCGCATTCGTTGTTTATTTGTTTGATATCAAGGAGGTAGTAACACTGGTTAAGGCCAGCAAGTTTTTGGTTGAAGTTCTTGTAATGTGTGGAAAATATGTATAAGAACATTTGAAAATGCTATGTGATTTCTATGGTGAAAAACAAGTGTTTAAATGGCGAGGAAAACAACGAGTACTCAGTTTTATCTACTGGCGCTGCAGTCGAAGTGCTCCACGACTTGAAGAGCACACTGCAAGACATAGTCGGAGGATGCTCGCTTCAAGTATGGTGTAGCACCTTTCGGGCACGGCCCAAGATAACCGCAACCTCACGTTATGAAATCTAAAGAAACTGAATTGGCAACATGTGATTTACTCCACGTGGACTTGACAAGCACTGTCAGTTCCTAAAACGGACGCTATTGGTGGGAAACGTTTGAGGGGAGGGTTCACTGGTCTCCACGTGAACTTGACATATGGTTGTCAGAGGGAAACTGATCTTTCGGAAATTTCTTTGAAGTAAAGTGGTGTTCGGATCAAGACTCGAACTTTACCCGAACCGCTTCGCCATCGCGTTGTGCGCCACTTGCACACAACGTAAAGCAGTTGCAAGCCAGTGCATCGACGCTTCCAGGAATCCCATGCGTCATCCTTAATTAAACATCGCCTGCGGTGGCTACCATGAATGTCACTTGTTCTTCTTTTATCCTTTCCGCACTCGGGGAGGGAGCCACACCTTTTCCGGTAAAGAATAGTAAACGCAGCAGAACACAATCAACCGACTTCTCGGAAAGGAGAGAATTGTTTGGTTTCACTTGTCTGTTTCGAACCCGCTGCACTTGACCCCGAAGTCAATGGATCACGGAAGATACGGGTCGCTGACTCACTTGAGCTATCTACGCCTCTCAAGAAAGGTTGTTCGTTTCCTCTGGAGGGCACGAATCCATAAATCTGGTATTTCGAGAGAGAGGATACATCCACCCCACCTTCCTCTCAGCCCCAGTTGGTGCCAACTTCTGAAAAACATTAGGTGGGCTGAACTAGGAGATTTGTTTTATAATTTACGCAATAATATATGTCAGAACTAGGCTGAGGCAGGATTGCCCATGAAATGCCTCTTCTGTTCCTTAGCCAGAAAATGCAACATTTTACGTCTAAAACCGTTACAGGCCATTTCTGAGTCGAACATATTAATTTTAGAGTGACCTCTTTACTAATTTTAGTCATAAGTGACTATTTCGAAGACAACTGCGGTTTACAGGCCCGTAGCGAGCAAGACTACTAGAAGGAAAGGCTGGGGTCAGACACGCCTCTTTTCGCGACTGCCGCGGGTGTGACGTCATGGGCGGACAAAACCCAGCTGAGTCTTTACCCCATACGGAAAGAAACGTGGAAAGGCTGATCTGTTTTGTTCTTTTCGCTCCTTTTTTCTTGTATTTCTGGATTGTTGGGTTCAGGGTGCGAAATCCTGGAGGGGACGAGGGGGATTCCCCCCACCAACAATCTTGGCCTCAAAAATCCCTCACCAAAAATTTCCCGGGGGAAAGAGTTTTTTGTTATAACAATGAAAAGATAAGCAATTACTTTTAATTTCAAATATACTTTACTAAGAATAATATCGAAAACACACACAAATTAGTGTGGTTGTGAGTGTTGAATGCTTTCTGCCTCAAGAGATCATTAACAAATCTACATCAATACGCACAGTAAAAGTAAAACAAGAATGCAAAACAATAATAACTATGAAATCTAACTAAACAAAAACTTACACATAATAAAACCACTTCAACTATGTCATAATTTATTAACATCTTTAACCGGTTAGTAATGAAATTAGTTAGCTGCTTTACACTATCTGATATGTATGAAAGTAACAAATTAATTTCGAATTAATAATAATTCTTTTAATTGAGTAATTTATTTTTACTTTTAATAACATTACAAATATGTACATCGTATAATTCAGACATATGTTTGTGGGGAGGGGGTTGTAGGTTAAGAACTTTCTCCCCCTCACCAGTTTTCAATGATTTCGCACCCTGGTGGGTTGTGAGGTGTTGCAGTTCACAATACCTTCAGTGAGGTGTTGCGACGTGCCGTGATCTCCGATGAAAAAATAAAAACAGCGGGTGACAATATATAACTGAACACATCGCATCTAACGAGACTAATTAGTGGATTGCGATACCAGTAGTCTCATTACACAACATCAGGCTACCATACACTTCAATTGGGTTACAATTATTAGAATAAAAAATAATAATATTGTAATTTTTTAATAAAGGCTCTCACGTGTATAGTAAGATAAAAACTACAAGCATACCCCTCCCAATTTAATATCCAGTCCCCCACCAAAATTCCTATGTCAATTTTAGGTTCACTGTTGGTATTGAAGAGTTGAATCTCGACCTCCTCCAAATAATTTAATTCTCAATCGCCATACCAAAATTCCCACAACAGTCTAAGCGCAACAGTAATTAATACTCAAGACTTGGCCATCTCCCATCCTAGTGCTCAATTTCCTTACTATAGAGTTGGAAACTTCCCCAACCAAGGGTAATTCCACATCAGAATTCACGATAAAAATTTAAGGTTTAATATGTAATAGCTGGCTGGATATTGTGCACCTCAAATAGTAGATACCGTGTTGCCGAGAGACGACACTGGTATGTCTCGTCGCGTGAAAATTCCATCTCTTCTCGTGTCTAGTCTCGTTAACAACACTAATAATACATAGTAACTGTTATAATTCCCTTGGAAATACACAACTTGCTATTTATATACGAGTGATGCTTAAATGACAACGTAGTTCAACTTCCGTCCTCCATTGTTCTATTATTTATTCAGTCAAATTTTCATCACAATCCCCCCCCCCCCCCAAAGTTAAGCGGACTCAACCAGCTTTCACATACCCGCCTGTGGGCACCCCTGTTCGACATCCCACTGATTATATATATACGTATATAAAGTGACCCTCGACTTTCTTCAGTTCTATGTCTCAAGTTTTTGTTCAGTCCAAAGTTGTTTAAAGTGTTTGTGACATAACACACACGGAACTTCCTCACATTCCTCCCTGTGTAGTTCAAAGATTCATAAGACTCAGAATTGTAATCTGAATAAGGAAAATTAATGAAGAAATAAATATCAATAGTTGAAGCAAAGTTACCAAATTTGAAGAAGTAAGTGAAAACAGCTCCTCTCTCACTCCTAAAAGAGAGCATAGATGAGGATGTTTTCTTTTACATATTCAACTTATCCATAATTTTGGCTTTCTGCCTTTCTTTATTTAACAAAATTATTTTACGCATTCAACATATATTTTTCTTTCTGCCCTAACAAAACGCATTACTAGGTGAATTAACCCAATTTTACATGAAACCTAATGTTTCACAGAGGAATGTGACGACATATAAACTACCGATAAAATGTGTGCGTAAATGGCTGTGTAATCCATCTGTAAGGACATACGTTATGTCGGATCCTAAGTAAGTGTGTGTATTCACTCCCAATTAGCTTCTGGGCATAATTGCTGCTCATTTTTGTTCATAATTACTGCTTTGATTCGGCTGTGAAACCGGAGCGTAGAGCGATCTACTCTACTAGTCTTGCGTAGCGAGGGGGCAGGCTAGCCTAGGACGCCATTGATAGATAGATAGATAACAAGCAATATGCAACGAAGAAATTTACACTTGGCACTCCAGGCCCGTGGCCCGAATTTTATTTCGGAGGGGACTCATCCCTTATCAGCAGCCACCATCTAAAGGCGGAAAAGAGAGGGGGTAGAAGCCATGAGGATAAATTTCTCAGTATATTACATCTTATTATACAAGATGTTTAATCCTGCTATGGAAGTAAAATTAATTACCACTGTACACTATTTAAATTATATATTTGTAGGATTTCTGGTGGGGCTTCAGCCGCTCGAGCCCTCTCCCTGACTGCGTGCTTGCTTGACAGAGATATATTCTGGTGACACATTGCTGATAATTATTCCCCAAAGTAGTAATAGTCCGTTTTTAAAGATGTTCTTCAGACACTATAGCTCTCGCCACGAAAACAGTCCAGTCAAGGTCGAAGCTTCCCCTTGCCTCCTCCACACCCCTGGCCCTCCAGGGTTGCCACACTTCTTCTAAGCTGCTCGGTTGACACTTCGCGCGTTGCAGTGGGCCTGGTCAAAGCAAACTATTGTAGGTGGCAGCACCCGTGTTGCGTCCCCACGCTTTTGATCGGCAATTGTTCTCCCATTTAAATACATGGGGAATTTGGAATTTGATGCCAAACGTGCTGCTATTACATTAAATTGGAAGTTTAATATCATCTTAACCTCAGAAATGATGTCTGAACATGATAGAGCTGTAGGAGTAAGACTTTTGAAAAGACGATCGTCAACAACAGAAAATATATCGGAACTCAAAGAAGCCTTAAAATTTGCACAGCACTTTTTTACGTCACTTGCAGTTTTCACAATTTAAGTGATCTATTGTTGAGAATCCGGTCAAGAATAATGTATAATAATTCCGCGCGACTGCACTTTTATTTTTATACTTGGTTTTAATAACTGACTTTTTTTCACGTGATATAATACTTTTCCACGTAGCTAGTAAATATGGTCCTTTGTTTTATATACATACATTTATCGTCAAGAATAGTTATTACATAAAATATTTTTTCTTCTGTTTCATGGCTCGCAACCTCTAGGGCTATCTTATTTACAGTTATTATAATTTTAAAATTGTTGTTACCAAGAAAAAGAAGGACGAAAGTACGAGGGGAGAATATCTGCTTAATACAATGAAAGCATACGTTAATATTAAATTATCGAATAGGGCATAATGTCAGTCATAGTGTATAATAAATAATATATATCATGCATTTACGCACATAATACATTTTTTCTTTATAATGTTGGAAGTTTCTTCCATTCCTACCCGCCGTTGAATTACACATGCTCGCAAGCAGAAAAAAAGCAAAGCATAGTGTAAAAATCTAATTTTTTGTATTATCGACCCATGGCAGCTAGAGACGACCCAAATGACGTCAGGTTTAGTGTTCTTTGTGCGTAAACGTACTATATTTAGCTCGTTTTCACAACCATTCCGTTGCGCTTTAATATATTAATTCTTAGGTTCAGGAGAATGTAATTTTCGGAACCATATGACTTTCTACATTATCTTAAAGCTTTGCTAAACCCATTTTTATTATCGATATACACGAGAAATTCTTACCGTCATTGAAAATAACGTTTGAATAACCATCCCATCGAGCTCCAATGTAAAGCTTAGGGCAATCAAATGACTAACGAAATTATTTAGGGACGCAACGGAGGTGGCGCCGCAACCGGAGAAGTTTGGCAATGAACAGCCCCGTTGATTTCGTCGGTTGAAATTATTGCTCTTTGACAACACTGTAGGTGGATGGTTTGACCTTCACTGGCTGTTTTCATGGCGAGAGCTTTAGGACATAACTGAAATATTCTTAAATGTGCTAAACTCTTTTTTTTAAATCAGAGATTCAAAATAGGAATCTTTAAATATAACCTATTTATATATTATTTTTAATGAGGTTTTCTTTGTTTCCTCATTTCAAAATTTGTATGATGTAAATATCAGAAACCATGGCATGAGAGGAAAATATCGAAGGACGCACATAAAATGAAGGTACTTGGTACTGGGGAAGGGGGGTGGGCAAACCACAATCTTGCCTAGGGGGCCAAAATATCTAGCTACGGGGCGAACTTTTTGAGTGTCTAATCCTGGAAAGTGAAAAATCTTTCGATGCTCATTATTTTTAGTGCCCATTTTGTACTTTTCATTGCTTTTTTGCCTGTTTTGAGAGTTTCACTGCCCATTGCTCCTTATTCTCGTTATAACCCCTTATCATCCTCTCCTTTCCTAATAACAATGTGACCACGGAGAGTGTAAATAATGCAGAACATTGAAAAGTATCATATTGGAGTGTATTTCTAAAATAATATATAATAACAGGTATATTATTGGTGGGCTCGAGCCCCATATGCCCATTTAAGTTGGCACCACTACTCCCACTCCCCCGAAAATTAAAGCAAAAAACTTGTTTACTGTTGTATGATATTAAGATGATTAATTTCCACAGAACTTACAGTGGGTTTCATGTGACGTCAGGATTCGCACCGCCGCCATGTTTGCGGCGAAGTTGCTTGTCGTCTTCAAGGAAATACCCACCACGTTGCGTTCGTTACACCTGCACCAACTGTACGTTTGTTAGTACTGTGTAAAATGTCGGTAACATTGAATAAAATTAATGACAATGTCGTGTCATCTGGGAATAGCGGTAATTTTTCATATGTTCAAACTCTTTGCGCAATGACAGAAAAAGATATGGAGGAAAAGCTAAGTTTTGCGGTGTAGATCCATATGAACTGGACAATGACGAAATGAAAGGGGGCCTAAACCTTTGCCCAACTGTAGTTCACGTGTGTTTATCTACTTGACCCAGCTACCAGGAATCAATTTGTTTTCGTATTTATTACTGGTTAGGATTCTGCTTGAAACATTTACATCCAGTAAAGATTAACTGTAAATTCCAAGGCTCCGCCATTATCGTCTCTGTTTGATAGCAGTGTTTTTTTTTTCTTCTGATAGTACACAAAGCCTACCAGCGGCACCTTTCCTCATGGATCGAATAACAATTAATAACAGTTCGTGTTAACGAACCAAATATAGTACATAGCCTAGTACAAACGTACAATTATCACGATGAATATTAAACTTTCAAGATTATCATTTTTATCTTCAAACTTGTCGGAAGTATCAGGACCTTTCTACCAAAAAACAAGGAAACGAAACACTATTGCAAATATGATTAAGCACACCAGTTCGATCCATTTGTACTAAAAGTCACAGACAGAGGTGGCATATGAACTTACCTGAGAGGAATTGTTCACTGCATACTCTGTAATGTTGGCACGATTTACTTTCGCCAACCAGACGACGCGGTGGTATCTTCTGATCAACAATTATCGAGTTCCGTGCCCTGAAGCGCACCTTCTGTCCTTTCTCGGAAAATTCCAGGATAAACGTGAGTTTCTGTTAAGCAACCGAAAACTACACAGTACCATCGTAAACAAGGTTGAAATCTCCCGCCCGCCTGCTTGATTTCCGTATGATTACAAGAACCGGCCTCAATCATGGCTGCTCGATTCCACAATGTAACAGTTTGTGACGTAGGTGAAAAACACCTTTAGATCTCTTTGAGTTGACAGTTCCCGCGAAAATTTATGCGTACCACTGCCAACAACCTTTTTGGCAAAGAGTAAATAACACTGGACAACAAATTTTCAACTTTTTTTTTACCTTCTGAATAAAATTAGCCAATTCTTATAGATTTGAACCTGCTGAAAACGAATATGAAAGTTAAAATTGAAAATTGGCTCTGGTTTGAGAGAGATAGATCGACCTTTAATGTTTATGTGGTGTTTTCATAATGCTTCCTATATCGAGGCCTGACACCTGTGATAAAATCCAGGCCGTAACTGCCCATATATAATCATTAGCATAGTTTTCCTGAAATAGAATACATTATATTGTTCTGTGTCGGAGGATGGTCCTGTTCATGGTTCCTGGAGCTCACTTGAATTTATGTTTGCTGAATCGCTTTGCCTGTCGCTTGTGACGTTGTTCAGGGTTATCTCTAGCAATCATCCAGCAATACTCAGTCAACATGGAAGTCGACCACTTCCCCTGGTATCTCTTTTCTATTGTTGCGAATTGCCTGATGGAAGCGTTCTCCATGGTCATCAGTAACCTTTCAACAATTGTCTGGAAAAAAGTCTAAGATGCAGTTAAATGTATGATACAGTGATATGTTCTCAACCAGTTCTCTGTAATTGTCTGCCTTGATGTTACCTAGGAAGTTTGTTGCCATTTCACGAAACGCATCCTAAGCTTTCTTCTCATCACCTTGAAGTATGCTGTCAAAATTGTCATCAGATAAGAGTTTTCTCATCTGTGACCTAATTAAAACTTCTTCTTCAATTTTAGCTTCGCTAAGTCGAGGAAACTTTTCCAAGAGAAACCTGAAAGCTGGTCCAAATTGGTCCATGGATTTCACAAAGCTTGCAAGGCCCCACGTTGGGCGCCACAAATTGCAACGCCCCACGTTGCGGCTCCACAAAATGCAATGCCCCACGTTGCGAGCACCACAAAATGCAACGCCCCACGTTGCAGCGACACAAAATAAAATGCAACGCAACGTGCCACCACTCGTAACTCCAGGGTATGGAGTTGCGAATTGGCAACACACCGCTCCTTGCTCCGGCTGGTCAGTTGGGAGCACCAGTTCTCACCCAGGGATCGGGATTAAGACGATCCACCCTTCGTCCAGGAAGGAAACCACCGAATTGCGACACGTGACAGTAAATAAAATTCCAAATACTTTATAATTAAAATGTCCAAAATCTTTAATCACGAATCGCGCGCGTACATACTGATTCGCACAAGTTAAAAGTTATAATTTGTTGGGTCATGCACGCTCGCAGGCAGTGATAAGCAATTTATTTAACACGAGAGTCCGCGCACCGCCTTCACAGTTAATAGCAAGACCTCAACTGCTACCTCAAGCGCGCAGCATAACAGATTGTTCTAACTTACAATACAAACTCATAACATAAAATAACACAAGAAAAACTGATAATTTATATGACACATCAATGTTAATTAGCGATAGTAAGCTAATGTTAGGTTGGCAACAATTAAAAATGCCAACGTGGAAGTTTTTACATCGCCAAGAACACGAAGCGTGGTTCCCTCACTCCTAACATAAACAGCCAATAGGAATACGATATTTTATTGAAAACGAGGGAGAAATACTTTGCTATAATATTACAATATTAAACTATATAGAAATAACTAAACTGATTTTATCAAATAAATCATATTTGCACTTGCACATAAAAATGATTGAATAAAGATTTAGTTTATAACGAAGACAAAATACTTCAATCTTGTACATTGTTGAACAAAACTCGATATTAAAAGCAATGTATTTAACTTGTGCTTGAAAAACAATGAAAACGTTGCATATATTATTTGGGATAATTATTAGCCTATAAATTCTGAATAAATGTTGCAAAAATACGCGAATAATATTATAACATAAGATAAAACGTAAATATATACATGAATTATAAAAACAATTAAGTATAAATAATTTAATCTAAGTTCTTAACTTGAAAGTATACGAATAAGATAAATGCCAATATACAACTTATATCTGCCTAACATGGCGGTCGTTACAAGCTCTTCATTAAACCTTATTTTATATATAGGGTAGATAGCAGGATTTTGTGCAATTCAACCAATGGCGCATTCTGCACATTCTTCTCTCCCTCCGACAGTCAAAGATCTTGTTGGCCAGTCACGCCTCACATAATGCAGTGTTTTCGCTCGGCTGTCCCATTAGTACAAAAAGCGGCAAGTATTTTGTATATCCCAACTGAAGACCCATGAGCACAGCGTCTTCCTTCAAGTCACCACACATATACCAGCCATACTTGCTATACTGGAGACAGTCTAACAATTTTTTAAGATTGCTGTATGTTTCTTTCATGTAGACAGCATGTCCAATTGGATTGGATGAAAGCTCATTGCCATTGTATAACAATACTGCCTTCAGACTTTATTTCGATGAGTCAATGAACAAACGTCATTCTTGTGGGTTATGTGTGATGTGCAAGGCATTCATCAGACCATGTACATTGGTACAGAACACAAGGTTATTTCATTTTCGAAAGAAAGGCATGATCTACTCATGAGGAGACCTAAATGACGTTACACAGACATTTTCCTCCAGCAAGTTCCATTATTGCAACCTTGAGGCGAGTTAACTCGGTCACGAACAAGATCATTTATCTCTTGTACTGTGATTTTCTGTGGCACAGATGAAGCTTCTTCATCAACGTAAGGAATGTCATTAGATTCCAAAATCATTGGCTCATCTTCATCTTCTGATTCGCTGGAAAGTTCTGTTGATGGTACGGGAACGGGCAGTCCTTCACCATGAGAAACTGGTCTAATAGCAGATGGTATACTAGGGTACTGAATTGTCCTTTTCTTTTTCTTTGTTATTCCTTCAGAAAGACGTGGAACCATGCAAAAAGAACAATCATTTACATGGTTAATTGGCTCTCTCCATACCATTGGAACAGCAAATGTCACAGAAACTTTACCCCCCTTTCATCCACTTAGGAAGATTTCTAGCACACGTACGGCAGCAAACGTGGGTAGCCCAGGTCTCCAATCTTGCACCCAAAATAAAGTTGGTACGCTTTCTTCACTATCGGGGTGATAGGCCTTCGCTGTGTTGAAAATGTGACCTCTCCACAAACGTAACAAAAGAGATTTGACTATTAAAACAGTTACGTGGCATCACTAGTGTATCACACGGATCACAAATAAATTAATCTCTTTAACACACACACACACCATATACACAGTAGTAGCATAGGCGTAGCTACGGGGTGTGCCGGGTGTGCCTAGGCACAACCTAATGGGCTGCTTTATCAAAGATAATTAAAGACAGATATTTCAATAAGAGAGAAAATAAGCGGCAGTTTGTAAGAAGTTGAAAATGTCATTACTTGGTACAAACGTGTGCATTATCGCTGATGAAACTGGTGTCTATAGATTTTCGATTTTTTTATGCCATTGGAGAAAGAAGATATTTTCTGCATTCTACTCTGTACTGCAGCGCCTTTCTTCTATACATTGTCACAAGCTGCACGTGTGAGAGAGCTTTCTCCAAGCTTACTCAAGTTAAAACTAAATTAAGAGCAACTCAGAAGCAGGATAGATTGGAAGCCCTGCTCTTGCTATTTGTGGAACAGGAAAAAGCTTCGTCTATTGATGTAAATGAAGTTATTGATGAGTTTAAGAACATTGTACCTTTTGACAGATGTCTCTTGTTATAGATGACGTGTATTTTGATGTATTTGTTTGTAACATTTATGAACATTTTGTGTGTGTGTAATTTCTATGCAATTTGGTTTTTTCTACTACATATATTCAGAAATTTTCAACACTGTCATTTAGTGAATTTATATTCCTTTACAAACATCAGTGCAGTTAAAGAGCTAAGTGATTGTGTTGCAAAATATGCTATTAAAAAGGTACAAGACCTCATTTTTTCTTTGTGCACACCCAAATATAAAGTTCTAGCTACGCCTATGAGTAGTAGTTCAAAGTGCAGCATAAGAAATCACACCCTCACATAAAGAAATTCCGCTAAGAACTAATTCACTGACAGCAGCAGAAGATATTGCGTCTTACAGTTGAATGTTGTGCAATATCTCCTGCCGATTGTGAAATTTGATGCTTTTTTTCTTTAAGATTGGGAACAACAATGAACAATTGAAAGTAAGGAAATGCTGATTGTTGTTCTTATCTGTGTTTACACCTTCACAAAATACAACAGTGTTCCCAGCTTGTGATACCTGTGTTTACGATAGGAACAGAGTACAAACACCAAAGTACGCGTACCTCCTAAACAAGAGCCAATAGACAATTATAATTGTCATTTTCGTGTTTTTCACTTCAAAATTAGTAAGAATCTGCTATTTTCTTTTCAAATGCAAATTGTGTGTTGGCCAGTGTAATCTATTGAAAAATAATTGACATTAGTTTCTTTGGTAGAACAACTGTTTACAGATTTTAGTGATCTTAACTTCACATAAGCTTGATAATGAACATATTTTCTTTTATATATTCTTATATAATCTTTTCGCCTGTTCATGTATTAATAACAATAATACTAATTATTAACTTAACCATTTTAATATTACTAGACATGTTAATCTAATTTGCCAATTAATTATGCAGTTTATTATTATTATTATTATTAATACCGTAATATACCTGTAAAACGATAGTTAGACATATTCTTGAATATGCTAATGAATTATGGTTTCTGACAATCACCAGTCACCTTCAAAAAGTTGAGTCAGTTCAAAAACCTTTTATCAGGTTATTATGCACAAAGTTTTTTTAAAAAATACTATGACCAACATTACTCTGAGTGGTTAACACAGCTGAATATGTTAACCTTAGAAGAAGAAAAATGAAAAGGATAAATTTTGTACAGAAGATCTTAACTTTCCAATAGACAGTGAATATTTTTTCAATAATACTATGTATCTTATAAAATTCCCAGATATTCTCAGAGGAATATCTCAATTCTTACATGTTTAAATAAGGCCAGAGGTTTAGTAACAGAACTTGTTGAAACCTACAATTTTATTTATGATGATGTGCAAGATTGTATGATCCACTGTATTATTTTATAATTATGTATTCAATTCTGTAATTTTGTATGACCATTTTTGACATAGTGATGTACCTGGTTGTTAAATCGTGCTTGTTACTTAAATAAATAAATATTATTATTATTATTAATATTATTACATGTGAGACACTTGCTTCGAACCCCTCCCGAAGTGCAGTTCTAGAAACGTACCTCATGAATGAAAATCAGGCCCTGCTTTAGGCACCGTGTTATTTATACTCGTAGGACGTACTACAATAAAACGGCTTGTGATGATATTGCAAGGAAGAAAACGTGACTTTATTTTAATAGGTGACAAATTTCACAAAATTACAGTCCATTACATTTATACATTTAAAACAATATTGAAATAATTAATTTTCTAAATGTATACTGGCTTACCTTCTCATAGTTCAAGGAAAAAGCAATATTAAGACTAACTTCCTCACGGAAACTCAGTTACAAGCTTACAGCAATGGACGATATTCAGCGAACAAGTTCCCGCATAATTCATTGCACCATATTTCGGGCAAACAGGTTAGATCCTGCGTTGAAAACACGCCGGGTGAGAATTGTAAGTATGGTCTATGTCGAAGTGATTCAAGGTAAGATTATCGTGATCATATGAGGAATCTGTACGCATAAAATATCGCATTTTACCTTTTCCGAATCCCTATGGAAACCGTCAGAAGTGTGTACAGTGGTGAAATGGAAATTTTCTCTCTGTAAGAAGGCTTCTTTCTCATACGCTTTCCTTAACATACGCGAATCCGTTTGCCGGATTTGTTTCCAGTGCACACTGCGCGATGACGTCAAGTTGAATATCATCCATTGAAACATCGACTAGCTTTTGTAATTGTAATATAAATTGAATGTTTAGTACGGATTCAGGTAATATAGTATAACATAGTATAGTATAATACAGACACACACACATCGTATGAATGTGTGTGTGTGTGCTCCCACTGATATATAAGCATGTCCAGAAAATGTGGAAACTTCCTTTAACCTTCTCCCAACTAATCTCCAATAAATTATCTTGCACGAAGGTGCATTTTCGAGTTTTCTCGCAGGAAATGACCAACTAACACCCGTTTATTGCACCGGGTCAGCTCTTTAGGTTCCTCCCCATCGTATCATGTGGAAAGTTCCGCTCTCAGCTCTTTGTACGTTTCCTCCATGGCGCTTCTCGTCCTGTTCACGAGATCATCCACGTCGTCAGGTATCATTCCGACAGTCGGTATCGGATCCAGAACCTTCAAGACCACTTTCGCTGAAAATAAGTATGAAAATAAGTAACAAAGTGACATAACTGTGATGCATATTCTGAACTACATTCACGGCTATATATGGAGTGGTTTTCACAATACGCTACCGTACCAGAGGTCTCGGGTTCTAATCCCGGCTTGGGCATGGGTGTTCTTTGTGAGTGTCCCTTCATCAATTTCATCATATCATCACTCATCTTCATTTTCGCTATTAGCCAAAAGTGGCAGAAGTGAAGTAAAATGAACCAAATCAATAAATGAACAACAATAAATCAACGAACCACGAATAGTTACTATTATTATGATTATTATCAGCATCAATATGTTACATTTAATCAATAAAGGATGTCTTTGTAAACAACTTGAAAATACATAGTGGCATGACGTTCATCTATCATTGAGATTGTTAGTTAATCAATAACAGATTTGAAAAATACGTTATTATATAATGGAGGTCTGAATATTTACAAAAGTCCAAGATGTCGCATTGGACTTGTAGTAACTGTGATGTGATCGTTAACTGCCCTATATATTACTACAAACATATCTCATGTTTATATTTTGCTTGTGAATTTACAATCCGTTCCGTATATAGACGCGCCAACTTGGTGCCGCGGTATATGCAAAGACAAGAGATAAAGTTAGTTTCAAGAGATGAAACACTACACAAATAATGTTGGTTAGTAGTCTGTGACCTCACATTTTTCGAATCTGTTAATAGTCTGTGAATCTCATCTCTTCCGTATAACGTATGGTCGATACGTATTTTGTGTAATCATTTCTATTTTGTGTGTACTGTTTAAATAATATTTTGTCGGTAGTGGGACTTTCATTGCATCATTTTTCCAAATGGAATAACCTACCGACACTTGGCACAATGTAAATATCATGTTCTAACCACATAACTATAGGCCTACCTTTGGTATTTACAGTATGTAACATTCTTATTCGTACATACGGATTTTCAAAGAAAATGCTTTAATATCTGAAAGGAAATACACTCTTTTGAAATTGTTTCTTTACAATTCAATAACTAATATCATTAGGAACATAAAATCTTACCCAAATTCTGTATAACCAATGACAATAATAAATTAAATTAAACTGAAAGAGAAACATGCCATTTTTTGTACAACTATTCTATTCGTACACTTAATAATATAAAAGAAAAAAGTATATTTAGAGTAAAATTGACTGACAGGTCTAATACTTTGGTGCGTATCCTTTGGCTTCAATTACTGCTTGACACCTGTTCTTCATAGAATTAACCAGTTTCCGACATGTTGCAGAGCTTATTTTATTCAACTCGGCTTGCACAACAGTTTTCATCTCTTGTTTGGACTTGACGCCTGCTTTATGGACTCGCCTCTTCAAAATTGCCCCAAAATGCTCAATGGGATTTAAGTCTGGACTTTGAGCTGGTGTTTGTAGTAGTTTGGGCACATACCATATTAGCCAATTCATGTTAACTCTCGCCTTATGCTTACTGTCATTGTCTTGTTGGGATCTGTAGATAGACGGCATGTCCATTTTTTGGGCACTCTGCTTTACATTGTTCTTCAAGATTTCCAAATAGACATATGCATCCATGATACCATCAATAAACTGGATGGTACCAACACCCTTGGACGACATACAGCCCCAAATCATTAATGACCCACCACCGTGTTTAACTGTTGGAACTGTGTTAATGTGTTCATTGTCTTTTTTTGATTTTCTCCAGGCCCTATTTATCCCATCTGACCCGTATATATTAATCTTGGAATCGTCTGACCATATGACACTATCCCAAAATTCCTGGTCCTTGTGGATGTGCTCTTTCACGCGATTTCCTGCGATTCACCTCATTTACATACGGCCTCTTTCGTGGTATTATGCCATGATATCCATGCTTCCACAAGGCACGTCGGACAATTTGATCGGACATCATCTTGCCAGCAACATTTTCTACTAACGGTCGTAACTGAGGAACACTTAGTCGTGGGTTTTCTCGCACTCTTTTTTTAAAAAAAGCGTTCATCACGTTTATTCAACCGTCTCTCTTTTTGTTTTCTCGGCACATTCTGTGTTGAACCTACCTCTCTAAATTTGTTTACTATGTATTGAACTGTGGAGTGTGGTTTATTGACTGTTTGTCCATTTTTTCTTAACGAATAACCCCTTCAGATCGCAACTAAGTTCCTTCACCTTGCCCATTTCGAACACGCTGATAGATAGACGATAGGCCTACAACAATACCTACGCCAGCATTCCGCTTGACGGGGAGCGCGCCTTCATGTTCAAACTTGTTACGAAGTTGTAAACTGCACGAAATCGCTCGAATAGCGGTGGCGCTGTATGCGAGGAAGATTGAAACTCTTGCCTGTACGAATAACAATGTTGCATGAAACAGCGTGTTTTTCTCTTTTCACACAAATTATATGCTCTGTTTATACACTTTAAACATACATTTTTATTGACATTTGATGGTGAAACCTTCATTAACATTAATTTCCAGGTACATATGAAAATGATTATATTTACTAGTAGATATGACATTTTTCCCTCGGAAATTCTATGTGTACGAATAACAATGTTACATACTGTATGTGGATTGCAATTTATTAGTCAAATAACGTCACTAGAGTAATTATGATATAATTTTATGAGATACTTTCTTACCACTTCTTGAAGTCCATCTCCCATTATCTATGAAGTAGTAAGGAGACACGACAATTGGAATAATCGGTACTTGGTTCCTAATGGCAACATGAAAAGCTCCTTTCTTGAAAGACAGAAATGTCTTCGTTGCCGGTCCTGCGCGAGTGCCTTCAGGAAACATTACAAGGAAACACTGCAGAAGAATTGGTTTCCAACAATGAAAATATGTAATTAAAAAAACAATATTTTGATCTTAAGCACATATACGTATGGTTTGTATGATCATAATTTCACCACATGATACTCGTAGTAAAGCTGATCGCATACATTAATTATTTACAAGCCCTTTTAGAAGTTTGTTGGTTGATATTACCAACAAGCCTTATAGAAGATATCAGTCTAGAGTACCAACAAATCATTTTGACGTTATTGGTTGATATCATCAAATCTTTTGGAATTTACCGGTTGATCAAGTCTTTTAGAAGTTATCTTTTGGCATTACTTAGGGTTACCAGATGACAAACTTTAAAAAAGAGGACATTTTTAGATTTCATAATCTAAGAAAGAGAACATTTTTAGAAGCAGAACTTCGAACACGAGTTTTGTGTTTACTAGTGATTTGGTGAGCATGTAGATCACACACCCCTATAAAATACAGAACTTTTACACCGTTTCAACATAACTAATAATAAGCCTCATTACAGGCAAATGTCTGAATATTCTATTTATTTACTATGAATGATGGTAGTATTATACGGTTGTGAAACTTGTTCTCTAACTTTAAAAGAACATAAATTGAGAGTTTTTGAAAATAAAGAACTTAGGAGAATATTTGGACCACGGGAGTGGAGAATATTACATAATAATGGATTGCATAAACTATATCTATTCATTCTTTGTTGGATAACAAAGTTTATTGTCTTCGCGCTTACAACTGAGAGTGTTGTATTTCCTTACTTTGAAATTGAACACGGAAACAATATGAATATTAACAAATATAAAATTTTGTTACGAATCTTGAAGTTGAAGCAGTTGTTTATACCACCAAAAAGAGGACATTTTCCCATTTTACTAAAAACCTGCCAGTGCCCTGACCATTTTTAGGACCCAAAAAAGAGTAAATGTTCGTGTAAAAGAGGACGTCTGGTAACACTAACATTACTAGTAAGCTTTTCAGAAGTTATTGGTCGATGTTAACAATCTCATATTATTTTTGTTCTTTCTCGCTGTCATTCTTTAGTTGATACTTCCTTTCTTACTTGAAAAATAAAGTCTAGAACAAAATTTCAATGCTTGAGAAGTAAATATTTCTTCTCTATTTCTTTTTTCATGTTCTTTGGGTGATAATGTTATTGTTATTACTAAGAACCACTGGGGTACACAAGGGGATAGCTGATGAAGTCACAGACCCTCCAGAAGTTTTGAGTTTTTGAAATGAAACACTAAGGATCTAGGGAAAAACCAAAGTGGTGAATGCAATCAATTTCCATTTTCGTCTTGCAACAACTTTTAAAACTAAGGTGAAGAATAGTAATTATGAAATATTTTATATTGTATCCCGTCCCTACCTAGGACGCAGCTTATATGATATCCACTTTTACAATTCCAACCCCCTCTGAAAAAAAAAATCCTGCATATGCTAGTGCTGAGAGCCATACTTCATTCATTCGATGAAGACAATACAATAATACCTTGTCTTTTTGCAAGCACTCGTCGGCTTTCTCGTTGAACTCCTGTATGGCTTCCTCGGCGCCCTTTCTGTACACGAAGATCATGCCGCACATCCAGAAGTAGATACCTGCCAGTCCGAAATAGAGGACTTCACGTTTCATTGTTGCTTTAATTCGCTTTCTGAGGATGAAGAGCTCATGCGCCACTGCAACAAAGAGAGGCATTATTGTTGAAACATCGGACGTTCAAATGTGGCACAACCAGGACTCGAACTCTATTCGTGTTCAGCATATTTCAGAGGTGGAAGTCCGAACCAAGAGTCTGAATCAGTGGCGACAATGAGGGGGGGGGGGTGAGAGCTAAACCTTATCTACAAAGGAAAGTATACTGTCTTTGACCTCCCGCAGTTTTGGCTCCTTGCTCCCCCTCGGTTTTGCAACCCAATCGCCGCCGCTGTTCTGAATAATAATAGTAATAATAACAATAATTATATAAATGTTTCATTTAATACCTTAATATAATTTATGGGTATGTTCATGGTAATATGTAAATTAATTAATATTTTATTACTGTTATTACATGAAAAGATTTAAAAACGGTATAAGAATAGATATAACAGCATATATTCATTACCTAACTTACGTGTAGTTATGATCGCTACAACTTGTACCTAGGTATAAAAACGACTGTTCTAGCAAGGAAATTATTGTCAACAAGATAAAGAATGAAATATGTATTGAATGGCAAAAAAGGATGTTACATCTAGTTGACGAAAAGTAAAACCCCTCATTACTATTTTATGCATAGTATCATAACTAGTAGTGTGCATAAATCTTACCCGGTACTGTCATTTACAGCCGTGTGATCCAAATCTAATCTTTGCCTTCCAGTAAGTTCAGGAGAAAACAACCCTCGATTATACGACAACTGCTAAACAAGTATATTATCATTATTTAATTTTAGTACTTGGTAAGTCTTTCAGGGGGGGAGGGGGTCAGGACCCACAGGACACCCCCTAAACATATACTTGATGTGCAGCAATCCTGGGTCATCGTCAGCATTTAGCAAGAGCAATTTTTTATAAGACCAAGTCCAGATATCGCACCAAACCAAAAAAATCAGTAAACACACAATGCGTTTTTACGCTTATTTTTATTAAAATGAATATACTATATTAATTTTTATAAAAATAAAAACACATTATGTGGTTACTCACACAAGAATATAGGATCTGTCGATGTAATCGGTTAACGGATAAATTTTAACCGGTCAAATGTGTTTAATCGATTAAAATGTAACTTGAGGTTGGGGGTGGGGGGGGGGGCGAATCTTGTGTAGAGCAAAATCCGTATACCATTTGGTGAGGCAGACCCTTCAGCTATGATTAGCCCAAAACTAGTTATCACTGCCAATAACTGATTGGTAATTAATTCGTGATATACGTACATGAATAAAAATGTGTGTGTTATTCTTCATAATGTGTGGAATTAGTAGAAAAAATTACTACATTGTGCGTATTAAAAAATAAAATTAATAATGATATTGGTTGGTGTTGCTCCAAGTTATAAACACTGTTTAAAATCGATTAAATGCTTCCGGTTAACCGATTAACATTTTTAATCGACAGACAACGCTTAAAAAATACATTTTTATTGGACATACACTATTTCTTGATTGTACATTGGCGGTAGCCGGACAATTGCGATTATGGACAATTGCGATTATGGACAATTTCGATTATGGACAATTGCGATTATGGACAATTGCGATGAACACAGTTAGAAGTAAAAGGACGGGTGGACAATTGGGATGACATTTTAAATCTTCTATCAAATTGAAGGGTGACTTGACAATACCTCTTACAAGAGAATTATTTGAAATATAGATATTTTCGACTTTGAATTTGGTTCAAACAGGTTTTTGAACGTGGGCTAGAGCCAACAGACACCTTTTGAAGTGACCTGTCCGTTTTCTCATATGTGCGAATACACTTCTTCCTTTTCTGACCTTCTACATTAAGTTCCATCCTTACGTACTTGATGTTGGTGTCTTCTGCTTGGCTCTTGAGGCAGGCCAGAACATCATGAACTTTTGGATGCGGTCTTCCAAGCCACCTATTTCTTTTGTTGTTCCAACCTTCTACAGCATTATTAGTTCTGTGGCGCCTTTGGTTAGGTTAGGTCCTGATTGTCTCAATTGTCCTACCATTAATTTGTAAAATGACCTTCACCGTCAAAATCATCGCAATTGTCCACCATCGGAATTGTCCTAGATTCGTACATGGCTTACCCCAAGTGTCAAGACTGCTCTGGTGATTGAGCACGACCACTGCAATGTCGTTGCCTATTTTGTGTGTGTCTCTCAAGTCAAATGACAGCCCGAAGATGCTGGCCAACATGTGGTATATTATTCGTCCGTGGCTGTTGAAAGAAAAGAATAATGCGTGAAAACATTGAGTTCAACAAAATTTCATGCAGCTTCAATTTGTTCCGTACTTATTGAAATTGGAGGCTATCATGATTTGATAAGTTGATAGGGAACGTACTCGATATAACAGCAGTTTTAAGGGGAGGATGTACAGTTACGCACCAATTGTGCATTTATTTCAATATCGCCCGTATGGGCACTGCTACTAAAAGAAAAACCTGGGTGTATCAAGAGTATGAATTTCTGTCCATGTTGCAAGTGGAAGCGTTTTTTATGCTAATTATTAAGCTGGACACGATATTTGAAAAAAATATGATGAATAAGAATTTTCGGAATCGCATGTATTCCTTATGGAGAATCAACTACAATATCAAGTTACGGCTAATCAAATGGAAGTTTCGACTTTTCCGCTGTTGAAATGCATCTTCAAACAGCCCTCTTCCCGTTGATATCATTTTCTATTCCATCTGAAGTTTGATATTCCCAAAATAACAAATCAAAAAGTACTCCCATATGCCCAATGCATTTCTCCTTGCCTCCTGGCAGTGTTGCCAATCCTGGTGCGCATAAGAGAGCTAAATTTCACCTTAAATGGAGTTTAAACTGACTTTCAAGAAGCTAGATTTACGAAGTGCTTCCTAGAGCTATGTTAGTTGTCAAAGGGGTGGGGCGTTGCTATTACCGTTAACTCTAAATTGATGACAATTTATTCTTAGTTTTCACCATCTAGATCCGGCGGCATCACCCATCTCATGGTCGTACGAAATCGAAAATAAAGGATTCCCTGATAACAATATTATGTCACGTCAACACGGCGTTATAAAGAAAAAAGTAGCTGGGGATATAAGAGGGGGTGGGGCGACGCAGCCAATATAACAATATTACGTCACGTGCAAAATGTATAATCATGGCAAAAGTTGGAAAATATCAGTTGAATCGCTGTATGAGTGGTCAGAACTTGTAGTTTCCAACCATTAGTAGCGCTAATATCAAGTTAATTTTTCTATTGAGAATTTTTAAAGTGCTGGCAAGTAATTACTAAAGAAATGATCTTTGGAGGTGTTGTTCATCTACTTCAGGGCAACTTATAGCCAGAATGCTAAAACCGTACACCTTGGGGAAATCTAGACATCTAAGGAACAATAATAGAGACTAAATAGGCTTTGCCATGAATATTGTTGAGGAACACAAAAACTTTATCAAAAGGTTGTTTTTGTTTCTCATTCATGAAATGTATCAGTAGCTGAAATGTGTTACATTTCAATGTATGAAGGTATAATAGAGTGTAAAGTCCGAATTGTAGAAGTACAGGGTGGCGCATAAGTAAGTTGACCCATGGAACTAATGACGGAATGAGTAAATAATGATGGAAATAGTTCACAGATAGGTTGGGTTGCCTTGCAATTTCACTTTGTGAGGAATGGTTTGGGAGATGGTGGACAACTGACAAACGTTGCGTGATTGGGACTGTTTTGGGGAACTGAATTTTGCGCCAACTTGTATTAAAGTGGAAGCATGTAGTGGAAACGCATGTGCTGGCACGTTGTAACACGAAGGGCTTGAAATGTTTTAAATCTATGTGGAAATTAAAATGCCTATGAGCATAGGTCTAACGTGGCGAGCGCAAGGGGGACACTACTCCCCCCCACCATGTTCAGGATTATGAAAATTTACATGTAATTGTACTTTTGTTAACCTCCTGAAAACTGAGAGAGGAAAGTAACAAAATTGTTATGATTTTGCAAATGTAACCGTTGTTTATCAAAATAGTCGTGGATGATATTTTTATGGGCTTGAACACTTTTTAATTCTGCCTCCCTCCCCCCTCCCCCAAGTTAAGCTCCAAGTTAGATTCTGCTCCCCAAAGTTAGGTCAAGCTACATCTATGTCTATGAAAGTTACAAAAAAAAAAAGCATGAGAATATTGTGATATATAAAATCAGGAGGCACTAAAATATTACCTAGAGACAGTCTAAAAGATTCGTGCTTCTCAGAAATCTAAAATAATTGGTTAAACATTGTCATCTCCTCCCAACATGGACGATAAGGTTGTGGAAAAGAAGAAAAATTTGAGGACATTATAAACAGCGCATTCCGTAATAATGTGCCGAACATTTAAAATAACATTAAATACACTGCAGAGTGGAGGGTCCAACTTTTGCAGATGAGAACTATGGGTGAGACGGCTATGTCCAATGAGAAGCCGACTTAGTATTCTCCCTTCTCTGCTGGAGGGACGGTGTGAGAACGTCATGCACCAATGATGGGATCGACAGTGTGGAGCTTGTTCCCTGTTACCCCATCCTGCCAAATAGGCCTCCCGATGGCGCAGTGCTAGCCTTGTAATCATAGGTCCCGGGTTCGATTCCCGGTGGAGGCACATAGTGGTTCCCATCCCAATTTAAACTGTAGGTCCAGTCCCAATTAGCCTTACTGTGCATAAAGTGGACTTAAAACACCAACTCAATTAATCAACCCATCCTGCCAAATCACAAGGAGGAAATAACGGAACACATTCTGAAGGTTCCTGGCCTATATAAGGTGAAAAACACTTCGGAAGACTTTGGCAGCAGCTGCAGCTGCTTCGTTTGCCTTTAATGCCCAACTACACTTACAGGGAAGGACGCTCACCATCGAAAAATTCACTGACCTATAGGGTGACCGGAAGCGAGTGGTTCCAGACTCTGGAGCACACTGAAGGAATCAGAATAAATGGGAACTCTCTGCAAAGTGAAATTGACCCAAGTACAGCAGCGCCTTTAGTATTACATAAACTTCTGCCGTGTAGATGGAACAAGGAGAAAATAAAGTAAAGCTTTGACAGTGCGAGTTGACAACAACCACGGTGAAGTGTTTTCGAATGGATTGAGAAGTTCAAAAACGGTCGGACAAGTGTCAAGCTTGAAGGAGCAGCAGAATGGCCATTCACACGCTACTCAAATGAAACAGGTCCATACCATTGATTCAACCGATGCCATAGAAGAAATATAAAGAAGCATAGGTGTCTCTGCCTTTGGGAGAAAGTTAGAGACGGGTTAATGGGTGATGTAGGTAATTCCTGTGAGGAAAGACTGAAAAAGTTGAGAGTTCCAAGCAGATCACTATCTACACCAAGTACTGAGGAACTCGTCTGCACGAACACAGAGTTGCCTTGTGGCACAAGGATGAAGACGGTACACAGCCAACCTTCTCTCGTCAGAGACTGTGGTGAGGTAGATGAGATGGCATCGAGCGCAAGTGGTGGCACTAATGAAGAATAAGTTGCCTTTGTAGAGATGAAGAGGACCCAATACCTCCATAAACAAGTAGAGATTGGACCGGTACGAAATATAACGGGACACAGACGAATTCAAGCACGATGAACAGCGTTGAGGATGCGAAGTTGAGGACGAGAAGAGGAAAGCATAACACATCTACAATCGAATTTCGACCTAATGAGAGAACAATAAAGTCGGAAGAGAACAATGCGGTCACCATCGCAAGATGTGTGACTTAACTCGTAGAGAAGGTTAACAACTCTTAGACAACAAGATTAGTTTAGCTGGCAGAGATGAGATTGCCAGGGAACGAAATACATTTGCTTGCATCGCAATATTGGGGAAATACTAACCACGATGAAGTGTTGTCGAATGGATTGAGAAGTTCAAAAACGGTCGGACAAGTGTGAAGCAGCAGAATGACCATTCACACCCACTACTCAAATGGAGTTGGTCCATACCATAGTTCAAACCCACGAGTAACTAATGATGAACTGGCAAACCATCTGTACATTGATCCTCTATATTGTGTTGCAAGCCTTCGGTAGATTTCGGTTCTTGATACACCTTCAGACCACAAAAGAGACATTACTGACCGTTGTTCTTCTTTGGTACAAATGGAGGTTACGACCATTTTTACCCTGTAAAACAACAAGAAAAGAAACAATGGTTGTGAAGGCCAAATATACACTAAACACATGTCGAATACACACTCCATTGACATGCGCTCGCAGAAAGCAACGTGGTCAACCCGAAGAAAATTACAGCAAAGTGAAGATACTTATTGACCGATCCTCGTATGTAGAATGATTTCCTCAAGCTTCCATATTTTGGCATTTTGGATTGAGTTTTCTTAAATCTTCTCTGTAGTATTTAATGGAACAAAATTTTCGCTAATTTCACTAATTATTGACTGATCCTCGTGTAAAATGATTTCGCTAAGCTTACATCATTTGGAAATTTGGATTTTAATTTTCCTAACATTGGCGAACATTCCTGTAAAAGAAATCTTCTCTGTATTATTTAATTCCGGCTTGGAGCAAACTTTTCGTTAATTGCACAAATTATTGACCGAACCTCGTATAAAATGATTTCCCCAAGCTTCCATCTTTTAGCATTTTGGATTTGAGTTGTCCTAACATTGGGGAACATTCCTGGAGAAAAATCTTTTCTTTACTATTTAATTTCGGGTTGGAGGAAAATTTTAGTTAATTCCACAATACTATTATGTTGATAACGCGCAGTAGAATTTGTTTATGAAAGTAAAGCTTTCACATACTAGAACTGTAAAAAAACTATAAGAAAATGTTATATCCGAAAGTAGGCTACATGCTGTGATGTGATTTCAGCTTAGAAGTTCTAATAAAAACCTGCGAAATCCAACTTTACTTTTTTTTACACAAATTACACTCGAAAGAAATATGCAACCGAAAGTGGTGTATCACAACATCGAAATTGGTTTAGCATTACACCTAATCGGGTGTTAAAGGCCTCCATACTTGGTGTGGTGTGACGTCAGATGGTGTGACAGGACACCAAAAATGGCGTTAAATGACGCCAATTACGCATTAACACCAAAGGGAGTGTTCTGTGAACACCACTTTTGGTGGCAACTCAGATACATATTTTTTAGAGTGCACTAACGCTGTTTTTACACTCCGATGTTCAATTGTTTGTTCATTCAGCTTGCAATGGATGTAGCGTTAATTATTTTTAAAAAAAGAACTTTAATTTAAGTAGAGCCTTTGTCGGCGGTTTATAGTATCACTAGAAGCAAAGATTAAAGTTGATTTCCAGAAGATTCTATGATAATTCGTACTTTGCTCATACAGATTAACTTCTCTACAATAACATCCTTACCTCATATTTGTTGGTTCGCCTATCCTAAAGAGTATAATCGGAATCACAAGTATTGGAACAATCAGCGTATAAGAAAGTCCAAACAACGTGAACGATATTATGTAGCGAGCTCTTTCATTTAAGTACCACAAGGCGCAGAGGAAGAGAGCCAGCTGCAATGCTTGGTACAAAAAGGAATTATAGAAATCCATATTGTGTTGTTTGACAGATTGTCCAGGTACCTAACCTGCGAATAGAGAACACAAGAGTATTAACAGATATCTAGTACAAGGCACGTAATGATATGTACAGAAATGGGTGAGGCTTAACTGCAGTCTAATAATGACAGTTTTAAAAGTTGTAATTTCATTATTTATATATAATTTTATAATCGATAAAATTTTCTATCTGAACAATTTGGATATACATATTAGCTTGATGTAGACCTTTATTATACAGGGTGTCATTTTAATGGCGCCCACGGACCACAAATTTGTGTAGAGGACATCAAAACAAACAACTTTTCTCAGTAACATTTTTCACGTTGGTGCGTCATTTCGACGCTACAGCCGTTCAAAAAAGACCGTTTTGCCGCCTGGATGCTGGCAACCCAACACAACATTTGATCGTATCTGTGACGTCATTTCCTGCGGTGAAACAGCGCACGGTAGGGTTGCAAGGAACACACAAATTTAGTGAAAAATGACAAACTACCAACCACATTATTAGCTGTAAAACGAAGCGAAAAACGCGTCCAGTAGACCGAACATCATAGCCTACCAGCCAGAAGATCAGCAGTCATCTCCGGGGAAGGGGGAAGTGAACCAACTATATGAGAAATGGTAAAAACGTATTCAAAATGAAGAGTCAATATCGGATTTTGTCTCAGCCTACATGTCAAATATCAACAACAATAACTTTTATTGGACTTGCAGCTTACATGTGGCTGTTTACGCCCAGCTACATGTCAATTATATTTGCAAATCTCGTTGCAAGGTTGATATCTACAGGTTTGTGTCCAGATGCGTGGTAATTTTGTGCTGATAACAGAAGTATCCGAGGTTCACGTTGTTACATTACGGCTAAAACACGTACAACCACAGTAACAATATAATGATGAATCAGTAGCGAATATACTACCCTGTTCAGAGTTGCAAACTATTACATGTGTATCCGGCGCGTAGATAAAGACAGTCGTCGGAGAGTTTGTTTTACTACTATTTATATCCCTGTATTTTCAACCATTTTTGTCACTTGCCTCATAATGCCCTGAATATACATTATATTATGTGTTGCTTACCTTTGGAATTTTGAGTTCTTTTATTTCTATTTTGTCATCTGTTCAGTGTGTCATAGATAACTAGTATCAGAAGGACGAAGTGGATAGACTAAATTGTAGATGCCAACTTTGTAACTAGTTATGCAAATATTTGACATGCAAGCTGATACAAACTTCGATATGACCACTTCCACTTGAATTCTATTTTCTTTCTACCATTTTTCGTATCGTTTGTTTACTTCCTGTTAGGTTACAGAACGTGTTTTCTCGTTTTGTTTTACGGTACGTAATGTGGCTGATTGTAGCTATGTCATTTTTCACAGAATATGTGTGTTCCTGGCAACCCTGTAACGCATCGCTTCACGACTGGATATGACGTCACAAATGCAATCAAATGTTTTGTGTGGTTGCCAGCATTCAGGCGGCAAAACGGTCTTTTTTGAACGACTGTAGCGCCGAAACGACGCTCCAACGAGAAAAATGTTACTGAAAAAAGTTGTTTCTTTTGATGTCCTCTACACGAATTTGTGGTCCGTGGGCGCCATTAAAATGACACCCTGTATATATTAATCATAACAATATTGCTTACATGTTTAGCATTATTAAAGTTAGGCTTTTATTTTTAAAAACATATTTTGTGTGTGTGTGGGAGTGTGACATTAATATAACTTTCAAAATATTTTCAACATATTTAGTAATATTGTGTTTTGACCAATTTTGAGATGTTGTTTATTAGTGCAAGCAAGATGGAGGGATTTTTCACTAGCCTAGGGGCCGCAAGTCCGGGGGGGAATTGACCATCATTTGCCCATTTATAGATCACATTCTACGCACCTTGAATATATTCGATTTCTAATTTGACTATGTTACGTAACTTTTCTTCCTTTTTACGTGAATGACTACTAAAGTGACTATGTATCAGACACTTATATAGTCATATTTGATCATCACACCAACTTTAATTGCAGTGTACATTATGGACGTTTGAAGTCAATTAACTTGTTAACAACCACGTTCCTTAAAGGAAAAGTGCTAAATACAAGAATTAAAGTCTATTTTATTACGTAATAGCTTGGTTAGGATGGGAAAAACTTAGCACTATCCAATACTGTCGCCAATGGTGAATCAAAGGTCGTCATGGGTATTCAGTAATTTATGTGGACGTAATTAAAACTCCATTGTTTAAAAATGTGTCTTCCTGGTGTAAAAAAGTCCCGCGTTTCCCATTGCGTAAGCGGCAGGTGACTTTTCCCAACTGATAAGAAATTACTACGTAGGCGACATTTGAAAGAAAGGAAGAAAAATCTCCAAATGAAGATACTTATTCATTTTTCAGGTTGTTCTTTTCTTTTTTTCATGTTTGTCTTCTGTTTATTGTTTTGCTAGGTTTTCTCATTTTTGTTGTCCTTTATGTTGTTAGAATAACGATATGAGGTTTCAAGTTTCTTGAGTTTGTTTTGAAGTGCACTTTATGCACAGAAAGGCTAGCCGGAGCTGGATCTAAAGTTTAAACTGAAATTCGAAGCACTACGTACTTCCACCGGGCGTCGAAACCGAGCCCTCTTGAATATCCACCACTCGATCGGAAAAGTCTCGGGAATTTCGAAACACCAGTAAGACATTGATATTTCTTAATAGCAGTGGCGTATACTCGGTTAAGAACCTGGGCTATCGCACCACATCATAGTGTTCGAATGGGCAAAAATTTGCTGGTGGGGGTGTTTTTGTTTCTTTAACTCATTTGGGGGTGGCGGGTTGAAGTGATGTGACTCTGTGATTAAAAATATATACCTCATAAATAAAACATGGAAAGGAAGGAAAGGATTTCAAGAATTTTATTCTTATTTGCATAAATAAGAGGCCCATATTGTGAAATGTTATATAGGCCAACATACGAGAATAAAATTAAAATTTCAACCTACCTATTTTCACGATTTTAAGTTCGGGTACTCCTTGTTGGCGCAGTGGTAACGTCGTTGCCTTGAAACTAAGGGGTCCCGTGTTCGATACATGGTGGTTTAGATACCACTTTAACTGTAGGTCCGATCCCCATTAGCTTATCTGTTCATAAAGTGGACATACACCAAAAATCCACAACGATTTGGAGCTTATCGTCATTCGTAAGCCGAATAGACAGCTTGTTAATTATGTCCCTCATTTCAGTTCACTACACAACACAGCACATATCATTCACAAAAAAACAATCCACTCACTACTGTATTCACACGCTGCCTCTAAATAAATTCCATGCACTAAGACCACTCGATGCGATCTAGACTAGAACTGGTCTTTGTCATTTCGGTAATTTTTAGATGCACTTATAAACCATTCCCGCTCAGCCAACAATTTTCTACTCCCCACTGTATCTCTAGTTCTTTGAAGGTCAACGACCTCTTTTTCAACTCCTCTGAAAGTGTTCTATAATGTTCTTGTCCCTGCCATGTGACACACTTTCCCCTTGCCTGCGATAATTTGGCTTAAAATTTCCTCATTCCTGGAAAAATTACATGCTGGGAAAAATTGGTTTGCTACATTGATCGGGTGATCTTTGTGGTAGCCCTGTCAAGCTTGCCCGTCACTCCCATGGAGTTGCCTGCCGGCGGTGGGCCAGCCGTCTCGCGAATTCAAAGAAAGCGGACAATGTTTCCAACTCTTCTAAGAAAGCAGGTTCATCTTCTTACTGAAATGAACAATTTTATGCACATTTTCTGATAGATATTTTTTTTCTGTATTTTATTCACTGAGTCTGGGCTTCGCAGATAGCCTAGATAACCCCGAATATACGCCTCTGCTTAGTACTTATTATTTTTCATTTCACTGAGTTACCGTTCTCATATAAAATGAATATGAATAAAAATTGAACAATTGTCTAGATACTGATTCCACATCAAATCACCCAGAAAAAATTCAAAATGCAACCCACCGATTCAGATTTTCATTTGTGTATTTGTTTATTCCAACAATGTATGAACACATGCAAAATTTTTCTTCTCTAGACCTCATAGTTACTGAGATACAGGAGACTCAGTGGCCTGCAATGCCTAACAGAACAAGTTATTTCTCAGAGTCAAATCGATATTTCACTTTGAATTTTTTCCTAAATTTCATAGATATATGTGTATTCCATTTAAAAAGTTGTCACCAATTTTCCTTTGCACTGAGAGTCAGAAAAAAATATTGTATATTAAATAATAATTTTTTCTAGCAACGTCTGACGTTACTAAAATTGCATTATCACTAAAAAGCACTGCAGTTATCATGACAATTTTTTTTTAAAAAAATTGAAGCTTAAAGTATATTCTAAAAGGCTATAAAATCAAATCAGTGGCTTCCTCATTTCTTCTATTAATAAACTTTCGTTAAAACAAATTTTATGTACATTCATATGGGTTATTCCACGCAAAATCATAAATAAAAATTGAAGTTTTCAACCCGACCATTTCAGATTTTCATGAAATTTGGTAGGATTGTACAAGATATGAAGTAACTTACATATATAAAATTTTAGCTTTCAGTGATACACGGTATTCATGCAGCAGGGTTGCCAACCTTATAACAAATGTAAAATTTATGTGTTTACAAGGTCAAATAAAACAATTCATAACTTTGCTTCCAATTATGGTGTAACTTTCAACTTGGGCTTGTTTTGAAGCTAAGGGAGCATAGTTTTCATAAAAGTATATCTCTACATGAAAATATTGAAATTTTCACTTCACCTTGCATATCATGCATGAGCTCGCGCATAGCCATTTGGTTAGGTCTCTCGCCTCTGGTGCGAGAGGTCCCGGACTCGATTCCGGTGGCGAGCTCCAAAAATGTCAGTGTTGACTAGTGTTGGGCCATATATCGTCCAGGCGATATCAACTAGATCATATATCGTCACGATATTTTGGCGATATATCTATATATCCAGTGCCGCCAGTGAAACCGTTTAAGAGTTATTGAAACAATTTCTTCTTGAAGAGTCTCCCAGACTCCACGTCACCGGTTACGGGTTAAATACACCACATGGTTTTCTGTATAAGACAATCACCTGCTTTGAGTGCGTCTTGCACGATACAGTAGGTAGTAGGAGGCCGGTATCTGAAAAATACAGCTGTGTTTCGTGTACATGAGGTTGAAATTTTTATGTAGCGACAGTAGTGGCCAGCAAGGGAAGCTCAAAGTAGGTTTCACCCAATGTAGATTAAGTTTGTTGAAGGAAAAATAAATTATTTAATCCATTGCCAAAGATTTCAGTTAAAAATAATACTGTGCTTTTAATTTGACCATATTTTCAATGAATGGCGGAATTAGGAAATTTAAGTATGTAAGTTTTGCTAGCAAATCCATTTAAAATTCACGAAACAGCAGGAAAGGAGCAAGAAAAACTAAAAACATTATATAAATGCACAAAATTAAAACAATATTTTCTATTTCTAATTGAAAGGAAACTGACTACTATCAGGTTTAGCATTGTTCTCATGGGCCAGAAAAAAGATATGATTTTTCAACTTCCTAGCCCTAGTCTCATCATTACCATTGGACAGAACAAAGCACCAACACTGGCGGCGTTTAGGGGGCGGGGTCCCCTCACTTGTTGCTACTTTTGCCTCCACACTATGCTGAAACTTTTCTACCAAGGAAAAGTAAACTCTCCTTGTCCTCTTCAGTTTTGGAACCCAATCGCTGCCTATAATAATAGATGTTGGATCAATTTCGAAAGTCGGCATTCCCCTGGCCTGTAAAATAACATTCATGAGTTTCCCGAAAATCGAAAGAGGTGTAAGAGGTGACATAGACATCCAAATGTTAACCTCTCTACACCCTGCACTGCATTTTGCAGACTAACGAGGCTCTGGCGCCTTGACCTGTAGGGTTTGTGTTGTTCCTATATGTTTGTGATTGTCCCTTCATCCATCTCTATCACCATTCATCCCCATGTTCGAGATTAGCCAAAAACTGGTAGAAATCAATCAATAAATTAATCGAAAATCAGAAGCCGACCCCCGTGGGGGAGTGGTTATCACAGCGCGCTACGACGCCAGGGGTCCCGGGATCGTATCGCGGCCTTGGCGTGAGTGTTCCTTGTAAGCGCCCCTTCATCAATTTCACCATATCATCACTCATCGTCATCGTTGCGATTATCCAAAAGTGGCAGAAAACGGCATCCCTGATGGCGTAGTTCTAACGTCCCTTGTAATCACGGTGCCCCGGGTTCGATGCCCGGTGGAAGCACATAGTGGTTCGGGCACCACTGTAGGTCCAGTGCCGATTAGCCTATCAGTGCATAAACTGGACTTAAAACAAAAAGAAACTCATGAACTCATTAAAAAAGTGACATAAGCCAAATCAATTAATAATATAAAATAATAAATTCCATCCACGTCTGCGACCATAGTTAGTCGGAAAACTTACCTTGTTCGCCGAGCTATCCTAGGTGCTGGTATCTTTAAGAGATCGAATGTAACTGGCCAATGCAGCAGTCTGTAGGCATTCACCTACTGTTTTTTTTCTTACTTCATGTCTCTCGTTATTACATTGCTTACACACGCGCAGTACTGCGAAGAATTCTTGAGTCAAAAAACAATAATTTTAATTAAAATTGTCTGCGGTAAGAAACCCTCATTAAATGGCTGACAGAATAGGGGGGGAATAGAAGAGAAGAGCTCATTGGCCAGAGAAAGTATCTGACCTCATACAATATAATAATCTCACAGGCTTTACGTAACTGCTAACACATCTGAATGACCTTTAAATGTGGTTGTTGGTCACAAAAATTGGCGTCCTTGGAAAGATCTCTCCTCATCGTGGGATCATATGGTCGCAGTTACCGAGAATATTTGAGCATCGGAAACATGTTTGAAGTAATTACCTCATAAATTATAGTTTTCTCTTTCCTCACAGGAGGCGGATTTGAAAATGGAGTTCTCCATTGTGAGAAGTATTCCATAATGTTTACAATACTCCATCGTAAAATTTTAACAGTATGAATGTTAATTTTCCAAAACGGTTGCTCTCCTCGAGAGCGCATTAGGCACGTTGTCAGCTCTACTTAGATTTACTTAGATGAAAAGTGAACATGATGTTGTTTATTTTATATCACTAATGGTGACGAGATGAAATGGATGAGAGGACACTTATGAACGACACCTCACAATTTCCCACACAGGATTACGCTGACTGTGGGTCCTGGCGCCAGAGCGTCGTTCGCCTGCAAAATAATCGCAGGTATAGTTTCGCCCGGCAGCCTGGGTGGCTAGCTGGGGCTAACTTTAATCATGCTTTTATCCATTACAAAAACTATCAGAGGGATTCTCCTTGGAAGCAGGTCATCCCCAAAAGAAACATAATTGTGTTTATATCGAATTATCTAGCTGGGCCTTTGGAACGAATCCATTCTCCGTACCAGCGTGGATTAAAATCACCCCCCTTTCCTTACCAGTAGGTGTTTTCAACTCTGAAGTCAAACATTCACTTCGTGCTTGCCGAGCTTGTGTCGCACCACACTTTGGCCAAGGGCCGCCGACTTGTCAAAATTATTGGGGGGGGGGGGCTCTGATCACTGAAATAAATTAATGAATGATTCACTCTCTCCCTTCTTTAAGTTTTGGCCTCAGTGTTCGGAATCTCATAAAAGCTAGGGGTGTCCGGGATCCCGAAAAGTCGGGACCGGGATCGGGGAAAAAAATTTCCCGTCCCGATCCCGACTTCGGGAAATGATTTCCTACTTTTCGGGATCCCGAGCAGTCGGGAATACCGAATGGTCATTTTATGTTAGTTTTTAATCCAGAAATAACTTAAAGTGAAAATGACGTGTAGAATTCGAGATTTTCAGAGCTTCGGGAAATTTCGAACTTTTCCCGTCCCGAAAATTTCCAGACTAGTCGGGAAATTGAAAATTTTTCCCGTCCCTATCCCGTCCCGCACACCCCTAATAAAAGCCCATGAATTCCTCAAAAATATCAATTCTTTTATTCACAGTTCGAATGCAGAATATTAATTGTCCACGGATGGATATGTCACAAGTTTCGTCAACAATAATAGCAAAATATTCCCGACTTTTAATATCTGCTACCACGGAGAGCAAAACGTATCAACGTAGTTCATGCACATCGTCTTTTGAAACTCTGTTTAGTAAAAATTTTAACAATACTCATAATTACATACTTAGTATATAGTAATAAGTCATGTGTTTTGCTGTCTCTGGTCATAGCCTCCCCAAAGTTGATGGTTTATCGGTCTTAGCCCCCCCAAAGTTGATGGTCAAGAAAATTTTAAATGTGTGTTTAAAGTTAAGTTCATGTAGCACAATTCAGAGTAAACTTTACAAGAGAAGCAAAATAATACATTAGATCCTCTTAAGCAAAATTATTTGGGGGGCTCTGCCCCAACATCGTTAATATTGGGGGGGCTCGAGCCCCCCCAAGTCCCATGGAGTCGGCGCCTATGCTTTGGCCTGCATTGACCCCTCGTCCTGGCCGTCTTCTCCGCATTTCTTAATTTTTCGCAAGTATTCATGGCGCCACGCAATGATATCTTCCCTATCAATCATTAGGGAGCTGTGCTGACGTCTCATAAATCTGAAGCCCATAACCACAAGTAAACGCTGTAACGTTGAGAGTGACATTTTTGGAACATCATCGTTGTCTTTAAACGTTTTATGAAGTTTTGCAAAGTCGGTAGCTCATTTCCCCTATACATATCCTGCACTTTCCTCCTAATAGCAGCCTGGATAAAACTACAGTAAAACCTCGTTAATCCGGACTAATGGAATAAGTTGACCGGTTTAACGAAAGTCCCGATTAACTGAAATAACCTAAAAGAACAGTAGAAAGTGCATTAATACTCCGTTTATAGCAACAAAACACGTTTATTATGGTGTATTTAAAAGGCATCGGCCTAAATACACTATACAGTACAGTACAAAGTCTGCAGGAAACAGAATTTCATCAGTGGTTGACTGCCTTTTCTTTGGAAAGTTCTCTTGTTCACTTCTAGTCAAATTTAAAACCTTGCATTCTGCTCTTTCTTTTTCTTCCTTTTGCCTGTCCGGATTAAGCAAAGTCCGGCTTATCGGGATCCGGATTAACGAGGTTTTACTGTATCATATTTTTCAAGACAAATCGTCCCTTATCATTCTTCATTTTCATTGGTGTAGAAAGTTTCCCTTTGTTTACATTAAAGTCTATCTTAATTTTAATAACAGTCGACATAGCTATTCCCATTGCAGTAGATGTCATTAGAGTGGCAGTCCTTATTGTTCCGGTGCCCCCTCTTGTTCCATTGCTCAACACAATTTTGTGTTTTCCCCAGGACAAACACTTGCCTTTCTTATGAGTCATTCCATGCGAAATCAACACAGCCCCCAACCTGACCATCTCCGATTTTCATGAAATTTGGGGTGTTGAAACTATGCATGGAACTTAGTAACTATGAAAATTTTTAGTCACGTGCGGCTTGTAATTGTTAAATTATTCAAGGTCAAAGTTAGCAGAAATTGCCCTTTTTGAGCCCGCTTAGCTATACTAAATGTGCTGTAACTCCGCCCCTATTTTGCCTAGAAAGCTCAAATAAAGCTTATTGTACAGGGAATTGAACAAGCTTTCCAGTGATATATAACAAGCCCACCTCTCGATAAAAATATAATTTTGTCATGTGACGTTGACCTTTGACCTTGAATATCTCAAAACATTTCATCACCAAAAATAGTGAAAAAAAATATATTTCGTCCCTCATGCCATACTATAAAACATATCAAAAAATCATTCTGGGACTGCATTGGGATCAGAAGATACAAAATAATATGTTTAACTATGTGACTGACAAAAGCCTCATTACATGAACTATGACGAGTCAAAAGTCCTTTAACACCCCCTACAAAATTTAAAGGAGTTATCCTGGTCATGAAAGAAATAGGTTAGGCACAGGAAGATCTCTAGCTGTGTGTGTCAAGCGCAGGTCCGGCATATTGTTGACCGCCATATCGAATTCAACGTAAAAATTTCAAAGGAAAGGGGGTGATGTGATATCAGGCTAGAATTTCACGAGAAATGAAGCAGCTAAGGTTTTTCCAACTTATTTTTAGGCAGCAAAACGTTATACGCATATCTTTCACTTACGATATATGCACATTATAGTGTTGTCAATATTCCTGTGAGCACACTCGTTGACGTCTCTCACACTCACATAGAACATTTGGCAATGTAGCAGGTGCAACATCATGGCAAGCGGCAACTATGCCTTCTCTCAGATGGTCAATATCAGGGACTTTTAGTGCATGCACCATTCTCTTCAAATGTTTCTGAAGGTAAAAGTCCTCCTAAGATGTTAGATCTGGGGAATGTGCAGGCCTTTTAATAGATTCCCTTCTGCCCATCAATCTACCTAGAAATTTACCATGAAGAAATTGCCAAAATGTTCACATAGTGTGGTCACACACTGTCCTGTTTCAAAAATCTGGAAAAGTGCCATATCCCGTAAGCAAGGATGAAAAACCTCTTCACTTAACCCATCCAAGAAGCCCTCACCATTTAAGGTTACGTTGTTGACTATGGACCAACCATTCCCGTTCACCATACACTATACCCCATCATTAGCTTACCAGCAACAACTAGCAACAACCAGTCGGCTGGGATCTGTCTACGGTATATTATCAAATCACAGGTATTGCATATTATTAACTTTACCGTGAACATAAAAATTGGCCTCGTCACTGAAGAATTTTTCATTCCAAAGGAAGTGTCACGTAATTCTTTGATATACTTTTCCCAATATTCTTCACTATTCAAGTATTTGGTGAATGTTGCTGATTAAAATCTATTCAATGGTGCGTATACTTCTTTCTCTCCCAAGATGTCAGCATGATCGCGACGAGTTCCTAACACGTTAGGAGCATTCTTAAAGGAGAAAATGGTTTCAAGCATGCAGTAATAACTTTTTGCTGACCTGTATGACTCCTTTACATTTTGTAGAGGGTGTTAAGGGACTTTTGACTCGTCATAGTTCACGTAATGAGGCTTTTATCAGTCACATAGTTAAACATATTATTTTGTATCTTCTGATCCCATTGCAGTCCCAGAATGATTTTTTGATATGTTTTATATTATGGCATGAGGGACGAAATATATTTTTTTTCACTATTTTTGGTGATGACATGTTTTGAGATATTCAAGGTCAAAGGTCAACGTCACGTGACAAAATTATATTTTTATCGAAAGGTCGGATTGTTATATATCACTGGAACGCTTGTTCAATTCCCTGTGCAATAAGCTTTATTTGAGCTTTCTAGGCGAAATAGTGGCGGAGTTACAGCACATTTAGTATAGCTAAGCGGGCTCAAAAAGGGCAATTTCTGCTAATTTTAACCTTGAATAATTTAACAATTACAAGACGCACGAGACTAAAAATTTTCATAGTTACTAAGTTCCATGCGTAGTTTCAACTCCCCAAATTTCATGAAAATCGGAGATGGTCAGGTTGGAAATTGCACATATCTGTGTTGATTTGGCATGGAATGACTCTTATGCGTGTTCTTGTAGCATTCCGGAGAAATACAGGTCATTGTTCCTCTTGCTCACTTCACTCGCTCCACGCTCACACACAACAATAAATAATACACTGCTCCACACAACTTAAGCAACTCCGTACAACGTGGGATAGGTGAGACGTGGTGCTCATTCAACCAGGGAGTCGTAACGTAACGAAATGGAACGGTATTTTCAATTACGGTTTCCGTTACGTTACAACCAGAAACTGAATAACTTTTTTCGTGAACAGAAACGTTACCTCAGGTATATGAACATTACGTTACAGGTGTGCATAACGGTACCGAACCATAACTGATCTGTAAATCAGTAGGTCGTTAGGTGACGCTTTAACGTTCCATCCATTGCCGGCAACCAGTAACGTTACAGGGTAAGAAACAAGTTCGTCACGATTGACTAGTAACTTTAGTGTGTGTGGAAAGTGATAGTAACGTTACAATTAACCAGTAACTTAATTGAGGTCACGACTGTAAAAACGTTACACTCTTTGCTTCAAAGCAACAACGTTATTTATAGCTGGTATCATACAGACGTTCCGATGTGCAATAACGTGTCCGATGCCGTGTTCCGGAGAGAATAACATAGGTCTCTCGTATAATTGTGCTCGTTACTTTTGTAACGTTACAGTTCTTTCCCTTCACAAAAGTCTGTTTCAAAAAAGTGATACACATATCCGTTACGAATAGTAAATACCGTTATCGAAGGCGTTTTCGAAGAAGCCTCACAATTATGATCGGCAGCATACTAACATTACAGCATTTGACATTTTGAAAGTCATTAAATTATAATACGTATTTTCGTTTTGGATGTCAGTGAAAAAATGAAATTGTAAAACAAAACGTTTGAAAACATCCGTAAACAAGATTCAGCGTGACAGAAGTTCTGGTTATTGGAATTTACTGATTAACTATGTATTTATCACAAATATATTTATTTTCTGCATACTAAATCACTTTACGTGGATTTGTTCTAATTTGATTATGTATGCAAGATGAATTTTAACATGTGCGTTCACTTTATACGATAGAAAACAAACGTTTGTTGTAAGAAAACGTTTATGTATATCTTTCTCTCTCTCTCTCTCTCTCTCTCTCTCTGTCTCTCTCTTTCAGTTTACATGTGTTACATCAATTAAAAAATACAGTATGTTTGGCGATGAGAATGATTCATGCTTAGATTAAATTGCTGAAGGACGAAACATAAAGGACCAACCAAGGAATCATCTGTGCTACGCGTTCATCCACGTAAGCGAGAGGCAAGCTTTTTCCTATCGGAAGACGAAAAATAATTATTTGCTGCACGACCTTGATAAGACGAACTGAACCACAAGGAAAGAAACCTGTGCAGACCCGCAACTCCTGTGCACTGTACTACCACGTGGAGGGGAGGGGGAGAGTTGACCGTTCTTCCTTATGGGCCGAGCTGAAGAGTAGAAGAGCTGTGCGCGGACTTTTCGTCCAAGGTTTTTTCACTTGTGTTCGCTCGTAGCAGCAGCAGCACCACGCAAAATCGGAAAATGTGAATCCTCAAACTTTGTACACGTGACCTTCGGTCACGAAGCAGCCGAGTAGACAACGCCCTGGGGCGATATGAAAGGCACTTTTAGCAAGTAGAAACTACGTAGAAACGAAACGTTAGATGGAATTGTTGTACGAAACAAACGAAACCGCGTTTGTGCAACTGGTTTGTGGCTAGACAGGGCCATTGGACTCTCAAGAAGGCAAGAATTGTATGGGAAGTGATTCTCAAAACTAAGCGAATAAAAGGACAGTATATTTTATCATTTACAAGGGCCCTCATCCGCTTACAATTTTGAAAATTACTTTCAGTAATTCTTGTCTTCTTGGACAGGAGGTTCATTAAACTTTTTTGGTGTAGAAACAGACAGAGCGCCCACCTACCACGTTTGAAAGAAGAGCATAGGCAGACATGAAAGTAATTTTCAAGTACGTAAGGACGACAGTCGACGTGAACATTGAGCAACGTGTGACTGAGAAATACAATCGTAACAAAGGACAGGATTCTTCAAGAAACAGTAATTTCATAAAACTTCCTATCATTAACTCAGTTCATCCTTTTATCCTCTTTTGTTTGTTATACTTTTGTATTATTCTTGTTTTATATCGCTTTTCTGCCACTTGTAGATAATCGCGACGATGAAGATGAATGATGATCATATTAAATCTATGAAGGGATGCTTACAAAAAAAAAACAGCCATGCCCAGGTGTCTACTCGAACTTGGAATGTTTGGTACCGAGTGTATGAGTGGACCACTCAACGACTTCGGTCTTCGAGGCTACGGTTTCAGTTGCAACATGCAGTATAATTAAGTTTCTACTACTACTACTTATAAAGCCCCCTTGACACATGAGATACTACAAATAATTTCAGGCATACCCTCGAATTTTGATTGCCTGGCACTTTTTTAAACTAAGTAATGAAGTCACGTTTATATTCATATTAGGCCTACGACTAGCTCGAACTAAAAACGCTTGTGAAATACTGTGTATATGTTATCCATCTGAAGTGAGAAACTTCATATTCTGCTAAGAAAATATGCATGAAAAATTATATTTGTAGCTACTACTTGAAGAATTCAAATTATTATGATGGAATTTCAACTTACGTATACTCTGCATATAATGTGTTATCGGAGAGGAGTTTTTGTCTCGCAGTCAATTTATTTTTAGTTGAGGAACTCGAGAGTAAGTTGGAAATATTTAATGACCCACGTTGTGGTGTGCTGTTCGATTAATCAGAATTGGAGTGAGAGAAATCTGTAGTTAAGGTCATTCAACACGTCAATTTGTAACTGTGAATGCAAGTTTTCTTTGATTTAGCGGGAAATCAGTTTGCTATTGTTGTAAGTAATAAATTGAAACATATATATTTTCTGCTCGAGTAGGAATCCACAGCCCTTATCCAATCAATCACTTTCTGTGTTTGAAACTTCTGTCTAGGAAAGCTACACACAATTTGCTTTTAATAACAGAAGCTTCAAAATAACCTATCCATTCTTGTCTTGCAAGTAATGTTTGATTTGATTTGTTATATTTAACTTTGGTTTTCTGCCACTTTTGGCTAATCGCGAAGACGAGGATGGGTGATGCAATGACAAAATTGATGAAAGGACATCACGAAGAAAATAATGAAAACAATACACAGGCTGGGATCTGAACTCGGGACCTGTGGTGTCGCATTGTTCATGAAATAAAAACATAACATGTATAGTGGCTCAAATTAGTAATCGAATATGTAGCATTTTGCTGCATTTCTTCACAATATTTCGAAATTAACAACATGTACATAAATATAAACGATAGTGAAATATTTATAGGCATTTATTAAAGCTATATTCCCTGTTACATTTTTTTCTTTTTTAATTTTGGGTGCGTCAGCACTTAGGCTATTTTGCAACCGCCACGTTATACGGGGTCCAGCCCCTTACCATAACAAATAACGTAACTGTAATATCGAATAACTGAAATATTAAAATATTCTGACTTAGGTTAAAAGCTGAGGCTCTAAAGGGGCACTCAGCACACATGACAAAAAACAGAACACACAGAATTATACTGGCCATAGGGTCAGTCGCCAGAGCCTCGTTAGTCTGCAAAGAGCAGTCCAGGGTGTACTACGTGGAATGAAGTTGACGATTGGGTGTAATACGTGGAAGGTCACCCCTTACACCCCTGTTACGTTTTCAAATCTGAGAATAGTTATTTATGTTTTGGTGTGAAAGAAGAGATCACTTTAATATTCAGACAAATCGTGAAAGCCTTCTGTTTCTGTTAAGCTACGTTTCCATTCAGACAAGTTCCAGACTCATGACGTGCAACATGTGCCGGCGCATGTTGCGCGTCATTTAGTGTACTCGTACTGCTTCCAATTCAAAACTACTTCTTCAAAATACGTCCGCAACAACACTGGAGTGCAGGATCGCAGTGTAGCGTTGTGCAGTGCTTTAGAGTAGTCAGTGTTCCTTCTCTTGTATTGTAATAATTTGGTGGTGATTTAACTTGGGTAAAGATGAACAATAAAGCTATGGCGGGTTTTGTGGTTATGGCAGGCGCGTATCATGAATTTCTAAAAAAAGAGGCGAAAACAACCTAGATGGTGGATTAGAAGTTTTCTAGCAAAAAATTAACTCGTTGATGAGAGACTTACGTCTTCAAAGTGGATACGAAAACTTTGTAAGAATGACTGCAAGTGATTTTGCATTGTTATTAAATTTTGTTGGACCACAGATTGTAGTCGCGTCGTCTGTTCCTACTCTAGTTCGTATGCCCCAGGAACTTGCTGCAGGCTGTTTCCATTGTCCGCCGCGCACGTTGTGCGTCTTAATCGTTTGGGGCAATTTTGTCCCCGGCACTTGCGCCGCGGCATCTTGCAGTCAGTTTCCATTTCAACAAATGCTTGGCACATGCAGCGTCGCATGCCGCGTGTCATGTTGCGCGGTAAAATTTGTGGTAATAGAAACGAGACTTTACATAGTTCTTTTATCGGTCAACTACAGTGCGGGGAAGAAACAATTCATGCTATTTCCTAACTACGTCTGTTACCAGTAGCTCCATTGCCCCTGACTGAAGTACGAGAAAAATGGGTAACAAAAACAAAAATACAACATTTGACGAACTGCAGCTATTTATTTTTACCTAACCAAAGGGTGCAGGTACAGGGAAATTAAAAATGTTAAGTACATGTAAGAGTACCGTGGGTGACGCAATAAAACAAAATGAAAAGGAAAATGAGGTAGATTCCGTATCTCAGAAAATTCAACCAAGAGAAATAGGAGAACGAAATGAACGAGCTTCAGTATGAAAAATAAAGACCCTTTCCTCACCCCCATCCCCTTCCAAAACCAAGGGCTCCGAAAGCAGCTGTGCAACTTGGAGCAGGCACTGGGACTGCTGTACGTTCAGTAGCGTTTGGTCCGAAAGCGAAATTCCTAGAAAAATGCCACAGTTCGTCCGCGACGGTTTAATGAGTTGCATTTCGCCCGAGCCTGGCTGATGATGAGTCATACCTTGACTAACCGGTGGCAGCGGTGGAATTAGTGACTAGGATACCTCAGTTAACAACTTTTAAAACTACATTGCATAGACAGCGGAGTGTAGCGCAGGAGTGCAGACTCAGTCAAATCGTCGAGAGAGGGGTCCCGGGTTCGATACCCGGTGGAGGCACAAGTGGTTCGGATCCCACTTTAAATTGTAGGTCCAGTCCCGATTAGCCTTACTGTGCATAAAGGGGACTTAAAACAACAAATAAAATCGTTGAGAGGAAGTGAACTTGGATCCAGAAATTTTAGTCATGGCAGTCAACACTACTACTTCTAAGCAGCTCCCATAAGTGACTGAGGTTAGAATGAAAGTTTGTCTTGTTTTAAGTTCACTTGTATGCACAGCTAGGCTAATTGGGAGTTGGCCTACAGTTTAAAGTGGAATTCGAATCACAGGAATCGAACCCGGCTAGAATGCAAGTGTTTTCTCATACTCACATGGGAAGTTGTTTATGTTATTGTTTCACATAATTTGTAGGTAGTCACACGTGGTCTGAGAAACAGAAAAGTCACACATAGCCTACGCATAATTCTCTCGAGGCAGTTTGTTGCAAGAACTTTGCTTGCAGGCCACGGACAATAACTTTCATGGGTAAAAAAGTGTCCCATCATAAGGTAGAGAGCATCCTGCTTAGAGCAATGTATGCGCTCCAAACGTTGGACGCTGACGCCGATATAACCTGGCTCGCAAGCCGAGAACACTGTTCGAATCTCCACAGGCATATAACAAAAATGCATCATACCCAATGACACATCTGGCGTAATACCTAACGTGCCAAATTTTGGAAAATAGGGGCTGATAGCGTGTGTGAGAACCAGAGCGACTTAACTCTAATTTATCAAATTAATAGGAGAGGAAATAATGTATTCTTAGGAATATGACTCTTAAACGTGACTCCGCCTTACAGATAAGAATTAGAAGTGGAAAATGTCGATTTTCTCCAAATACTCTTCAGAGGATTTTTTTTTTAACGAAACTGAAGACAGAATTTTTGTAGTTACGTTCCTCTGATTCCCGTAGGACGATAGGTGAAATACATTTCATGAGCGATGTTTCAAAGAAGTTGTGTTAAGATGTCAAACATGTAGCCGACAGCCATGTTGTATGAAGAGAGCATATAGGATAAGCTCCAATCACACTTAATCTAGGCTCACAACAAAGATAGCGGCTGAGTGACCTAGCGTAATGAAAGGCAAAGAAAACAGTCAATCATTGGAAAAAACAATTAGTTTCATGTTTAAGATCATTCTATCAATTAATGCAGTTGCTTATAAAAATAAAAAATGGTCCAAAATGCTTCAAAGTAATTGAAAATATGAGGCATTGCGGATACGAAGGGCGAACTCAACAAAGTGCATTGTGATGGAAATGCGTTTCAAGTTGCCAGGCACAGTGCAAACTCCATAAAATCTTTGAAAATCACGCATGAAACATTCCGATCTACAGTTACCAAGTTTTTGTGGAGCTCGAATTGTGCCTGACAACTTGAAACGCATTTCCCTCACAATGCACTTTGTTGAGTTCGCCCTTCGTATCCGCAGTGCTTCATATCGTCTCTAGGAAAAACCCAGAAAATTAATACGCCCATTCAAATTTAAAACCTTTATTTGCATACTAAATAGAAAGAATTTTCACCAGATACTTGAAATTAGTTTGAGAAAATCTAAAATAAGAGGAATTCCTATCCCTGTTCTCGTGTTGATATTTCCTGGCAAATACTCTGTAAGAGGCTGTCGCGGTATATTGCCGCTCTATACATTGAAGAATCAATGCTTTATACTCCGAAGTCGATACTAAAGGTTCATGAACGTCTGCAGGATTTTTTCCAAAGAGGCGCAAGCAAGGTAGTTTTTCCGGGGGGAGGGAGGCAAACAAGGTGCATAACAGTGTTGTCTCCTCAAAAAACATTGCTTTAATTTGAAGTTATCATATTCATCTTATTTGAAAATAAGATCCTTAGGAAAATATTTGGACCTAAAAGGGATGAGGAGATAATTAGAATAATTAAATCAAGAAGACTTAGGTGGGTAGGCCATGTGGCACGAATGGGAGAGGAAAGAGGAGTTTATAGGATTCTTGTTGGGAAACCTGATGGTAAGAGACCTTTAGGAAGGTTAAGACGAAGATGGAGGGACAACGTTGAGATAGACCTAAAGGAAATCGGTAGGGATGGAAAAGAGTATATAGATCTTGCTCAGGATAGGGACAGATGGAAGGCCTGTGTTCTGCAGCCATGAACCTTCGGGTTTAAGAAGGCTAGAGAGTTAGTTAGTTAGCTAGTTATGTTCATGCAATAATTAACATATATTATTGCAGCTGAAATGGAATTGTGTGAGATATATATATAATTTTTGGTTGACTTTCATTTTCCAGGTGGGTCGTGCACCCCCCCCCCTTGCCTCTCTTTCGGACTTCCATGCAAAGGTTCTATTTTTATTTCGCGTCTACCACTTTCGGTTAATCGCGATGATAAAGGATGTGATAGGTGATGAAAGTGGTATAAAGACAATGACCCAACCCATCCATATTTTCTAGTCCAGGCTCTAATCCGACATCTCCCGGGTTCGAATCCCGGTCGGGCTTGGTTGTTTGTGAATGTCCATTCATCAATTTCATCATTTCATCACTCATCCCCATCTTCGCAAATTAGCCTAGAGGCACAAAACGCGAAGTAAAATAAACTAAATCAATCAATCTAATCCGACATTAGACTTCGCAGTTTATTACGCTAACCAATTTGCCACGGGATCGGCTTCTTCGTGTTTGTCTGCTTATGAAATGATTAATTAGTTATTCAAACTATATAGGTAGGAAAGCTATATAAAATAACGAAACAGAAAAATAAATCCACTTGACGTCTTGTAGTACTATCATTAACCTACAATTTCATGCTCACAAATCCACACAGAAAACTTCTTGTGGCATTAGTTTTACAGAATGGCCTTGGGGAATAAACATCGCCCATTTCCTGGTTCAGCTCGAAACAATTCAGGTGCCTTATCGAAGCTGCTCTTGAGCACGCAGGGTTTCTAACCTACTTCGCCGTAATTCAGTTGTTGTATCTCGTTTAATATGATGTATTGTAGAGCCAACCGCAGATTAAATAGGAGAAAAAAGATTTTCCCGACGGAAAATAAGTTGGTAATGCTGCAAACACCGAGCCATTCTTGATAAGACGCTTGAGGAGCGTCGAGCAAACTTTCCTGAAAAAGCACAACCCCAGTATCGAAGGTCATGCCACACGTGGATTGGCAACTTTCGGGAGCATGCTGTCTGTCTACACAATTCTACCCAAATACCTGTTTGAAAATGAATCTTCTGTCCGCATTTTATTTTTCAAACGTACTTCTGACATTGTAATCATTTTGCAATTATTTTTATTTGTTCTTATTTTGCTTCGCTTTTATGTGACTTTTATAATTAATCGAAACTATGAAGATGGATGATAATTAGATTAAATTAATGAAGAGACACCTAAAAAAGATATTTACAGACCAGGACTCGAACCCGGAACCTAAAGCGGATAGGTTGTGGGGAAAACCGTCAATAACTCCCGCCACGAACTTACTTATAATTTTTGTAATTTCTCACGAGTATATTTTGTTCTGTCCATGCATAATACCTGCTTTCGGAAACTTAATTTATAAGTGACACACTTATAGGGACAAGCCACGTATTGTTTGAATGGAGGGACACATCTCGTTCATATACTACTAGATACAATCATGGACTATACTTGAAATGGCCTCCCCGATGGCGCAAGGTAGCGTCATCGCCTTGTAATGAAGGGGTCCCGGGTTCGATACCCGGTGGAGGCACAAGTGATTGGGATTTCACTTTAAACTGTAGGTCCAGTCCTGATTAGCCTAACTGTGCATAAAGTGGACTCAAATCAATCAATCATATATGATGGAAGTTAAGAAAAAGATAAAAATTTTAGAAGAGATACTGTGAACAAGTCGAATTGGAGAGAGATTGTATTTTGTCTTTTGTCTTTGTTAAATGTATTTCATGTAGTTTATATAACATGAAGTTATAAGTTAAATAAATGTTGTTTTGTTCGTTAACGTTTGGCCTAATTGAAGATTATTACAATATACTTGAAATGTGACGTGCTAAACACTACTTTCGGAGATCAGTTGGACATGGCAATTTTGATATACAAGTTGCATTTTCTCTACTTAGATTCATTATGTCCAAATTTTATCCTAATAGATAATCTCCCAACAACGCAAAATGTTTTAATTGACTCGAATTCACAATGACTCATATACAGTGTGTTTATAAATGAACGGTGGGGTTTCAAAAATTAATAATACATCTATATATTACCTTGCACGGGCAAAACGTACACCGTAAGCAGCAGCAACTGTCCAAGTTTATATAACTTTATTTATATGTGTATAAAGATAGAAATCAAGAGGGGGCCAATTGCTCCTCTGTGCCTCCTTGCAGGTGCTCTTGACCGTCTGGAAGAAATAGTGCACGACAGACGTGAAAACTAAATCCATCTTCAGTACCCTTTTGTCTTGCTACTCTTAGATTCTGCAACCTTTCTTTCTATAGTTCAATGTTTGCCCCCTAACCCCCTAGAATTGATTTCCATACAAGTTTGAGAGCTAATCTCCCCTGCACCCTGTGGTTGCGCCACTGCACCTTCTTCCGCCGTTGTTGCTTTGTGAACTTTCATCTGCTTGAAAATACTTAATTTTCTTCAAGAGCATAATATCGTTTAATAACCGGCGATAAGATTCCTCAACCCTAAATTTCTGGATTAAAGTATAATAATATAGGAGCATGGAAATCTGAAAGGGGGCGAGGATGGCCACATCTCCCCTTTAGAAAACGAATGTCAGCTAAAAGTATATATTTCACGCGTATAATTTGATCCCAGTCATAGTAATGTACATTAATTATTATAATGGGAATGCAGGTATGCGATAATTTCGAATTCAAGTGGTGTTTCTTGAGGGGGCAACACTATTATCTGGTTAATATGCCCCATGGAAAAATACCTTGCTTGTCCCTGCGTCGAAAATATCGGCAGACGTCAATGATTAGGGGGTGGGGCATGTGCCCCCCCCCCCCTTTGCACCCCGTGCGCACGTCTATGACAACTCATTTCTACACTAGTTGGAAGCTGTATTCAATTTCGAGCCAAAAATGTAATTTTCAAATCAGGATTGTTAAACGTCCACGAACCCAGTGGCGTGCCCAAGGGGGGGTTGGTGGGGGTTATAACCCCCCCCTTTAGCCCAGCATTCCTAAAAAAATAACATCAAAGGTAGGAAAAGATGGTAAAATGAGAGCAGACTACCAGGAAAAGTGTACATAACCCCTCCCTTTCAAAAATCCTGGGCACGCCACTGCACGAACCCATAAATTCTAATGGGTTCTATTGGGTTCCGCAACAAGACCGGAACCTTCTTTATCGCACAGTTTTAATTCGGTCCAAGTTGCGTATTCTTTCATTTCAATATGGAACTTAGACAGTCTTTAAATTGATCCGGAAAGAAGGTTCCTGTGCAGTATTTCAATTGATCCGGAGAAAAGGTTCCTGGAACGAATTGAAATATTTTAAACATAAAAAGGCTCTTTACGGTCCAGATCCATTTATGCTTGCTAATATTCCCTGCTGAACCGGAATTGAATTGATTTAAAATTCCTGACCCTTTATCAACCCTGGTTGAAATTCATTTTTTTACAAACAACCATATTTTTAACGGCTATTACACATTAATCCCATACGATATACTGAAAAGTAAGAGACTTGGGCTATTCCTTTTTCTTCCTTGATGTTAAATAGATTATATTCGTCACGCGCCTATAACGTTACTACCTAACATTTGTGAATTGTTCTTTCCTTGTAACGTTAACATCTAACATACTGAATTTATTTACGTTCCTTATGCAGATGGTATGTACCCAACTGCATTTTGTTCCGTTCCGCTACAGTGGTTTACATTTTGTTACATTCCTATGTAACGTTAATTGACCATATTGCCTTTCACTTCATTCCGTTACGGAGGATTGCATTCATTACGTTCCTATGTACCGTTATTTACTACCATGTTGCATTTCGTTACTACGGTCCTTGTAACGCTAGTATATACCATATTGCATTTCGTTACTACGGTCCTTGTAACGGTAGTATATACCATATTGCATATTACGTTATGTTCCAATGTGCTCATTTCGTTCCGTTCCTTTATAACGTTAATATCTACCATAATACATTTTGTTACGTTCCTTGTAACGTCACTCTATAAGATATTGCATTTCGTTACGTTACATGGGTACCAGCAGTTGAACCATACTCTTCCTCCTACAAAATGGAACGTACCGTGTAACGCAAATTGGGTACGTTACGACTCCCTGCATTCAACACTTGCATGAGACATGTACAAACATAAACAAGCACAGGCAGTGTGAGTGCCCTCTATAATGCGTGAGTAGCACCTTAAAAACGAAGATTGACAGCTTGTGCCTGCCAACGCAAACCACAGCCTAGTATTGTCCCAGTCCTCAAGCAGTGAAGTGGTGGTTCGTGCGTGGGATGTGAAGTGTAGACACCTTGAAATGAATCGTAGACATCATTTGAGTGACGTTGACCGAGGTCGAATAATTGGACGACTGGAAATGGGCCGGTCCCAAGTGGAAGTGGCACGTGAATTCAATGTGAATAAAAGTGTAGTGTCAAGGTTGTGGCTTCGCTTCCAAAATGGCCCTACTGTCAGTAGACGTCATGGAGGAGGCCGTCCAAGGACGACATCAGCAGCTGATGACCGATTTCTAACAATCACTTCCAGACGTAACCTCCAAGAGTCCTGCTCTCAACTGGCAAATGATTTGTTTCAAGCTAAGGAACGACGTGTTAGTCGTGAAACTGTTCGTAGGCGGCTGAATAGAGCAGGACTGTATGCCAGGAAGCCTGTGCTGTGTGTGCAATTGAAACGGGAGCACAAACGTGCGCGATACACATGGTGTCAGGAACATATCGAATGGGGAGAAAACCAGTGAGCACGACTAATGTTCTCTGAAGAGTCTCGATACAGCCTATCGTCTGATTCTGGTCGGATAATAGTGTGGAGAGAGTCAGGAACACGATATCACCCTAACTTCATTGTTGAAAGGCTGTCCTTTGGAGGTGGTTCCATCATGGTTAGGGGTGGTATCATGCTGGATGGGAAAACGGACCTCCATATTGTGGAACATGGAACTTTGACGGTACAACGTTATCGGGATGAAATTCTCCATTCACATGTTCGCAATTTCTGAGGAGCATTTGGTCCGGACTTCCTTTTTATGGATGACAATGCATGCCCACACCGTGAACATCTTGTGTCCGGTATCTGGAGACAGAAGACATTGCCCGTATTAAATGGCCTGCATACTCTCCAGACCTTAATCCAATCGGGCATGTTTGGGATGCTCTTGAGCGAAGAATAGCGCAGCAGAATCCACCACCACAAACAATTCCTGAACTGCGGACAACCCTCTTAGAGGAATGGCCCCGTCTCCTCAAGACTTGATAAACACTCTGATCCGCAGCATGGAGGCCAGATGTCGTGCCTGTGTGTCTGTTCGAGGTGGCCACACACCGTATTGACAGCCTGTGCCCTCTCAGATTCCAGCTTTTCATGTAGGGTTATAGTGGTACTGAACTTTATGGCTACCCTGTACACCATATCTGCATTGTTCGTGTTCATTTGTGTTGCATTGTGCATCTGTAGCTTCCTTATGTTCATTAAACTTCATTTTCTTTTCATTTAGTCGTACTTCGTTCGAGTTGCTTAAGATTTGTGGAGCAGTGTAATTAACGAATATGAAACAATATAACAATAAAGCAACAAGAATAAATAAAGAAACGAACGAAAACACAGAACAGCACCGCGATAACAAACAAGCCGAAAGATTTCTGAAGCGCACCTTTCACCCTCGGAACGTCAATGAGTCAGTTCCGCCCGGCTCTTCCCTCCGAGTCAGTGTTGCCAACTTAGTTCCTTTGGGGCCAAATCTGGCTCTTTCGTGCATTCGTGTGGCTGTGAACTGAGGCGTCTGCCCTCATGCCCCACTATAATGCCATCACTGGCTCAAGCCCCCACACAGACCAACTTTGCCATGTGCATACATTTCTCACGTGACGTGATATTGTTATATTGGCTGCGTCGCCCCAACACCTCTTACCTTCCCAGCTACTTTTTTTATTGCGCCGTGGAGATGACATAATATTGTTATCCGGGAATCCTTTATTTTCGATTTCATACGACCATCGGTGGATTATTGAGATGGGTGATGGCGCCGGAAAACTAAGTATAAATTGTCACTACTTTAAAGTTAACGGTAATCGCAGATCCCCCACTGACACCTAAAATTAAAATTACCCTAGGAGGCACTTTATCCAGCTTTCGTAAATTCGTTTCGTTCCTGTAAGACGATTGCCCGGCGCCTCCACCACTGTTCGTTCCTGTAGGGAACTGGGATCGAACCTGGGTAGCGTAGCTCATTCATCCCTCATCCTCAATAATGGCGCACTCGCCATTCATGGAGAGCTTAATGGTAACGTGCGAGAGGTGATGAATACACTTGCGAATGACAAAACACAACACTTGAGTTTTAAGCCCACAAGGACTGGACCAGCATGATGAGAAAGTATACCTGTCTCTGTCTGACAGATGAGAAGTTGTACTTCATACCGTACGATGCGTAGAGAGTCTGACTTGCGACTCACACAATCGTCTGACTGACAATCGTCGACTGCTTGGCCTGGATCAGAATCGTGAAACGGACCGCCGGACAATCGTCTTACTGGCTCATGCTGCCCAAAGATCACTGACCCCTCACCCCCCGTTGTTACACTTATTTATTGCAATCGAATTTGCCTAAGCAATGCCGAGTCAGTAACCTGTAGCTTCTTCCTCGATTACACCTGTTTACATGTTTACACCGTTGGTGACCCGGTAAGCTTAGGTAATGTCTGACAAGGCATTCCTTAGATATTACCTGTCTGGAATACAACTGGTGGTGTCTGGGTTTTGGAGTTTTTTCATACTGATACTTTCCTATTATTTATGGATTGTTACGAATCTAGATCCCTTAAAGGCCGTTTTAACTCAATGTGAAATTTAGCTCTTTTATGCGCATCAGATTTGGCAACATTGCCAGGATGACCTTAGGAGGCAATGAGAAATGCTCATGAGAGTACTATTTGATTTGTTCTCTTGGGAATATCAAACTTCCGATGGCATAGAAAAAATATCAACGGAAAGAGGGCAGTTTGATGAAGCTTTTGACCGGCGGAAAAGTTGAAACTTCTATTTGATTAGCTGCAACTTGAAGTTGAAGTTGAGTTTTTTCCTTCATAAGGAATACATGGGATTCTGAAAATTATCACTCATCATATTTTTCAAGTATCGTGTCTAGCTTAATAACCGACATATAAAAACGCTTCCACTTGCAACATGGGGAGAAATTTGTACTCTTGCATACGCCTTTGTTTTTTGTTTTTTTTGTTTTTTTTAAGTAGCAGTGCCCATTCAGACGATACTGAAATAAATGCACACATGGTGTATAACTGTAACTCCTCACCTTAAAATCCACAGAACATATAAGGCGTTGCAAGTGGTTGCAACACTGCATCCTGCGTTGATACCTATATTGTCCAGCAGAGGACAGAGAATCACAGAGATTTGACATTGCTGCTTTCTGACCCCACTTGTCCCCTCCGTTGCACTACCTCCGCGCTCGCCGACAAACTGATGAGACGTGCTTCCGGTTTGTACCGAACTAGACTCTACAGGACGAAGTGAACACCTACCCAGGGTGCGATTTGTGAGGGGAGGGATGAACCTAGTTGGTTTGCTACCTTAATAATCTTATAGATGTTTGCAAAGAGCTCCCCACAATAGTATTTAGTAATAGGTTTCCATTAATTTAAACCTAGGATGTAGTTTTCTTCTTTTTTTTACCTATACAGGGTGTATCATAAGTGATAGCGCAAACTGAAACGGTGAAATGTTCACAATAGTAGAAGCAAAAAAGTCTCAGTAGACATCAGACATCATTCATGCTTGCCTCATTCACCGTTCAGTGTTTCCAACTCTTGGCAGGCACTTCATTCGTTCTTCCAGCCTTCGTACTTTCACCTTCCTCAGTAAGATGCAGCAATAAGCTAGAAAAAAATCCCTCGAATGCTTTTCTTCGCGTTTGTTCCTGCGACCTGAAAAGTTGACAACACTTTTTATTGCCCAAACTAGTCCCTCGGTGTTTTCAAAAAGATCTTCTTTCCTTTCCATTGTATACGGATTTGAATTTGAGTTAGTGTGTGAGTTTGCGTTGCGTTCCATCTGTGTGCGTATTGATCGCTTATGAAATAATCAGTTTTTTTCTTTTTTTGCGAGTGAAAGAGTTTATAGTTACTGTACGTGTGTATTTATTTGTGTGGTTGTGTCTGTGTTCCAGACAACTTGACATGCAGATTATCTTCGTAAGTATAAACGTTCTTTTTGGGGGGTACATGGACAATGAAAAGTGTTGTAACTGAACTTAACAGTGCATCATCTTCCTAGTTAATTATTGATATTAGATCGGAATTTGTTACATTTCATTCCAAATAGTGACCCATTGTTCGAACAATTTACTTACTCTATGTCAAGGAACTCTTCACCTTAAAGAAAAATTTAGAGGTTATCTGCCCCCCTCCCGATCCAAAAGAAAAATTTGCCCTGCCTGCCTGTAAAGGCACGCGCCTCCCCTGGCTTTTACATCAATTGAACACCCAACTGAGAAATGACAATTTACCCTTAAAAAAAATGGACCAGGCTAACGCCTCCTTGTTCTCTGTTGAAATGTTTTTATAAAGATTGAAACAAATGAAAACTCTAACTGAAGAATGGTTTATGAGGTTATTAAGAAACTAAAATACGTCTTTTAATTTTTGGTAACATATAGCAATATATTTCCTTCATTTTTCTCGTCCCTGTTGTCACATTTTCGTAATGCATCATTTCTGCGGTTGCAGTCGTTTAGGTGCATGGTCGTCGACTTAGAAGGCAAGGGACTTTCTGCCCTCCCAAAATCCTGAAGATGTATATTTACATGATACATACAAATTATTGTTGTCAATCTTGTACCCCCTCCCTCCAATATTTACATGAAGTTGGTGCGTCTGTTTTAGTGTAACAATATTGGATATGATAAGACCGTCACTGGTTCATGTCTGATTTCAGAAGACAGTTGCCCATTCCAGAGGCAAATAAACCAGTATCCTTTGATGAATGTAGACTATCGCTTTTCTGATGTCCAAGAACTCGATGGCTATTTGCTGGAATCGCAATGAACTTTCTTTCAGCTATTCGACGGCTTCTCCTCTCGCCACGGTCAGCAGCGAGGTTTCGTAACCTGGCACAGAATTTCCTTCCGAAGTTTCCGATAGCTGCTTTCCATAAGAGACCTCGTGTTGTGCACAAGAGCATTCAGGTCGCTCAGTGTAAGACCGTTTGTCTTTATGGGAGGAAGGACTTCCAGGATGATATTACCTGGGAAAGAGAAACAACATATATTCGGGTGACATACAATTCCATATTCAAAGCTTGATTGATTGTTTTGTTTTATTTTACTTACCTTTCTGCCACTTTTGGCTAATCGTGAAGAAGAGGATGAATACAGTAGTGATGATGAGATGGGTGAAGGGACAATCACAATCATACGAGGTGGTATCAAGACGTTTCGAGACTTGCTCTATTTACAAGAAAGTATTGTATTTATCTACGTTTACACACTACCACCTATCAAATAGTCCCCTTGCACAGCAATACAGCACTCCCAGCGTTCCTGCCACTTCTGGAATGTGTCCTGGAAGTCTCTTTGCGAAGAGTGTCAAGCACCTTCTGCGATTCGCCCTGGATCTCCGCAATGGTGTCAAATATCCGGTCGCTTTCGCCGAATGTCCTCCCAAAGAAGCGCCTTAAAACCTGGCAGTAGAACTAGCCCTTGACGGTCTGGCCCCCGAGGACGAATTCTCGATGCACAATGCTGCGAATGTCGAAAAAGACAATGAGCATACCATGCACTTGGTCGAGCTGCGAACCTTCCTTGCCTTATCGGTCATGGAGATGATGGTCTCTTCTACTGTCGAATTATGTCAAGCGTCTTGTGGCAGATTTTCCCAGTTTCACTCAGAATTTCACGTTCGCTCTTTGTTCCAACTTGCTGTCAATGATGAAATAGCAGACGTCGTAACACACGTGGTTAAAATAGCACCAGTTACACAGCTCTCGACGTACACAGGACGATGTCTTTTGACCCACTGACTTGTAAATCTCGGGGGCTTCCCCGATGTCGTAGTGGTAACGTCATCGCCTTGTAATCAAGGGGCCCCGGGTTCCATACCTGGTGGAGGCACATTGCAGTGGTTCGGATCCCACTTTAAACTGTAGATCCAGTCCCGATTGGCCTATCTGTGCATAAAGTGGACTTAAAACATCAATTCAATTAAAATTTATGAAGGTCAGTGCTCCCTGTGAATGTGTATGCAGCCTTGTGCTGCTATCTGTTGGCGTGTTACAGAACGAGTCTCGAAACTTTTTGATATCACCTCGTATATGGACGACACATCACGAGACCCACAGAAGATTATACTGGCTGTGAGTACAGACGCCAAAGCTACAAAATGCAGTCCAGGGTGTAGAAGAAGGAAGGTGCTCAACAATTGTGCAAAAACAGGCTTCCTGATTAACAGGGGATAAAAAAGAAACAATACTTGCCTGCGCCGCGCACCCACTTGTGCCCTTTGCAGAACCACAGGGGAGACACCACGATGGGGACGAGCGGCACCTGGTTCTTGATAGCGCAGTAGAAGGGACCCTTCTTGAATGGGAGCAGCGAAGACGCCTGCAACCTGTTCCTCGTTCCTTCGGGAAATATAAGGATCTTACACTGAAAAAGTGAACACTTTATTTACAAGCTTGCAACAAAATAAGTAGGAACATGAAGTTCCCCTAACTTCAACTGCAGTCATGGACACTTCGGGTTCTGACATCCAAATTGACATTCAATTGAGTTTATTACAAACCACAAGTGTCCGTGACTGCATAACTAACATAAACTATATTGAAGTAATAACGTAACGCACACACAAATACACATATATAAACGCAACGCATTACTCTGAGTTTGTTTACAGGATTCTGTGTTTTCGCCGTTCACACTTGTTGCGGCTCTGGACTGTTGTGCATCCGTACCGCTGAGATTATGATACGAAAACACTCGCGTACTGATTATACGTGGATTTATTATATAAAAACATAAGTGAACTGTAAAGTATACATAAAAATACATAGCGTTGTGAACAGTGATCCTTTTGTGTGCATGTGTCTGTCTCTGCTGTACGCTCGACGTTGTTCTATTGTTTTTAGTAATACTCAACGCCAAGAGATGGCACTGGTTGGCCTTTTACACACTATAGCTCTTTTCAGTTGTTACGGCGTGCGCTCTAGAAGCTGGCAGGGGAAGTGGAGAGCGGGGAAACGACCTATCCAGCGCAACGAGACAGGCCGGTTAGAGAGAGAGACTGCAGCGTTGCCAGAGTAGCGGGAAAGGGGAGTCGAAATCGAAAGAACCATGAAATACAGACGTCCCATTGTTCGCGTATGGCCTGAGAATGCGTATTATCCCCTTCTTGTGGTCAGTAGAATACCGATAAGTGTATGATATCAAGTGTATACGTTGTAGGAATTATTTCCAACTGTACCGAATGTTAGCTAGCATTGTCCATTACAATCACTGCGTCTTTGATGTTCCTTTCGTCAAGCGTATCTAAAAACTGCAAAAACCACTGAAAACTAATTTACATTCCTGTAGAAAACCAGTGTGACTGGAACCTACGTGACAAACAATAATGCGCCCACCTTTACCCACGGGCACTTTTAAACCCCCTGTACCCTCTTTATTTTGCCACATTTTCGTTGGAGCGTAATTCTGATGTATGTACGTTTCATCTAAATGAAATACCTATATAGGGCAAAGGTTGATTGATTGATTTAGTTTATTTTACTTCGCATTTTGTGCCTCTTGGCTAATTTGCGAAGATGGGGATGAGTGATGAAATGATGAAATTGATGAATGGACATTCACAAACAACCAAGCCCGACCGGGATTCGAACCCGGGACCCTTGGCGTCACAACGCGATGTGCTAACCACTCGGCCACAGGGTCGGGCATATAGGGCAAAGGTTCCTTATTTTTTTAGAAGATGCATTTTTTTTGCAAAAACGTTACTCTGGCTGTAACTATATCGGCTCTCTCCATCAGAAATCGTCTACCGTCATTGCTATTTTTGTACTTGAACCCCATATACTTCAGTATCCTCCACAACGACGAAACTCCCCACTGAAAGCTTATTTGTGTTTGCAAATCAACCCGTAACTTGTTTAGTGTTGGATATTCACTCTTTACATAATACCCGACGATAATTCTTATTATTATATCTTTATCGCAACCGTCGATTGCCTTTGTGATACTGTTCCTTTTGATTCGTTTGCGCGGTGATTCAAATGACGTGGAACCCGACGCCTCAAGACTGTCTTTGCATTCCCTAACAATACGCTGCACAGTTCGCGTACTCACTCCACAAGCTTCCAACACTCTCTGTTGCACTTTGTGCACACTTACCAAGGGACCACTGTTTTCTGCTTTCTTTTGAAAATATCCATGAACCCTATTGATTATTTTCCTGCATTGGCTACAAACTACCTCTTTCCTGTTCGCCATCGTACGATACTTACTGCGTTAATAAGCACAAAGCTCCCTATGGAACAACGAGATTACAAATAAACGTCACATCACATGCCACATATACGTTTATCGAAGAAACAATGCCGTTAGGCAATACACGACTCGACAACAATTACTCCCACGTATGTTATTCCTACATTCCGCTCATAACAAACAGGAATCAACACTGAGGCAAAACACCAGCAGCAACGCGGTGAATTGGCAACACAGCAACGTGCAGAACGAAGTTAGCGCTGCAGCTTCCTCCCGCAACTGCGTAACTCTCGGCTCCACCGCTAGGTGGTCTGTTCTCTGGTTGGTCAGCGGCATGTTCCCCGCTCCCCACTTCCCCTGCCAGCTTCTAGAGCGCACGACGTAAGAACTGAAAAGAGCTATAGCGATGACGGAACAACACTTAGGTTAGTAAGATCCATAGAATATTTATATTCTACATTGGACCATTCCAGCGTTACGTGTGTGACATTTTACACAAAATTTAAGGTTCTAGACATGAGATTGGATTAAAATATTCACAACGAACTGATTTCATAAAATTGTGAAATACTTTTGTGATGTCTGCTAACCAATAAAAAAAACTTGAGTAAGATGACATAGTCTGAATGCAAGAAAAGCATTAACAAAAGTGCGTTAGGTGTGTGACGCTTTAAAAATGTAGCAAATTTTGACTTCATTTGTCTGTGAAACATATGGGCTGAAGATGCTAGTAACTTTTATTGATGAAATGTGCAAATTATATGCACTCACATTACAAACATCTAAACTTTAATGCAATTAAAAACAATAATAATTTCCATATTAATACATGTTGTTATTACATGGAGTAGGACCACTTTTCGTAGAATGCCCATACTGTGTTTTCAAGATATGCACTTAATTTCGACCATTTGCATTTTTATGAATCAGTTTCGTTAATTAGTTAAACATTCTGTGAATTTCGTAATGAAACGTTTAATTTCGAACCAGTTTTTAACTGTCTTGAATGTGTTTGAACGTTATGCACACAGAGGAATGTTTGTAAAATCACGGTCCGCTGTTCCTATACCTTGTATCTCTGCAAGGCCCTCCGCATGCTCTCGTTGAACTTGTAGTGTGCTTTGTCGGTGTTCGATCTCTTCACGAAGATGAAACCCGAAAGCCACCAGTGGAGGGACGCCAAACCTGCAAGTAGCAGTTCCTCCTTCATCGCAAGTGTGAAACTGTCCACCCTTGAGCAGATCTCAGCGCCCACTGGAATAGATAGGCAGTATTAGGATTTGCTGGCACAAGTATTCGACAAATTGTCCAGGACTATTTTCATATTTTTCTTCTTCGTGTTTTTAAGGAATATACATTTGCTAATATGTAGGCCTATACACATACATACATATATTTTGCATAGTTCAGAGCTTGTTTGACGTGTGAACATGGTGGCGGACATTTTGCTTGAATAATTCTTATGCATTTCACTCTACATGTCATTGTTATGTGAATTACCTTTTGGGTAATTATGTCTACCTTCGGAGTCCCATGATCGCTCTTACGTTCTTCCAGTATCATTTCGAATTCATAGTGTAATGGACGTTACTTTCATAACTTTTGTTGAAAAGGAATGCTGACATCATGGGCGTATCCAGCGGGTGCAAAGGGGAATTTGCTTCACTGGAAAACGAGTGATGAAAATTTCCATGTAGTTCATTGTGCTTTTTACGTGAAAAGTGAAATAAAATTTGCCACTTAATCAAATTATAGCATTGACACAATTTCGATTCCTTGCTCTCCCTGAGAAAGTGTTGTTTTCCCACCTGGAAAAAAAACTTGGTACGCCCATGACTGATACAACGAAATTTTTTATTGTATTTTTTTTAATTGCGTCACCACTTTTGGGTAATCGCAACGATAAAGGAGGCAAATGATTAGGTCAAATTGATGAAAGGTTACTCGCAAAAGAACACTCATGCCCAGAACGAGACTCAACCCTGAATCGTGGTCGACAATTCAACAATTTTGTCCAGGCGAGGCGGCCAGAAAAATTAGTGCAGTGTGTGTGATGAAAATAATAATTATACTATAGTAAGACAGTAGGATTATTCTAATCATGTGCTGACAGCCTATACGAACACCCTACGGTCAATAGGCTAGCCTGAATTGAGAGATTTGGCGAAATCGTTGAGACCTCTGAAGAGGGGGGGGGGAGAGAATATCTTAATATAATATGGACAAACACGCATATGCTATATATATATATGTAACCATATGTGTAAACTAGAGGGCCTTCCCGATGGGGCAGTGGTAGCGTCGTCGCCGTGTAATCAAGGAATACCGGGTTCGATACCCGGTGAAGGCACACGGTGGTTCGGATCCCACTTTAAACTGTACGTCCAGTCCCAATTAACCTTACTGTGCATAAAGTGGGCTTAAAACACCAAATCAATCAATCAATTAATCATATAAACAAACTAATTCCTTTACTGCTGATTAAAGATGTCTATACTATATTACAAAATTGTTGAAATAGTTTTTTTACGTATACGATTTGGTTTCATTTTTGGTTTCTTTTAATATAAATTAATTATATTTCGTAGTTATATTTGTCTTGCATTCTTGTTTTACTTTTATTGTGCATATATTGTTATTGGTGCAGATCTGTTAATGATCTCTTGAAAGAGAAAGAGAGAGAGAGAAAGCATGCAACACTGAGAAATACTCTACTTTGTGTGTGGTTTCGATATTATCCTTAGTAAAGTATATTTTAAGCCGAAATTAATTGCTTGTCCTATATTGTTATCACATAAACTCCCCCCTCCAAAAATTTTTGGTGTTTGGGATTTTTAAGAACAAGATTGTTGGTGGGGGAATCCCCCCCAGGATTTCGCATCATGATGAGAATAATATTTTCAGACCCCGTGTACTGTAATTTGACGGAGAAAGGAGGAAGACTATACTTACCGAAGATATCCAGGCAGGACTGATGGTTAGCAATCAGCACAGCAGGCCCAGGAATTTTTATATTTTGCTTTCTCCTCACCTCAAACCGAAGTCCAAACAAATATCTTGAAACAAACCTGTACGCCGGAGCAACATACCTGTAAAATAAATTGTTACGTCATCACAATGAATATCGTTCCGGTAGACCACTTATCCTTGGCGTAATAACGTTCATTATGTAACGATGGAGAATTCTCTTTTTTTTTTTTTACAACACTTGTGCTGCAGATATAACGAGACAATTAACCACTTACAGTAGCAGTGGTGATGTTCATCACCTTTCTGCATAAAAGAAACAACAATGTCACAGGTCATGGACGGGAATTATAAAAATATCTGGAAATATGTTTCACGAAGATTATGACCTTGAAGTTCCATTATCTGCAGACTTTGTTGCTGTAAAGGCCAGCATGTTGCGTTGTGTTGCATTGCATGTACAGTGTTTGAAATTAGAAAAATTCCTGACAAACAGGTATCTTGTGCGTCTCGGCGACTTTTGTTAGCTTTTTCATTGTCTATGTTTCCTGCCAAACTAGGATAGAAAAGGTACTGGAATTTTGTTGAGGCAAGTTGAATGCCTATACCCTGTCCCAGCTATCTCTTGATTGATTGATTTATTTGCTTATTTTACTTCGCTTCTTGTGCCACTCTTGGCTAATTTGCGAAGATGGGTATGAGTGATGATATGATGAAATTGATGAATGCACACTCAAAAATATCCATGCCCAGCCAGGATTCGAACCCGGGACCCACCCACTCGACCCCCTCCCTTGCTCCACAGATACCCGGGACAGAATATAACTATTTTGGCTAGCACCGGCCAGCGCTCTCACCTTTGGTGCGGGAGGTCCCCGATTCGATTCCAAGTGGAAGTCTACAAAATGTCGACGTTGACTCAGCGTCTTGAGGACAATTGGGGAGCTACACACTGTCCCATCTATCTCTGGAGTAGTCGAATGAAAACAAGCCTCTGCGCAGGTCGTGACGCGAGACGGCTACCGATGAATACTTGAGAGGATCGGGATTGCGCGGAGGGGAAGCGACTGCAGTGCACTCCGTTAGTGTGACATCACAGCAGACGACGAGCTGGAACCGAGTCTAAACAAATAAAAACGTGCTTTTTCTCCTCAAATACATAGAGTTTCTCCACTGCAAAGGGTAACTTTAAGAATCGTGACAGCAGTTACGAGACAAGCATGTGATGTGCATCGTACCTCAATGTAAATATGAGATTTCGGAGAATACGTCTATGTATAACATATACATTACAGATGAGAATGTAAAGAATAAATGGAGTTGGAAAATAAGTAAAGGGAATGCCAGAAAGGAATCCGATCCGGAATCGCAGCCAATGGGCGCCGCGTTTTTAATCGCCTGAGGCTGCTGGTCTCCCATCATCCATAGCGGCAGCGTGACCGACTTGAGATCGGGTGAGATTCGGCTCGGCTTCGGCTGTGCTCGGAAATGGAATGTTATGAAAATGCATGATTTTCTTACTCCGGTTATTCTTTACCTTATTCTGTGTAAGGTATGTGTGATATATAGTCGTATTCTCCGAAATCTCATCTTTACATCGATGTACGGCACGCATCATAATTTTGTTTCATAATTGCTGTCGCAATAATTAAAACTACCCCTTCCGATGGTAAATCCCATTGATTTGAAAAGGATGAAAACACGTTCGCCCGTTGTTTAGACTCATTTCCAGCTCGTCTTTTTGTTACGTCACCACTAATGGACTCCGTTACCAGCCTTCGCAGCAGCGTGTACTGCTTCGCTCTGCCCACTCGATTCCCCCTTTTCTTGGCTGCTGTGCGCGGCCTTGCTCCAGAGACAGTTGGGACAGGGTATACTTGAAAAGAAGAAGTAGCGAGCTCCGATCGGAAAAACAGAAAACAGCGGCGATGGGACTCAATGCGCTGACCACGCGTCACCCAATGAAAAACAGCTTTGGCAGGATTTTGCTCAGAAGGGGCTGTTCAGCATTGGAGTTTAATATTAAATTTGCTCCAGCTCGAAAACCGCTTCGGTCACTCTAAAATCTCTACTTCATTGACACCAACAGACAATTTGCAGTTAAATTCCTCCCCAAGAAAAACATAGCCCTATATCTTTGGTAGACATAAGACGACACAGAACAACGGCCTCCATGTGATATCTGGAGAGTGCTGCTAAGGCGAAACGTTTTAGCAGAAAGTGTTACAACTTATTTCTGGACAGTGATGCGCCCAAGACTTTCGGAAGGGAGGTGTTACATACACATTTTTTTAGTAGTCACTCATAATTTTCCCATCTTTCTCTGTCTTTGGCGCTCTGTTCTTTTTTTTTTAGTTATGACCGCCCACCAACAACCCCTTGGACACGCCACTGGTAATTTTCCAACATTTGCTATTTCTTTTAGAGATGTTGATCCAAAGGGAGGGGGTTATAACACCCCCCCCCCTTGGTGTTTTATTTCTATTACATATAATTCAATGTAGATGGGTATGTAATAAATATGCACAATCTATCTATATAGTACATAAACTATAATTGATTGATTTGGTGTTTTAAGTACACTTCATGCACAGTAAGGCTAATCGGGACTGGACCTACAGTTTAAAGTGGGATCCGAACCACTATGTACCTCCACCGGGTATCGAACCCTGGACCCCTTGATTACAAGGCAAAGGCGCTACCACTGCGCCATCGGGGAGGCCTCATACGAATATATATAAAAGTGGATGTATGTGTGTGTGTTTGTTCTGGCATAACTCCCGAACGCCTGGAGCGATATCAACCAAACTTGGTACACGTATCACTTGCAATCTGGAAAGAAATACTGTGGGGGTAAGACACCCATGGCACCCCTAGGTGTGGGGTAGGAAGGGGGTGACATGTAAAAATAATAGAAAACGACCGATATTAGTGTGGAATCCATAGTTTTCGGGGTCGCTAAGATAAATAGTGACACTCCCAATGCCGTTCAACTCCAAGTTCATTTTACACTATAGTTAGAATTCATTATTTTCCTGTCTAATAAAAGATTGGGATAAATAAATATCTGGGCAATGCCGGGCAATCAGTTAGTAAATAATAATTGCTGGGGTTAGTGTTGCCCACGAGACGAGACTTTGGCCTGTCTCGTCTCGTGGAAATGCTGTCTCGTCTCGAGAATATTCGTTTGTCTCGGAACACATGATCAATCTCGTCTCGTCTCGAATTTTTAAAAGCCTGTCCCGTCTCGTCCCGTGGACAACACTAGCTGGGGTAAATCAGGTCAAATTTTCAGAATACGCCGGTTGCTTGTTTCTGTTGTGGTTACCTTTTGAAATTCTTCGGATCGCAGAATCTCGGTATTTGCAACGGCAACAGCGCTATTGGGATAACGCACCCCATCAGAAAGACCAGCACTGCGAAGGTTACCAGGTACCGCCCCCTGTCGCTTGTCGAACCAAGGATGCAGAGGAACACCACCACTTGGAGCAGCATCATCGGCCACGATGACATGTCCATTTCGGGCTTTCTGTGAGGCTCTACTTTGCTCCTGAAATGCAGAATCCAAAGGATATAAGTACGTAGATAAGGTGTTCTGTATTTAAGCTCCATAGCAGTTGGGTCCAAGTCGAAATGTGGAAATTGCCTCCTCACTTTAATAACTTTGTTGTATGTATCTATCAAAATAGATGACCATTTAATAATTGAAATAATTATTTATAACAAATTAATGATATTATTATCTCCTTAGTTTTTCTTTATAATGATTAACATGCATTTACGTACCAAGACTAGACCTAAAGTGAAGGGTTCATTTCTACAATCACAATTATCTTGTGCTTCTCGAAGTTGTTGATTTTTGGACCATTTTTTCATAATTTTCATTGTTTGAATTTGAATTATTTTTTTTTTTTGGTGGCGTCAGCACTGAGGCTATTTTGCACCCGTCACACTACACGGGGTCCAGCCCCTTATCATAACAAAAATAAAAGCGTGTCTGAAAAGTAAAATTTCCTTATCTTGGTTAAAAGTTAAGGCTAAAAAGGGCGCTCAGCACAAATAAGGACAGAACACAGGACGACACAGAATTATACTGGCCATGGGGCCAGTCGCCAGGGCCTCGTTAGTCTGCAGTCCAGGGTCTACTATGTGGAAGTGAGGTTGACTATTGGGTGCACTCACTACGTGGAAGGAGCACCCCTTGCACCCCAATTTTCATTGTTACATTTGTGTGAGTGTGTGTGTATGTGTGGTTGTGTCAACGAGGAGACGAATGTGGACATCCGTGCTTGCCTAGTGTGGTATTTCAGCATAAAATGGAGGAGGCCTGTGGAGGCGCATAGTAGTTCGGACACCACGTTAAACTGTAGGTCCAGTTCCGTTTAGCCTATGTGTGCAAAAAGTGGACTTAGAACAAAAACTCTAACACAAAATGGGAAGTGGGAGGTAGCAATCCCGAAGAAGCCCCCCCCCCCATTTTTAAAATTCCATTTTCATGAAATAAACAGACCGATATAACTAAATCGTTCAATTGTCGTACCCATAGCATCATTCAAAATGCTTTTCAGCAGTTTTGCTTCCATTGCGCATAATATTAAATGAAAAGATTTTTGTAAACACGGAAGGGCCTTGTAACAGAACATCTCGGGAAGTATGTATACTGAAATGTGTGAATTAGTGTTAGAGCAGGCTCGTAGCCAGGATCGGGGAGGGGGGCTCATCCCTGATCAGCACAGGTGTCACCAGAAATATTTGTAGAAGGGGGCAGACCACTGGTAAAACTCGATTAATAGAAATAATAATGATAATTATTACCACGGTTATAATTGTCATTTTACAATAATAACTATTATAAGTTATTAAAAATAAACCAATTTTAATCCAAATTTATTGTTGTTATTGTTATTATTATTATTATATAAGTGGAGAGACATTGCTACTCGATCCACCTTATGAGTGAATATCCAACACAAGTGTTGTCCATTATTTTTCTCACATTTTGTACAGTTAGTGTACTGAAATTCATAATTATTGTATTTTGTTATTAACTTTTACACATTCCGTTAAAAAAGACTTTAAAAGTTAGGGGTAAATTTTACTCATAAAGTTTATAGGTATTGTGTGACCTCTCACAAAGAAAATTATACATTTTTAGAGCTGTGGATCTATTTATTCTTTGGATTAAATGGTAATTAATGCTTCCTCTATTATACACTAAACATTTTTCGACCTGATGTTTAATCCTGCTAAGGAAGTAGAATTAATTACCACTATATATTATTTATATTAGATATTTGTAGAACTTCGTGTGGGGGGGGGGGGGCTTGGGCCCCCTTAGCCGCCCTGGCTACTTGCCTGTGTTGGAGCTGTAGTTTATTCGATGAAGATCAAGATGCTAACAAAATAACATGTTTAAAATGTCGGATAGTTTACTTACGATTCATTCACTCAAAAAAATAATATTTGGGATCCATTCCGCGTGCAGTCAAAAGTATGTGCACTTGCAGAAATGAAAACATTCACGCTTCATGCCACTTCAATGCAGAAGTATTGTTTCTAAACATCTCGAATGACGCTTACGATGGCATTGTCGTTCGACCATTCAATCAATTAGAATAACGACGTAATTAAAAGCAACACTAACTAATCACGACGGAAACATAAAATGGCATATGCCTGATTCTGTTCGGTTAACGGGCTTTGAGATAGGCTAGTTTGATTGATTGAACTTCCTTTTACACCCATTAGAGTGAATTTACGATATTTGCTATTAGTCTGTGCTTCGGTTGTTTTACATCACTTTTTTATCTATTAGGTTAATTGTGACGACAATGATGCATGCTATTTAGACATAACTGATGATAAAAGTAAGCACTGCGTGTCGTCCGGTCATAGCTGGGATTCGAACCCAGTCCGAGGGGTGTAAAAAGGACACAGTTAAGGACTGCTTATTTCAGAACCAGTCACTTGGTTCGAATTGTTTTCGGTGAATGGTCGTGCTCATCCCGCTAATGTTACCCCACGAAATGTGATATCGCACTATGCAGCTTCTTTCTTTCTTTTTTATATATATATTTCGGTTATTGTACTTCATTTGTATATCTCTTCGAGATGACGAGATGATAGATGCTGATACGCAAGCCCAATATCTTATCCAGGGTTCGAACCTGGGGCTTTTGGCCACTCTGAACACTCCGCCGGATTGAGCTTTCTTTAATGGTATATTACGTAGAAAATTAATCGTAAATTTGAGATTTTGGTGCTGGTGGTAAACATATCATGTTATTCATTATCATATTTAATTGGTTCTCGTCCACGGTGAAAGTCTTCTTAGGATTATGCCCCGTCCACATTTCACTTCACTACCACTCCCAGGCACCTATTTTAATAATACTCTTATAATGATTATGATATAGTAATAATAATAATAATAATAATAATAATAATAATAATAATAATAAGCCCCAGAACCTCTTATACAGTGATAACGCTGAAAAACTCTCGCCAGATATCATCCACCACACTATGGACCATCTTCTTGCCCCGCCCTTCGACTCGACCTAATGTAAGGCCCGCTGTAGACGAAAGCATTTTTCTTAACATTTATGCTATGACCAAAATGCTACCTTGTAAAGTGAAAAATCTTATGGCATATTTCATGGCATTTCTCAAGGATATAGAACCCGTCGTATTTCAGTAGCATTTTTTCGTTACATAACCAATCAGAAGCGACCTCTAGGTCACGAGTGCAGATGTAATGGCGGCCGCTTGAAATGTAAACAATGTATCACTTCACATTTTTAAAAGCCGATAACTATTCAACAGAGAGGAATAACGTTTTGTATAAAACGGTATTAGGTACAAAACAATGGCGCTGCTTAAATACGTTTACTGTACACGTATGGGAGAATATTTTAGTTGTTTTAATGGACATTTCCACTATTTTTTTTCTTTTACAGCCATTTTAAAAACTACACCCTGGAAAAATGACCCACTCAAGTTATCGCGTTTATCTGCGTTCAGTTTAAGGCAAAAACGAGACTTCCAAAGTTTCGAGGATAGCGTTACGCTGAAAACACGCCCCGCCATGTTAATACGTCACTACTTAGAGCTCGTTTGTCGTCTGCTCTTCGAGCTTTCAGTTTACTGGGGGTAACCACGGAGAGCCAACGTCTGCAGCAGTTTTACCTTTTGTCTGTAGCTAGTGTGGTTTTCCAAAACTGTGGAGATTTAAATAATGGAAGAAGGAGCTATAGTAGAAGGAAAATAAAGCTATGCTTTGTAATGATCATTCTTCTATTAAATATTCCTGCTGCCCACGTGCAAGATAAATGAAAGGGTTCTGCTGCGTGCGTGTTCTGAGGTCATGCGAAAAATATTGCTTGTAAAATTGGTTACTGACCAATATATTTTAAACTTATATTTATCGGAATTCACCATAACCTATGTAGCGCAAAATAAGAATTTTCACATTCTTCACTTTATTTATAAAGCCTATTTTACTTTCTTTTCCATAAATCAATTTCAGTTTGTGTCTCATTTCTGTTGCGCAAATTATGATAAAATACTTTTGTGCAGATGAGAGAAAATACACTGAGAACATTACATCAGTTGCACAGTACATTTCAATGCTTAATATATGTGTAATTATTACAAGGAAATAATGTGTATAACATAATATCACATACTGAAATGATATGATATATTTTGAATTTTGTATTGCGAGAAAAGCTACCTCAGCTCTTCACCCCGAACGCATTAATTGGTTGGTTCACAACCTCACCAGCAGAGATCCTATCGAGACGAGACATGACAGTCTTGGTCTCGTTCTCGTTGAGAGTTGTAAATGTCTGTCTCGTGTTTACTTGTATCTGTCTCCTTGACAGACTCATCTCGAATTATAAACATCCGTCTCGTTCACGTCTCGGTTTCGGAGGGTAAATCTCGTTCTCTTCTCAAGTCTCGAAAAATATAGAATTAACAACGTATGCAAAATGGTACAAACTGTCACATCGTTTCAACCCTACGAGCCCTCAAAAACTGGATATTATCCTGCTAATATATGCAAATCAAACCGACGATTCAGAATTACCACGAATGAACTGGCGTTGTAATTATTATACACAAAATTCATGATTTATCTGAGGAAGTCGCATGTTCCAGGTTTGACTCTCGACCTGGGTCCCCACTTCCCTACTCAACTCCAACTCGAAACTATCATAATATTTTTTAAGTCTTCAGTTTGCGAAGGCAGCAAAAGAGGTATCACACGATCCTTAAAATTGCATCTTTAAAAATGGCGACTGCACACACACGGTATACCACTTTGCAAGTTAAGATGCTAGTAACTGCTGAAGACTTGGGAAAATAATGTTTTCTCTTAAAAGAATAAGAGAATAACATTGGCACTGTTCAAAAATGCAGCACGTGTAACCCTTGGACACACTAGCATAAAAGTTGCATTACCTGTATATTACGATAGAAGTTGCATATTCTAATGAAACAGTTTTGAAATATATTCCCCAATACAAAATAGTAAAATAATTACATAAACTTCACAACATTCAAAGTGCAAAAATTGTGGTGTTTGCATTAAGTTACCATATTATATTTATATTTCATTGACGCTTCTTTGCTCCTAAAATACTTATTGTGAAATTTACTTTGAAGTCCATGAAGAACTAATTACAATTCATAATTTATATATCAGTACAACACTAGCAGATTTATTTACTGCGGTGCTAAACACAGCACTACAGCGCCTTGAATAACGTAGTGTGGAAAACGGCACAGTTCTGCGCGCTCTGGCTGGTTCCACTCTAAAATGATCCGCTAGAGGCGCTTGTGTTGAACCCGGTGCTTGGTATTCGTCTGCTTATAATGGAAGTACATGGAGTTTTCGCTGCAACGTTTGATTCTTTTACATGAAGCATTTCTATGAATGTGATATTTGCTATGATATTTGGTACAGTGGTCGCGAAGATATTAACGAACATTCTGGACAGTCGACCATGTCCTGTTATCGTCATACTTTCGTTAATAATACGGGAGAAAAAATACGCGTGGAATGGTCTTGGCAACTAAATTTTTGTGTATGAATTAGGTTCATTATTATTATCATCATCATCATTTCTTTTAAAGATATACACACTGAAGCATTTGTATTTTTGATATTTACTGTCTCTTTTTCTTCCGCTTTAAACTAATCGCGGCGATGATGATAATGATTATTCCATGAAACGACAAGGGGAACCCCACAAAACTTTCTTAGTGCCATCGCCATGAGTGTAAGGAAACTTTCAAACCAATGGGACAAGCGACACGGGATGTTCACACTGTCACACTAGTGACACACACTTCCAGACCAGGCGCGTATATTCTAGGCTACCTAGGCTGTCGCCGAAGCCCAGATTAAATACAGAAAATAATCGACTATCAAATGTGACTGATGCTTCACTCTCAAACAACGACCGCGGGAAAAAATGATAGTATAAAACCCGCGGCTCCTGTGTACCGTACTCCAGCGACGAGAGGAGGGGGAGAGTGGACCATGCTTCCTTATGTCCCGAGCTCAACGGAAGAAAAGGCTGCGAGGGGATTTTTCGTCCAAGATTTGTGCTCGCTCTATACATGGGGATGGACTCCTTTGCTTTAAAACTACCACCAGACACCAGCGGTTATATTCAGAGGGCTGCATATCGGTTAGAATCGCTTACTAGGCCTGCCTGGCTGGTCGGGCGGGCGAGTAAAACTATATACCTACCTGAGTTTTGACCCGTCAAGCATCGAAAGCCCACGGGTAACTGGAAGGCCTTGCAAGACGAAGCTCGCTTATCTTCAGCGAACGCTCATTCCGGTTTAGCACCGTCTCCAGATACATGAGTCACGCAGTCACCGTTGCCAACTTTTAGATTCTAAAATGGTCAAGGAGCACTTAAAATGTTTATCACTTTTATCAACTTGAAATTGCAGACATTTATTCCTGGGTAGAAAACATTTGTATCACTCAAACCCAGTGGCGGCGATTGGGTTCTAAAACTAAGGGGCCAAGGTGCAAAAGTGGGGGGGGGGGAAGGACAGTTTAATTTCCCTTGATACATGAGGTTAGCGTGGTGCAAAAGTTTCAAAAAGTCGGGGGGAGGGTCAACTGCACTTTCTCGGCCCCGCCCCTAATTACCGCCACTGCTGACACCTGTAAAGGAGTATGAACCAAGTTTCGCAAAAAGTGCCATCGTAAATATTTTGGAACTTTGTGTGACTGGTGGTTGTTCTACATTATACTTTTTTTTGGGGGGGGTGCTCCACTATGGCACAGTGGTAGTGTCGTCGCCTTGTAATTAAGGGGTACCGGGTTGGATACCCGGTGGAAGCACATGGTGGTTCGGATCCCACTTTAAACTATAGTCCAGTCCCGATTAGCCTTATTGTGCATAAATTGACCAAATAAATGAATCAATCAATCAAACAGATTTTCTCTATGGTGTAATTTTGCCAATTCAATATCCGAATTAGTTGCTCAAGACCCCCCCAACCTGAACACTAAGGCACGATGGTCTATAAAATGGAACATGAAATCAGAATTTGCATTGTAAAAGGTTTTTGAATATGGCCATCTCTTTCAACAAATCGTCGTTCGCTCATGTTGTTGTAACACCAGTTAGCCTTGTTTCCATGATATGAAAAACTCAATATGCTGACCAACGCAGAAATTTATTTTATTTTAAAACATAAACTAAACATAACTTTTCAATCTTCTAGCAAGGTTTTCTTCAGACTCTGTACCCAGTACAAAAAAAAAAAATGTTGTTGCTAGTTATCTAGTTCTACAGACCGCATTGATAGTAATACGATGGAGAATATAATTATTGTTAGCTTGTATCTTCATACGAGTGCAAATAGCAGGCAATGCTATTTACACATTTAAACAAACGAACAACGTAAAAATGAAACCGAGAGGAGATTTACGATTTAAAGACCAGCAAAGTGACATAAAATGAACAAGACACACAAACCTATTTGAAGACCTTCGAAACAAATTTGGAAAATGTGTTGTAGTTGGTTTGACATAATAATGAAACTAATTTGAGGAGTTACAAAAATCTTAGGTACAGTGGCGTAGCAACATATCGCGAGGCTCTGGGCGAGATTAGAATGCAAGGCTCCATCCGTTCTTAAGTTTGAAATATCAATGTGAATCGATATACAGTCATCAAGGAAACGTCAGCAAATTATTATATTTATATAATAGCCTATAATAATAATTAATTTCTGACGAAAATTATATTTAATAGTACGCGACAGAGAAATTTACACTTGGCAGAGCTACATTAACACGCTGCTGGAATTTTCATCAACCAAGGCAGTAGTAATAATACGTTTTTTAAGATGTTCTTTAGACAGTATAAGACAACTGAAATATCCTTAAATAAGAACCTTTAAATATAACCTATATATTATTTAATGAGTCGTTCATTGTTTCCTCATTTCAAAATTTGTAGGATGTAAATGTCACAAACCATGGATTAAGTAGAAAATATCGAAGGACGCACATAAAATGTCTGTGCTTGATAGAGCGGGGAGAAGGAGCTGCGCTAAACCACAATCCTGTCTAGGGGACCAAAGTATTTACCTTCAAGGTCTTCGACACAATCGGTTTCAACATCAACAACTCTTAAAACGATAGTTATTTGCACCATAAGTGTGAAATCTTTGGTGTAATCAATTGATACAGCTAATTTGACTTTTTAAATTAGCAATTTTGCCTTTGTTGAACATTAATTGTACCAGTTTACTTTGAATTTTAGGGCTTAGATGATAATGATAATTGTGAATCTCATTTTGTTGTTTCGTTTTAATGTTCTTGTAATATTAAATATTTGACAGAGTGGCGTAACAAAATCGTAAAGTACGCGTCCGCAAGAAACAAATTTGGGTCCCTCAAGTACAGTCAGATTCTTCCAGGAAATGTATGTAATTACTTAGAATGGCTGGTTGTGGCTACACTTATATTAATAATTATACAAATCGATGCTCTACCTCTGAATTTTCACACATTACAACATATCTTTCTTTGACATTTATGTATTCAAAAGAAGAAAATACAAATACTTACTTACGCCTCTGATTTGACGTATTCATTCAAATTATAATGTTAAACTAGAATATAAAGCCAGATAAAAAAGGTTTTAATTTATTGCCCACAAAAATTAAGCCTTCTCTATGTATCTCACTTCCATTTATTACGTTTTTCGTATCAACCTCATGAAACGCTAGGCCCTTACATGTGCGAGGCCCAGGGTGGTCGCCCACTTCACCCACCCCTTGCTACGCCAATGGTTATACAACCTCAAGGCGCCTAGCAGAAATTCAAATATTTCCATACGTAGTGAAATATAATGGCCGTTGGCAACACTGACAGCAGTGTTGACAGCGTCTACTTGCAAGAACTACATCGAGTCTCACGGGTCTTCTTAAGACCCCAGTAATAGAAAAGCCTGACAGGCATCGTAGCCTGTGCACAACTGTGACGTGAAGCTCGCTTGCGCGATGTCGAACACCTGGGCTTGACGTGCGTGTTGCATATTCTTGTAGGCGCGCCTCCTGGCAGACGGGTTTTTTCCGGGTCTTGTGCAGGTCTCTAGATTCTTCCCCGACCAGCGCCTGGGGGTGGTCGGTGACGTATTTGTAGTGGCTTCTTAGACAGGGAACTCTTCGTTTTACAACGGCGCGGCGGTAAAACCTTACAGCGATGCCAATGCACTAACCAGCATGGGATTTTCCCAGGTAAGGGAAATTTTGAAACTAAACCACTATTACAGGAACGGGAAAAAGAGTGGCTGGCATGTGATAGGGAATTTGTCCTCTAGGCCAAAACAACACTGTCCCCTCGAACACATGCAAAACTCACAGGCCGCTGACCTTCAACCAACGACGTTTTCAACCCCTCTGCTGCTTTGTTTATGACTGGCTGAGGTAGACTTACTGGCCGGAGATGACAAAGGGCATTTTTCGAGTGGAAATCGCGTTGAAGGAAGTTTAAGAAATTTAGGTTTCTTACTGTGTGGATTTTCTTATGTGTATTGAGTGAGTGAATTACGTATATATGTCTTGAATGATCTGTGCTGCGTTTTGTAGTGAACGAAAATGAATGACATAATTAAAGAACTATTGCCGAAACAATTTACTCTGCTTTTGCATGAGGATAAACTTCAAATCGTGAGGATATGCAGGCCTCTGGTATCGCAAAGAAGAGAAGAATGGATTTGATTTGTTAATTTGCGTTGCTCTTTTGCCACTTTAGTTAATCGCGACCATGAGAATGAGTGACGATACGATGAAATTCATGAAGGGTCATTCACAAAGAATACCCATGTCCATGCCTGGATTTGAGCCCGGGACCCCTGGCGTCAAAGTGCGCTGTGCTAATAACCATTTTACCACAGAGGTTGCCAAAAGAAGAATGGAGTTCCTGTCCAAATTAAATATTCAAGGTAAGAAATTTATTATACGCGTATATTTTATTCTCGCACGACGTAGGCCTACATAAATATTTCACAATATGGGCCTCTATATTTTATAAATAATCATGAAATATTTGAAATGTTTTCCTTATTGTTTTTATATTAATGACACAGTGATATTTTTATAATTCTGAGGGCCAGTTTTTCAATGTCCTGTTAATCTTTCTGTTAACTAACTGCCAGTTGGAGATAACAGCCAGACTTAACCAGCACCGGTGCCCGGTTCGCTCAATGCGCGTTAAATTTTAAGGAAGCGTTAAATCAAGTTAACGCTACATTAGCACACTGAGGCATTTCTCCAACCTTCGTAAAGGCTAACAGACCTCTAATGTCGTCGTTAAATCAAAAGGCACTCTTTTGCTTCATTAAGGTGCTTAACAGCGCGTTGTGTTGTGTCGGAAATAAGATGGCGAAATTGCGTATGCCAGCTGTTGTGTTGAAAGGTTATCCTAAACCGATTTGAACACATTATTTGCATACCATCGCAAAACATACAGTAGTTCGATTTCTTTCTACAGGAAAAATAATTTTCCCATTTCGTATTTCATATTATAAATTCGTACTGCAAATCAGAAATCACATGTAAGTTAAATGAGAAATATTGTATCGATGTACTTTTTAAAGTTTTGTCAATAATGGCATCGTGATCATCACACATTATTCAAATTTTATTAATTTTGCCTGTCTAGCCAAAAATATATGCTTATAGTTAATTATACGAACTTGATGTTTTTAAAATGCATATTGGGCTTCCACCTTCAATGTACTGTAACCATAAACACAAAATATCGCATGACTTTTTAAAATAATGTAACCTCCTTTTACATATTTCAATTTGTATAAGGTGAAGTTATTCACCAAAATATTCGGTGTCGTCGTCCACGCCGTTTTCCAGTGGATCACATAGAAACTGGAGAAAGTCGTGGTTTCTTGTGTTTATGCTTATGTCTGCTTATAACTACCATTCTAATTTTATGTTGTTTTTTAAACTGAAAAATGTCAGAAAACGTAAGAGATAAAATTAAAATGAAGCAACTGTCCTAGAAATAGGCAATACACGTCCTGTACTCTCATTTAATGTAAAATAAATTTGTGACATTACACAATGTAGCCTGCAATCTTTCAAAGTAGTAGGGAATTGTTCTTTCGAACTTTTCAAATTATTATCCACCTACTCCAATTAACATAATGGAAAAAAATGATTTTGCAGTGACGAGAATGCTCGACACAAATGTTCATCATTTTATATTCTGAATCACAAGCGGCTAGGGACAGCTGTAGCAAACTGGAAATGCTAAAAACACCAAACCTGACATGCCTAACCTAACCAAGCACAGAAATAAAGAAAACCTGCCTAACCTATTTACTTATTCAGCTCGTAGCTGTACGTAAGTACTGTACAATAAAACATGTTGTTTAATATAACGTGAGTCTTAATATAATCACAAAATCAAAACAATCATTATGCAGTATATTGAAAATGGGCTGACATATAACGGTGCAAATGGAAATTAAATCGTATTCATAACAAACTGAAAGAGCACTTAAAAATTGAAAAAATAATCAACCGTTACATGTACAAGGTACATTTACGAATGACTACCATCTCATCACGTAATATAGCATACATATGTTGTTTCGTTAAGAAAAATCTTGAGGTCCAAAGCAGTTTCAGGTATATAGTTTCGTGCATGGACATTGTAACATTTTGACATTGTGCAGTGACATAATTCGGAAATTATTCCTTGTACATACGTACAATTGTTAATGATATTGTCTGAGTGCGCTTGTTATATTTTTTACCAGTTATGATAAATTAAATGTAAAATATCATATTAATCAACCGTTCCATGTACAAGGTACATTTTCTGAATGACTACAATTTCATCACATAATGAATAACCAAACATAATATAAAGTACCGTACTACACATGTATGTTTCATTAAGAAAAAGCTTAATACTAAGCTGTTTCTGGTAATGTAGTTTCGTGCATGGACATTGTAAAAGTATGCATATTTGTTTGTAAAACACACTACCACGCATTCGGAAATTATTCTTTGCACGGTACGTTCGTACAAGTGGTGAAGATACTGTCTGACAGTGTACTTGTCCTTTTTACCATTTATGATAAATCAAATATAAAATATCGTATTGTATTATATATATTTTTTCTTTGAAAAATATTTGTACGAAACAAAAACACAACCATTCAGAAACGTCCCTTGTACATATGCATGAACGGTAATCATACTGGTAAACATTTTACGTGCCTTCTTTTTTTGTCAGTGATTATTTGGAAACAGTAGATTTCTTGTTTGCAATGCCACATTCACATCAATGCCAATAGAAGTGACTTGCAATATTTACATATTATTTAATTGCCATGGCACAGTAAGTTAAGTTATGCATGGTGTACATTTCGTGAAATGTTCTCTTTTGTTGAGGAAAATTATTATAGCAAACACACGTTCATTTCCACCTTTAGGCCTCTTTTGCAATGCCATTTTAATATAATTAAATTTATCAAACTTCAAACAGATTACCCTAACCTAGAACAGTAGTTTTTATTTATATATTCATGATCTTGTATTGGCAGTCGGTAGGCACTCATTTAAATCTAACTTACGAAATTACAATGTACAGTAACTGTTAATCCTAATACATAACATTTTCGGTGTGCGGACGTAAATGCCTAAGTGACATTCATTTCTTAAACATATATTTATATGTTACACATTACTTTATTTATTGGGCGAGTCTGCTGCCACGCACGTGTCAGCAGTAAGAAGAAGCTTCAAATTTGCTGCTGCCACGTAATTCGTCTGCTAAGAGGATGTTACAAATCTTAAGAACAGATTAAGACGAGAGAAATGCAAGTTTATGGTTAGTGGGAATGAATGTACAGGTAATTTAGAACCTTTTTCTTTAGAAAGCATTTAACGGTATTATTTTAATGCTAATAGAACTTAACCTAACTAGGAGAGCATTTAGGTTTATTACTAGAAGAATGCCGAGGGACCTAATCTTTTGTTCCTGGGATTTCATACAAAAAAGCCCAAATCCGCTTACGCACAGTCTACTGTTCACGGTGCAACCAATGAAAACGTTGCATTTCTCGTATCAAAGTATGAGAATAGCAAGGCATCAAAGCAAAACGTCTCTAACATGTCGTTAGTTAACGGGCCTATAAAATCGCTTGAACGAACATTAAAAGTTTAACAGGCTGCTAAGATTTTAGTGATGCGTTAACTATCAACTCGTTAAGAACGTTTTAAAGATGGTTGAGCGAAGCGGGCACGAGTTTTTCAATGTGAAAGTAACTGCCAGTTAACTAAACCATGGTTCTTTCTATAGAACTACAAGCACGCCGCGCTCGAAAGCACGTTATTGCATTGTGAAACGATATGAACAATGACTGCGTATCCATTTTGTATGCTTACGAAATAAATTAACGAAAGACAGCACTACAAATTTGGTTTTCTTCTAATAAAGGCCAATTCCACTGGGGGAAAATGATGTTATGAGGCGCAAGCGCAGATACTTTCTTGTAGAAGAAGCGTGAAGAACTCGAAAGTCGAGACATTAGTAATACCTGTTTGGTGATATAAACACTATTATTGTTATTAATAATATGTAAATATTGTACATTTGACTGCATGCTTTGTACCTCTCTATGCATGTTGTTGAGCGAAAAAACAACATGTTAAAAATAAGCCGCTTTCTAAACTTCTAAAAATATGAAGGTTCGAGTAAAAATAATTTTAAAATTTACTGTAATATTTGTCCGAGAAGATCATTCAACAATAAAGCGTGAATTGAATGCAACACACGTAATAAATAATTGACAAGAAAAAAAAATACCCGTGGCCAGGACTCGAATTACAAAACACAACACGCTACGAAAGGTGTTGCCGCTAACCACTACACCAAATTACTGTTTGGAGATTGTGCCGCCTGGTAGACCAGATATAGCCTGGCCACAAATTCTCTAACACAACCTTGCCAAGCGAATTATATCAACTACGGTGCTTAATTTTCATGGACGTTGGTAAGCAACTGACGTTGGTAAGCTCTGCCAAACAAAACAAGTCTTTTTCTGTACCAATTTAAAAGTTTTATGATTCATATCTTGTTTAATCTGACAGTGAAGTTGCGAGTGTGGAACTTCGATAGCTGCACGAGGCATCCATGTTGCTTCGTAACTTCCAGTTAGGCTGGTAACTGCAAGAAGAAGTACCAGTAAAGATAATCGCCACCAGAGTTCCAGTTACGAGCTAACTGTACATTGAAAAACCGAAATTTTCACTAACTTCCAGTTACGTGCTAACGTGAACCTTAACTGAACATTGAAAAACCGGCCCTTAGTAAATTGTAATGTATGTATTTTAATCACAATGTCACATCACCTTAAAATCCAAGAAATTGAACGAAAAAGAGCCTCCCATTTGAACATTGTGATAAAAAGAGATAGCCCAGGTTTTAAACCCAGCATACGCCACTGTTCCAGACTGTAAAATAGCATTCATTGCACATGAGGGTCCAAACAGCAAACGACACGTTCATATGGCGTATTCGCGTGCTACTTGTTACTTCGGTCGGAAAGCTCCTTAAAGGAAGGGTGCTCAGACCGAAGCGACGCGCTACAGGAGGAGTTCCCAACTAAGTGACAAGCGACGTGGTGCCTTCAGTCTATTGGCAAGCGTTCGCTGCTAATTGTGCGAACAACAGATAGGCGACACGAAAAACCGCACATTACAACAACAGATCTAGGCGACACGATAAGCCACACGTGTCGTTTTGTCGCTTGTGCGTCGCTCAAAATGGGCCATTACCTCAATAGCTTGCAACATGTTATTGTGGTTTGTTGTTCGCGCATGCGCGATGCAATGAGTGTCTTGCTTTAGGGAGATTGCGCACCAAAGCGACAAGGGGCACGCGGCACTTATCGCTTGAGGATTTCACCAACCGAACGCTGGCCTGTGCTTCCCGTCATGCCTACGATGTGAAATGTTGCTCTTGATTGGCTCGTTTCCAAGCAACATGTGTCGCTTCGGTGTGAAAGTTGCCTTGGACCGAAGGACCCGTGTCGCTTTGGTGTGAAATCCTCGTATTTTTGTCGCGTGTCGCTTTGGTGTAAAATCTCCTTGAGGAAACGGTGCAGTCAGAGCTTGTGTCCCTACGGTTCGAAAGGCTGCATTGATTACGGACTGCTCGCTTCCAAGCGACACTTGTGGTTTGTCGCCTCGGTATGAAATATCTCTCAGGATACTATTTATATTCTAATAACATAGAAAAATAAAACTCTAGTACACAATCCAACACCTGACGTCCGGAATCACTTTGCGATGTTTCTTCTTGTGTTACGCATGCTATTTATTTATTAATTTTATTTTACTTTCCTTTCCAAATTAATGTCATTTCGTGACTGCAAATCACTCCACAAAAATAACTGTTTCCATCAATTCACGTACCGCCTTTCAAGATAAACAAATCTACATAATATATTCCAAAAACTAACAAAGCCGCATTACTTTCATAAGAAAATTAGCACCGACATTGATCGCACTGCCATCTATGTTTCTCATCCGTCTGGGGAACCAGTTTCTTGGGTCGTTTTCCACACTACGTTATTCAAGGCGCTGTAACAGCACAGTCTATTTGTTACAGCCAACAAACCAGAGAGTACATAGCTACCTACATACATATGTATGTGGCTGTTCAGTGCTGTTTACTTCAAAATAGCATACGCATCGGTTGTGAAAGTAAAATAACAGTATCACAGTAGGAAATTTTGACATACGAACTATTTATTTAAAACAATAATAATTAGTAGACTCTTCACTGAACAAATAAAAAATTCGCCCCAATCATTTATATAGCTGTATTGGTCGAATCTTTTTCTTCTTTAAGCTGCCTTGAATAAACAGTCGAACATCTATTCACTTTCTTCTTCTTCTACTTCCTATTTCAGCTGGCCAGTGTGCTCCTTAATTCTGATTGGTAGTTCTTTCAAGGTCCGTGAACTTAGCTCGCCACTTGTCTAGAAAAATAACGAACTTTTGTCCATCCTTAGTGCTACGTTAGTGCTCGTTTCTGCCGTAAAAAGTTTCGTTAGTGCTCCTGTAATTCCAAAATTACGGCAATTTCAAAATGAGGCGGGCTAACTTCACGTAGCCCGCCACTTGTCTAGAAATCTCATGAAACTTTGTCCATCGTTAGTGCTACGTTAGTGCTGTTTTCTGCAGTAAAGAGTTTCGTTAGTGCTGCTGTAGTTTTGGAACAAGGGCCGTTCCAAAATGGGGCGGGCTAACTTCACGGTTTTCATATTTTCCACAAAACCACCGAAATTTTGTCCATCGTTAGTGATACGTTAGTGCTGTTTTCTTCCGTAAAGAGATTCGTTAGTGCTGCTATATTTTTGGAACAAGGGTCGTTCCAAAATTGGACGAGCTAAATTCACGGTTTTCAAATTTTGATTAAAACCACCGAAATTCTGCAAATCATTAAGGCTACGTTAGTGCTGTTTCTCCCGTAAAGAGTTTCGTTAGTGCTGCTATATTTTTGGAACAAGGGCCGTTCCAAAATGGGACGAGCTAAATTCACGGTTTTCAAACTTTGCTTAAAACCACCTAAATTCTGCCAATCGTTAGTGCTATGCTAGTGCTGTCTTCTGCCGTAAAGAGTTTCGTAAGTTCTACTATATTTTTGGAACAAGGTCCGTTCCAAAATGGGGCGGGCTAAATTCACGGTTTTCGAATTTTCAACAAAACCACCGAAATTTTGTCCATCCTTAGAGCTACGATAGTGCTGTCTTCTACCGTAAAGAGTTTCGCTAGTGCTGTAATATTTTTGGAATAAGGGTCGTTCCAAAATGGGGCGGGCTAAATTCACGGTTTTCGAATTTTCCATAAAACTACCGAAATTTTGTCCAGCGTTAGAGCTACGTTAGTGCTGTTTTCTGCCCTAAAGAGTTTCGTTAGTGCTCCTATATTTTTGGAACAAGGGCTGTTCCAAAATGGGGCGGGCTAAATTCACGGTTTTCAAATTTTCCATAAAACCACCGAAATTTTGTCCATCGTTAGTGATACGTTAGTGCTGTTTTCTTCAGTAAAGAGATTCGCTAGTGCTGCTATATTTTTGGAACAAGGGTCGTTCCAAAATTGGACGAGCTAAATTCACGGTTTTCAAATTTTGATTAAAACCACCGAAATTCTGCAAATCATTAAGGCTACGTTAGTGCTGTTTCTCCCGTAAAGAGTTTCGTTAGTGCTGCTATATTTTTGGAACAAGGGCCGTTCCAAAATGGGACGAGCTAAATTCACGGTTTTCAAACTTTGCTTAAAACCACCTAAATTCTGCCAATCGTTAGTGCTATGCTAGTGCTGTCTTCTGCCGTAAAGAGTTTCGTAAGTTCTACTATATTTTTGGAACAAGGTCCGTTCCAAAATGGGGCGGGCTAAATTCACGGTTTTCGAATTTTCAACAAAACCACCGAAATTTTGTCCATCCTTAGAGCTACGATAGTGCTGTCTTCTACCGTAAAGAGTTTCGCTAGTGCTGTAATATTTTTGGAATAAGGGTCGTTCCAAAATGGGGCGGGCTAAATTCACGGTTTTCGAATTTTCCATAAAACTACCGAAATTTTGTCCAGCGTTAGAGCTACGTTAGTGCTGTTTTCTGCCCTAAAGAGTTTCGTTAGTGCTCCTATATTTTTGGAACAAGGGCTGTTCCAAAATGGGGCGGGCTAAATTCACGGTTTTCAAATTTTCCATAAAACCACCGAAATTTTGTCCATCGTTAGTGATACGTTAGTGCTGTTTTCTTCAGTAAAGAGATTCGCTAGTGCTGCTATATTTTTGGAACAAGGGTCGTTCCAAAATTGGACGAGCTAAATTCACGGTTTTCAAATTTAGATTAAAACCACCGAAATTCTGCCAATCATTAAGGCTACGTTAGTGCTGTTTTCTGCCGTAAAGAGTTTCGTTAGTGCTGCTATATTTTTGGAACAAGGTCCGTTCCAAAATGGGACGAGCTAAATTCACGGTTTTCAAACTTTGATTAAAACCACATATTTCTGCCAATCGTTAGTGCTATGCTAGTGCTGTCTTCTGCCGTAAAGAGTTTCGTAAGTTCTACTATATTTTTGGAACAAGGGCCGTTCCAAAATGGGGCGGGCTAAATTCACGGTTTTCGAATTTTCCATAAAACCACCGAAATTTTGTCCATCCCTAGAGCTACGTTAGTGCTGTCTTCTAACGTAAAGAGTTTCGTTAGTGCTGTAATATTTTTGGAACAAGGGTCGTTCCAAAATGGGGCGGGCTAACTGCACTGTTTTCGAATTTTCCACAAAACCACCAAAATTTTGAACATCGTTAGTGCTACGTTAGTGCAGTTTTCTGCCGTAAAGAGTTTCGTTAGTGCTGCTATAGTTTTGGAACAAGGGCCGTTCGAAAATAGGGCAGGTTAACTTCACGGTTTTCGAATTTTCCACAAGACCACCAAAACTTTGTCCATCGTTAGGGCTACGTTAGTGCAGTTTTCTGCCGTAAAGAGTTTCGTTAGTGCTGTAATATTTTTGGAACAAGGGCCGTTCCAAAATGGGGCGGGCTAACTGCACTGTTTTCGATTTTTCCACAAAACCACCGAAATTTTGCCCATCGTTTGTGCTACGTTAGTGCAGTTTCCTTCCGTAAAAAGTTTCGTCAGTGCTGTTATATTTTCGGAACAAGGGCCGTTCCAAAATGGGGCGGGCTAAATTCACTGTTTTCAAATTTTCCACAAACCCACCGAAATTTTGTCCAACGTTAGTGCTACGTTAGTGCTGTTTTCTGACGTAAAGAGTTTCGTTAGTGCTGTAATATTTTTGGAACAAGTGCCGTTCCAAAATGGGGCGGGCTAACTGCACTGTTTTCGATTTTTCCACAAACCCACCGAAATTTTGCCCATCGTTTGTGCTACGTTAGTGCTGTTTTCTGACGTAAAGAGTTTCGTTAGTGCTCCTATATTTTTGGAACAAGGGCCGTTCCAAAATGGGGCGTGCTAAATTCACGATTTTTCAAATTTTCCGCAAAACCACCGAAATTTCGTCGATCGTTAATGCTACGTTAGTGCTGTTCTTCGCCGTAAAGTGTTAGGTCAGTGCTGTTATATTTTCGGAACAAGGGCCGTTCCAAAATGGGGCGGGCTAAATTCACTGTTTTCAAATTTTCCACAAACCCACCGAAATTTTGTCCAACGTTAGTGCTACGTTAGTGCTGTTTTCTGACGTAAAGAGTTTCGTTAGTGCTGTAATATTTTTGGAACAAGTGCCGTTCCAAAATGGGGCGGGCTAACTGCACTGTTTTCGATTTTTCCACAAACCCACCGAAATTTTGCCCATCGTTTGTGCTACGTTAGTGCTGTTTTCTGACGTAAAGAGTTTCGTTAGTGCTCCTATATTTTTGGAACAAGGGCCGTTCCAAAATGGGGCGTGCTAAATTCACGATTTTTCAAATTTTCCGCAAAACCACCGAAATTTCGTCGATCGTTAATGCTACGTTAGTGCTGTTCTTCGCCGTAAAGTGTTAGGTCAGTGCTGTTATATTTTTGGAACAAGGGTCGTTCCAAAATGGGGCGGGCTAACTTCACGGTTTTCATATTTTGAACAAAACCACCGAAATTTTGCCCATCGTTAGTGCTATGTTAGTGCTGTTTTCTGCCGTAAAGAGTTTCGTTAGTGCTGCTATTGTTTTGGAACAAGGGCCGTTCCAAAATGGGGCGGGCTATCTGCACGGTTTTCGAATTTTCAACAACACCACCGAAATTTTGAACATCGTTAGTGCTACGTTAGTGCTGTTTTCTGCCGTAAAGAGTTTCGTTAGTGCTGCTATAGTTTTAGAACAAGGGCCGTTCCAGAATGGGGCGGGCTAACTTCCCGGTTTTCGAATTTTCCACAAAACCACCGAAATTCTGACCATCGTTAGTGCTGTTTTTTGCCATAAAGAGTTTCGTTAGTGCTGCTATGTTTTTGGAACAAGGGCCGTTCCAAAATGGGACGAGCTAAATTCACGGTTTTCAAATTTTGCTTAAAACCACCAAAATTTTGCCCATCGTTAGTGCTACGTTAGTTCTGTTTTCTTCCGTAAAGAGTTTCGTTAGTGCTGCTATATTTTTTGGAACAAGGGCCGTTCAAAAATGGGGTGGGTTAAGTTCACGGTTTTTATATTTTCCACAAAAGCACCGAGATTTTGCCAAAGGTTTGTGCTATGTTAGTGTTTTTTTCTGCCGTAAAGGGTTTCGTTAGTGCTGCTATATTTCTGGCAACATTGTTGGAGGGTGGGGTAGAAAGGACTGCGTCTCGAGAATGTTCATTGAAAAATAAAGACGTTACACTTACAACCAGCATTTTTCAAAGAAACCAGATAAAATTATATATTAACATGAGTTTTATTGCACTTATGGAAAACAAATTGAAAAATATAATGTTAACGTAAATCTTTTGGAAGCATTCTATCGTTCCATTACTTCCCCTAAGTTAAATTAAAGACACATACCAAATACCAATTTGAACTAACGAACTCTACCTTACATGAATAACGATAGTGTAAAAGCAGTGTATCTGAACGGCGTGCTACCCAGAACTCGAGTTATCCAGCCTTGCTGGTCGCTCTTGAACCCTCGAGCTCGTCTTGTGCAGCACCAATCAGATCACGCCTGACGTCATCTCTACTTCTTATATTTAACCCTAGAGTTCGTTAGTGTACACTCAAAATCGAATGAAACGCCCCCCCCTTACGGTTATGCAACCCGGAATTTTATATCATCTAGTTTCGCCAGGAATATCAGCTCGCGAGAAGCGTAGTGTTTCCAACTCTTGAATCTAGCCACAGATTCACGCGACCGGGTGGAGATCTTGCTTTCCTCTTGATTTGATTTTAACGGACAAGAAGTTTATTTTGAGAATGTCTCTGGTAATAATAACAAGTGTTATTAACATTTATGCTTGAGTTTTTTATTATTCTTTTACCACTTCCGAACGAATATGTGAAGATTTTTTTTTTCATTTTGCAATAACGCTTTCGGCATTTTTCCTTCAGAGTTATTCTTTTAGTTTTTAAATTTTTGGCGACATCTGATTTGGAAAAAGTTCTACGAAGTTTGTTTTAAGTGTAAATGCATCTGGACATACAGTGTAGAGTGGGATTCGAACAACAAATATGAGCTTCCGTCGCGAATCGAACCAGCGCTCCTTTCATTATGTTTTCTTTCCACGTTTATTAAAATTTGCTTCCTTCAGCCTACTTCCGATTGTCGTATATTTCAATTCGTATTCCCGTTTTTTTTTCATTTGCATTGTTCGAGCAGTGATAACTTTCTCTCTTAATCTGGTTATTCGAATACTTTTATACTTAATTTTTTTTTCCTTTTCTCGATTTTCCCTTCGCACTCATTACAGATTTTGGTATCGCGCTTTTCCATATTTTCAGTAATTTAATTCTTTGACTATTTTTAATTTGCCCTTAGTCCGAATCAAGAAAATATGTTGGGAAATGTTTCCCGTGTAAATCTTATTGTATGGTGGTGTAAAATTGATGCCAGCTTTTTCTTGCGATAAGGGTTTTGAAAGTGCAAGGGTCTCATTTATTAACCATGGTGGGAAGGGGGGGGGGGCGGAGAGGTGCCAGAAACCTTCCAGTCGGAATATGCCTGAAACGAAAAGTATAGATCGACCAAAACGAAAAAAATCCTTGGGACGAAAAGTACCCGCGCAGATCTCCCTTCTTCCCTTCAGTTCGGGCCATAAGGAAGTAGGGTCCACTCTCCCCCGCCCCTCCTCGCGGGAGTACGGTGCACAGGAGTCGTGGGTCTGCGCATGTTGTTTTGCTTGTGGTTCCACTCTTCCATCAGCAGTTGGGTGCTGAGAAGGCTATGCTATCTGCGAGTGAGGGGGAGGGGGTGACGAGCAACACTGCCACAGCGAGTCGCTGTAAATGATTTCATTGTCTGTGCTGGGTGAAACCGGTTCTTGGTGCTCCTACACTTTTCCGATACATTCCTGCCAGCCTTTCTAGCGAAGCGAGGTCATATGTTCCAGATTCGAACTCTGGTCAGGCATGAATGTATCACTGAGTTTGTCCCGCCACAATTTTATAAATTGATAATTCATCCGTATTATCGCGATTAACTCAAGAGGCAGAAGAGTGATGTAAAATAACCGAAATAGAAATTGATGCATTTGTGCCTGGTGCTAGTGTAACGACGAAGTTAACTCTTTATAAATGATGCAATAGGTAGCCATTGCGCTCAAATACACTTATACCTTGCCACAAAAAAATCTAACTTATCGCTGATCTCTTACTACATTTGGAATACAGCCAAGAGCGATGTAAAGCAATGCAATTACATTGTGAATGTTTCACATCCTATAGTCTTTCTTTTTCTCGTAGCGGGGGCGGGGGTTCATTCATTTAGCAGCAATCCGTGATATATTTAAATATCATAACATGCTGCATAGCCGGGGTTCTTGGGTCCTAGCCTCTGATAATGAGTTTTTCTTTTTCGTTGTTTCTTCAATCTTCATCAATTTCCCTGAAGCATCATTCACCCTCTGTCGCCATTGGCTATATGTAAAAATTGACATAAAATTAGTAAATTTTGAAACGAAAACACAAGGATCTGCTTTTCTCATAGCTCGCCAAACATGCACATTTCTGTATTTTATGCTTTCAGCGCTATCATTATTCTTGGCAGGCAATGGAATTGAAGCAACTCTCACAACTAACGTAAACTACATATCACTCAGGCATGACAATTCTCGCGGGCAAAGTGGATTTCTTTGGCACATGGTAGCGCAATAACTATCTTCTAGCCTAGATTTAAATCCGTACTTTTTATTCCAGTTGAGTGATTGCTCACAATTTTGCCATTGAAGGTTTGGGTTGTATTTGGGTTATACGTATTGTGTTTTTGGTGCGCTAGGAAAAAGCAATCCCAAAGGTTCGCACTGAACAGAAAATTGTGTGCTTTTCCTCTCTCTCTCTCTCTCTCTCTCTCTCTGTCTCTCTCTCTCTCTTCCAACTCCTTCCCTCTCTCTCACCCCAAGTCCCCACTATTTAGGTAAACTGTTGTTAGAAACATATTTTCCGAAGAATATCCACATTGAAAATAATATTCGCCAATTGTTTTGATAGGGCATTTCTATTGCTCCGAACGAATTATCTCCGTAAGAGGACTAGGGCCTCCCCTATGGCGCAATCGTAGAGTCGTCACCTTTAATCAAGGGGTCCCGGGTTCGATACCCGGTGGAGGAACATAGTATTTCGGAACCCACTATAAACTGTAGGTCCAGTCCCAATTAGCCTTTCTGTGCATAAAGTGGACTTAAAAAAACAACAATTCAATTCAATTGAATTATCTTATCAATATTTTTAAATCTGCATGCACCTGCTTAATTTAATAGATTATACATTTATATTCATTGCGGGCAGAAATGTGCGAGAAAACAATGCATTTTTTTCAGGGAATGCATGAGTCAATAATAATGTATATTTTACGGTATATACTTTTTATATTGCATTGATTCAATAGTATCCTTATTTCCTAAAGCAAGCGTGAGTTTCTTTGCACACACCACGCAGGCCCTGCTTGACGTAAATCTCAGATGCAGTAACTTCACGGTTGCCTTTTGCCACCACGCTTTGGCTTTAATTCGAGCCCCGGTGGGTGCTTCGTTCGAGATCCTGCAGCAGTTTTACTCGTATCTATGCCTTGAGCATGCCACTTGCAACGGAACCAATAAAATGAAACTTTCTGCACCGGAATGGGCGTGAAACTCTACATGCACCAATGATAAGGTGTTTTCAAGAGGCATGTGCCACGTGCAGCATGTCCCTTCGGTCCGAATGTTCCTTTACGATATCATTTCATCATGCCTTACTTTCGGAATTTACACGAGAGAAGATAGTCCGCATGTTCTTGTGCGGCGGATCTGCTGCACTACAGATTGCTACGACCCTTGGTGTGGACGATTCATGCGTCAGGCGTTGGATTCGGTGTTACGAGGAAGAAGGTGACCAAGGAATGAAGTGAAGACCCAACAAAGGCCGGCCGTGGAAGGCAACCAAGGAAGAAGATGCAGGCATCATTGAGATGAGCGAGGGCAATGCCTTCATGGCTACAACGAAGAATCGCCAAGAGTTGAAACTGGAGTGCCATGCTGCAACAGTTCGGCACCGTCGAGCGGCAAAGAATGAAGCAATGACGCATTTCCATCACGAAGCACGGATCAGTTTTCTTTACAATATTTATCAGCTCCTCAAGAATTTTGGCAGAACGTAATTTTGAGCGACAAAAAAGTATTTTCGTCTGACGAAAATGGTCAGGTTTATGTTTGGAGGCGCAACAAAACTCGCTACGGCCCCGAGAACATTTCTACCCAAGCTAGGAGTGGCAGGATATCCGTGGCGGTGTGGGGATGGATCAGTTCGTCTGGAGTAGGTGGATTGGTGGAAGTGTCCTCGAGAATGAATTCGCAGGAATACATCGCAGTGCTGGAAAACCACACGCTTCCCAGCGTGCGAGAGAGACACCTTGAAGATGAGATTTCGCACGTGACTTTCGATCAAGACAACAGCAGCGTCCATACATCGAAAGCGAACACCACCTGGTTTAATCAGCACCCAGGAATTTCAAGAGTAGATTGGCCAGCGAAGTCTCCCAATCGAAAACATTTTCACGTGTTTGATGTTTGGGAGAGTTTAAGGAGAAGACCAAACATCTGCTCGTGGAATCCTTGCCTCGTCGACTAGATGATGTGCTTGAATCTAACGGCGGGTGGACACAGTATTGAAACCCCGCACGGTTTAACCGATGTTCTTTGCTACATCCCAGAACAAAACTAATCACTAGAGGCACATATTTTTGGTAAATAAAAAAACAAAATTTCGGTACAAAAACTGAGTCAATTTCGGGTTCAAAAGCGGTAAATAAAATGAAATATCGGTGTTATAGCGGTGAAAAATTGGATGAAAAGTGGTATATAAAAAGACATTTTGATTTTAAAATTGTGAATATAATCCTAAATTTGATTTAAAAACTACACTTATTCCACAGAATTAACATTTCACTTCTAATAGCACATTTATGTAGTTATAAGAGTATTAAGTTTATTTCTGTGTAAAGGAGTCCATTTTTGCTTCTCCAATATTAACAGCAGAATTAATCAATTTTCCGGGAATTGCATAACTCACAGGATACTTCAGACTTCAGAAATTGTCGCGTCGGTATATAAATGGTAAATTTCGTGTTTAAGAGTTAATTTCGCATTTTGAAGTCCATTTCGCATTATTTCGTGACAAAACATGGTCACAAAATGCATCTCACACCTTTCAAAAACATGAAAAATTAACACTACAATGTGTTTTTTCAAATTTCGTTTTTTTGAATTTTTAAGGTGGGAGAAGGGAGGGGGGAAAATAGTGCGAGTTCAATTGAGAATACGAAAATAGAGCGGAATGATTATATTGCTACAATATCTTCAGGAAAGTAAAGCGTAAAATTGAATTCTGCCTCTGAGTGAGTCCATGATATTGTTTATGTTTGAAGGTAATATATTAAACATGACTATCAGCATAACCGGACGCATATAATGAGATGATTTATTAGTGTTACCAGACTAAAGGTGTGGAGTGCGGCCTGTTGCCTCGTTCATTACGGAATTCCACATGTAAAAATTGATCAGCTCTTATTGCTAGTAACCATTATAGGCTTAGACCAAATTCTGGCGTTTACATTTCAATTCACTTCCTCAACAAATCCTTTCTCGATTGACTAGATTTTAAGCGGAGCGTCATTCAGTTGTTTGTAAGTGTTCTTTTTGCAGAAGCAACAGCAGCTCGCTCGCACACACAGTGCCCCGCCCACTCGACGAGACGCGTGGTCTGTGCAGTGCAGAACAATGACAGTGTTGCCTCTCTATTCGATCTTTGTATTCTCTTTTGCCTGCCACTACACACACATTTCAGACAATTCTTCCCATACAACAAATGGAAAAGCAATCAGGCAACTGTTAAATGGCTCTTTTCTAGATTTTCTATTAACACTTTCCACGGCCAAGATATGTTAACTTGGTTCTGTTTCGTATTCCCACAATTTAGCTTCGTGCAGTAGGGCTTTATATTGCAAGCTAAAAAAAACAACGTAGGCAGGTATTTTAAGATTTTAATTTTCATCCGTTTCATGATTGTGTGAAAGAATATGGTGGGAAAATACACTACTTGAGACAATATCGCTAATAATAATTGGCCGCCGCTGTGCCCGAGCGTGGTAAGCCGTCGGCTTTTGATCTCGCTGCCGAAATTCCCGGGTTCGAGTCCCGGCCTGGATATGATTGTTTATGAGTGTTCCTTCATGAATTTTATCATACACTAATCCTCATCGTTGCGACTAGCCAAAAGTAAAGTAAAAAAAGAGAAATATATTAGTAATAATAAAAATATGAATCTAGCTCCCCATGGTTCCTTTATGACTGTCCTTTTATCAATTCCATCGAGTCATCATTCATCCTCATTGTTGCGATTAGCCAATAAATGGTAGAGAAGCTGCGAAAAATAAGATGTAAAATAATAACAGAATTTTCTCCACAGAAGGAAAAATAAATGCTCCAGAAAACATGCAATACAGGAAAAGAGTATCCTGTAAGGTGAGTCTGTAAACCAAATGTAAATCACGAATGAAGAAGTTACGTGAAGGTTTCGTCTTCTACGAAGCAATACAGGCTTGGATGGCGTAGTGGTAGCGTCGACGCCTTGTAATCAAGGGGTCCCGGTGGAGGCACAAAGTGGTTCGGATCCCACTTTAAACTGTAGGTCCAGTCCCGATTAGTCATACTGTTCATTGTGGACTTAAAACACCAAATCAACAGCCAACCAACCAATACGGGGTTGGAAACACTACGGTTATAGGTTTGGAAACACTGCTCCTCTCGGGAACTACTCTACCAGGCGAAACTAGACGATATAAAATACCGGGTTGCATAACCATAAGGGAGGCGTTTCTTTCGAATTCCTCTGTACACATCATCTTGAAAGACCCGTTTATATAACAAGGGTGGTCTTAAGTGTTGATACATTCGAAACCTCCAAACGATTCCGAGCGAAGCAAAACGCTTTCGAGGGTAAACTTAAACGGGACGTTACTAGGGATGCCCGATATCGGAAATTTGATATCGCAATATATCGTCAAGATAATTTCATCAGACGATACGATATTTTTCCGTATCGTGATATCGGCGACATATCGCCTACTCCATAGGCTATATATCGCCAAAATATCGTGACGATAACTCGTCTAGTTAATATCGCCTGGACGACAATATTTCAATATCGCGATATATCGTCTGGACGATATATATTGCCCAACACTACTCTTGAGTTATTCTCTATCCTTTATCCCCCTGTGTGTGCAGGGTTGGTTTCTTCTTTAAAAATTTATTGGGGAAAAAGTCATCAAAATTCAAGATGGCGGAAATTTCTGCAAAATGACCACAAATCAGATGATGTGAATGCATATACAGAGCATTCCCTGACATTCGCTACGAGACTCGGCGGCAAGCGCCCGGCATCAGCGCTTGTCTTTCCCGGTGAACGGGTCCGCGACAGTCGCTTATATTAAACCTCGTAAAAACGTTTAGAGTAACAGGGTCAGTTCTGAATAAAAGTGGAAAGAAAAAGGGGAAATAAAGTATACAAAGACAATCCGCACACCATCCGTGAGTTAAAAGAGAGTATTGTACGAAAAATCGGGAGAATTACAGTAGACGAATGTGCACGTGTAAATGCCAATTTCCTTCGGAGATGCCAGGAATGTGTTGGAGCAGAGAGACATCATTTTCAACACCTTCTGTAGTCAAGGTTAGTACACAATATGAAAACTGTAATTTTAATCTCAAAATTCCAACAGAACTCTCCTAGCTCCTAGACTAAGTGGAAACTGTAAGATTTCGTATAGGTGCCTGCTCTAGGCATCTACATCACTTGGCAAGAAAAACATTTTTTTTCAATATATCAAGGAATTTAATCGTTGGTCCAGGAAAAGGGTACAGGATTGTGTTTCTTCTCGCAGAACTAGTCCCCAGCCAGTTGGTACCCTCTCAGCTTCTAGCATCTCGCACAAACGGTACTGTATACCTTGCAAGAGAATGGAGAAAATAGAAATTAATAATACCATTCATTAGTAAACTTCAATGCAATTCAAACAAAATATGTATGGGGTTCTATCACGACGAAGCCAATATCTATGATTGTGGAGTCTTCGTGTGGGCATGGGCATTTCTTTCAGTGTCCTTTCGTCAATTTAATTTCGTCATTCATCTTCATCGTTGGCACATTAACTCATTTGTGGTCTTCGTGTTATTTAGTCTGAAACATTCCAGAACTCAAGTAGTCGATAGCGTGACAGAATTTATTCATCTAGTATTCTTGCAGATTTTAATGCAACTAAATTGGTACAGTGGGGGTGGAAAATTACATAAAGATTATAATATTAAATCTGTAGGAATTGTAGTCAGTCAGAAGATAAAAGCTTATTTTCAAATCACATTATTCTAACATTGTTCCTGAGCAGTTTTGGGATACACAATTTGTGAAGAAACAGCATAAACCTCAATTACAAATCAATGCATTGATAGTAAATTAACGAATAACAATGTCATAAAATATACAGGGTTTTCTAAAAGTCATTCCCACATTTAAATTTACTATAACTTTGTAACGAATTGAGATACTTCAGTGAAATAAAGTTTGTACTCCACAGCAGACTTTAAAGTTTTATCTGTCAACACTGCACATTGAGAGGATAACGTGACTGCGAGAGTTCAGGTGATTCCAAGATGGCGTCGATTCAGTAGGCAGATGGATTGGCCGTAGAGGAACCACATCATGGCCCGCTAGGTTGCCAGATCTGACTCCGTCTGACTTTTGGCTGTGGGAATATGTCAAAACGGAAATTTACCCGGGAAACCCAAGACAACTGGATGACCTCAAAGCAAAAATATCTGCAGTCATTGCAGGAATTTCGGATTCAGAACGAGATTGCAAGAATGCATCGATGTGAATGGTGCCCGTTGGAGGTGTGCGATAAGGACGACAAACATGCAGTGTTTCCAGGTAAAACTTTAAATACTGCTGTGAAGTACAAACTTTATTTCACTGAAATATCTCTGCTCTTTATAAAGTTATAGTGAATTTAAATGTAGGAAGGACTTTTCGAAAACCCTGTATTGTAAACCATCTTGATAAAAAAGGGAAGGTGGTGACTATTTCGTGTCTATATAGTTTATATAGCAAAAAAAAATGCCCATTATTTTAATTTACAAGGTAAATTATGGTAATAGGTCCCAACCTAAACAGAAGAAGCAGCCCTGTTGCCAACTATTACACTATTAGAAACTTAAGACCACTATACACCATTGCAATAATACCACTACTCCCTTTCCCTTTCTCTGCTTGGCTATAACTCTTCCTGGCAGGATTAACAAAGCCAACTTGTACATGTTCCATAGCCAATCAAAATGATTTTCTTACCTCAAAGGCATGCCCCTTACTTTTAACAGTGCCATCTATTGGTGGAACAACAAACCCTTGGTAAAAGTAATGCACGGCCAATCATTTACCTTTCTCCCTTTTTGGAACTTAACATCATAATCATAAGCTAACAAAACATATATAACTTAACACCCTACAACTTATCTCCAAAAATATGCTATTTTATTTCAAACTCTTGTCCTGTGTAACATCAGGTGTATAAGGATGTCCTCGATGAATGGAACGTACAGTGTTCATCGCTTTCGCTGTGTGACCTCCTCTCTGGTGTGAAAATGAGTCCACTTTCACAAGCATTTGTAGTCACCATAAGATTAAATACAGAAACGATAACAATTAAGAACAGGTATATCTACAACAAAAACACAAGACAGTACAATTTTTTAAATTAAATAACGTTTTTGCTTTGCACGTAATCTTCTAGCATGGATTTTGCATACATTAGATGTTTTATGTAGAGCATTTACAAAGTACTGTTTCATAAGGAAATAAAATTAGCTAATCGAAATGCATATCAATGTTGTGAAATACGATGAAAAATTTAGTGAAATCTTCTCTTCTGGTCTACCCTTTAATTTTTTCTGATATATATTTGAATTGGTCCACTTTATGCACAGAAAGGCTATTCTGGACTGGATTTACAGTTTAAAGTGGGATCCGAACCGCTGTACCATGTGCCTCCACCGGGTTTCTTGCATATAGTGTGGGATAATGCGACGCCCTACCCCACGACGTACAGTATGTGGGATGTTAATAATAATATTCTATTGATTTAATTTTGTGCACTAGATGGCAGTAAATGTAATTACAAGAACTACTTAATTTTCGTGAGAAATATGGTACAACTAATTCCTAAGAACTGACATTAGTTTGTAGTAAATAATACAACTTATTTCATAAGCAGTTCTTGTGTGAATAGTTCGAAGATGATGTTAGTCTGAAGAAAAAGATCGTACCTGCTTGTCAATGTCGGTTATTCAGAAGAAAGCTTCATAGGGAGAGAGAATGCAAGTTCATGTGCATCCATCTGAGCTTCTAAACGACAAAACGACAACGCGTTGTTGTCAAGTCTTTTTGTAAAGATGTGGAGAGTGCACTGTCCGCACCTGACTAGAGAGAATCAAAAGCACGTTCAGCACCTGTGCTGTGCAAGTGGGGCACAATGCGCACCAATTGCAGAATCAATCGGAATCGTAACGACAAAAGTCTCGTTTTGTCTATTTTGAGAATTTCTCCATATTCATCTTATTCGGTGCTTGTTGGTGTCCATGTTCCTACGCACCTGAATTAATACGAAATGAAAGCAGAAGATACTATAAATAATTTATTGGAAATACGCAGCTTTGTCCAAAATGAGAAAACCTCTGTGTCGCTTTCGTCGAATTTTCAACCGCAAGGGAGCGGAGGAAGCATGGGCGATGCAATCAGCTGTTTACCGTGCCAAAATGTGCGGTATTTTCCCATATGTAATCGCCAGTGCGTGGTTCCACTCAACAGCCGGAACGCAAACCACAAATGAATAGCCACGAGTAGTTGCAGTAATGATAGTAATAAATAATATTAAAAGACGTCTTTGTTTTTTTGTACTTTCGTACGATCCACAGATATTAGACACAGGCCAACTCATTTTCTGTCCTTCATGCCACCTTACGGCAAACAGCGTTCTGTCTGTTGTGCAACATTTTATAGTTATTTTATTGGTACAACCTCTAAATCACAGAAAACATTATTTCTAATAAAAATATCGCTACAATTTCACCATTCGAATTACATGAAGTTCTTCCAGATAACTCAGAAACCCCTTGGGAGGCACTTGGCCAGATTTTAATGAAAAGTGCGAAAATAAAACAATCAACTTTCCACTTTAGTTCACGAGTTTGCCGCGGTTCTTCTCATCTCGTTGATTTCATTGATCGATTGATTGATTTGGTTCATCTTACTTCGCTATTCTGGCACTTTCTGGCTAATCGCGAAGATGAGGATGAGTGATATGACGAAATTGATGAAGGGACACTCACATAGAACACCTACGCCCAGACCGGGATTCGAACCCGGGATCTCTGGCATCAGGACGCTTTGTGCTAATCACTCCGCCACAAGGGTCGGCCTTTCTCATCTTGTTTGAGCTGCGTTATTCCGCTCAAATATCGTTTCTTTGCTGCAGCACCCCTCTTGAGAATACATCGAAGCAAGATGGTTTCTATGAATTCTAAACCGTCTTTTCTCAACCTATGGGGCGCAACCCACTGCTGGGTTCAGAGAGGATGTTTGGTGGGTCGCGAAGTCGGGCTCGAAAATTCTGTTAGTCGCGCTCTACCATTGCACATTAGTTCGGATTGTAAACGAAAAATGTTTTCTATTTCAGCATGTGTGTGTAGTTTAGTAACTTAGTCTTTAAAATTACATATTTACTTTTTTTAGAATGAAGTATGTGTAATTTGTTTAAGCAAGCATAAAGGAGGGCTTCTTAAAGTACTCGATGTGAGAAAAAAATATGTTTATAAAGTGGGTGCACGCCCCTACAAGTAATACTGCTGTCGCCCATGCTTGTGGGTCCCATGAAGTGTAACGTCCTTCAAGATGGGTCCCGGACTGAAAAAGGGTAAATATTCGAAAAAAACTCAACCGCGCTTTATTCTCTCGAGTCAGGTTTTTGAGAAAAACAAGTAAGGAGCCTCCACCGGGATTCAACCCGAGAACCCTTGACTACAAGGCGACAACCTTAACCACCAGGCTGTCGAGGAGGCCCACGTTTCATGACTTCGTGTTTCTTCTTGCTGAAAAGGAAATGCATGAATTAAGGATCTCTATAGAGCAGTACGTACCTCTCCGTATGTATAGGTTACTCACGCATTTGATGCATTATGCGAGACGTTGGAAATGTGACATCCTTTCCCTTGATGAGCGGCTGTGGGACGATTGTAGCTCCCCAAGGCTGTTGGGCCAATGTCGAACGTGGATTGTGTGGATATCTGAAAATAATGCTCTGTTTAGTATTAGTAAGGTTTAGAGCAGACGCAATTCGCTACAAAACGAAACATTCACGATAAATCTACATTCTGTTCATATTTTGCATTTACTATACAGGGTGGCAACGAATTAAGGGGCACCTTTTGATAATCAATTACGTCTAACAATGAGAACAGTAATTATAATATTGCACATGGCGTTATGACGCCAGGGGTCCCGGGTTCGAATCCTGGCCTGAGCATGGATGTTTTCGAGTGTCCATTCATCAATTTCATCATATCATCACTCATCCCTATCTTCGCAAATTAGCCAAAAGTGGCACAAGAAGCGAAGTAAAATAAAGCAAGCAATCAATCAATATTGTCAACTTTTTATTTTCTGAAGATAGTTACTCAGACATCACAATAGAAATGTTATCTGTTTTCCACATAATTATCAATTATCAATTTGAGCTCTATTTAAATCAATGCAAGCTTGGAGACGTAATTGGCTTTCCTTCTATTAGTTCGTGGCTTACAAGATTTTAGAAGTCTGACACACTTTCGGTTGCATCAAATAACTTTTTGATTCTTGAGATAGTGTCACTGTTAAATGCTACAGGTCCACATTCCTGCAGCATTCGTCACTGAACTTCACCTACACGTTATTGGTAACAGAATACACGGACACATTTGACACGCTCCTCAATACTTAGGCGACTTGCTGCCATTCTTAAACAACCTCCACTTCTTCCTCTATGCTTGTTAGATTTTACATGCGTGTAAAGAAAGATAGAAAGGGAAGAAAAATACTAACTCAATTCATACAAAAGTTACAGTGACAAAAGGTGCCCCCTTAATTCGTGGCCACCCTGTATAAATTTTGCGATTGTTTCTACAGATTACAGAACATTCTACGTAGTATTAAGTGTTTATTAAGCATGCCATTATTATGGAAGTGATTTTAAGGTGCAAAATTATGGTCGCAAAAGAGAAAAAAAGGTTCAACACTGTAGCAAATAACAAAATGTGTTATAATTGCATAAAGTAACCAATATTTAGGAAGTAAACGTAGCATTTACTGGATTTCAACCAGCTTGTTATACTGGATTAGCTCAACCATTCTATGTTTTCGAATGTAAGTCGCTGACGCTTGGATATCCTTATACAGAATGTGCCGAAACTCCGCTCAGCATCAACTGAAACCAATGGAGCTAATCACGGAAAGGGAGTTTAGTCGAAGTTGCAAAAGCTTCCACATTATCTTTTGCTACATTATCCTCGGAACTATACTATTTTATAGCTCCCGTTTTGCTCTACAAAACGAGACTATAGGATATTATGTAACTGCTCAAGATGAGTGAAAAGGAAGGGAAAAGATTCTGAAGGATCAAAAAGATGCAACAAAGTGCGTTCATTTTACTTGATTTCATGTCCTAAAATACATATCACAAACAGCTATATTTTTGGAAAGGTGCTGCACCTTAAAATCCGTTCTCTAGTCATGATTATCACTCTGTCCTGAAATACCTTCCTCTGGATATGACATTTTTCTGTGGTGGGAGGGCGGTTATGGCATTTTAGTACATTTTTTTTTTTACATTATCTTGCTTATTGTATATTTTCACGAGAGGAGAGCAATTTCGTAGAATTTAATTGTAGAGTTTAATTTTCTCAAAAGCAAAACAACTTCGGTTCCAGGAAATCTGGTTAATATAGTACATACTTCATCCCTGTCAGTCCTTGACCAATATGTAAATTGTTGTACTGGAGAGCTACCGGGAGACAGACAAGCTATTCTCAGTCCGCCATAAGAACAAATTCATTATACATGACTTCTGAATAATCCTGCTGTTTGTTCAGATGTCAACTGTGCTGGAATCCTGCACCGTGATATCGGTAGAAGTGAAAAGGAGCTTCACAGTGTTGTCAGAGACAGTCGACAGTCACTTTGCTTTGATTTATCTACGTATGTTTTCACTGACTGGCAAAATAAAAATGTAAGTGTATCAGTAAAACAGATTTTTTTGTAGTTTTTCATGGCTTTTTTGTTTTCTTTTTGTACATTACAATCCTATTAGCTGAATATTACCTTGTATATGAAATGAAGAACCTACTATAACGGCTGGGGATACGTCGGGCCGACCCCCCGACTATTCCAATACTGGTTGAAGATCTCCACGCTTAGAGGTGACGAAGGAAAGTGTGGGAGGGAGACCGGCAGTCGGTAGGTATGCCCAGGCCCTTCATGGGCTGTTGCGCAAAGGATTATTATTATTATTATTATTATTATATGAAATGAAGAAGAAGTAGGCTACGATTGTAGCTACTGAGACACTATGTTTTGTTCTCAAAGAAAATGAGGCTATTTGTATCCACTGTGAAATTGTTGGATATCCTCAACTTTGGGAATTCGTCCTGGCAAGAATTAAGAGTATTATATTTACCTTTTCTAGAAAGGCGTAACTTTTCTATTGGCACGTTGGAGAAAGCTTATTGGGCAAAGGAGTCACAATTCTAAGGCTTTCTACGTTGATGCACATATTATTGTAAGAGTAACTTTTGATTTTGCATGTATAAGAACTCCATGACAACAGTAGTGTGGCATGGAAACAATGCAAGTATTGTTGACACAAAAGTGAAGCATGATTGTCATGTATTTCGTCTGAAAGAACGAACAGGCGTCTTCCATAGACTTACGCTCTCGCCACGATCTCCCGTGGCTGCCTACTGGAGCCGAAGCGACGTGAGGTGTAAGGTCGCTCATCACAAGCGGAGAGAAGCAAAATTCTTCTCTTACGAATGCAGTGCTTCCCAGAAACTGAAAATTACCATTTTGTGAATTGCATTCATTGCAAATAGGCCTTGAGCCAGACAAGTTGTCGGTACCACTCGGGGGGGGGGGGGGGTTCTAATATGATTTTTTGGTAACGTTGGGATGCCTAGAGATGGAAAATACGTGATAGCATGTCATAACTCTTTGCGTTCTGTGTGTTATCACTCGACTCCCTAGATAACCTTGATGTAAATGGTAAGTTTTGATAATTTTTAATATTTTGACTTTCACTAATATTTCTAATATTAGAAATGACAAAATGACAATTGCAGTAATTCTGATCTAAATTAATAATAATAATGATAATAGTTAAGATTATTATAATAACACTAATTAAGATATGTAAATATTTTAATAATTTAATTGACAAGTTGGATGGCATTTAACACCATTACTGGAGTCAATTGGCTATTTGCCCATCATTAATGCCGATATATCTGAATTAACAACTGAATTGCGCAGCTGTGAGAATGACAGTAGCAGTCCAAGCACAGTGTAAGAGCTCATTGAGGAACGTGGGCAAGTGGTATGTACAATGCCTCTATTATTCGCCTGTATATTCTGTTCCAAACAACAGGAAATGTGCGACGAAGGCAACGTCAAGGCCGTCCGCGAGCAACAACAGCAAGAAACAACTGGTACGTACCTTCTGCTTCACCTGCAAGACAAGATCTTATGACCATTTTAGTGGGGTCGGAACATCGGAAAATATTTCACTTCCGGCGGAGAACGTGCCTTTTGGGGGGTGGATACTACATTAATTCCCGAACCTAAAACGCCCGAGACCCCAAGATTTTAAACCCTCGTTTGTCTGTAATGGTGTCTTCAAAATGGCGGCCATAACAAAGTTTCTACTCCTGTTCATTGCAGTTATTTATCATTCATGACGTCTTATTTCAACCTAATTTGCAGTTTATAACTGTATTATGATAATAATAATAATAATGCAAATAATAACTACGACAATCAACTGATGGTGATACCGTTCGCTCAAGAGGAGATTGCGCTTATTATCGATAGATTGAGAAATAGGAGGGCCCCTGGTCCTGACGGCATTTCAAATGAAGTCATCAAGATTTTGAAGAACAACTTACTTGGTGACCTACAGCTACTTTATAATCAGTGTTTACTCCAGGGGATCTTCCCCAAAACGTGGAAATTGGCCAGACTTGTGCTATTTTTAAAGGATGCTAAAAGGGACCCAGTTCTCTTCAAGTCATACAGGCCGATATGTTTATTGGACACCCTGGGAAAAGTTTTTGAGAGACTTATTGCCAAACGCTTAAACGAGAGATTAATCCTTAGCAACAACTCTGAACGGCAGTTTGGCTTCCAGAAGGGACGCTCCACTGAGGATGCAATCAATATGGTGACAGAGATTGTACAACAAGATCTCAGGAAATATGTCCTTGCTATAACTATTGATATAAGTGGAGCGTTCGACAACGTCTGGTGGCCGTACTTGCTTGGAGAACTTCAAAAACTTCACATACCAATGGCTTTATATAATGTTATAAAGGATTACTTAAGCAATAGGAGTGTCCAATACACATGAGGTACAGCCAGTATAAATAGAAATATCAATAAAGGCTGCCCTCAAGGTTCCGTATTGGGACCCATACTTTGGAATGTCACGATGGAGCCAATTCTGGTGGAGCTCATGCATATGACTGACGTAACTGATGTAGTTGCATACGCTGATGACCTACTAATTATCTTCAGTGCCGACAATCGTAGAGACCTTGAAACGAAGACGAATAATGTTATGTTAAGGCTTGAAGAATGGTCATCGAAAAGTAAGCTAACAATAGCTACTGAAAAAACCCCATCAGATATTGTTAAAAGGTAAACTACAGAGATCTCCAGTAATAAAGCTTGGAAATTGTTCTATTCGAGCTGCCTTGGAAGTCAAGTACTTAGGAATATTAATCGAGACACAACTGGGTTTTCGCTCTCACATAGTTAATGTCTTGACGAAAGCAAAAACCACTATGCATAACATTATGAGCATGGGTAACTTGGCGTACCGGCTGCCTTTTGACATAGCAATGCTATATTACAGAGCGGTGTTCGTGCCGACAGTATGTTATGCATCCTCTACCTGGGCAATGATGACCCTCAACCAATATGTGAAAGTCAAGTTACGGGCAGCACAGAGGAATATCTTCTTGAGAATACTGGGCGCCTTTCGGACGTCCGCTACAGCTGCTGTAATAGTAATTGCCGGTGTTCTTCCACTCGATTTCGAGGTTCAGAGATACGCAGCCAGATACTGGCTGAGAAAAGGGCAGCATAATAAGATCGTAGCCCTTCTTGGTCAAAACCTCAACACATTTCAGGACATCGATCAACACTTAGAAAATGCCTGGAAGATGGAATGGGAACAGCATCCTGGTTCCCGACGTACCAAAGGATTTCTGCCGTTGGCGAAGATAAGACCTAAAAACTCCTTCTTCCGACCATCAAAGGGTATTACTCATTTCATTACAGGGCATGGCCCTTACGGTTCCTATTTAAAGAAGTTCGGACTAAGATCTGATGATAAGTGCCAGAAATGTGGAGTAATAGATACACCGGAACACGCCCTTTTAACTTGCGAGAAATTTGACGACGTCCGAATTCGGCGTCTGAGGACTAATTTAAGAAGAGGCTCATTCCAGCAGATGGCGAGCTGCCAGCAGACCTTCAATATCATCAACAAGCTTGCGGATATAATATCAAGCTATGAGCATTTCGAGTATAGAAGATCAGACCCCACAGAAAGAGATACCACTCTTGGCTCTACTATACGTTTTACTGTCGCAGTTCAGGATGTACTTAGGAGATCAACTCGGGTACTGAGATCAGCCATTACTGTGACCACTGAGGAAGATCATCAGCAAGAAGAGATCAGGTACTACGAGACAAGACAACTTCCCTTAATAGAGGACGCTTCTTCATAATTTCCATTAGAGGAAAACAGCTGGAAAAACTCGAAGCAGATTCGTAGTGCAAACCTGATTCCAACACTAGAGCGGATGCTGTGCAACAGAAGATGACCAGGCACTCTCTAAGCTTCTGGGAGAACCTTTAGTCCCCTCCAGACGCCTCTGGCACACAGCCCAAGGTCCAGTGGCACACATGAACGGCGTCCATATCCACATCTAATCTTTAGTATCCACATCATGAGTGATGATATGATGAAATTGATGAATGGAGACTCACAAACATTCATGCCCATGGCAGGATTCGAACCCGCGACCCCTGGCTTCGTAGCGCGATGTGCTAACCACTCTTCCACGGTGGCCGGCACGTGCTAAACACTACTTTCGGAGATCATTTGGACATGGCAATTTCGATATACAAGTTGCATTTTCTCTACTTACATTCATTATGTCCAAATTTTATCCTAATAGATAATCTCGCAAAAATGCAAAATGTTTTAATTCACTCGAATTCACAATGACTAATATATACTTGACCTATATTTTTAAATGCAAAATCTGGGTGACAAAAATGTGCCTCAACACGAAATGAAAATGCAATTTTCATTAAATACACTAAAACTATTGACGAAAGCAGACTTTATTATATAAATATTATGAACAACACTACACACTTAATCCTCTAACAGGGTTTTCTTCGGAATGAGATTCACGAGGCTTAATAAGATTATCATTCTCTACAAAGCAATAGCTACAAACATGAAATAAACCTGAAATATGGGGTTCCTTTACACCATAAAGAGAAGTGCAGCAGGTAAAACGAAATACATATTTAAGGAAGAGGTGTGTAAGTGTAAGTTTCTATGTGAAAATTATCTGAGTGGTAGCACTAGACGCTTTTACGGTCCCAGGTTCGAATACCGACCTGTTCATTGGTGTTATTTTTGAATGTTCTATTTATCATATGTTCACTCATCTTCATCGTTGCGATTGCCCAAAAGTGGCAGAAAAGCGACGGTAAGTAACAAAAATAAAAATATATGTGAAAATTCAAAGGTGAATTAAGAGCTGATAGGTAAAATATATTTCATGAGCGATGTTCGATAGAAGTTCTGTTAAGATGTCAAACCTGTAGCAAGCAAATAGCGAAGTTGTGATAAGTTGAAGATAATTTCTATCACATTTCATCTAAGCTCACACGAAGAATTAGAGCAATGCAAAGCAAAGCAAAGCAATGCAAGGCACTTAATTATTGAGAGAAACAATGAATTTCAAGGCTGCAAATTTCTGCAAACGTCCTAATTTGAACTCTTAAATAATAATATGTGACGAATAGTATCATGTTGTAAGTCAGTGGGGATATGAGGTGCTTTGCATATTGTTGCTTTCGAAATCATTTTTCGTTGTTACCATTCTTGACATAGGCAGCATTTCACAATAAGTTCTTAATTAGTTTGGGTTTTTGATTCAAGTCCATTTTATGCACAGATAGGCTGATCGAAACTGGGCATACAGTATAAAGTGGGATCCAAACCTTTATGTGTCTCCACCGGGTATGGAACCCAGGGCCCCTTGATTGCAAGGCTTGACGTTATCACTACGTCATCGTGAAGGCCCTCCGTAATGGGTTACATCTGCATGGATTAACATAAATTTATTTTATTTCGGACACTAAATAGAGTTCATTATCACCACAGACTGGAAATCAGTTTTTTTGTGAAAATACGAGGAATACTTATCGCTCTTCTCTTGTTTCTATTCATTAGAAAATAAGAATAATTGCATTTCACTCTCACGGTCTATCGTTGCTATTAATTGACGAAACAGCAATGCTTCAAGCTCAGAAGCAGACACCGAAGGTTCGATTTATGTGATTTCACGCCATTGTTCTACCAGTCTCAGTAGTATAAAATACTATAGGATGAGGACAAAAATCATACAAATGAAGAGCTCATATGATTAAACAGACTGATTTGGCTATACTTAAAACTATGTCAAGATGCCCATATGAGTCAATTGCCCAAGTGTGTTACACAGTTAAATCCAAAGAATCTTGAGCCCTAGTGTACAAATGAAGAATTACAGTGTACAAATGAAGAAGCCTCAACAGAGTGATTTGGCCATGTGTACAAAAGCTGCATCTGTCAGTCTGTTGTCTGTAAGCCTGTTAAAAATATAGTCTTCTTGACATTGTTATGGCTACACTTAAAACTAAGCCAAAAATTCTCATGTAGGTGCCTCTAACAACTTACAGATCTAATACAATACAGGATTACCTTGGACAAATTCAGGCTGCAAATTGAACTGTTACCTGCTTGTTTCCTAACCTTTGATCAGTTTATTGCCCGGGGCACTAATTACTTAGCTCAGAAATACTTCAGTCTGCCGCCTAGACAGTTTCGATCGGGGAGATCGATGCATTGCTTGGCCTGGAAATAAATTATGCAGGCTTGGGACTTTCATATTCCCCTTTGCATGCTTCCATGCAGACCTGACACACGCTTCTAGGAATTCTTACTAAAAGGACATTACCCCTTTGCATGCTCCCATGCAGACCTGACACACGCTACTGACTCCAATTCGCTGGAAGGGCGAAACTTTAATTGATATTTCTGTATAATTCTAGGAAAAAAATCTTACTAAAAGGACATTACCCCAGACCTGACACGCGCTACTGACTCCAATTCCAGAAGTCTATGCTCTGAAATAATATCCCCACACGTGAGACTTTGAGAATATTCACTGCAGATTCAAAGTCCAACTTTGACTGTATTAGCTGATATCCAGCTGATGGCTCCCGGGTTTGATACTCGGTAGAGTGTGGGCTTAGTCCCAATGGCTTATATGCCTTGTAATCAAGAAGCTCCCGGGTTTGATACTCGGTAGAGTGTGTGGGCCTCCTTGATAGCTCAGTACTAGTCTTGCTGCCTTGTAATCAAAGGCTCCCGGGTTTGAGGCCTCCCCGATGGTGAAGTGTTAGTCTTGCTGCCTTGTAATCAAGGGCTCCCGGGTTTGATACCTGGTAGAGTGTGTGGGCTTAGTCCCGATTAGCTTTACTGTGCATAAAGTGGACTTTAAAAACATATGAGCAAATGCTGGGCTGTGGAATATTTATGAATAGCTCTATGCTGTTAAGCATTTGCTAGTATTTAAATTGTCTATTGCTGTGAGCAAATCCAAACTGATTGGCTTTTTGGATAACAATTGTGTTAATTCTATTTGGTATAATATAATTGTACCCAACTAATTTCAAGTCTGTTATACAACAGCATAATAGAGCAAAACTACTCTACATTGGAGATCACCAGAGCCTAGTTACTGCTGTTGTCTGGGTATAAGAGCACCCGCTCAGCCACTAACGGCTGTTATAATTGTTTTGGCATAGTTATGTTTTTTTGGTCCAAGAAATTTTATATAAATAAACAATAAAAATGCCAAACTTGAAATATTGCAATCAGTGTAATAAAAATATATCTAGTTCTAATTGGGCTAGGCACCGGCATAATTGTGATCCTAAGAAATGTAGAAACCCTACTATAATGTGCTCAAAATGCCATAAAATATTTAGCAAAGCATATTACAATAGGCATAAGTATACTTGTTATGTACAGCCTTCTACTTCATCACAGCCATCTAAATCTTTTCTAATAAGGAAACTTGAAACACCCGATAATCATAGACCAACAAAGCAGCCGCGCAATGCACCCATCCATAGCAGTTTTAATGGTCAACTTAGTGATTACTGTTTTGTATCAGAGCCAAAATGTGACATTAAGAATTTTTTTGAACAGTATAAATCCTGATGTGCAGGATATTCTAAATAAACAAAATGGCTCTTATAAGCTGTCCCTCAAATTGTTTACACAATATATGAAAGCAAATGGCACAAAATTTACACAGTCCCACATAACAGAAACTGTACCTGTATACTCAAATATAAACTCAGACAAAATACTAAGCAGGTTGATAGAGCAATTGCTTATCAAACACTCTGAGTTTGCTGCTAAGGAATCGGGTTGGAGCCTATGTGGATCTCCACACAAGTTTTATATTAATATTTCTGAATTCAGCCCACTACAAGGTTCTACATATCAGCCATTACCTGACAATATCAGACACAAAAAAGCTGTGGTCAACCTAAAAAAAAATGATGATCAAAAAAGCTTCTTGTGGAGTATATTGGCAGCTTTGTTTCCAGTTTTAGATCATCCAGAGAGAATAAGTTATTATAAACAGCATGAACATGATTTTGATGATGCTATGGAGGGCTTAGAATATCCAATGTCTGTTCAGAATATTGATAAATTTGAAAAAAGGCCAGAGATATCAATGGCAGGCCATTATCTATTAATGTATTTATTAATTCTACTGGTCGCGGCAATTGCTTGATAGAACCTCTCAGAATCAGTACACTTGATGATGATTCTGCTGTCCCGATTGATCTGCTCTTAACTGAAGAGGATGGCACATACCATTATGATCTGATACACAGTTTTGAAGCTTTAGTCAGAAAACAACTAGACAAATCTAAGACAATATTCAAGTTGTGTCGAAGATGTTTGACTGTATTTGATGGTCAAAAAATAATAAATGGTGTTCATGAACAGAATACAGAAATTGCTGAAAACAAGTTAGTTGAGCATCTGAAATACTGTGACAACCATAAACCTGTTCATATGGTTATGCCTAAGCCAGATGAAAATGCCAAATCCAAAAAATTTGAAGCCTTGTTGGAACACCCAGCATATATAGTCTGTGATTTTGAATCAAACCTCAAACCCCTTGCATTATGCAGCCCAGATCCTGATGAATCTTCAAGTACATCATACCAGCTACATGAACCTTCTAGTTTTTGTTATGTGGTTGTACAGGATGGTGTTGTTAGTAAAGAATATTTATACATGGGACCAGATGACATCAAAGAATTTGCACATAGAATAGAAAATGAGTGCCATTACATAGCATCTAATGTATTATTAAATTCAAAACCTATGTTGCCTTTAAGAGAGGATCAGATTGAAGATTTCAACAATGCAGGAAAATGCCCGGTATGTGATTCTGAATTTTCAGACACAAATATTAAGCAGCATCACCATTCTCATACAGATGGTAAATTCAAAATGGCAACGTGTAATAGCTGTAATATTAAGATCCAGAGACCAAAATTTGTCCCCGGTATTTTGTCACGGGGCATCCAATTATGATTTTCATCATCTGATCAGGTACGAGGGGTTTGAGAAGCAGAATTTAAATATTTTAGCCGAAAATGATGAGAAATATATTGCTATTAGCAAGATAATTAAAGCTAATGGTGATCCCATTCACTTAAGATTTCTTGATTCATACAGAATTCTGTCGGCTAGCCTAGCTACTCTGGCCAGTCAATTATCTGATGATCAATTCAAAATCACATGTGCTATGTTTCCAAATCAGGACCTGAAATTAATTAGGCGGAAGGGTGTATACCCATATGACTATGTTACAGATTTTTCTAAATTTCATGAGTGTGCTCTGCCACCACAACAAGAGTTCTACAGCAAACTCAGGGCATCTGGAATCACTGATGAAGATTATCACCATGCCCAGTTGATGTGGACCAACTTAAAATGCCAGACACTTGGTGATTATCATAGGGCATACTTGAAACTTGATGTGACTCTCTTAGCTGATATACTTCAGGCATTTAGAAAATCATCGATGGAAAATTATAAGCTGGATCCAATCTATTTCTACAGTGCTCCGGGCATAGCATGGTCTGCCATGTTTTTGAACACTAAAATGCAATTGGATCTGATCCAGGATCTGGACATGTATCTGTTTATGGAACAATGTATACGAGGAGGCATGGTGCAATGCTCTCAGAGATATGCCAGAGCCAACAACAAGTTTATTCTTGATTATGATCCAGCACGGCCATCAAACTATATACTTTATGTGGATGCCAACAGCCTGTATGGTTATGCTATGATGGATAAACTGCCATATGCAGGGCTTGAGTGGGTTGAAGATTTCAACATTGAAGATCTTCAGGACTTTGATGACAGTAACTATGGCCTGTTCTTAGAGGTTGATCTGACAATTCCTGATGATTTACACAATCAGTTTTCTGATCTGCCCCCAATTCCTGAGGTTGAGTGTTCACCTGGTTCTAAACAGAAGAAGCTAATGATGACTCTAAAACCAAAACAGGGTTATGTCATATACTACAAAAACCTCCAGTTCCTGATGCATCACGGTGTTCAAGTGACCAAGGTTGGCAAAGTCTTGAGGTTTAAGCACTCAAGATGGTTGAAGCAATACATTGATACAAACACAGAGCTTGGAACATGTGCAGTAAGCCAATTTGATAAGACCTTGTTCAAATTGATGGTCAATTCAGTGTATGGTAAAACTATAGAAAATGTCAGAAAACATACTGATGTCAAGTTGGTTACCTACCCCAGCCAGAGCAAAAAATTGGTGGCAAAGCCTAATTTCAATACAGAAGAATTTATGATGATAATCTGGCACTTTTTAATATGAAAAAAAAACAAAGATTAAGTTTGATAAGCCTATTTATGTAGGGGCTGTGATATTAGAATTGGCCAAATTACACATGCTAAAGCTCTATTATGATGTGCTGAAGCCTTTTTATGGTGATCGTGTAAAACTGATGTACATGGACACAGATAGCTTTATCCTTGATATTCAGACAGAAGATGTCTATCAAGATATATCACAGCCTGCATTGCTTAAATATTTTGATGCTAGTGAACATCCAAAGATTCAACCCTACAACAAAAAGTTGTCTGGCAAGTTAAAAGATGAGACACTTGGCGATGTTATTGTAGGATTTGCTGGGTTAAGGGCCAAGATGTACAGCTTTGAAACATGTAGTGGTGCTGTTGCCAAAAAAGCCAAGGGCATTGGTAGAGTAACTGTGGACAAAGAGCTCCAATTTAAAGATTATGAAGATTGTCTCAAATCATATAATACAATCAGAACATCAGAATGTAGAATTCAGAGTGTGGATCACTTGTTGACTACAAATATTGTAAGAAAAGTGGCTCTGGACCCACATGATGATAAGAGGTGTATTTTATCATGTGGCATACATACTTTACCATGGGGTCATTGTGACTTGATAAGTGTCAATCAATGCCCAATCACATAGCATGGTTTGCATTAAATAAACATGCCGATGAACTTATTTGGGTTCAAAAAACAGGCTATTATGGACCTGCCAACACCAGCACCCTCTACTGATATACAATCTATGCTATCTAAACTAAGTGGTTTGTTAATTATTCATCTGAATAGCATACTTACAGATGTTGATGTTAATACAGGTAAAACATTGTACATATTTAACAATAACTTAAACCACTACCAGTTACCTGTAGGTGGTCAATTACAATTTATTACAACCCCCGAGGGCGATGTCAAGGTTTCAGTAGGCAGAAATATTTACAGAATTAAGCACTCAAACATGGTTTCTGGCACTGTATATACTGTCTCTGCCGGTGACTGTTTCTATATTGAGATTCTAGGACACTATGACAAGCTTATACCTCTTTTTATAGAATTAAGAATCAGATACTCTATAATAAATAACCGATAAAAAACACAATGCCTAATGATATTTTTGGCCATACAAGGCGCGAAGATCAGAGTGATGAGATTCTGATGCTTGATGTCAGAGTCAAAAAAATTAAGAAGTGATTTACAAGCTCTACAAACTACACTCAATGCCAGTCTTCAACTAGAGATTACCAATTTACAATCACAATGCATGGACCCTCTTCTTAAAATTGACTCAGAACTGAAATTGCTGCTTCAAAAATATACTGACTTGGCCACATTAGATAATTTTCAAAGTTTAGAGGAGGCTATAGTAGCTCTTCAAACCAAATTTAAGACTCAGGCTACCAACTCTGAACAATTGAAACAGCAACTAGAAGAGCAGATTGGTAGTGTCCAGACACAGCTCCAAACAATTGTCAAAAGCATAAAGTCACAAGAAGATTTTGATCAAGTAATTTCTACTCTTAAAGAACAGATTCAGTCACTGGAGATACCTAATCTGGACCCCTTAAACAATGCCATAGCCGAGGTCAAAGAAAAAATCGAGACACTTGAGAATTTTATGGACAACCTACCATCTTCTGATGCTCTGAGTGCTATCACTCGTAGTGTTGCCAACATCAAGCTGCAACTCGAGACATGAAGATTTTGGAAAAATTCAGAGCACCACAAGCCATCTTGAGGGTACCATAGCAGCAGTACAAAATGATCTAACAAATGTACAAGAAACTCTAGAATCCCGCTTACCTGGTATTGTAGACACCCTTGTCAGTGTCCAGCAAAAGATCAGCAAACTTGAAAACCTCAACACTGAATCTGAGCTATCTCATTTTCGTCACTTGATCGATGATATCCAAACAAAGCTTGAAATTTTACAACAATCAACACCTACTCAGGCAGACATAGCCCTGCTCCAAGATGCTATGCGTAGTGTGGTTGATGCTACTGAATTAAATGCTGTGAAATCAGCCCTGGAGTCTTTGCAGAATACTGTAGCCAATCTGCCTACATCACAGGAGCTGAAAAATATTAAAAGAGCCGTACATCGCATATTGAAATCTGAAGATATCAAGAATATCCAGACAGAGATCAAACAGCTTACTCAGACAGTGGCCACTCTACCAACTAATCAACATATTAGTGAACTGCATGCCCTGTTTGAGGATATCAGAAGCCAAGTCCACGATCTTACAGCCCAAAGTTCAAAATTGGCTGTTGTTGAAAATCTACAGCAAATTGTAGCCAACATCAAACAACAGCTAGGGACTATAGAATCCAACTAAGCAAATGCTCTGTTGTGTTTTTACCACACAGCTTCAAGAGATTGTGTAACAATACAAGAAACTTGCTGTGGACATAAGAATCAAACCAGGCCACGATGAGATCGTTAGGACTATCAACGAGCACCTTGAATCTGTAACAAACCAAAGGTCACCAGGGTGGAGTTAGAGGATTTTACAGACAGATTCCTCAAATTATATGAGGCCTATACAGCATACAAAAGAGTTACAACCGGGAATACTGACATGTATTACTCACCAGATGAATTCAAAGCACAGAGACCCATGTTTGTCATCAACACCTCAAAAAGGAAACAGGTTGTGGTTAATGACAGGACAAATATTAAAAGTATCTGTGGATTCCATGATACTCTCACTGATGACACCATATGTAGTGTTATTCTTATGAAAAATCATATGTTTATGATGTAAGAAATGAGAGAGTCACAGAGCAATTCTAGAAGACCTCTGCACAATGCATTGTTTTAGTATTAGATATATGAGTTGAGCCTGGTCCTGAATTAAAATATTCAGCATATTCCAGGTAAACATATTAACATAACAGTAACAAGTATTTAAGCATATATTACAGTATACTACTGTGTAAGCAAAAAGCTCTTATGAGCATTTTTGGCTTAGTTTTAAGTGTAGCCATGACAATATCAAGAAGACTATATTTTTAGCAGGCTTACAGACAACAGACTGACAGATTCAGCTTTTGTACACATGGCCAAATCACTCTGTTGAGGCTTCTTCATTTGTACACTGTAATTCTTCATTTGTACACTAGGGTTCAAGATTCTTTGGATTTAACTGTGTAGCACACTTGGGCAATTGACTCATATGGGCATCTTGACATAGTTTTAAGTATAGCCAAATCAGTCTGTTTAATCATATGATCTCTTCATTTGTATGATTTTTGTCCTCATTCTATAGTATTTTATACTACTAGTCTCCGTTCATTTCGTTAAAAAAAGATTAAATATGTGATAGGTGCAGGTGGGATGAAGGCCAGGTTCTAAACCAAGCTATTCGACTTTGAAGCGCATTACGCTAACCAATTTGCCACGGGGTTGGCTTTTCAGTTCATCAAATCACTCTATTCGTCATTCAAATTCCAGAGGTTGCAAAGCAACGTAAAATAACTTAAACAGAAAACAATAACAATAACAAACACACACAAACTTCTTCTGGTATTCGTTTTGCAGAATGGACTTGATTAAAGATCGCCCACTTCCTGGTTCAGCTCGAGACAATTCAGGTGCCTTATCAAAGCTGCCCTGAAGCAAGGAGGGTTTCTAATCCACTTCGCCTTGGCTGGCTGTGGGGTCTACTATTACCTTTGCTGTTGCTTGTACAATCAAATGTGGTCTGACATGTGTGGTCTTGCTTACTTTCGCATCACTTCGATACTTTGTGGCATTCAAATGTCAGCATTGAAGCTTACACCGCTGGCTATGTTGAAAGATTATTTTCAGCATACACTGTGTATATCCTCACAGAAAAAAATTGCGGAGTGTGATTGTGGATAACATGAAAAACAATGTTTACCTAACTGTATGGCGAAGAGTGGATTTTAATATCAAATTCTCAATGGTAAGTTCTGCCATTGCCATAGGAATAGGCAACACATATAATGTTATGCAAGATAGTGCGCATTTCAGGATATAGGTGTCCCATTTTCATTGCCGGTGACTATACCTAATCAGCGTTTTTCAAGAATTTTGAACTATTTTAAGTTTTTTGAACCTACTTCAGGATTTTTCGACCCTAACTTAAGATTTTTAGGACCTCTTTTAGGATTTATAGAACCTATTTTAGAATTTTTAGTCTATTTTAGGAACCTAAAAGCACACTTTTTAGAACCTAAAATTCAGAGGTCTAATCATCACTCAACCTGCCAGAACAAGTGGCTGCCATTGTTGCCAGTGATAGCTAAATTTTCTGACTGAAAACAATGAATTTCTACTACGCTATGGACAAACTGTGCAGCCAATAAATGCAAGCACTGCTCTCTGGAATGTGAGTAATTCCGTACAAAACTTACGGAGACATTCTTAAATCCAAAAACACAAAATAAGACGTGTATCGTCTATCTTAGTAATAGAAAATAATAAAACAAAATTACAATTATATCCTTTTTCAAATATATTTTTCAATATATTAGCTAAGATTCTTTTTTATAGTAACTGAGTTACAGTTACTGGAGCTTAACTACATAATAGGCTATGTCTTCATATATTTATATTATTGCAACAATTAAATGATGGTTGGTTTAATTTTAGGATCCGGATCCGGGACTTTCGGATCCAGAACTTTCGGCTCCGGATCCAGAACTTTCGGATTTTTCAGGTCCGGATCCGTTTTGCCATCCCACATGAGCGCTTTTTTGGAAAGTAAGAATGTGTTTATAACATATTGTTACCTGCTAATATACATATATATATAATACACACACACACACACACACACACACACACACACACACATATATATATATATATATATATACATATATACACACACACACACATACACACACCCACACACACACATACACACACATACACACACACACGCACACACATTTCGTGTGTTAAAATAAAAAGCGTTTAGTTCTTATTCTAACCTATGAAGCGTTCCGTTGCGTACGGCCAGAATAAAAGCACTGTAGCGCGCGTGTGTGTGTGTTTTGCAGTGGCGTACGCAGAGGTGTCTGATGGGGCTAGCCCCCTCCGAAATTTTCATAAAATCAACATTTTGAAATAGAAGCAGTGAAGAACTCAGGAGAAAGCAGAGTAGTAAATACACCCCCCTTAAAATGACCCCCGATTTCCATTTTTGAAAGTGGAAAACTAAAAATATAAGAAATATATTATTGTTTATGCCGCCCCCTCTAGAAAGCAGCTATGTACTACCTACCTTTACAATTCCAGCCCCTGCGAAAAGAATCCTGTGTACGCCAGTTTGTGCGTGTGTGTGTATGAATCATTTGGTTTATTTTACTTCGTCTTTCTGTCAGTTTTGGCAAATCTCAAAGATGAGGATGAAGATGAGTGATGAAATTAATGAAGGGACACTCACAAAGAACACTCATGCGCAGACTGGGATTTGAACCCGGTACTCCCGACTTCGTAGCGCACTGTTCTAACTACTCCGCCACGGAAATCGGTAATTACTATTTTAAAATTATTATTCATTTACTTTACAAAATATGCTGATGTTTCGAAGCAAGGTACTTGAATCACCCAACTAATATTCTTTTCAAATACCACACTGCGCGCGCGCACGCGCACACAAAACTACTTTCCCGCCAATATTTAATCTTCCTTCATTTCAGAACAACACATCATCAACAGTGCCAACAATGAATTGCAACAATGGCAACTTCGGCGAAGGCGGGAAGAAGAACTACGGTCTGAAGCACATCCCGTCGCTGTCCAGCCTGAAGGAGGTGGTGGTAGGGGGGCTGGTGTCCCCCACCTCCTCCCTCGGCAGCACGGCCACCCCCCGCAGCAGCGTGGAGGACCTCAGCGAGTACACGGACGCCGACGAGACCATCTCGGCTCCCACAGAGTTCCTGGCAGAGGTACGCTATGCAAACATTCAGAGTCGACACCAAAGACCGATTGACACGCAACAGGATGCCCAGTAGGAATGTCCTAGTTGGCGCTGGACTGGCTACCCATTTGCTAGTTTTCGCCTCACACGATACTTGTTACTGTACTTGTGGTCATGCTATTGTTCCCATAAGACATTGCGCAGAGCAGACAAGCTAAAAAGATGGACGAGCAAATTGAAGAACGTTGTAAGAGAATTACTGGTCTATTAAAAATTAAAAAAGAAAAACTATAGACTAGAAATTGGTTCGAAAGAAAATATGGTAATGAATGCGTACTGAACAAACTTTTTAATGAACTCGGATATGCATTTTCTGCACGAAGTTCGAAGGATTCTTTTATAAAAAAAAAAATATCTTGTTCAACAAAATATATTAAACATTTCATACACTTAAAGATTTTCATTATCGTCTAATCATATTTATCACGTACAAAACTATCGCTTTGCATAAATACCCTAATGAACTGAACACGAATGCACATCGTTTCTATTACTCGTTCTTTTATCGAGAAGCGAACAAAACAAACCAACACTCGGAAACCACAGACAAAAACTTTCCTTCGACGAACACAGATTATCTTCTCATGGCAAAACTTCGCTCTGATTGGATGTTACATAGAATCCAACCGGGAAAGCCAGTTGCAATTAGAACATGGCCTATTCCTCAAAACTAGTCAAGTTGTCAGCCAGGCAGTCATCACTTCCGGTCAGGTAGCCAGTTCAGCGCCAACTAGGGCATTCGTACTGGAAATCCAGTTCCGTGTGATTCCACCTTAACACTGGTCAACATTTTGGAAAAAAAAATTACGTTTTCAAACCAATAGGTGATTCTGGATCTGGAAGTATTTTGAATGCTGATAACGGAAATTACGTCCATTTCTTCCCATCATGTCAGGATATTTCCTCACGCCACACCAGGTTCAATCAACCCAACATATTACAACATTGAGTTCTAGACATTTTGTTAAGGAAATTTTTATGAGGGATTTCGAAAATAAAACTTACGTAACAAAAGTCTGTACAATTTTTATGCCAATTATATACGTGAAGGTGGAAGAGGATTAAATGTTTATTTTTCTATATTAATTTGTAGTTCAAAATTGGAGGATTTGTATTGTAGAGAAACAATATTTTATCACCATCTAAACAGAGCCATCTATTGAGGAAATGATGAAACTACACATTTTATTGTAAAATTGAGGTAGTTAATATATTGCTGTTTCCTGGAAAAAAAAAAAAAAACAGACGTGATGCGTAAAAATGGATTTCATTTTTGGATTTAGCATGCTGGGATTATTCAGAGCCAACAGTTATCTCCCAGACATCCAAACTCATGTCGACCAGTGTAATTGTTTGTGTACGGTTTAAAACGAGTTTAGAGGACGCTGGTGCTTTCAATTATTTTTCCTGATTTTATGGATTGTTTTGACATAAAAATATCCAAGTTTTTAAAAATCATACTTTAAACTAAGTACTGCCTGCATAAAAGTTTTTTTTTCAAATATTTCAATTAACATAGCATATACCTTTAGTGTAATTATAGTATGCACTATTCATTTAATTATGTAATGAAATCATATGAAAATATTATTTTATGTGAAAAAAGTGCCAATTCACTACAGCGTCAAACTAACTAACTAACTCTCTAGCCTTCTTAAACCCAAAGGGCCATGGCTGCAGCAACTACAGCGTCAAAATTCACTGAAAATCAAACAAAAGGGAATGGATTATGATAGAGAATGTTACTGGATTAAAAACTGCCACTTTGATAGGTAAAATAATAGTTTGATTTCGAATACATCCAATTTTGTAATTATATATAATTAACGTCACACCAGTGGTACATCAGAAATGTAAGGAAACAATAGTTAAAAAACTTTTAATAGCCTTCTATAAATCTTGGTTTTAACCTTCAACGTACAGCTTATTGCTCTTAGATAATAACAAAATATATAATCATCGTCAAAATGATTATATTGTAATGGCTAATGGTATAGGACGCCTGTGCTTCAGAGTAAGTAGTACAGCAAAGAGAATTCCACGCCCGAAAATGAGGTATAGTGAGGTACACAGTGTTGCCAACCTCTTACTCGAAAAAATAACCAAGGTTTTTCTTTTTCGGTCTAACCTAACCTCAAACAAGGAGCTGGCAACCTTGCTTGAGGCTTTTCTCGCAGTGTTGCCAGCTGGGGCTCGGTGGGGCTCAGTGCCAACCTCTTACTCGAAAAGTTACCAAGGTTTTTATTTCTTGGGCTAATCTAACCTAACGCGAGGAGCTGGCAATCTTGCTTGAGGCTTTTCTCGCAGTGTTGCCAGCTGGGGCTCGGTGGGGCTCGCAGTGTTGCCAACCTCTTACTCGAAAAAATGACCAAGGTTTTTATCTTGGTCTAACCTAACCTCAAGCAAGGAGCTGGCAATACTGCTTGAGGCTTGTCTTGCAGTGTTGCCAATATTTTACTCGAAAAGTTACCAAGGTTTTTATTTTGGTCTAACCTAACCTAAGGCAAGGAGCTGGCAATCTTGCTTGAGGCTTGAGGCTTGCTTTAATTAATTGCATAAATCAAGGTTGCCAACCTACTGGTATTTCTACCATGGTTTTTTTACAAAAAAAAAAGAGAGAGGGGGAAGAGTTAAACAACCGACAATGCTGCCAACACCTACCTATAGTTTTTCTTACTTGATAAGGGTTTAGCCAATTTATACACTGGCGTAACATACACACACTGGGCAATAGAGCCGGCAACAAATATATACTGCCGTAAAAGAGAGAGATGGATGGATGGCAACACAGTATGTGTGTGCGTGTGTGTGTATAATATGTAGCATTATTAACTAGAGTGTGTTGGCAACCCACCTGCAACTAAAAAAAAGATAGAGATACCAACATTGCTGTAAGATGAAAAGAGAGAGACCTAGAGCTGGCAACAGTGGTGAGCGAATACGTATTATTTCCAAGTCCCGGGCGCCAATGTATATCGGGATTTTTGTAAACCTCTCTCGCGGGAACGATGTGCTGCACACGCACGCGCGTGTTTTTTATTATTTTCGTATTGTGATGCAAACAAACAAATAATAATTGTTGTTTTTTTAGGATTTCTGACCCCTATAACCTCGCCAGGGTGCGTGGGTGCTCAACACCAGTTCTAACGGTCATGGCTATCAAAAGCCCAATGCCTCTGTAGAGTTTTGTGAGTTATTATTTTTTTTAATTTGCGCATCGAACTAACTTATATTGGATTTTGATCGTAGTGTGCAGTGTTAATTTGATCAGAGGTGTCTTATCGGCTGGATTGTTGTTATTCTGCAGCACTGTCGAGGTGAAATCCAAATTGTATATGTGCTTGTCGAAATGTTTTCGTATGCGTGGAAGGGTGTGCTTGGACCAGTGGGGAAATTTATTTTTCGCACCGAGGTCTGTCGCGGAAGTCTTCGTGCTCGAATTGTGCGAGGGGGTTGTCGTCGAAGATTCGTCCAATAGGAGTTGGCAACACTGACTAGTTGCTTCACAATTTTTTTTGTTTTTTTAAATATATGATATTTCACAGGCGAGGCTAACCTACAAGTTACAAGTTGACGGCGTAATCTTCTATAAGATGATAAGTATGCAATAAGATGAAGAAGACGCTAACTGGCAATAGCGGTGTTAATGTTTCTAGCTCTCTACCCTCTCTCACTGGGTTTTTTTTTTCTATGGCGCAGTGGTATTTAAGGATTTGATACTCGCACAAGTGGTTCTTGAAACTGTAGGTTTGATTTTTTTTTATTTCTAGTTCGATATGAGATACACACAATTTTATTTTTTGAAGTACAGTTAATATTACCTAGTTTGGGTTAAGCTGTAACATACAACTAGCGATCGACACGACCACCTGACACACAGACAGAGAGAGTGTGAGCAAATTCAAAGTGTGATCTATCGTGAACTAAACTAACCTCACTCACCCACCTACATATAGTTTTACAGGTAACTCAAAAAGCAGAAAGTAGTATATAGCATGACAGGTCGATCTATTGTAAACTAAACTAACCTCACTCGCCCACCCACATATAGCCTTACAGGTGACTCAAAGGCAGAAAGGCAGCTATATCACTTGTAAGGGTCAACACACAAGATCTAAATTAACCTACGACATAAGCCATGGACATATTTTCCAGACAGGGTATAAGCAACTTACCTCTTGCAATTGTATAACGGGAAAATTAACCTACAGCTGGCAACACTGTTTGAGTTGCTTTCGACGAGCCAAACTTATATTTTGCAAATAGGCTAAAGCTAATCTTCTACAGCTAGAAGCTTGAAACATATACTCTTGCAGATTATGCCAACTTACCTCATGTAAAAATATTACCTAGTACGGTTAAGCTGTGATATTCAACTAACGATCGACACGACTACCTGACACACATACGGAGAGAGTGAGACAGCTTATATGCAATATATTCCTACACATGTACTGGGTTTAAAAGGTAACTTGCAACAACTATTTCACTCACCCCCTATCAAAATTTCCTAACCTCATGTTTTTGATACTTGCTGCCAGAACATGGTGGTTTTAGACTGTAAATTCAACCCGATTATTCTATTTGTGCATGATGCCTGCATTTGGAATATTTTATTCTTGGCATACGGTATTTTGCGTGCTCCAGTAATTTTGCGCTCGATTCACGGAAGCTATGACGTGTATTTCCTGTTTCGCGAACATGCGAGAATTTTTCATAATAGATAATATATTGCAAGAGCGAGTTGTTTGTGTATATAAATCTAAATCTAGTTTTGGAAATGGACATGAATATAATGTCAAAAATTATTGCATAACTTAAAAATATTGATATTTATTGTACTAGCAAAGGTAAATGTGGAATGCCCTGCCCCCCTCAGCTGTTAGGTTAAACACCATAAAAATTTCATTACTGATAGCAAGCATTCTCATCTTGACAAAACAGATCTAGTAATGAGCTGTCTTGCAAGTCTCCCGAGTGAAGGAATATGATGCCACTATAAACTGTAAACAAGATATGCAGTCTCTTGCATGAGATGTACGAGGCTTATGAACCTCGACCTATAGAGTTGTACAATGGATGTTTTTCTTTTTTAAGCATAGCGGTGTGTTTTTGCTTATTTCAATGTCATCGAGCGGGCATGTAAAGAAGGGGAGAGAAAAAAAAGAGGAGGAGGGGTTATAACGGATAATTCATATTTCGATTTCAATATTTTTGCTAGTCACGATTCACCTGCTATTTAGAAGGATACTGGACGATGGCTAAAAGCGAGTGAAGGAGAGAAATGTTATTTTTTTTTTGATTGTGTGTGATGAAATAGTTTTAGATAATAATAGTAGGCTAATAGAATTGTAGAAAACGGCTGTATCGTGATGCGAGGCTGAAAGCAATTTCGAAAGCAGTCTCGGGCATCTTCGTGTTCATCTAACAAGGAAAATGCACATGGAGGGTGTAACGGTATTGTCCATGGATGGTTTTTCTGAATAAACATACATATCAGTTTTTGCAGTCTCCAGATGGGACCGGAGCTTTTGTTTTGGTTGGACAAGGGGGTTCAGATAAATGCATGGACATCAAAATAAAAGAAAAAAAATTTACTCCACCGCTCACATGTATTGAGTCTTCCAATAACATACCTCGCGGGGGCGTACCTACATGTATGCAAAATATAGTTAATGTCTTATTTCTCGAACCTGTGGTCTGTAGATTTGCTTTTGTTGGCAACAGAAACAGAAAAAATGCCACCATGTTATTGTATGCTGATATGGGTGTACTGTAATCATAACAATTTTTCTAGTTAAAAATCTATGTCGAAAAGCAATGTTGGGTGACTTGTCTGTGTTGGGTCTTATTAACAACTTCACAGCTGTACCTGCACAACTCATCGACTACAAGGCAACAATGTTAGGAAATGTGTGCATGGCTCCGAGAATACAATTTAAAATCACTAATGTGGCATGAACCCCCTCCACTTGTGTGTATTTGAATATGCGAAAATTAGATATTTTGAATAATCGAGGAGAACAATCACAAAAACAGCTTGCACCGGTATGACGTGTTCAAACTTCAGATGATTTTTGTTAATCTACAAAAGCCAAGTGCGAACGGAGATCACTACGAAAATTGGGAAAAAAGAAAGAAGCGAGGCTATTTCGGCTAATGGCAACAATGAGGATGAATAATGGTTGTTTTGATAAAATTGACGAAGTCAATATGCCTAGCCTAAAATAAAATTCAACAATTAATGTTAAACATTTGCTACTCTGAAATGGCGACGGCTATCATCATAACATCACTTGTTTCTAACTTGTCCATATTGACCCTCTCTCTACCCCTCCATAAATTTGATTCGAAAGGTACAATCATTCCAGTTCTTGAATAAGACTCGCATATGCCCTCAGAAAAAAAAAACAAGAGAAGAAATAAATAAATCAAGTTATGTATATTCTTCATCCCCCAATTTTCTTCCCACAACACCGCACGAAGCCTCGAGTTTCGGATATTGTTGTTGTGCGACAGGATAGGATAGATGAACCGTATGTTTACCGAGGACCAGACGTAATCAAATATTTTTTTTTGAAAAGATAGTTGAAGAGGTTGAGACCATTGGCAGCCTCTTATGTGAATCGAAACCAAAATGCTCTTATTATCCAGCGATGAACTTCAATCTCACAATAACATTGAAATGTGTCTGGTGTGCGATCAAAGGTTTCACCGACGAGAACCGGAAAGTAATTTCATCATAATTATTTTACCGGAAACTACATCGGTGGAATCTGTAACATAATGTATTCATGTATGTGTTTGACAATCATATATCACTTACTAGAACAATTTTCATATTGTTTTCACTACGTGAGATGATATTTTTTATTTATATTTACGATAAAATAGAGGTTTGGGTGTAATAACAGTTTTTATTAATTAATTTAGAGATGCATTTTTTATTTGTTGAGTTAATGATTAGGTTAATTTGTTATTTCTCGCGAAAAAAAAGAGGGAACCACAGCTGAAAGAAAATACACAACTTGTATTATTGAGGTCAAGAGTTTGTTTTAACATTATTTTTTGCACACATAGGCTAATCACGACTCGGGATACGTTTAAAATGGAATCTGAAATATTGATTATGCGACCTGACTGGAACTCGGAATAGGACACACTGATTACAAGACGTCGATATATTACCACTTGGTAAGAAATTGTAGTGTTTCAATTCACACACACACTCACAATTTAAAACAACTAAACTGATCGCAGGCCCAACTGGTGGCTGGCATACACAACTATCCATCCACCCGTCGTCTTCTGGGGTGTGTGTCTTGATGAGTGTCAACAACCTCTATTGTGAAGTAAAATCTGTAGGGGTAACATCACTCTCCAATTACAATGTTGGCAAACTTTCCAACTTCATCGTGAACGACGACAAGGTATCGGCTACCTGATCAAAATTATCAACATACTGCCTCCGAGATTCTGGAACGTTGCCGAAGGAAGGGACTCGTGAACGACATCATCAACAAGTTATTTTTCGAGATGCATTTACTTGGCTACCAATACTGCGGACCGGGTACCAAACTCGAGAAAAGATTGGAGAGAGGAGACAAGGGTGTGAATCCGTTGGACACACCATGCAAAAATCACGATATTGCTTACAACACGCACACGAATTTGGATGCACGTCACGAAGCAGACAAGAAATTGGAGCATGCCGCTTTCAGGAGGGTCATGAGCAAAGATGCTTCTTTGCGAGAAAAAGTTGCAGCATTGGGCACTACCATTGCCATGAACACGAAACAAAAATTTGGATGGGGAATCCTACCTAGAGTTATCTTTAACTGGCAACGAGGTGATCTTGGTCAGCACGACGAACCCTCAGCCGTTATAGAAGATATCTGAAACCAGCTTACACCAGTCACTCATAGCCCCTCCAATTTTCTCACGATGGTGGGTTGCTACCGACCCTATACGTAGGCCGAATAAATTCCGACCAGAGCCGGATTCGAACCTATGCCATCTCGCAGCGAACAATCTCAAGACGAGTGAACGTCGTAACTCGCTCAGCTACGGAGGAGGACTCTCTTTCTCTACTTTTTCTCTAATTTTCATCATTATTGTTAAAATTAATCCAAGAGAAAATATATATTTTGTGTTGACATGGGAAATATGCAATAAAAAATGCATGATCAATAGTTAAGGTCAAAATCTGAATAAACAGTGAGGGTGATACACGCAAGCTTCCAGGCATGTGATTTGCACAGAATTAAATATAAAATGAGAGATGGAAGGTTTTTGTTACTATTAGAATTTAAGGACGGAAAATATGTACAGCGAATGAATACTACGTTTGACTAATCGTGAAGATGAGTATTACAGTACGTTTTTATCGTTCTTATATAAACGTTGAAACGTTTAAGAACGTATAAGAACGTTTACCGAAACGTTTCAACATGTTGAAACGTTTCGGTAAACGTTCTTATACGTTCTTAAACGTTTCAACGTTTATATAAGAACGATAAAAACGTACTGTAATACTCATCTTCACGATTAGTCAAACGTAGTATTCATTCGCTGTACATATTTTCCGTCCTTAAATTCTAATAGTAACAAAAACCTTCCATCTCTCATTTTATATTTAATTCTGTGCAAATCACATGCCTGGAAGCTTGCGTGTATCACCCTCACTGTTTATTCAGATTTTGACCTTAACTATTGATCATGCATTTTTTATTGCATATTTCCCATGTCAACACAAAATATATATTTTCTCTTGGATTAATTTTAACAATAATGATGAAAATTAGAGAAAAAGTAGAGAAAGAGAGTCCTCCTCCGTAGCTGAGCGAGTTACGACGTTCACTCGTCTTGAGATTGTTCGCTGCGAGATGGCATAGGTTCGAATCCGGCTCTGGTCGGAATTTATTCGGCCTACGTATAGGGTCGGTAGCAACCCACCATCGTGAGAAAATTGGAGGGGCTATGAGTGACTGGTGTAAGCTGGTTTCAGATATCTTCTATAACGGCTGAGGGTTCGTCGTGCTGACCAAGATCACCTCGTTGCCAGTTAAAGATAACTCTAGGTAGGATTCCCCATCCAAATTTTTGTTTCGTGTTCATGGCAATGGTAGTGCCCAATGCTGCAACTTTTTCTCGCAAAGAAGCATCTTTGCTCATGACCCTCCTGAAAGCGGCATGCTCCAATTTCTTGTCTGCTTCGTGACGTGCATCCAAATTCGTGTGCGTGTTGTAAGCAATATCGTGATTTTTGCATGGTGTGTCCAACGGATTCACACCCTTGTCTCCTCTCTCCAATCTTTTCTCGAGTTTGGTACCCGGTCCGCAGTATTGGTAGCCAAGTAAATGCATCTCGAAAAATAACTTGTTGATGATGTCGTTCACGAGTCCCTTTCCTTCGGCAACGTTCCAGAATCTCGGAGGCAGTATGTTGATAATTTTGATCAGGTAGCCGATACCTTTGTCGTCGTTCACGATGAAGTTGGAAAGTTTGCCAACATTGTAATTGGAGAGTGATGTTACCCCTACAGATTTTACTTCACAATAGAGGTTGTTGACACTCATCAAGACACACACCCCAGAAGACGACGGGTGGATGGATAGTTGTGTATGCCAGCCACCAGTTGGGCCTGCGATCAGTTTAGTTGTTTTAAATTGTGAGTGTGTGTGTGAATTGAAACACTACAATTTCTTACCAAGTGGTAATATATCGACGTCTTGTAATCAGTGTGTCCTATTCCGAGTTCCAGTCAGGTCGCATAATCAATATTTCAGATTCCATTTTAAACGTATCCCGAGTCGTGATTAGCCTATGTGTGCAAAAAATAATGTTAAAACAAACTCTTGACCTCAATAATACAAGTTGTGTATTTTCTTTCAGCTGTGGTTCCCTCTTTTTTTTCGCGAGAAATAACAAATTAACCTAATCATTAACTCAACAAATAAAAAATGCATCTCTAAATTAATTAATAAAAACTGTTATTACACCCAAACCTCTATTTTATCGTAAATATAAATAAAATATCATCTCACGTAGTGAAAACAATATGAAAATTGTTCTAGTAAGTGATATATGATTGTCAAACACATACATGAATACATTATGTTACAGATTCCACCGATGTAGTTTCCGGTAAAATAATTATGATGAAATTACTTTCCGGTTCTCGTCGGTGAAACCTTTGATCGCACACCAGACACATTTCAATGTTATTGTGAGATTGAAGTTCATCGCTGGATAATAAGAGCATTTTGGTTTCGATTCACATAAGAGGCTGCCAATGGTCTCAACCTCTTCAACTATCTTTTCAAAAAAAAATATTTGATTACGTCTGGTCCTCGGTAAACATACGGTTCATCTATCCTATCCTGTCGCACAACAACAATATCCGAAACTCGAGGCTTCGTGCGGTGTTGTGGGAAGAAAATTGGGGGATGAAGAATATACATAACTTGATTTATTTATTTCTTCTCTTGTTTTTTTTTTCTGAGGGCATATGCGAGTCTTATTCAAGAACTGGAATGATTGTACCTTTCGAATCAAATTTATGGAGGGGTAGAGAGAGGGTCAATATGGACAAGTTAGAAACAAGTGATGTTATGATGATAGCCGTCGCCATTTCAGAGTAGCAAATGTTTAACATTAATTGTTGAATTTTATTTTAGGCTAGGCATATTGACTTCGTCAATTTTATCAAAACAACCATTATTCATCCTCATTGTTGCCATTAGCCGAAATAGCCTCGCTTCTTTCTTTTTTCCCAATTTTCGTAGTGATCTCCGTTCGCACTTGGCTTTTGTAGATTAACAAAAATCATCTGAAGTTTGAACACGTCATACCGGTGCAAGCTGTTTTTGTGATTGTTCTCCTCGATTATTCAAAATATCTAATTTTCGCATATTCAAATACACACAAGTGGAGGGGGTTCATGCCACATTAGTGATTTTAAATTGTATTCTCGGAGCCATGCACACATTTCCTAACATTGTTGCCTTGTAGTCGATGAGTTGTGCAGGTACAGCTGTGAAGTTGTTAATAAGACCCAACACAGACAAGTCACCCAACATTGCTTTTCGACATAGATTTTTAACTAGAAAAATTGTTATGATTACAGTACACCCATATCAGCATACAATAACATGGTGGCATTTTTTCTGTTTCTGTTGCCAACAAAAGCAAATCTACAGACCACAGGTTCGAGAAATAAGACATTAACTATATTTTGCATACATGTAGGTACGCCCCCGCGAGGTATGTTATTGGAAGACTCAATACATGTGAGCGGTGGAGTAAATTTTTTTTCTTTTATTTTGATGTCCATGCATTTATCTGAACCCCCTTGTCCAACCAAAACAAAAGCTCCGGTCCCATCTGGAGACTGCAAAAACTGATATGTATGTTTATTCAGAAAAACCATCCATGGACAATACCGTTACACCCTCCATGTGCATTTTCCTTGTTAGATGAACACGAAGATGCCCGAGACTGCTTTCGAAATTGCTTTCAGCCTCGCATCACGATACAGCCGTTTTCTACAATTCTATTAGCCTACTATTATTATCTAAAACTATTTCATCACACACAATCAAAAAAAAAATAACATTTCTCTCCTTCACTCGCTTTTAGCCATCGTCCAGTATCCTTCTAAATAGCAGGTGAATCGTGACTAGCAAAAATATTGAAATCGAAATATGAATTATCCGTTATAACCCCTCCTCCTCTTTTTTTTCTCTCCCCTTCTTTACATGCCCGCTCGATGACATTGAAATAAGCAAAAACACACCGCTATGCTTAAAAAAAAAAACATCCATTGTACAACTCTATAGGTCGAGGTTCATAAGCCTCGTACATCTCATGCAAGAGACTGCATATCTTGTTTACAGTTTATAGTGGCATCATATTCCTTCACTCGGGAGACTTGCAAGACAGCTCATTACTAGATCTGTTTTGTCAAGATGAGAATGCTTGCTATCAGTAATGAAATTTTTATGGTGTTTAACCTAACAGCTGAGGGGGGCAGGGCATTCCACATTTACCTTTGCTAGTACAATAAATATCAATATTTTTAAGTTATGCAATAATTTTTGACATTATATTCATGTCCATTTCCAAAACTAGATTTAGATTTATATACACAAACAACTCGCTCTTGCAATATATTATCTATTATGAAAAATTCTCGCATGTTCGCGAAACAGGAAATACACGTCATAGCTTCCGTGAATCGAGCGCAAAATTACTGGAGCACGCAAAATACCGTATGCCAAGAATAAAATATTCCAAATGCAGGCATCATGCACAAATAGAATAATCGGGTTGAATTTACAGTCTAAAACCACCATGTTCTGGCAGCAAGTATCAAAAACATGAGGTTAGGAAATTTTGATAGGGGGTGAGTGAAATAGTTGTTGCAAGTTACCTTTTAAACCCAGTACATGTGTAGGAATATATTGCATATAAGCTGTCTCACTCTCTCCGTATGTGTGTTAGGTAGTCGTGTCGATCGTTAGTTGAATATCACAGCTTAACCGTACTAGGTAATATTTTTACATGAGGTAAGTTGGCATAATCTGCAAGAGTATATGTTTCAAGCTTCTAGCTGTAGAAGATTAGCTTTAGCCTATTTGCAAAATATAAGTTTGGCTCGTCGAAAGCAACTCAAACAGTGTTGCCAGCTGTAGGTTAATTTTCCCGTTATACAATTGCAAGAGGTAAGTTGCTTATACCCTGTCTGGAAAATATGTCCATGGCTTATGTCGTAGGTTAATTTAGATCTTGTGTGTTGGCCCTTACAAGTGATATAGCTGCCTTTCTGCCTTTGAGTCACCTGTAAGGCTATATGTGGGTGGGCGAGTGAGGTTAGTTTAGTTTACAATAGATCGACCTGTCATGCTATATACTACTTTCTGCTTTTTGAGTTACCTGTAAAACTATATGTAGGTGGGTGAGTGAGGTTAGTTTAGTTCACGATAGATCACACTTTGAATTTGCTCACACTCTCTCTGTCTGTGTGTCAGGTGGTCGTGTCGATCGCTAGTTGTATGTTACAGCTTAACCCAAACTAGGTAATATTAACTGTACTTCAAAAAATAAAATTGTGTGTATCTCATATCGAACTAGAAATAAAAAAAAATCAAACCTACAGTTTCAAGAACCACTTGTGCGAGTATCAAATCCTTAAATACCACTGCGCCATAGAAAAAAAAACCCAGTGAGAGAGGGTAGAGAGCTAGAAACATTAACACCGCTATTGCCAGTTAGCGTCTTCTTCATCTTATTGCATACTTATCATCTTATAGAAGATTACGCCGTCAACTTGTAACTTGTAGGTTAGCCTCGCCTGTGAAATATCATATATTTAAAAAAACAAAAAAAATTGTGAAGCAACTAGTCAGTGTTGCCAACTCCTATTGGACGAATCTTCGACGACAACCCCCTCGCACAATTCGAGCACGAAGACTTCCGCGACAGACCTCGGTGCGAAAAATAAATTTCCCCACTGGTCCAAGCACACCCTTCCACGCATACGAAAACATTTCGACAAGCACATATACAATTTGGATTTCACCTCGACAGTGCTGCAGAATAACAACAATCCAGCCGATAAGACACCTCTGATCAAATTAACACTGCACACTACGATCAAAATCCAATATAAGTTAGTTCGATGCGCAAATTAAAAAAAATAATAACTCACAAAACTCTACAGAGGCATTGGGCTTTTGATAGCCATGACCGTTAGAACTGGTGTTGAGCACCCACGCACCCTGGCGAGGTTATAGGGGTCAGAAATCCTAAAAAAACAACAATTATTATTTGTTTGTTTGCATCACAATACGAAAATAATAAAAAACACGCGCGTGCGTGTGCAGCACATCGTTCCCGCGAGAGAGGTTTACAAAAATCCCGATATACATTGGCGCCCGGGACTTGGAAATAATACGTATTCGCTCACCACTGTTGCCAGCTCTAGGTCTCTCTCTTTTCATCTTACAGCAATGTTGGTATCTCTATCTTTTTTTTAGTTGCAGGTGGGTTGCCAACACACTCTAGTTAATAATGCTACATATTATACACACACACGCACACACATACTGTGTTGCCATCCATCCATCTCTCTCTTTTACGGCAGTATATATTTGTTGCCGGCTCTATTGCCCAGTGTGTGTATGTTACGCCAGTGTATAAATTGGCTAAACCCTTATCAAGTAAGAAAAACTATAGGTAGGTGTTGGCAGCATTGTCGGTTGTTTAACTCTTCCCCCTCTCTCTTTTTTTTTTGTAAAAAAACCATGGTAGAAATACCAGTAGGTTGGCAACCTTGATTTATGCAATTAATTAAAGCAAGCCTCAAGCCTCAAGCAAGATTGCCAGCTCCTTGCCTTAGGTTAGGTTAGACCAAAATAAAAACCTTGGTAACTTTTCGAGTAAAATATTGGCAACACTGCAAGACAAGCCTCAAGCAGTATTGCCAGCTCCTTGCTTGAGGTTAGGTTAGACCAAGATAAAAACCTTGGTCATTTTTTCGAGTAAGAGGTTGGCAACACTGCGAGCCCCACCGAGCCCCAGCTGGCAACACTGCGAGAAAAGCCTCAAGCAAGATTGCCAGCTCCTCGCGTTAGGTTAGATTAGCCCAAGAAATAAAAACCTTGGTAACTTTTCGAGTAAGAGGTTGGCACTGAGCCCCACCGAGCCCCAGCTGGCAACACTGCGAGAAAAGCCTCAAGCAAGGTTGCCAGCTCCTTGTTTGAGGTTAGGTTAGACCGAAAAAGAAAAACCTTGGTTATTTTTTCGAGTAAGAGGTTGGCAACACTGTGTACCTCACTATACCTCATTTTCGGGCGTGGAATTCTCTTTGCTGTACTACTTATCATGTTTTCACACCTCTGAAAAATTTTGGTTATAGGCCTCGCTTGTATTGTATGCTTCAGGTCCCGCACCCATCTAGGGCTGGCTTTGAAAACATTACAGCAAGAAATGTGTTATAATTTTGAAACTAAAGTATTATTATTATTATTACTCAGCGTAACGCTCTGTAATTTTCAGGGAGATTTCAGAACAAAGGGACAGACGACACATCTCGCTTGAGGATTTCACCAATCGAACATAAGCTTGTGCGACCTGTCGTGTCGCTACGGTGTGAAACGTTGTTGCTGATTGGCACGTTCCAAAACGACATGCGCGTACCTCCGTGGCTTAGCACACCACGTTACGACGTCAAGGGTCTCGGGTTCGAATCTCGTCCTGGGCTTTGGTGTTCTTTGCGAGTGTCCCTTCATCCATTTCATCGTTATCGTCACTCATCCTCATCTTCGTGATTAGCCAAAAGTGGCAGAAAGCCATGTAAAATAAACCAAATGAATCAATCGAACAAGCGACATGTTTCGAGTGTGGCTTGTCGCTTCGGTCTGAAATCTCCCCAAGGGGCAGGCGACACGTGTGGTCTGAAATCTCCATAAGGGAGGATTCAGACCGAAGCGACACGCATGCGCTTTTTTTTTTAATTGTACTGAAGGGGCACGTGATGCTTGTCGCTTCGGTGTGAAATTTCCGTGTGGATTGTCGGCTTCCGCTTGTCGCTTCAGTCTGAAAGGGACTCTAGACTCCCCTCCCTTGAAATATGGGAAAATGCACACTTCTCCGTCCCTTGTCATTGTCTTTTCCTATATCTTCGTTCTAGCATTTCACCTTTTCTCACTTTTAGTGCCTCTTCGTTGCTGTTCACTTAATCTCTTCTTGGCCGTTTTTTTTGTATCTCGTCTGTTAGTTTTCTCCATTCTTCTTCTCTATCAAACTCCTGCCACTCTTCTACCTTCCTCCTCTCTCTCTTTTTCATGTTTTTCTTCTAAATTTCTCTTTTGTTTTCTCTTTGGATTTCGTTATTTCTCTTTCCTTTGTTTCGCTTCTATAGTTGTTCCTCTCTCATCTCTTTCCTTTCTCTATTCTCTCTATCTCTCTCTCTGCAGCTTGCCCTTTTTCTCTTTCGCTTTTCCGTTTCTCTCTCTATATATTTCTTTGTCTTTCTCTCTTCTCTCTCTCTGTTTTTATTTCATTGCCTTTCTATCTTTTTTCTATTTCTTTGTCTTTCTCTCTCTTCATTTCTCTCTGCCCGGCTTCTCTATTAATTTCTCTGTATCTCCTTTCGCTTCCCTCTTTGATTCTCCCTCCCCTTCACTCTGAGTTCGGGCGTGTTGTCTCCCTTCTTTATTTCTTCTTCTTCAACTGTCACATTTTCCTTATTCCTGTGCTCTCTCTTTGTGTCTTCTTAGACATTTCCCTTCCCTCAATTTCTACCGCTTATTTCATCTCACTTCTTTCTCCTAACACTCGCTTAAAACACTTCGTTCTTGTGATGGCATGTATGATATCTAAGGATGGAAACTTTATGCAATGAAATTATTTTATGCCACAGTTTATCCGGTGCCTCAGATTATATTTATGTTATAATTCCTTGATAACTTCTTTCGATTTTCTGATGTACATCTTCATTTGGAAAGAAAAAAAAATTCTGTATCACGGCTAATCTATTTATTCTTCTTGTCGTACACACTGCTACCTTTCGGAAAAAAATGTGAAATTGTCTTGATTTCTTTTTGTACAGGCACAGTTTCAGACTTTTCGAGATTTCAAATAACATCCCTGTCCAACGACTTTCAATTGTCAATTCTGTTTTTTTATGAATGCTCTGTTTGAATGAAAATGGACGGTATTTGACGCATGACCCGTGTACCATAAAAACTTGGCACCTATCTCTCCAATGCGTGGATAGTTTCATTGATTGGTTTGGTTTATTTTATTTCGCTTTTCTGCCACTTTTCGATAATCGCGAAGATGAGGATGAGTGATGATATGATGAAACTGATGAAGGGACACTCGCAAGGAACACTTATGCGCAGGTCGGGATTCGAACCCGGGACCACTGGCGTTGTAGCGTGCTGTGCTAACCACTCAGTCACGGTGGTGAGCAAAAAAGTTAATAACGCAATTTCGAAGTCTGAATCATAAATTAGAAAATTTTAGTCAATAATGTGTAAGACCATAATATGTAAATTCAAACTATGAGAACAACGGCTAAAATGATGTTTCATTTATTAACGCACAATCTTCTAATATAAAAATGGATGTATGTGTGTGTGTGTGTGTGTGGCTGTTTGTTCCGGCATAACTCTCGAACGCCTGGAGCGATTTCAACCAAACTTGGTACACGTATCACTTGCAATCTGGAAAGAAATACTGTGGGGGTAAGATACCCCTGGCACCCCTAGGGGTTGGGGTGGAAAGGGGTGACATGTAAAAATAATCGAAAACGACCCATATTAGTGTGGAATCCATAGTTTTCGGGGTCGCTAAGATGAATAGTGACACTCCCAATGCCATTCAACTCCAAGTTCATCACCTATCGGGATGGAGGGTGAGAGGGGGTGAAAAATAAAATGTCAAAAATGACCTAGATTAGTGTCGAATCCATAGTTTTCGGAGTCCCTAAGCTAATTGGCGACATTCACGGTGACCAAACTTGGTACATATACTTACAATCTCGAAAGAAATACTGTGGGGGTAAGACACCCCTGGCACTCCTAGGGGTGGGGGTGGGAAGGGGGTGACATGTAAAAATAATCGAAAACGACCCATATTAGTGTGGAATCCATAGTTGTCGGGGTCGCTAAGATGAATAGTGATACTCCCAATGCCGTTCAACTCCAAGACACCCCTGGCACCCGTAGGGGTGAGGGTGGGAAGGGGTGACATATAAAACGACCGATATTAGTGTGGAATCTATAGTTTTCGGGGCCGCTGAGATAAATAGTGACACTCCCAATGCCGTTCAACTCCAAGTTAATTTTACACTATAGTTAGGATTCATTATATTCCTGTCTAATAGAAGATTGGGATAAATAAATACCCGGGCAACGCCGGGCAATCAGCTAGTAATAATAATAATAATAATAATAATAATAATAATAATAATAATAAACTTTTGTGGGAATTCTGTAGGGAAGTAACATATCCCCGAATTTTGACCCACGCCCAGAATTAGGGCTAAGGAAGAGAAAAAGAAAACACCTGATGAAAGCGTTTCTAAATATATATTGGGTCGAAGGAGTAGGGGGCGACATCCTCCGGGTATGCAGCAACGTTAGGTTTACAGTTTTGTTTACAGGCTCCCTTAGTCACGAGAAGGTCACGTGATATCGATTGTCAGTTGTCTCACATGCACAGTCAAATGGATCAATATAGTATATTTGTGATGCAAAATATTTACTAAATTCTTTTTAAAAATGCCCTGAAGTTGGATATTTTGAGTTCCTTGTGACGTCACTTTTACGAGTCTTCCTAAAGGTGAAATATTTAGAGAAGGAGAAGGGGGGTATGAGAGAAGGGCGGAGGGAGAGAAAGAACTGGAAACAGGATTGGCAAAATTTTTTGTCTTTCTTAATAGAAGCAAATAAAACTTTTTTTATGTACGCAGGATTTCTATTCGGAGGGGCTGGAATTGGAAAGGTGGATATTATATAGCTTCGTTCTGAGGAAGAAACAGTATAAAATATTTCTTATTTACCATGTTCAACCTTCGTTTTAAAATTGTCATTTTAAGAAGAGTTTGCATTTATGACTGTACCCGAGTTGTTTACTTTGCTCAAAATTTTCTCAAAAAGCTCCACCTGCGTACTTCATTGGTTTTAAACATGTTATTAACAGTGTTTTGATAAACAACAACAGAAACATGTTTTAAACAAATATAACGTTTAAAACATAGTGCCAAGAAGACTTATTTTCCAACGAAGGACAGTGTTTCTAGCAAACACCTAAATAACTTCTCATAATACCTATTTACGTTACTTGTTAATAACAATTTTACGAACAAATCTCACGTATTTTTTTTAAAGTATAAGCGTCTCTTTGAAATGTTGAAGCATCTACTGTTTCGTACTTAAACACAAGATGTTTATTATGACTTAATTAAAACGGTCATCAGTAGAAAAAAGCACAACTCCACTGCAGTTTATACATGTAACACACACTACGAGTTACAGCTTATCTAAGATTAAGTAAGTAATTTACAGTTACGTTTTAAGGTAGCATTAACTGTAATTGGGATAGTTTCAAAACAGTAACTCAACTGTAAAAGTTGTAGCTTTTAAATGAACTTTACAAGGAAAAACTTTAGCTAACAACAAGGTTTACATTTTCACGTCAACAATTGTGTGAATTTCACTCACACTGTTGCCAACATGTATCGTATTTAATTTATCTCTTTCTCTCTGCAGTTCCTTTCGGCAATGATGATGAAAGATTACGGAAACGCTCTGAAGTATTGTAATCTAAGTAAGTATAGTCACATTAAGATAGAATGCATACTGGTGGAAGCCAGTAGCGTGCGAAGAGTGGAGGTAATCGGGTCATAATCCCCCCTTTTGCCTCAGTTTTCCATTAAGAAGGTTGAAAGCAGGGAAATTTTGCAAAATGTAGAAAAAAATTACTAAGAAAAGATATATTATATATAAGGGTTGTCCAAATGAAACAAAGACTTATACATTTTATATTTTAACCACGCATGTTCTTCGCTCAGGGTATCCATACCCTTGTGACGCGCGGGGACACTTGCTTGAACAGACAAGGTGACTATGTGTAGAGGATGGATCACTTTTACTTCCTGTATGTTCACATATTCCAACCAATAAATCATAACAGAAAAAACCAAGAGTCTCACTTTCATTTGGGCAACTCTTATATAAAAGAAGTTAAAACTTCCCTCTTAAGGTCATATCCATACTTGTGAAATATCTGAGCATGCCAGTAGGTGGCGTCGTCTTATATATGTTTACGTTCAGGATTTTTCGTATGACGTACCTTCAAAAGTCTAAAATCCTTGCGCAAGTGGTGCGAACTGCAGTGCTTGGTTACAAGTAAGTCTTTCCAAGTATAATTCAATCTAAACTAATGCATGTGCAGGAAATTAACTGATTTAAACTCACAAAATTATAATGCTAGTTTTCTTCAGGAAATCAAGAACCTCAGTCATTTGTATAATTTTCCTTGAAGATCACGGAAGAAACATCTAACATCATTGATCCCGGTGTGTGATAGTTTATTACGAAATATAATAGCTAGCCACTTCACGGGATTTGCGAAAGGGGTGTGTAATATGGCCATAAGAGGGCGTTATATCTTCTTTTTCTGCAGTCAGTACTACATTTTGCAATCTTTTACAGTATTCAACGTTCTTTTGTTCAGGAATGCTGGCCCAAACAGGGGAATTATGCACCCGGCAACCCTCCTTAGAGACCTGCACAAGACCCGGAAAAAACCCGTCTGCGAGGAGGCGCGCCTACAATAATATACAACACGCACCTCAAGCCCAGGTGTTTATATAGCGCAAGCGAGCTTCACGTCACAGTTGTGCACAGGCATCGATGCCTGTCAGGCTTTTCTATTACCCGGGTCTTAAGAAGACCCGTGAGACTCGATGTAGTTCTTGCAGGTGGACGCGAGCCCTGCAGTCAGTGTTGCCAACGGCCGTTATATTTCACTACGCATGGAAATATTTGAATTTCTGCTAGCCGCAGGTGCCTTGAGGTTGTATAACCATTGGCGTAGCAAGGGGTGGGTGAAGTGGGCGACCACCCTGGGCCTCGTGCATGTAGGCGTCTCGCGTCCCATGAGGTTGATACGAAAAACGTAATAAATGGAAGTGAGAAAGATAGAAAAGGCTCATTTTTGTGGGCAATAAAATTAAAACATTTTTTTATCTGGCTTTATATTCTAGTTTAACGTTATAATTTGAATGAATACGTCAAATCAGAGGCGGGCGGGAGCTCTAAGCCTAAGGGGCCCCAAAAAGTCAAAATAATTCTCATTTCTCATGTGAAACATTAACGCAAAAATTGCTTGGACAATTTTATCCAATTATTATTTTCTTGAATAGAAAGCGCTTTGTCTTGGCTTTTCTTCTGTCTCGTGACCTTGCATAGCCTACACAATTTTAATATGTTAATGATAAAGCACCTCAAACTGCCACGGAGCAAAGTATGGGGCATTTAAATGATTCCGGTGTTTTAAACTGAAGAAGGGTATGGATAATATTAGCAGTTCTTCCTTCGTTCCTTCAACTTCAGATGCAGCTATTGCCCTCTGTAACGGGCACGATGATGATATGTCTTCCAAATTTCCTGATCAAGTTCTACGTTTCAGGAATGTTCTTAAATCTGAAATCAAGTGCTTTGGCAAAGTTACTTCTCCTTGATAGCTCTACACTAGCTTCCAGTGTTCTCTGTATCCTGTACTGCCTTCTGTTTGTTTCCTACTCTTCAAGTAACAACCACGAAAAAAGAACTATCTTTCTCAAAATTCAAACTTAGGAAAAACTTCTGGAAGGTAGTGTCGAATGGTATGATTCAGCCCAAAATTTACCGGACTCAGTAATCTCACTCTTGAATGAGAAAGGGCAAGATCTAATGTAAAAGTATCATTCGCTGCCCAGAAGCCAGCTTTCTGTTAAGCAAGGTGGTTTGATTTAAATCAAAATTTAAATTGGGGAATTCTATTTTAAAAAATCACTTATTGAAATCACTTTAAATAAAATTACAGAATAATGTACACAAGAAATTTGTAGATATCAGAATCACTTTTTGTGAAAGTATATTAATCTCGTAATCATTTAATGGTGTTTATTATACTCTAAGAAAGGAAATAAAGGAAACAAAATATATGTCCTGATGGGGTGAAGCTCATATGAAAATAAATGTAATATGTCATCTGAAAAAAAAAACACTTAAATTTCTCTTGATTTAGAATTCAATAATTTTTATAAGCAAGAATAGTACATTTTTTAAAGAGAATAATATACAAAATACTAATCATGTTAAATCGTAAATAGTGTCATTTTAATTAAACTGTAAATAAATATGGCAGCTGATATTTGGCTAACTATAATTAAAAGCACTAAAATTCGGCTACAAAGACTGTAAATATTATTTTAAGTTAAAATTATAAAGTACATCCAGAATTTATATTTTCACTGTCAGAAAAGTTACTGAAATTATAATAGTTTCATTAACACACTCAACAAACATTTTCATATTAGGTTCATTATGTTCAGTTCCAGAAACAGAGAAATGCATATTTACATGTAATTTGTTATTTGCTTTAATCAAACTGTTCAAATATTTTACAGGGCCGTTTATCAGAAAAAGCCTTTCTATTTAAAAAATATGTCTATGTGTACGATGCCAAAGAAAATATCGATTTAAATAAAAAATATAAAAATATATTAAAAAAACATTATTTTTATCCACCCAGCTGTTTAGAGGGGCGGGGAAGGGGATAAGTAAGTATTTGTATTTTCTTCTTTTGAATACATAAATGTCAAAGAAAGATATGTTAGAATATGTGAAAATTCAGAGGTAGAGCATCGATTTGTATAATTATTAATGTAAGTGTAGCCGCAATCAGCCATTCTAAGTAATTACATACATTTCCTGGAAGAATCTGACTGTACTTGAGGGACCCAAATTTGTTTCTTGCGGACGCGTACTTTACGATTTTGTTACCCCACTGAGTCAAATATTTAATATTACAAGAACATTAAGACGTAACAACAAAATGAGATTCACAATTATTATTATCATCTAAGCCTTAAAATTCAAAGTAAACTGGTACAATTAATGTGCAACAAAGTCAAAATTGCTAATTAAAAAAAGTCAAATTAGCTGTATCAATTGATTACACAAAGATTTCACACTTACGGTGCAAATGACTATCGTTTTAAGATTTCTTGATGTTGAAACCGATTGTGTCGAAGACCTTGAAGGTAGATGCTTTGGGCCCCTAGACAGGATTGTGGTTTAGCGCAGCTCCTTCTCCCCGCTCTATCAAGCACAGACATTTGATGTGCGTCCTTCGATATTTTCTACTTCAGCCATGGTTTGTGACATTTACATCCTACAAATTTTGAAATGACGAAACAAAGAACGACTCATTAAATAATATATAGGTTATATTTAAAGGTTCTTATTTAAGGATATTTCAGTTGTCTTACTGTCTAAAGAACATCTTAAAAACGTATTATTACTACTGCCTTGGTTAATGAAAATTCCAGCAGCGTGTTAATGTAGCTCTGCCAAGTGTAAATTTCTCTGTCGCGTACTATTAAATATAATTCTTGTCAGAAATTAATTATTATTATAGGCTATTATATAAATATAATAATTTGCTGACGTTTCCTTGATGACTGTATATCGATTCACATTGATATTTCAAACTTAAGAACGGATGGAGCCTTGCATTCTAATCTAGCCCAGGGCCTCGCGATATGTTGCTACGCCACTGTACCTAAGATTTTTGTAACTCCTCAAATTAGTTTCATTATTATGTCAAACCAACTACAACACATTTTCCAAATTTGTTTCGAAGGTCTTCAAATAGGTTTGTGTGTCTTGTTCATTTTATGTCACTTTGCTGGTCTTTAAATCGTAAATCTCCTCTCGGTTTCATTTTTACGTTGTTCGTTTGTTTAAATGTGTAAATAGCATTGCCTGCTATTTGCACTCGTATGAAGATACAAGCTAACAATAATTATATTTTGCATCGTATTACTATCAACGCGGTCTGTAGAACTAGATAACTAGCAACAACATTTTTTTTTGTACTGGGTACAGAGTCTGAAGAAAACCTTTCTAGAAGATTGAAACGTTATGTTTAGTTTATGTTTTAAAATAAAATAAATTTCTGCGTTGGTCGGCATATTCAGTTTTTCATATCATGGAAACAAGACTTACTGGTGTTACAACAACATGAGCGAACGACGATTTGTTGAAAGAGATGACAATATTCAAAAACCTCTTATAATGCAAATTCTGATGTCATGTTCCATTTTATGAACCATCGTGCCTTAGTGTTCGGAGGGGGGGGGGGTCTTGAGCAACTAATTCGGATATTGAATTGGCAAATTTACACCAGAGAGAAAATCTGTTTGATTGATTGATTCATTTATTTGGTCAATTTATGCACAATAAGGCTAATCGGGATTGGACCTATAGTTTAAAGTGGGATCCGAACCACCATGTGCCTCCACCGGGTATCGAACCCGGTACCCCTTCATTACAAGGCGACGACACTACCACTGTGCCATAGGGGAGCACCACCCCAAAAAAGTATAATGTAGAACAACCACCAGTCACACAAAGTTCCATAATATTTACGATGGCACTTTTTGCGAAACTTGGTTCGTACTCCTTTACAGGTGTCAGCAGTGGCGGCGATTAGGGGCGGGGCCGAGAGAGTGCAGTTGCACCCCCACCCCTTCCCGACTTTTTGAAACTTTTGCACCACGCTAACCTCATGTATCAAGGGAAATTAAACTGTCCTCCCCCCCCCCCCACTTTTGCAGCTTGACCCCTTAGTTTTAGAACCCAATCGCCGCCACTGGGTTTGAGTGATACAAATGTTTTCTACCAAGGAATAAATGTCTGCAATTTCAAATTGATAAAAGTGATGAACATTTTGAGTGCTCCTAGAACAGTTTAGAATCTAAAAGTTGGCAACGGTGACTGCGTGACTCGTGTATCTGCAAAACCGGAATGAGCGTTCGCTGAAGATAAGCGAGCTTCTTCTTTCAAGGCCTTCCAGTTACCCGTGGGCTTTCGATGCTTGACGGGTCGAAACTCAGGTTTATAGTTTTACTCGCCCGCCCGACCAGCCAGGCGGGCCTAGTAAGCGATTCTGACCGATATGCGGCCCTCTGCACCCCACTACTAAATCTCTTTTACAGTCTTACGGAGGACGCCCTATATGCTGGCAAGGGAAATGGAGAGCGGGGAAGCGACAAATCCAGCGAGATAAGAAATGCAGCAGCCTGTAGAACGAGGTGCACTTATAATGGAGAAAATAAAATTAAGTAAGTGTAATGTAACTAACCTATATTGTTGTTGTCATATGTGTAAAGCTATTGAGTATTTGTATGTGTGCATGCATTTGGGGTATGTGGATATGTATGTGTATACAGTGGCATAACTAAGGATTTACTGTAAAGAAACTGCAATCTGTAAAGAAAAAAAAGCATCACTGTATTCTTATTATGAATGTTGAAATGTTTTTGATTCGCATCTCTCTATCATGTTCGATTGTTAGAAGCATTCGTCTGGTATCAGAGTGTCATGTAGTGTTATTCTTTGTACGAGCAGCTAGGGACAGCATTAGCAGCTTGGGAAATACATGCTAACAGCACCAAACCTGACCTGTCTAACCTATCCACGTATGCACAAAATAGCTTAAATAAACAATATATAACTTGCCAAAACTATACCTAACTAATGCTGTCCCTATCCGCTCGTATTCTTTTTTTGTTTAGTGTTGGAAATTTCTGCTAGAGGGCTTTGTGATCGAGTGATGCAGTCTGATTGGCGGGAGTCCATAATACGATTGGGCTCCTCAGAAGTTGTTGCAAAACGTGTTCATTACTGACAGTTTGGTCACGTCACGTTATCATTATTTTGAAGTGTTCGGATGGTGTGTAGAAAGTGTGACATTTCCCCACGTCAGCAAGAATTGTTTTTGTGCGTTTTCGTTCCACAAAGCAATATTTTAATTTTTGTTATTGATTCTGCAAAATGTTTCATATACTTAAACCGTGGCTTAAGTAATAAATATATATTGTACAGATGTTGAAAATAAATCGTCAAGTCGAATGCAATCAATAAAACATCTGAGAATGCAGAAGCGAAATGTTGAGCACTAAAAATAATGAAGTTAGGGATGCTGTCTGAATTTTTTTCTACACAAAGTGTAAAATAAGTCACGAACTTTGAACATTATAAAACAGTTTCGATCAGTTTGCCATTCATCCGAGAGCTCTTCAAGATTATTCTGTTAGTATTTCTGATGATGTCAGACAATAGTGATTGGCCTGTATGTGCACATCTTATAAAACCTGTTATCATAATGTTCATTCAATTTAGCCGAACCCGTGGCGGAGTGATACGACGCCAGGGGTCCCGGGTTCGAATCCTGGGCTGGGCATGAATGTTTGTGAGTGTCCATTCATCAATTTCATCATATCATCACCCATCCCCATCCTCTCAAATTAGCCAAAAGTGGCACAGGAAGCGAAGTAAAATAAAGCAAATCAATCAATCAATGCTCATTTCATTCATTTTAATTAACCCCACTCCCCAAATGTAATAGTCACAACTGTGCAACACAAATATTTCCATTAGATTTCCAAATAATATTAAAATTTTAAATCGAATAAATGAAATAATATTAAGGTTTTATCTTGTATACACTGTTAAAAGATCCGCGGTGGTCCAATTGGTATTGCACGTGACTACCACTCGAGAGATTCGGGTTCGATTCCTGGGGTTTTTGAGTTTAGGTGGGGATTTTTCAGACAATATCCTTGCACAAAGCGATTCTGAGGCTTACCTGGGGGAATATAAGTGGCCGGGGCGTGGTGCTGATCACATCACCTCCACTATGGCCTAAATTGAGAATTTGTTGACCTTCATACCCTGCATGTTCCTTTATTTCACGGTGCAATGAATAGCGGATACCTTTTTTTTAAAAAAAAAAAATCATGTAATCTTGTTCGTCAAGCAACATACGTATTGTTTTGTACTTTCATACGTCATTAGAGCAGTTGTTGACAACATATCTAAGTATAGTGAAGCTGATAGCATGTGTATCCAGATAAGAGAAATATGTTAATGAAAGCAAGACAGAAATTCCTAAGATGGGATGCAAGGCTTGAAGTCCTTCTCACACAGTGGCGTGCCCAGGATTTTCGAAAGGAGGGGGAGGGGGTTACGTATTCATTTTTAGTAGACAGTCCTCTATTTTGCCATCTTTTGCTGCCTTTGGCGTTCTTTCCTTTTCAGGAATAAAGGACCAAAATAGGAGTTTATGACACCCACCAACCCTCCCTTTGGCAAGGAATTGTTCTTACATTAATCCTTACATAAGAAGAGGGGGTTGATGAAATTATATTCAAAATTCATATGTTACGGCTGTTACAAGTATAACGTTTTGGGAGAACACAAGCTCCCTTCATCAGACATTTATTCTTAGTTTGATTAATGTTTCAGAATGGGATAAATTTAAGAGAAGCAGTTACAATGAATCTTTTTAATAATGTTATGTTACATCGTTGGAACATAGCAACTTAACTGTGAAAGAAGCTTCATTATCATGTAAATCTTCATTTAAATAATAATAAAACTATAATAATTATTATGTAACTACACTTATATAAACAAAAAAGGAAGCAGTGATTTAATAACAAAATGGCTTACTGATAAGTGATAAAAAATGTATGGGACTCACAAGTGGGATGCACAAGTATTGCTCGGCAAAGTGTCCATGAGCATTTTCATTAATTTTCTCTTCCATCCTACGTGTACAGCAAATTATACCTAAATAACTTTTTTGATAGCAGCACATACAATAATTAGTGGATAATTTTGAAAATAACGGATACAAATGAAAATTTCATTAGTAAATTAATATTTGGTTGTTATTAAAATTTCCTATGGCTCTTTTGAAATTTTATTTTTAACGGTTATACGTAATCAGTGTTTTTTCGGAATTTTGAACTACTAAGTTATTTAGAATCTAGTTCAGGATTTTTCTAGACTAATTTAAGATTTTTAGAACCTATTTTAGGATTTTTTAGCTTATTAAAGGAATCTAAAAGCACACATGAATAGACACAAATACTACTACTACTACTACTACTACTACTACTACTACTACTACTACTACTACTCCTGCTGCTGCTGCTGCTGCTGCTGCTGCTGCTGCTACTACTACTACTATACTACTACTAATACTAATAATAATAATTATTATTATTATTATCACTACTGCTACTACTAATACTAATACTACTAATAATAATTATTATTATTATTATCATTATTATTATTATGATGATGATGATGATGAAAGCTTATAAAGGTAAGAAAGGTGAAGCGCTCCTCTGCGCTATGCACCACGCCATGAAGGCGTACAGGGGGTGTGGAGTTAGGGCCCCACACTTTCTTGGTCACGGCCGAAGGTGGAGGTGATGTAAACAGCACCACGCCCCTGGCCGCCATTACCCCCCCCCCGTTTCTTCCAGGTAACCACTTTATACGACGCTGGGTGGGCGCCGGAGCCGCTTGAACAGGTGGGAAGAAATCCCGGTTCTCCCCGCCGGGGATCGAACCCGGGTCTCTCGCATGGTTGTCAGGCGCCCTATCGAAAATAGCAATGGCGTTTATTATTATTATTATTAGTAGTAGTAGTACTGGTATTACATCCAAAGTAAATATAGAAACACAAGATCTATGAAGTCTGACATTTCAGGAAATTACGTTCGCATTGACATCTCAAACGAATAGCACTTACCAAAATATATTATTGGCCTCCCCGATGGGGCAGGGGTAGCGTGGTCGCCTTGTAATCAAGGGATCCCGGGTTCGATTTCCGTTGGAGGCACCTAGTGGTTCGGATCCCACTTTAAACTGTAGGTCCAGTCCCGATTAGCCTTACTGTGCATAAAGTGGACTTAAAACAACAAATCAGTCCAATCCAAAATATATTATTGTTTCAAAATTTTCGTATGGACCAACAGGAGCCAAATTTAGCACAAGAACCTTTTCTTTTCCACTCTAACGTTTTCTTTCGAAAATTAATGTAACAATGAATTAACTTTCGTAAAACGTATTAAAAAATCAGCGGGAACTGAGTTCCGATTTAATTTTAAACTCTGCCTTTTAGAGCCTCAAAATACGAGGTGAGGTCTAAATGTTGGTGCGTCTTCTTTTTCGTTCCAGTGCATGACGAGACGTCGAGTAGCAGCGAGAGCGAGGAGAGCAGCAGCGACGACAACCGCCCCCTCGGGAAGTTCCCGGAACCGGAAGACTCCGACGCCACGACGGCCAGCTACTCCAGACTGGAGGACGAGGAGGTGGACACCAAGCACCCGGACGACAACGCCGACGTGGGCAACGGCAACGGGAGCACCCCTACGCCTCCCCAGGGGAAGCCTTTCCTCGCCAGCAGCTCGGACTCCGAGAGCCCCACGGAGCCCATCAGCCAGACCATCGCCTGCATATGACCCGACGCATGAGTGCGTGTGAATGCGTGCGTGCGTGATACTCGTCCAGACTTTGCTCTTCATCTATATCATGTGTCCACGAAAAAGACTGAAGTCGAAAGTAATAAGTGGTAAAGTAAACAGAGCAGTTAATATACAGGGCGTTCCAATATAAATGTATAAACATTTTGAGTGATTATGAGGTCAGTGTTAATTAATATACAGTTCATTTTCAAAATTTAGCAGAATCTACAGACACAAATAATTTTCTCCGTCAACGTCTGTCTTCAAAGTGATGATCGTTCTGGTACAGGCGCTGCTCAAAAACGAAGAATCATCATTGCATTCGGTGCTTGTGCTCATTCTCGTTCAATGGCAGCTTTCAATTCGTCGACTCATCCCAGTTTTGTACCGTTTTATATTTTATGCATCCTCTACAAAACGTCTAGTGGCGTAAGGTCTGGTGAACAGGGAGGCCATTCTTCTGAACCTCTTCCTCCAATCCATCTCTTCAGCACATTCAGCCAAGCAATACTTACAAAACTGAACTCTCCGGTCCAGTCATCTGCATCGAGAGCATGGACTCCTCTTGGAACGTAACTCTTGCAATGGGTTATACGTCAAAACATCGACGCAAAAACATCGACAACAAAAACATCGCCTACATTTCATCGACAGTACAAAACATCGACAGCACAAAACATCGACGACAAAAACATCGACACCAAAAATATCGACGGCAAAAACATCGACGCCAAAAACATCGACGGCAAAAACATCGACACCAAAAACATCGACGCCAAAAACATCGACGGCAAAAACATCGACACCAAAAACATCGACGCCAAAAACATCGACGGCAAAAACATCGACAGCAAAAACATCGACGCCAAAAACATCGACGGTAAAAACATCGACACCAAAAACATCGACGGAAAAAAACATCGACAGAAAGAACATCGACGGCAAAAACATCGACAGCAAAAACATCGACACCAAAAACATCGACGGCAAAAACATCGACGCCAAAAACATCGACGGCAAAAACATCGACACCGAAAACATCGACACCGAAAACATCGACAGAAAAACATCGACGCCAAAAACATCGACGGTAAAAACATCGACACCAAAAACATCGACGGAAAGAACATCGACGGCAAAAACATCGACAGCAAAAACATCGACGGCAAAAAAATCGACACCAAAAACATCGACAGCAAAAACATCGACACCAAAAACATCGACGCCAAAAACATTGACAAAAACATCGACGGCAAAAACATCGACGCCAAAAATATCGACACCAAAAACATCGACGCCAAAAATATCGACACGAAAAACATCGTCCGCAAAAACATCGACGCCAAAAACATTGCTATTTTTTGTCATTAAAACCGTTAATTTATAATGCAGTCATGTTTCATTATTATTGAAGGATGGCGGAAACTAGGAGGAGCAGAATAGAAAGACGGGGGTGAGTAACAGGGTGGAAAGTAGAGGGGTGCTAAAACTCCAACTCGCCCAGGTGAAATTTACATCTTGATTCGTTCCATGAATTGGATTTAGTGTTGTGATAATAGCATCGTGAAGCTACAGCTCTTCTTTGTTTCGACCAAACATGCCTACATTGGTCGATCTTGTTTTTAGATTTCTTATCAGCCATGGTTGTTGCGCAAGAGCGGTATTTTCATTGATTCGATAATTTCGCGCTGCACGCGCACCTTCTGACATCAAAACAATATAATTATTAGCACTTGATTCTTGCCCCAAAGCTCAAACAATGGAATCGTAAACAATGCAAAGTGTCATTTTTCCTTCTGCTTTCTAGCAAGCTGCTTTTAACTTCATAGACGGGATCGTTGTATGCTCGTTATATTGTGGACGTGGAAGAAATGTTCCTTGATGACTATGGTACTACGAAACCGACTGAGGGCCCCTTTGCTTTACCTCCCCCGCCCACCTTCACGCAGCGGTATCTGTAGACCCCTTGTGACAGCCACTGGATAGAAGCCTTCAAAACATCGTCTCTCCCAAACATCAGGATTTGTTAATCTGCAACTGATATCAATTCTGCCAGTCACACCAGAAGGGTTGCTAGAATTTTTTGTCCCAAATGTAGATTGTGCATGAGGTGTTTTTAACAAACAACGTGTTTTTTTTTCAAAATACACAGCCTTATATGAACATAAGAAAATGAGGAGAATAATTTAAGGAATTCCGTCCATTGGAATTTATTTAGCTGTAATTTTTGGTACTAGTTTGTGTTGGACATAAATACACATAGGCGGAACTAGAATTTGTTTCTGGGAATGGCACAGAATATATATATATATATATATATATATATATATATATATATATATATATATATATATATATATACTGGCCATGTGTATTCTTTGTGAGTGTCCATCAATTTCATTATATCTCTCATCCTCATTGTCACGATTAGCCAAATGTGGCAAAAAAGTGAAACTAATTAACAAAAGCAATATATACCTATTGTCCTCCTCCGTAGCCGAGCGGGTTAGGGAGTTCCGTGGAAGCCTTCAGAGAGAGCGGACGCGGAAACTAGTTGCTCCGTGAAGGTCAGTGAAAAGTTGCCTTCAGGAAACAACGAGCGGGAGTGCCGTGTGTGTGTTGCTTGTGGCGTTTGGTGCAGCTGGCTGGCGAGTAAGTAGAATTGGAAAAGTACTTTAGATTAGTGAAAAGATGAATATCATTAGACAACATACCATCCAGACACGTTTTCCGTTCGGCGCGAGAAATTCATGACTTTATACATGGACAATTTCAACTCCACGTAGATGAGATCTTGGGAATACAAATGCCTACGCATTTTCGATGTGTTTTCGTAAAAATTGCAGTGAGCCTGAGCAGTTTTGTAAGTTTTATGTTTGAAAACATGAAAGTGAGCCTACAGTACCTAAAGTAAACATATATTGCTTAAATATAAGGTGGGTGAGCCAAAGTAGCCCGTGTTCCAAAGGTGGCCCACATTACGAAAATCACATTAGTACTTAACACAGCTAACAAATGGCTCTACGTTAAAATACGAAGTCCCCCTCAGGTACGCCATGCAGAAAACGAACTGTCTCGGGCAGTCGCGTGCGGTGCTAACTCAGACAGGGGAACAGGTGACCTGCACTTACCCCCTCCCCTCCCATACCCGTCGTAATATAATACAGTAGACCAAGTAAAATTCAACCCTTATTGAAATGAACTAAATACAGGGGTGCCCCCCAAGGCCAATGGCGCATCACCTCCAAATCATATAATTTGTGCCCTTAAACCATATCGTAATCCCCACAACGTATTTAATTACTACTTTCTTAGCTTTACTGAACACTATACTTGATGTGCCCCTCCTTCCTAAACAGGGGTGCCCATCACTCAAGACCACCCCTAAAATCGTTCATCATAATCGAGAATATATCTTGTCTTGTAATGCAGCTCTAGTAGGTTATAGCCTATAAACTTCACATTCACCTCCTTCAAGCGCCAAACACGCATCCTAGTAACATATCATTGCGATCGAAGCGAGCAAGAAAATCTTGAAATCCATTCCTTTGCAGCCTTTCAAGAATATTAATTTAATGGGATATCAATACTTTCTTAAGATCCAGAGATATTTAGTTTTTTCTAGCTTCCCCTTTGGCACGTTCGGGGTCAAAAACGTGTGGATATCATATCGCTAAATGCAGCCTTCAAAATTTAATTTTCGAACTCTCTCTCCACTACAGAAATCTCTCGACAATCTGAGATTTCACCAAAGTTTCCATGCGAATTTTAGACTTACTGTTGATATTGAAGAGTGGATTATGCCTCCTCCAAAAAATTAATTCTCAGTCTCCACACCAGAATTTCCGCAATAGTCTGTCTAAGACAATAGTAATACACAATAATTGTATAATTTCCCTCAATATAAGACTCAATCCCCCTCTAACTAAAATACCCGCAATAATCTAAGACCTAGAGTTGGATACTGTTCCCCCCAAAGTTTAATTCACAATCCCCCCAGAACCCCCGTGTCAATTAAGGCCTAATATGTAAGAGTTGGATATTTCTAACCCCCCCCCCCCTTTCGATAATACCCTTAAACACTTTCTTTTCTTCATCTAATGGTGCATTTAAGGTGTAAAATTTTTACATATATTTTGGAAAAAGATATAAATGTTGAATTTTATATTATTTGAAGGGACCCCCCCCCCCAAAGCTCGATAGTGCAACCTGCGCCATAATCCCCCTGTTGGCACCCCCTCCTGACCAAATAAACATACGTATAAACAGTCCTCGAAAACTTTTCTTCAAAGCTTGGCGCCAACTCTGAAAATCAGGCGCCAGGGAACCACCTAATAGCAATTGTGAATACTACAGATTGTTTCAAAAGTCACGCAACCCAAACTTTGAAAATGTATATCATGAAAACGTAAGAGATATTTATACCTGGTTTTCTGCACTAAACTGATCATGTAGGCTATCACTGGGTTAATAAATTTATTTTAGCATTTATCCAAATAAAAACAATCACATTATTTGAAAGAGCGTTGTTAATTTGAAGAGAACATCTGAGAATTGATTTTCAATAATAAATACCAACTCTTAACAATTTGTGGGATCATTTCTTGGTGTTTGACTTGTCGTAAAACAGTTGCTTTGTGAGGTACAGCAGAAGCAGGGCATTTTTCTTTGAAAACTTCTTGCACCTGAGTGTAAGAATAAGTAGTAAAATACTCTTCAGCAAAGCACACACGCTGCTCCAATGTATACGCCATGCTGAATCAATTTAAAAAAAAAAAAAAAAAAAAAAAAAAAACGCACAGTAGCGGCGAAAGTGAGCGAAGAGAATTCAGGATAACCAGGGCCAGTCTAGAATTCTCTCAAGAGTTCAATTTCGGCACAAAATCTTGATTTATGATTTTTCATGTAAAAATGTATGGCCAATACTTATGCACCCTTCGATAATTTTGTAGATATTTTTCTCACTCAAAAGTTCATTTCTGGAAAAAATTTAACCCTGCCTTCCGCCAGTTATTAATTTATCTAATTTTTTGTATGGCGTAAACTGATAATTTTATGCAATGAAAAATATCTCAATGGATGAGGCTTCATAATGCATAAAACCCGGTGTAAATATATCTTACGGTTTTCATGATATACATTTTCAAAGTTTGGGTTGTGCAACTTTTGAAGCATACACGGTATTCAAAACATCGCTAAATCATTTGAGAAAGCAGGAAATGTGGGACAAAGAGTAAGAAATTGTTACTGACTCTATGGAATATTCACAACGTTGATAAAAAAAATGCTAACTTACGCTGTACTGCAATTTGAACTTAGAATCTTCAAAATTTCGTACAAAAGATCACAGTTGCCAGGCTGAAATTTTTAGTCGCCATGGCGACCGGGATTTTTCGAGCCCTGCGTATAAATAAATATATAAACATACATAGCTATGTTACAAATTGTCAGCAGTAACATACATGAAGCACGTTAAAATTTGGACAATAACAATGTTAAAGCAAATATGATACTGATACTATAATGTAAAAATAACATTAAAAACAAAATTGTTGATGCGCAACAAAGAAAATAATAATAAAAGCAATTTATGATTCATCTCTCTATTTGTAGATTAAGTTGACTTCTTTGTAGAGTTGAGCATTCTTTTAATTCAAACGTCCTCAATGCAATAATGGCATTCAGATGGCCGAGTTTTTTCATGACGTCCGCTAAATTTGTAGAAATTGTGACAAAACGCGAACTGTTCCAAACTCCCTTCTCGGGAATAAACAAGGACAACAATAATTTGCCAGTATCCAGTTAATCATTTTACAGAGTTGTAGTAACTTTTTATAAAATGCCTTGTGTACGATTTCGTTTATGTTTTTAATTCGGTTAGGATAGGTGTTGGTTTGAGTAGTAGGATTGATGATATAACCAGTGCCACTTACAAGTGTAGAAAAGAAGAGGTTATTTGATTGAACAGCCCGATTTGCCTACACTTAAAACAAAGGCAAGAGGGGCTTATACTCTAATTCTTCAAGTGTGATATGGTTTTAATTTTAAGAAATTTTGAATTCTAGTGTAGAAAAGATGAACCCCCCTCAGACAGATTTGCCTACACTTAAGACTATGCCAAGTTCCCATATGATTTTATTGTTTACAGTGTGTTTTTCTGTCAAAATCCCAGGAATCTTGAATTGATATAAAGCTCATAGCTACTGGGTTCTGAGACCCAGTAGAGTGTGGTGCATAGCCCCATGGTTTTTATTGCCTTGTAATCAGGAGGCTTCTGGGTTTGAGTCCTCATAAAATGTGAAGCCTCCCCTGATGGCAAAATGTTAATATTGTTGCTTTGTAAACAAGAGGCTCGGGTTTGAGTCCTGATAAAATGTGTAAGATTGAAATACATGTGGCAAAATAATATGTCCACACGTGAGATTTTGAGAATAATTATTGCTAGTTGATATACAACTGATAGCTCCCAGATCTGAAACCTGGTAAAAAGTGTTATACAACAGCATAAAAGAGCAAAATTATTTTATATTGGGGATCACCAGAGCCTAGTTATTGCTGTTATAATTGTTTTGGCATATTGTCCATAGTTCTGTTTTTTTGGACCAGGAAATTTTATATAAATAAACAATAAAAATGCCAAAACAAAAATATTGCAATCAGTGTAATAAAAATATATCTAGTTCTAATTGGTCTAGGCACCGGCATATTTGTGAGCCTAAGAAATGCAGAAAAGCTACTAAATTGTGCCCAAGATGCCATAAAATATTAAGCAAGGCATATTACAAATGGCATAAGTGTAATTCTTATGTACAGTCATCAACATTGCCCCCACAACCATCTACATCTTGGCTGAAAAGAAAGCATGAAGCACCTGTTAATGCTAGACCGGCAAAGCAGCCACGCTATGCACCACCTATCCATAGCAGTTTTAAGGGCCAATTAAGGGATTATCGGTTTGAATCAGAGCCAAGATGTGGTATTAAGAATTTTTTGAACAGTGTAAATCCTGATGTAAAGGCAATTCTAAATGCACAAAATGGCTCTTATAAGCTGTCCCTCAAATTGTTTACACAATATAAGAAACCAAACGGCACAAAATTTACACAGCCCCACATAACAGAAACTGTACCGGTATATTCAAATACAAATTTAGACAAAATAATAAGCAGTTTGATAGAACAATTGAATATTAAACATTCTGAATTTGCAGCAAAAGAGTCTGGATGGAGCCTATGCGGTTCTCCACACAAGTTATATGTTAATATTTCTGAATTCAGCCCATTACAAGGATCTACATATCTGCCATTACCTGCCAATATTAAAAACAAAACAGCCGTGGTTAATATTGAAAATAATGATGAGAAATGCTTTTTGTGGTGTATTTTAGCTGCTTTGTTTCCAGTTTCAAGGAATCCAGAGAGAATAAGTTATTATAAACAACATGAACATGATTTTGATGAAGCAATGGAGGGTTTAGAATATCCAATGTCTATTCAGAATATTGATAAATTTGGAAAAAAGGCCAGGAATATCAATGGCAAACAATTATCTATTAATGTATTTATTTGTTCCACTGGCCGTGGCAATTGTTTGATAGCACCTCTCAGAATCAGTACACTTGATGATGAATCTGCTATTCCAATTGATTTGCTCTTAATTGAAGGGGATGGCACATATCATTACACTCTGATACATAATCTTGAAGCTTTAGTCAGAACACAACTAGACAAATCTAATAGAATATTTAAGTTGTGCAGAAGATGTTTAACTGTATTTGATGGTCAAAAAATGGTGAATGGGGTTCGGGAAGAGAATGCAGAAATTGCCAAAAACAAGTTAATTGAACATTTAAAATACTGTGGCAACTATAAACCTGTTCATATGGTGATGCCAATGCCAAGTGAAAATGCCAAATTCAAAAAGTTTGAAGCCTTGTTGGAACACCCAGCATATATAGTCTGTGATTTTGAATCAAATCTCAAACCTCTTGCATTCTGCAATCCAGATCCTGAAGAATCTTCAATTACACCATACCAGCTACATGAACCTTCTAGTTTTTATTATGTTGTTGTACAGGATGGTGTTGTTAGTAAAAAAGATTCATACATGGGAGCAGATGCCATCAAAAAATTTGCACATAGAATAGAAATTGAGTGCCGTGACATAGCATCTAATATCTTATTAAAATCAAAACCTATGTTGCCTTTAACAGAGAAACAGATTGAAGATTTCAACAATGCAGAAAAATGCCCGGTATGTGATTCTGAATTTTCAGATACAAATATCAAGGTGAAACACCATTCTCATACAGATGGTAAATTCTTAATGGCCCTGTGTAATAGCTGTAATATTAAGATCCAGAGACCAAAATTTGTCCCTATATTTTGCCATGGTGCATCCAATTATGATTTCCATCATTTGATCAGGTACGAGGGGTTTGAGAAGCAGAATTTAAATATTTTAGCTGAAAATGATGAGAAATATATTGCTATTAGCAAAATAATTAAAGTTAATGGTGTTCCTATTCACTTAAGATTTCTTGATTCCTACAGAATTTTATCTGCTAGCCTGGCTACACTGGCCACTCAATTATCTGATGATCAATTCAAAATCACATGTGCTTTGTTTCCAAATCAGGACCTGAAATTAATTAGGGGGAAGGGTGTATATCCATATGATTATGTTACAGATTTTTCTAAATTTGATGAGTGTTCTCTGCCACCACAACATGAGTTTTACAGCAAAATCAGAGGATCTGGAATTACTGATGATGATTATCACCATGCCCAGTTGATGTGGAACAATTTAAAATGCCAGACATTTGGTGATTATCACAATTCATATTTAAAACTTGATGTGACCCTCTTAGCTGATATACTGCAGGCATTCAGAAAATCTTCCATGCAAAATTATAAACTAGACCCAATTTATTTTTACAGTGCCCCAGGTCTAGCATGGTCTGCAATGTTTTTGAATACTAAAATGCAGATGGATCTGATCCAAGATCAAGATATGTACTTGTTTATGGAGCAATGTATAAGAGGGGGCATGGTGCAATGCTCTCAGAGATATGCCAGAGCAAATAATAAATATATTTCCGATTATGATCCAGCACTGCCATCAAATTATATACTGTATGTAGATGCCAACAGCCTCTATGGTTATGCTATGATGGATAAACTGCCATATGCAGGGCTTGAGTGGGTTGAAGATTTCAATATTGAAGATCTTAAGGATTTTGATGACAGTGACTATGGCCTCTTCTTAGAGGTTGATCTGACAATTCCTGATGATTTACACAACAAATTTTCTGATCTGCCCCCAATTCCTGAAGTTAAGTGCTCACCTGGCTCTAAACAGAAGAAATTAATGATGACTCTGGAGCCAAAACAGGGTTATGTCTTATATTATAAAAACCTCCAGTTCCTGATGAATCATGGTGTTCAAGTGAGCAAAGTTGGCAAAATTTTGAGGTTCAGGCACTTAAGATGGTTGAAGCCATATATTGATACAAACACAGAGCTTCGAACATCTGCAATGAGCCAATTTGATAAATCTTTGTTTAAATTGATGGTCAATTCTGTATATGGCAAAACTATTGAAAATGTCAGAAAACATACCGATGTTAAAATAATTACTGACCCCAGCCTGAGCAAAAACTTGATTGCAAAGCCTAATTTCAATTATAGAAGAATTTATGATGAAAATATGGCACTCTTCAACATGAATAAAACAAAAATTAAGTTTGATAAGCCTATTTATGTAGGGGCTGTAATATTGGATTTGGCCAAATTACACATGTTAAAATTGTATTATAATGTGTTGAAGCCTTTTTATGGTGATTGTGTAAAATTGATGTACATGGACACAGATAGTTTTGTTCTTGATATTCAGACAGAAGATGTTTATCAAGATATGTCCCAGCCTGCATTGCTTGAATATTTTGATACCAGTGAACATTAAAAAATTCACCCCTACAACAAAAAGGTGCCTGGCAAGTTAAAAGATGAGACACTTGGTGATGTTATTGTGGCATTTGCTGGGTTAAGGGCCAAGATGTACAGCTTTGAAACATGTAGTGGTGCTGTTGCCAAAAAGGCCAAGGGCATTGGCAGAGTGACTGTTGACAAAGAGCTTGAATTTGAGGATTACAAAAATTGCCTCAAATCATGTAGCACAATCAGAACATCAGAATCCAGAATTCAGAGTGTGCATCACTTGTTGACTAGCAATATTGTAAGAAAAGTGGCTCTGGACCCACATGATGATAAGAGATGCATTTTGTCATGTGGAATACATACTCTACCATGGGGTCATTGTGATTTGAAAAATGGCAATCAATGCCCAATTACAGAGCATGATTTGAAATAAATAAACATGCCTATGAACTTATTTGGGTTAAAAAAAAACAAGCTATTATGGACCTGCCAACACCACAACCCTCTTCTGATATAATATCTAAACTAAGTGCTTTGTTAATTATTCATCTGAACAGCATACTTACAGATGTTGATGATGAAACAGGCAAAACATTGTACATATTTAACAATAATTTAAATCATTACCAATTACCTGTAGGTGTGCAATTACAATTTATTACAACTCCTGAGGGTGATGTTAAAATTTCAGTAGGGAGAAATATTTATAGAATTAAGCACTCAAACATGATTTCTGGCACTGTTTATACTGTTTCTGCTGGTGACTGCTTATATATTGAGGTCCCGGGATCATATGACAAACTTATACCTTTTTTTATAGAATTAAGAATTAGATATTCAATAATAAATAACCACTAAAACAAAATGCCTAATGATATATTTGGCCATACAAGACATGAAGATCACAGTGATGAGATTCTGATGCTTGATGTCAGAGTCAAGAAATTAAGAAGTGATTTACAAGCTTTACAAACTACACTCAATGCCAGTCTTCAATTAGAAATTACAAATTTGCAATCACAATGCATGGACCCTCTTCTTAAAATTGATTCTGAACTCAAATTGCTGCTTCAAAAATATACTGACTTGGCCACATTGGATAATTTTCAAAGTTTAGAAGAAGCTGTAGCAGCTCTTCAAGCCAAATTTAAGACCCAGGCCACCAACTCTGAGCAATTGAAACAACAATTGGAAGAGCAGATAAATAATGTCCAGACACAGCTCCAAACAATTGTCAAAAGCATAAAATCACAAGAAGATTTTGATCTAGTGATTTCCACTCTAAAGGAACAGATTCAATCATTACAGATACCTAATCTGGACCCTCTGAACAATGCCATAGCCGAGGTTAAAGAAAAAATTGAGACACTTGAAAATTTTATGAACAACTTGCCATCTTCTGATGCTTTGAGTGCAATAACTCGGAGTGTTGCCAATATTAAGCTGCAACTTGAAACATATGAAGATTTTGGAAAAATTCAAAGTACCATAACCCATCTTGAAGGTACCATAGCAGCAGTGCAAAGTGATTTGACAAATGTACAAGAATCTCTAGAATCCCGATTGCCCGGGATTGTAGATACCCTTGTCAGTGTCCAGCAACAAATCACAAAGCTTGAAAACCTCAACACTGAATCTGAGCTATCTCATTTTCATCACTTGATTGATGATATCCAAACAAAGCTTGAAATTTTACAACAATCAACACCCTCTCAGGCAGATATAGCCCTGCTCCAAAATGCTATGCAAAATGTGGCTGATGCTTCTGAATTAAACAATGTGAAGCTGGCACTTGAATCTTTGCAAAATACTGTATCAAATTTGCCTACATCACAGGAACTTAAAAATATAAAAAGGGCAGTGAATCGCATATTGAAATCAGAAGATATCAAGAATATCCAGACAGAGATCAAACAACTTACTCAGACAGTGGCCACTCTTCCAACCAATCAACATATTAATGAACTGCATGCCCTGTTTGAGGATATCAGAAGACAGGTCCATGATCTTACTGCTCAAAATTCAAAATTGGCAGTTGTTGAAAATTTACAGCAAATTGTAGCTAATATCAAGCAACAGCTAGGGACCATGGAATCCAATCAAGCAAATGCTCTGTCTGTTTTTGCCACCCAGCTACAAGAAATTGTGCAACAATACAAGAAACTTGTTGTGGACATAAAAATCAAGCCAGGCCATGATGATGTTGTTAGGACTATCAATGAGCATCTTGAATCTGTAACAAGTAGATTGCTCACAGCAGAAAAAGAAATAACCGGCATAATTGAAAATCCTAAACATACAGTAATTCTTGAATTGTACAGCATCCCCAACAAAGAATATGATTAACCATTTACACCAGGTGGCAAAATATATATGCTGTCCCCTGCACAATTTTATTACCAGTTTTTTTGTTGGGGCACACTTAGGCCAATCAAGATCAAATATTGGCTACAACCACAGGCACACCACTACCCTACCTTATCAATAACAAATGCTGATAACAAAGCAAAAATCACCCGTGTAGAATTAGAGGATTTTACAGATCCCAATACATTAGAAACAGCATATGTTGAAGATGATGGCTGTCTGGAATTTAAAATACAAATAGGGGACAAATTATATTTAGAAAATCCTGTAGTATCAGCTGCTGAAAACCCTATAGTTGCAATATTCTTGTTTACATATTATGTCTAGACAAATTATTGTTGATGAATTACACAGACAAGCCAGACATAATTTTAAGAGACTGCCAGTAGTCACAAAAGGCATAGATGATTTATGGCAAAGCGACTTGATTGAGATGGCAAGTGGACAGCTGAAAAACTTAGACAAAATCAACAAGGGCTACAAGTATCTACTCACTGTAATAGACACATTTTCAAAATTTGCCTGGGCTGTGCCACTCAAATCCAAGACTGGAAAATGTGTTACAGAAGCCTTCAGGACAATCATCAATCAGAGTGGAAGATCACCGCGCTATTTGCAAACAGATAATGGCAAAGAATTTTATAATTCTGTGTTCCAACAATTTATTAAAAGCCAGGCAATACAACATTACTCGAGTTACAGTGATCTCAAGGCCTCAATTGTAGAGAGATTCAACAGAACCCTAAAAATCATATGTATAAGCAATTTACCCTGCAAGGTAATTATAAATGGATTAATATTCTTCCAGAACTTCTACATAAATATAACAACTCGGTCCATTCCACAATCAACATGAAACCCTCTGAAGTAACTTCATCTGATGAGCAAAAATTGATCAGCACTGTTTATTATCCTAGATATCAGCCAACAACAAGAAAAGCCAAATACAGGGTGGGTGATCAAGTAAGAATCAGCAAATATAAGCACTTATTCAAAAGAGGCTTTACAAGAAACTGGAGCACTGAATTATTTACAGTGGTTCAAGTTAAACCTGGGACCCTTAACACATATATAATAAAAGACCACCGAGGAGAAATTCTCAAAGGCAGGTTCTATGAAGAAGAACTCACCAAAACTAAACAGCCTGACACATATCTCATAGAAAAAATCATCCGCAGAAAAGGCAACAAGTTACTTGTCAAATGGCTAGGACTCCCAGAACACAGCTGGATCGATGCAAACAAAATAATAATATGAGCACCTGGGATGTTATAAAAAGGCTGCCAGAACCTGAACAGCAGAATAAGAGAAATGGCAACTTGCTACCTGATAATATTAGATGTCTTATTGTTGGGCCATCTGCTTGTGGTAAAACTACACTAATGGTTGATAATTTTTTATTGGCACCCAACTGGTTAGACTGGAAAAACAGGCACTTTTATGTCTTCTCTAAGAGCTTGGAGCAATTAAAATATCAGCAGCTGATGAAGCTATATGATGGATTGGATATTGCCACTTTTGAACCAGATGTTAAGCCACTTCATGACTGTCTCGATAATTCTGTTGTTGTGTTTGATGACATTATACTGGATAATCAAAACACGGTTAGAAATTTCTTTACACAGGGCCGACACAAAAACATTGATTGCTTCTACCTGGCCCAGACTTTTTCAAAAATACCCAAGCAGCTGATCCGAGACAACAGCAATTTTATATGTGTGTTTCATCAAGACCATACCAACCTCAAACACATACATGATGAATATGTAGGTGGGGACTTGAGCTGCAATGATTTTTCTAAGTTTTGCAGCAGGTGCTGGAACCAGCACAGTTATGGGTTTGTCACAATTGATATGACAAGAACACCCAATAGTGGCAAATATAGAAATAAAATCAACAATTTTCTAGACATTGAAACATAAATAAATAACCATGAAAAGGCCAATTATTGATGATCTTAAATTAAGAGATTATCTTGTAAAAAGATTTAAGGGATGGAAATCAGAGAACCGAGGAATTTATGAAAAACACAAACAAACAGAACAGCCTATTATTGATGCTATTAGTGAATTAGGTAAAAATATCAAAACTGTTACAGAGCAAAATCAAAATTTGATCACAGAGCTTGTACCTGTAGCTGCTAGGAACATATTATCCATTCACCCCACTTTCTAGTATTCATACACCTAGTCCTATTGCTCCTAGAAGAATTGAAGCTACTCAGGATCCTATTGAATTGGGTCTTCTTGCTCAAAAATATTTAAGCACATCTAAAGACAACAAAGATGAGGTTTTTGGCTTATATGCTGACACAGAGCGTGATGGTAGCATCATACATAGAATTGGCAATTTCAGAGTAACATACATGGGAGATGATCTGATTGTATATTCAGAATCTCGTCTTGGAGAAAAAGGTGCTTTTGTTAAGTACCCCGGCACACCTGGATTGTGGGAACTGATGACTAGGAAAAGGCCTGGCAGCTATACAGATCAAGATTATGAATATTACAAAGAAATATTATTAAAATCAGATGCTCTATACCAGAACAATGATCCCACACAAAAAAGAGTCAAGTCTAGCAGTGGAGCAAAATACAATAATTTAATCAAGCCCATATGGTCACAGATCAAGACTGGCAGTGGAATCAAACAATACAACACCCTGCCCAAAGAATTTGTGTGGGTTGATGATGTCAGGAAACTTGTAGATAGGTTATTGGTGATAGCTGGGGAGGAAAATGCTGGCAACCACAATTTTTACAATGAAAAAGTTGGAATTATGGACATGATAAGCACCAAATTGTCTAATTTTATAGTGAATGACACTAAGGGGATTGGATATCTTATAAAAATTATTAATAATCTACCCCCCAAATTTTGGAATATTTCTGAGGGTCGGGGGCTGGTTAATGACATTATAAACAAGCTGCCATTTGAACTACACATTCCAGGTTATCAGTATTGTGGTCCCGGTACAAAATTGGACCATAGATTAAACAGAGGTGATCCTGGTGTTAATCCCCTAGATGCTGCTTGTAGAGACCATGATATAGCATACAACACACATTCTGATCTTGACAAGAGACATGTGGCAGACAAGAAATTAGAAGAGGTTGCATTTGGTAGATTTGTAAGCAAAGATGCTTCTTTAAGTGAAAAAATAGCAGCATTGGGGACCACCATAGCTATGAACACCAAACAAAAATTGGGGTGGGGGTTGTGAATATGTATATAATAAACCTACAATGAAGGCCAAGGGTGTTATGTATCAAATACCTTATGCTGGTCTCAAATCTCTTAAAACTATTGATAGCCTTTTGACCAAAAAGCAGCGCAAGAAAAAAAAATTCTTGTATTGCCAAGGGTCATGGTATGAAATTGTTGCTTAGCACCCCCCAATTAAAAAAATTACAGCAATCAAGAAAATATCACATGTGGGGGGATTTATATTTACCATCCCTGCCATCTTAGCTGCTCTCGGGGCTGTGGGGAGCTTGGCTGGGGGATCAGCTGCCATAGCAAAAACAGTAATAGATGCCAAAAAAAATAAGGCAGAATTAGATGAGCAGAGGCGCCATAACCTGGCCATGGAGAAACAAGGCAAAGGTGTTAAGAGAGCCATGAATAAGTTTAAAAAAAACAAGAGCCGCTTACAAACCAAGATATTGAAGCTTTAATCAAGCCACTGGGCATCAAACATTTTAGAGGTGTGTACATGTCTGATTCTTTACCAGAACAACCACTCAACAGAGTGTGGCATAGTTAATTTGGATAAGTACAAAAATCAGGGCACTCACTGGATCTGTTATCTTAAATATTTAAAAGATGAGGCATTTGTGTTTGATTCATTTGGAGGTGTTCCACCTGAAAATTTAGTAAAATATCTAAAATCAACTAATCTTTATTACAATAATACCCGTGTTCAAAATTTCAAAGATGTTAATTGTGGACATTTGTGTTTATCTGTTCTTAGATATATGTCTCAAATAAATAAACCATCAATTGAAAATTTTCAAAAAGCCTTGTGGTATTTAAAACATCATGGGGGTATTCCATCTCACCAGCCAAAATTCAATATTGAAACTTAGATTACATGATGATATAGTATATCCCAAAACAATAGCTCTCAGAGCATTTTATGGCATGTATTTGATCCCTAATATTACACACCACAACAACACAATTGCAGTAGGGGATCAAAAAATTGTCATCACTCCAGGGCAGTATAATCTGTCCACTCTAAATGCTCAATTACCCAGAGGTGTAGTTTTAAGTCAAAATTCTGTCACTCACAGAGTAGAGATTGCATCTGCTACAGAAACAGTGGATCTGGGTACTATAGGAGAGCTGTTAGGATTTGAGAACAACACAAAACTTGAACCGGCCATTAAACACACTGCTATTAATATACCAAAATTCTTAGCCATAGAAACTCTGAATATTCACTGTAATGTGGCCGAGGGTATGATCACCAAATCAAATGGCATAGGCACTCACAAACAAACTGGCATTATTGCAACATTCAAACCTAATTCTGAATTTATGGAACCCATCATCTACAATCCATCCCCAAGATTATATTTTCCTGTGTGCCATAATAGAATAGATTATATTGAATTGATGGTCACTAATGAAAAAGAAGAATTAGTTGATTTTGCTGGAGCCACAACAACTGCTATCATAGAGATTAACATTTAAATAAAAAAACATACAAAAAAATGGAAAATATTGAGAGTTATGAGCTACAATCATTCCCCCCAAACAGGAGGACATTTGCAAATTTAAATCAACCCAACACAGAGATTGAGGTTGATCTTGATGTAGGGGATGGCTTTATACACCCCCACAGAGCAGATTTATACATCAAATTTGATGTTGTAAAACTCGATGGTACAGATTATCCGGCAAATTCAAATATAAGATTGCTGGACAATTTTGTGCCGCATCTGTTCTCTGAAATTGAGATCAGAAAACATGGTGTTGTTATAAACAGAGTGGATTATCCCGGCATTACCTCCACAGCTTTGGCCACACTAAAATTATCCAAGACCGAGGCTTCTCACTACAAAATAGGTGGATTTGAGGCTGGTGATAAGATATTATCTAAGAACCACACAGTGCTGTTCCCCATGCGCCTGTTGCCAGGATTCTTCTCAGATTATAAAGATATTATGTGGAAGGGTGGTTTAAGAATCACATTTAGAAGAGCTGCAAATGATAATAATGCTTTGATGAGGTACAGCACATTAAACTCTACAGGGGAAGCTCTGCCTAATACCCTACCTGATGAGGGCAAATGCATTATTCAGACTATGGAGCTAAGAATCCCTGTTGTTGAATATGAGGCCAGTTATGCTCTTAAATACAAAGCTGATATAATAAAAAATCCACAGATTCCTCTACAATTTTATACATATCAATGTGTACAGAAGCCCGCAACTGGTACCTATTATGAGTTTGATGCTACAAATTCATTCTCCAGTATACAATATGACATGCCAGATTTTGTGGTGGTATTGTTTCAGACTGGAAGACACAATAATCAGGAAAAAAATTCAAGTAAATTTGATAACTGCAACATCAAGAACATATATCTTAAAAATGGCAGAAATGAGGTATTTCCTAGAGAAAATTATAATTTAGACATGTCCAAGGATGATTTCCTCAAATTATATGAAGCATTTTCAGCATACAAAAGGGTCACTACTGGCAATACTGACATGTATTACACACCAGATGAATTCAAAGCACAGAGACCCATGTTTGTAATCAACACTTCAAAAAGGAAACAAGTTGTGGTTAATGACAGGACAAATATTAAAATTATCTGTGAATTCCATGAGGCATTACCTGATGACACCATATGTAGTGTTATTCTCATAGGTGAAAAATCATATGTTTATGATGTAAGAAATGAGAGAGTCACAGAGCAATTCTAGAGGGCCGACTCAAACACAGAATCCCCTTGATTACAAGACAATAATACCTACATTTTGCCGTCAGGAAAACTTTTATATATATTACTTACCCAAATTTAACAGCACTTCTGCTCGTGGCAGGAAAGCTCAAATATAGCACTTCTGCTCGTGGCAGGAAAGTTTTTATATATATTACTTACCCAAATTTAACAGCACTTCTGCTCGTGGCAGGAAAGCTTTTATATATATTACCTACCCAAATTTAACAGCACTTCTGCTCGTGGCAGGAAAACTTTTATATATATTACCTACCCAAATTTAACAGCACTTCTGCTCGTGGCAGGAAAACTCAAATATAGCACTTCTGCATTACAACAGAGCTCATAAACAGCTCCTGTGTATTGCAGGAAAGCTCATATAAACAGCACTTCTGCATTACAACAGAGCTCATAAACAGCTCTTGTGTATTGCAGGAAAGCTCATATCAAACAGCACTTCTGCATATTGCAGGAAAGCTCAAATACAGAAATATGCAATAATATTCTGTAAGTTACAGACTCAGGTTTATATTATTGCGACAAGACCAAACCTAAATGCAATTCAGGCTTGCATGACAACATCCAAGAAGCCAATATTATCTTTACTAAGAATTTCTCTTTGAGCTAATAACATGATGGATGACATGTAATTTTCCCTGAAGGGGTACAGTGTAGATAAGAATTCCTTTTTGAGTAAATAACATGATGGATGACATGTAATTTTTCCCTGAAAAGACACAATGTAGATTATATTTCCTGCATGCCAGCAGATATAATCTCCCAGGCATACAGAAAGAAGCCAATATTATCTTTACTAATTTCTCTTTGAGTAAATAACATGATGGATGACATGTAATTTTCCCCTCTGAAAAGACACAGTGTAGATTATATTTCTTGCATGCCAACAGATATAATCTCCCAGGCGAGCATAATTAATTGCTGACCGGGGCATAGGATTGATCAAAGATTAGAAAGAACATGAAACAGCCTGCTTTTGTCATATTGTATTGATCGGGGGGTTGTAGAGCATGAGAAAATAAGCAAACTGAGAGATTCAGCCTTTGTACAATATAAAATAATTTTGCTCTTTTATGCTGTTGTATAACACTTTTTACCAGGTTTCAGATCTGGGAGCTATCAGTTGTATATCAACTAGCAATAATTATTCTCAAAATCTCACGTGTGGACATATTATTTTGCCACATGTATTCCAATCTTACACATTTTATCAGGACTCAAACCCGAGCCTCTTGTTTACAAAGCAACAATATTAACATTTTGCCATCAGGGGAGGCTTCACATTTTATGAGGACTCAAACCCAGAAGCCTCCTGATTACAAGGCAATAAAAACCATGGGGCTATGCACCACACTCTACTGGGTCTCAGAACCCAGTAGCTATGAGCTTTATATCAATTCAAGATTCCTGGGATTTTGACAGAAAAACACACTGTAAACAATAAAATCATATGGGAACTTGGCATAGTCTTAAGTGTAGGCAAATCTGTCTGAGGGGGGTTCATCTTTTCTACACTAGAATTCAAAATTTCTTAAAATTAAAACCATATCACACTTGAAGAATTAGAGTATAAGCCCCTCTTGCCTTTGTTTTAAGTGTAGGCAAATCGGGCTGTTCAATCAAATAACCTCTTCTTTTCTACACTTGTAAGTGGCACTGGTTATATCATCAATCCTACTACTGGTTTGCTGTCTTTTCTGTAAAGTTCAATGAACTAAAAGCTTTCGTCTTCAGCCTGTCGATCATACAACATTCTCAACCCTCGCTTTCTTGTCCTGCCTCTGCGTGCGTCTGATCTTGGGGCTGTTGGAACAGGTGGATGCGAGCTGTTCCCTCGGAAGCTATTTCGCAGCGTTTAGCCAAGGCATTTAGCAGACGATTAACTGTAGAAGATTTTTCCAGTTCGTTATGAATGTCAGACGCAATTTTGCAATAAGATTAGGCAACTATAGACTTACTACATTCAAAACTATCACTACGACGCAATTAAACTTTAGCACACAGCAAAAACTCGAAGGAAAACGAATTCGCTTTCTCTCGTAGGGAACAGCTATAGAGTTCAGCTTCCGTGGTGGGGGGATTGGGAAGTGGGACCAAGAGGATCGTTTACCTTCGCGCGTGGTCGGAAATACTCGGCGTCAGGCACTAGAGGGTGGAACGACGAGGGTAGGTGAAGTAAACAAACGTCCAGTCACGGTGAAAGTTTTCTTCGGCGTGTTGATTTCGGGAGAAAGAAGTGTTCTTATTATGTTAATATAGATAATTAAAATAGCTTCAATGGGCGATAAGTAAGAGGGAAAAGCTTGTTCCCTCTGTTCCATGGAGGGACCGCCACTGGTCTCGGGCTGCCAGCAGCCATTTTAAGTTATTGAGGAACACCTGGCGTCGTAGAGCCCAACACGTATATTTCTGCCGTGCAATGCGCGACACACTCAAGAAGCAGTGTTGCTAATGGAGCAGATAGAAAAATCGCTGCATTGCGCCGATGCACAGCTGTTACGTACAGCAAGAAAATTAGAGAATTCAGGTCTATCTAACGTTGAGTTTTAAACGTCATGCATTATACCAGGACTAGGATTAATATGTACTAACAAGTGGCTTTGTATGTCGCTACATACATGTGAACTAAATATTCGCAAAATATGGACTAACACATACGTAACATTAACAAAAATGCTGCAAAGAAAACTTCTTCATAGTGATTCCTTATTTGAGTGATTTCAAACAAAATAAACACTTTATTATTTTCCATTGCATTAATGCACTGGTGGCGTTCTAACTGTTCACTCCCAAACCCCGTCTGTACTGGTACGGAACTGCAACGACAGATAATACACTGCTTTGAGAACTAATAATATGCGAACGTGTTAAACCGCGACAATTGGACCACAACACTCCTCCTCAAGCAGTATTATTGCCTCTCTGTGATCGGCGACAGTCGGTTGCCTTTATTGTACATTTACAAACGATGCCGGCTTCCACAACAATAACAAGAACATATACTGCCACTAGACGATAAGCTGCGCGGCTTTTTCTTTTCTTTTACTATGAACTTGTCACCCATCAAAGCATGGCAATTTTAACAAAGAAAACAATATGCATCGCATTAAGCAGCAAAAATGACAGCCTCCTCTGTGCAATTTCTACAAGAACACGTGCCGGAGCCAAGAGTTGAAATGCTCATGGAGCCACATAATTTATTTATTTTGAACAATTCCAAAATTATAAAATATGAACAATTTGTGAATTTCCCGAGCTTGGCTATGCAAGGTTTTTGATTTCAACTTTGACAGAACTGGAGGCATTATGGAATTTAACGTTCATTAACAAACACACACTTTCACATACATACACGCAATACACGTACACAACGTCAAACCGGTCAAATACTTAGTATGAAATAAAAATATGGTGCTTCGAATCCAACAAAACTCACCGTCACTTTAACTGCCTTTCTCCTTCCGTGACAGAAATAGTGCTTCATTATTACAGTTGGCAACACTAGTTACTAGCTAGCCAATGAACATGCACTGCATAAAAGAAGCAACCACTTCGTCATGGTATATTGTCACAGTACTGGATACACAATAGCTGGAACGCTATTCAATTGTTTACGATGATGTTTGCCCGAGTGTGTCCAGGAATGGAATGACAATATGGCAACAATGGCGAAGGTTGGCGAGCAGCGTAGAACACGTGATGCTAAGAGAGAGGGAGACGAAACGAAAATTGGTTTGTGCGCAACGGCAAAGATATGTGTGATGCACTCTAGGGACTGTGCAGACCAGTCCTCCACGGAGGTCGCCTATTCATCGTTACTGTATATAATGCATGTCAACAATCAAAAGTTTGACACCAACAATTTTCTCTAATATGATGTAGAAACGTGAATAAACATGAATGAATATGTTTTCTTGAGCACAAGCATCCTTTTCTAAGCCAACTAGAAGGGACCCATGGCCCACCTTGGAAACAGATGAAACGGTTTTGGATTTTTTTTTTTTTAAAGTTACAAGCAATGTTACAAAATATCCATTTGGTACACGTTGTGTAATTAGTTATAGGAGTTATTTCTTTTAATTTCAGAAATTTATCTCTCATTAGAGATTTGTAAATTGTCCTAGAAGCTTAACTAGGGCCACCTTTGGTTCACCTACCTTATCTGTATTCACATCGTATTCGCAATATTTTAAAATATTGCTTAACTTCAACGTTACTTCCATAAAAGCCATGATCATCCCCGTCGTCGTATAGCCAAAAGCGTAAATAACACCCCCGCTACCCTCGCGGCGCGGGGGAGCGCACGGGCTTCGGGGTCGCAGTACGAATGATAAATTAAGAAAGACCGATAGTTCACAAAAGTTTTACTTTCGACGATAAAACATATTTTCAACCAAACATATTATATATGTTTGTGCCCCTGCAGCTGCAAACAGAAAATGTTAATTATTAGACAAGTAGAAAGTGGATTACCAGATTAGAGAAAACTTTCATTACCTGAATAGTTCAAGTCATTGATTAGGTCGCTGGACAGAAAATAGAGATTTTGGTTATGTTTATTGTGAACCGTGCTGGTTGTTCGCCGATAGTTCGATAAACACTTAAATGATGCATGATGTATGATGCAGGGAAAATTAATGATTGCAAAGGTTTAAGTAAAAAATCAAAGAACACGAAATGTGCCGTATTCACGAGAATGTACGAGGTGTCATTTATAATGCCTGCAAAAATCATAAAGATGTTCAAACAATGTTGGAACAAGGTGGCGTGAAATCTTTAAAAGAATTGTAGATGTAATAACAATATTATCCACCTGTAATTTGGTTCTCAGGGGAAATAGAGAAGGTTTAATCAGTGGCGTACGCAAGGGGGGGGGGGTTACCGGGTTTAACGCCCACCTTGGGCTTTTGAAATACGATTTTTTAAAAAGAAATGGCCAATTTATCAGTGAACGATCTGTGACAATAATAATAAAAATAAACATTTGAATAATTATTGCCATGTAGTTCGGAGGAAGGTATTGCATTCCAAACACGCACGTCTTTAAGAGTGAAGAATGCCTTGAAAACAAACACGAATTCTTTAAAATAAAATATGAGAGCCCCTATGATTTTCAAGAGAATATAAGTTGTTTTTGTATCAGCTGCAATAATTACCAGTAAGAAAGTAAGGAAAATACTTGGTTCGTTGTACTAGCGGCTAATGGAGACAAAGGCTAAGCCGACAAAAATACACAGTCAACAGTCCGCCTTCCCATTGCTTACCGCGGCACGTTTTATTTTCTGAATTCGAACAACAATAAGCGTTAATCTCTTTACAAGTAACTGCTCAATTGTCCTCATGATGCTGGGTCAAAACAGAAATTTTGGGCGTTCTCGCCAAGACTGGGACCGCTCGCATCAAAGCTAGAGTTCTAACCAGTACGCTACGCGTGGCCCCTCTTCACAGTGTTAGGTAACCTTAAATTTAAGTTGTTTTTTTTTTTTTTTTAATCTAAAGGAACTTTCTTCTAATTTCATCTAACCACCATTCGTCATCACCATCAGCCCAAAGAATACAAAAGTGCATTTTTTTTCATTGTGTTGTCCATTTGCTTACATGGGTGTCGATTTGTATTGTAGGCACTAAAACCTCCTAAAACAAGTAACCAAATGGACAACACAATGAAAAAAAAGTTGCACTTTTCTATTCTTTGGGCTGATCGTGATGACGAATGGTGGTTAGATGAAATTAGAAGAAATATTTTATTGTATCCTGCTCCTCCCCTAGAACGCTGCTATACAATGTCCACATTTACAATTCCAGCCCCCCCCCCCCGGAAAAATCCTACATACGTTAGTGGACGCTAAAAATCGTACCTTATTTCTTTATCCGACAACAGTGTTTGTAGTTAAACCTTCCCACTGCTACAGTGGTACCAGACACAACAACTTTTATATTACCAGAAATTGGATAGGTTTGAACAGTAAAGTATTAGAAAGTTCCTTTAGATTAAAAAAAGAAAACTTAAGGAAAATAAGTCTTTTGGGTCCACGTGCAGTCACTTATGAACCACTGCGAAGGACTTTCCACCCATCTGCCTGCGAACTGAGGCCATTGTCGAACTTTCTTCTCTATTATAGTGGAACCACAAGCAAAGAAACCTGCGCAGACCCGCGACTCCTGTGCACCATACCATAAAAAATAATGAAAGTAGGGATCTACGATTTGCCTACTATTATCTTTGCCGTTGATGTACACTCTGGTTGTTACTAGTGAATCTTTGTTTTGCATCAAATGAATATTAAGGTTGTACAGTGGGTTCCATAAGTATTGTTCATCAATTGTTCATGACTAGGGCTCGGATAATTATGCACTAAAAAGATGCAAAATATGCATGCAAAAATGCACTAAAAAGGTGTAAAATATTCACTAAAATATACACTTTAAAACCCGTTTAATTTATAAATGCTGTATATTACAAACTATAAAAAATTACATGCCAGGCAATGAATATGCATTATTCTGAATGCTCATTCGCTACACAGGTTGTTTTTTTTCAATTAATGGTTCTGTGTTTAACGAAACACAATACATTACAGATCAAGATCATGATTGCATTTTATAACAACATGATGTCTCAAATTTTCGAACTTGAAACTCCTGTTTTCAGCTAGAATAGTCTTATATTCAGAACCACACGTTGCACTTCGCAAGATACAAGTGGACTGTTTTTTAGGGCAACAAAGTCAGACGCATCAAGTTCCAGATCATCCACACTTTGTCCATTTGTATGAAGAATTTTGCAAACTTGCACAGTGATGCATACCCACTGTTCTTTTTTAATACTGCATCCAATTTCTGTACATACACAGGATCTTCAACCTGGGCGAGGGCCTCTTTAACGTCTTCTATAATTTTGATGCTTGTTTGAAGTTGTAACCCTTTGTTTTCTAATCAACGAATGGAATCTTTCAGGCAAGAGAAATATCCACATCAACTTATTTTCATAAAAATATGCACCTGCATATGAAATATGCATTTTGAGTTAAAAATCCTTAAATATGCATTTGCATATGCAATATGCATAATTATCCGAGCCCTATTCATGACTATTTTCGTTGGTCTTTATCTACATCCTACGCATTCTTAAGGACTGTAATTTTGCGTATACTGGTTCAGAGGTTGTAAGCAGATTGTTTGGTGTTTTGTGTCAATTCTTGAAGCTGTCATTGCATAAAACAGATGGAGTAAACGTGGTGGTGGTGAATTTGAGTGGTAATACTTATGGATCCCACTGTACCCATGGTCTGTAGTACGTAGCTCTACGACTGTTAATGTCACAGGCCCAATTGTTAGTAAGGGCCTCCTCGATGGCGCAGTGGTAGCGTCGTCGCCTTGTAATCAAGGGGTCCCGGGTGCGTATCTCACAAATGCACATGGGATTCGCAACCGGAGAGTTATCAGCCAGTCAACAGCCAGGAGGGAAAATGACGTCATGTCGAACTTGTCACCACCCACTTTCTCTCCAGTCGCTCGCGACTCGAAAGAGACATCGCAGTGCAGAACTTGAATCACTCTTCCTTTCCCTTTGGAGTTGAAAAACCGCCCCCACCCCAAATAAAAAGTTAGTGAGATTTGTTCTTTTCCTGAGTTTCTTTTAATTTTTACTCCTCTTGGGAAAAACTCTTTCTAATTCGCACAAAAGTTAACATTTTAAATGACTTGCGGAAAAGGTGAATTAATTTACTTGCTGTTTTCACGTTAATTACCATTCGGCACACTTTATTTACCTTATTTATATGTATACAACTATGTGTTTACATTGATTGATTGATTAATTTTATTTTAATTCGCGTTTTGTGACTCTTGGCTAATTTGCGAAGATGGGGATGAGTGATGAAATGATGAAATTGATGAATGGACATTCACAAACAACCATGCTCGAGCGGGATTCGAACCCGGTACCCTTGGCGTCGCAGAGCGATGTGCTAACCACTCAGCCACAGGGTCCGGCTACGATATTTACATAGCTAACTAAATCTACAGTAATTCATAATCAATTATGCTTTATGAGAATTCTCTTAACGGGGGAAAAGCATCAGTCCACGTTTCTCCTACTTTAACCACTGTTACCCCCTGAAAAAATCCTGCGGGCGGCTTTGCTTGCATCTACGCGTTAATAGAACAGAAAAATAGAATGAGATTGTGTCCCTCACACACAAAGTGAATACATACAGATTGATAATAAAAAATATTCCAAATATCAAACGAAAACCACCCGCACACACCCACTCATATCATACATATATTGAAATGCATCGTACATTCAGGAATATATTGAATTATATGTATAAATATATTCATACTACCTAGGTAAAACTGCAGGATTTCCTGTTTCCAAATACGTATGCGCATATATTACTGGACATTTAATGTCAGGATAAGTCGATAGCTGACTTTCGCTTGTAACAAAACTTCAAGAATATATACATGGAACTAGATAACACTATTTTAAAATGAAATACAAGAGTTTTCTCAGATTTTGGGCACATTTTGAAAATTCTGAGTTTTTCAATTGCCCCCCGACACCACATTTTATTCTGCGTCGCCTGTTTTGCCACTTGAACTAATGGAAGCGATGAGATGGCTAGTGACAGGATAAAAGAACACTTAGAAATTCGTCACCCATGCCCAGACAGAAGTCGAACTTGTAACCTTCGGTAGCAAAATCGAGAGTTTATCTTTCGACAGGCTTCGCCACAGAGACGCCGTAATGTGATTGGATGCTGCAGTTATGAAATCATTAAAATATATTCTAAATTTACATTGCTTTTCGGCATGCAATAAACATAATGTTAAGAATCAAAGAGGCAATACAGCATAGGGGTTAACATGTAGGGATTAGAGCATGTTTTTCAATAAGTTCCTAACAGTGTTATGTTTCTTCTTATTGTACACTCGCCTCAATTAGTACTCCGGCAGTTTATTCCTTTATACAGCATATTTGCAGAAGATACAATTCAATTAACAGGTGTATCAATTTACGCTGTGTAAAACACACCTTATTACTAGCTTCGTTGACCCTGTATGACGCATGTATATATTTTTTGGTCGTACCAAATACAACTTTTGTGTAAATTCAAATAGGGGAGTATGGGGTTGGACCGGTTATCAAACCGAAAAGTATGAGTTTTGATGAAAAGGATGAAGGACCACGGGCGCCATAACTAATGGAAGAAAATATATCTGACATTGAAGAGGTTTTCTCGAGCAATCAACCAGGTGATTTCCGGAAAGGCTTCCGAGCTTTCGAGAGCTAACGTCACTCTCATCTTCAGGGAACGAAGTGAAGCCTTTCCGGAAGTCACCTGGCTGATTGCCCGAGAAAACGTCTTCAGTATTCGCCGCCAGGAAAGCTTCAAGAATTATATCTGACATTGTTTGAAATTTCACGTTTATTATCTATACAACAAGTTCATTTGCACATTGGACGTATATCTTCATCGCTCTTCTTCTTTTTCTTCACATCCATGCTTCCTCGCATCCTGGATCGTGGCGATTGCTATGTCGTGGAGTTCCAGTCTTGAGACTTTGCCTCCGAATATGCGTTAGTCGAATTAGTCTTTTGATGTCACTTGCAACTGTCGCAAGTGTAAGTGTTGACTTGGGATTTAATACTTGTCGTATGGTCTAGATACAGTAGTGCTTAGAGAAATCGAAGGTATAAAGGTAGCAGCAGGTGTGCTGCGAAAAGATTAACGTAATGTTGGTGATGCCCCTGAGTGGACTTGGAATAGGTGTGATTTGTTTTGGGTAAGCTGTTTCTGGCTGAGTTGATGAGGTATATTTAGGTAGAGGGTTACTTAGAACAGGGTGTTTACGTGGGGTGAAAGTTGAATCTGGAAGTTCTAGAAGTTCTTGAAGATCGGGCGAATTTCATGGTGAAGACTGAGTCTTCTCGTGTGGAACAGTCAGCCATCCAAGCACTGACCAGGCGCGACACTGCTTCACTTCGAATATCTACTTTTAATTTACTCTTGGCGTCCTGTATGTTCTTCTGGCGAGTGGGACCTGAACAGTAACATTGATTGTGGGATTTTGGTGGTGAGGTTGGAAGGCCCAAAATGTTGTTCTCTCCCTCATCATGAACTCGAACAGAGTTTTCATGTCCAGATCGTCGTGGATTTGAGTGTCTCTGGTGAATTTGCCGGCGCCGTAGATTATGCGGAGCGTTCTGATTTGGACGGATTACAACAGGTTGATGTAGTTTGCAGCGTCTCCCCATGCTACGCACGCATATCTGATGAAAGTGCGATCTTGTAGAGTGCTACTCGGGTGCGGAGTGGAAGTACCTGGCTTCGTAGTAGTGGGTAGAGGTTTCCCAGCAGTTCAGACCCCTTGTTCGCTGTTTCCTGGATACGTTCCTTGAAAGTTAGCCCTTTGTCCAGAATGACTCCGAGGTAACGTGCAGAGTTCTCTAGGGGTATTGTTCTTTGGTTTAATCTTAGCCTTGGGCGGAAATGTTTCGTTCTTCAGGTGAAGAGGACTGCTGTGCTCTTCCCTGCGTTGACTTTATGCGCCATTGCGTTGTCCACTCTTCACGTTGCTGTAGATATCGCTGCATGCACATCTCGCAGTATGGAGCGTTGACGCTGGTGGTGAAAATCGCCGTGTCGTCTGCGTAGGCAGCTGTCATGCTTCTCTTGGGATGTAGGCTTCGCACATTCTGTGGTGTGTTTGGATACGATTCTCTGCCACGGAAGTCTCGGATTGGCTGCTCGGATTGGCGGAGTTATAGGTGTTAACACGTGAGATTTTCCTCAAATAGAAACATAACAAGAATTAGAAATATGCCATATGAATATTGAGGAACATGTGGCATGCGTCTACTATAAGATTGAAAGGGGATGAAGCCAGGGAATTTCCCCTCTCTGTATATTTTCCCCCCAATCTTTACATCATTAATTTATTTTCCAACCAGGAAAAGAATTTCCCCCATCTATATTTTCTATATATTTTTTATCACTGGAATGATGGTAGAGACTTGTGTTATGAGTGAAAGCCCACAGAATAACAAAAACTGAAGCACAGTCTAATGTAAATGGCAATTCATGTATAGTTTAATGAAAGTAAAGTCGCTTCAAGTACCAAAAATTGTAATTACTGATAATATTTGTTCTTTTATATTTATTTGTCTATTACTTCTTGATAGTTTTTATTGTCTATAGTTTATTGATAGTCATGCCAAGTTTGAAACGCACCATCAGCTATTGGTTGATTGATTGATTTGTTGTTTTAAGTCCACGTTATGCACAGATAGGCTAATAGGGACTGGACCTACAGTTTAAAGTGGAACCCAAACCAGTATGTACCTCCACCGGGTACCGAACCCGGGACCCCTTGATTACAAGGTGACGGCGTTATACGACCAATTGGTGTAATTATGATATAGTAGATCAGCCCAAGTCCTGAATTGTGACTTTTACCTGTATGCAATGCTAATAATAGGCACAAACAAGCTAGATCAATCAGTCATAGGTCAGATTTAAAAACTGAGCACTGTTGCCAACTTAGCTCTTTTGGAGCCCGATCCAGTTCTTTCGTGCACTCGTTTGGCTTGTGAACTGTGGCACCCGCCCCCCTGCCCCACTGTGATGCCATCACTGGCTCCGGCTCACATGGACCAACTTATGCCATTAGTGGCTATACATTTTGCACGTGACGTGATATTGTTATATTGGTTGCGTCGCCCCACCCCTCTTATCTCCTCAGCTCCTTTTTCATAGCCATATTATATTTCGATTTCATACGACCATCGGTGGATTATTGAGATGCACGATGCCGCCGGATCTAGACGGTGAAAACTAAGAAAAAATTGTGTTAATTTAAAAGTCAACTGTAATAGCAGGAGCCGTGGGGAAAACCCGGATCGAACCTGGGTCTCTCGCATGGTAGTCCGACGCCCTAACGATTGTGCTACCGAGGCCATTTTCTACTGGAAATCGCTGCTAGAGTAGAATCTCGAAAGAACAGTACTTAATGCAGCACAAACACTAAGAAATACAATGTTATCAATCAATACTGACAGCTGCCGGTCCCCATGGCGGAGTGATTACCCAGGGGTCCCGGGTTCGAATCCTGGCCTGGGCATGGATGTTTGTGAGTGTCCATTCATCAATTTCATCATATCATCACTCATCCCCATCTTTGCAAATTAGCCAAAAGTGGCACAATAGACGAAGTAAAATAAAGCAAATAAAAAAAATACTGACAGATATATATTTTCACAATCACTATATCGAAACGCCAAACATGCATCTTCCCGATTTTAGACTAGCTGCTACAAATTCCCCTTGCACATACGATTAGTCAATGCTGAGTGCCTTGTTTGTATATCATAACTAGACCCAAGATGTTTATTTAATATCAAAGTTCGAAATAGGTACATACATATGTAGTATCAAAGCATATGATTAATAATAATCGAGTATTCTAGCAATTTCAAGAATTCTATTCGATATTTGTTTTATTTGAACACATTCCACATAATTTTAAGGACATCAGTTGTTCCAATTAAAATATGTATCAAATTTATAAACTCAAAAAAGCACATCAACGTGTACATATTTAAGAAACTAATTGTGTCAACTATTAATTATTTTTCGCATCGCAAGTTATTGTAGAATATGTAAATACGTAAGAGAGCTCTTTCTAACTATCGAAACAAATTTGTTTATAAAACCTTCTACAGAAGAACAATTGAATGAGAATACATAGCTACCTTTTTACTTTTTGAACAAGGGAACATATTGTGGAACTTGCTGCGTACAGGAAAGTAGCTTTCTTGTCCACCTATTCCAAGTTTCTAGGTCCAGCATATTTCGATAAATAACAGGTCACGTATTTTTTTCCAGTCAATTTATTTGACTAAGCTTTATAAATCTCATTGATTAGAAAAAATGACATCACATGTGCTACAAATTTTCTTCATCATGTACATCGCTATAGGAAAAAGATCAAAATAGGAAAAAATACCGAAATATGTTGTTTTATGTAAAGTAAATGAGCAAATATGTAAAATATGTAATATCCTGGCAAATATCTTATATAATAAGATTCATCACCATAAATCAGTAAAGGTCTAGTACGAAGTGTGGAGATTAGTAAATTCGCGACAATTAAGGGGGGGACAGAGGATGTCTTACTGGAATCCCAGGAGGAGAATTGAACAGTTAGGCAAATAACTACTAGTCAATCTAAAATGAATAACAAATCTTTTCACCTTTAAATATTCAGTATATAGACCATATATGCAAGGCAAGGGCCACTAAAGCCTTGCCCTTCTCCGTCCCCCGCACTGCGGGATTTCGCGGTTTGTAGATCGGTACTGTCCCCGGTTTATATAGCATATTTCGGGGTGTTTTTCGCGTTAAAATGCAAAATTCGGGGTTATTCTAAAACAAAATGTCATAATTCGCGATATTTCGAGATTCCGAAACACCGAAATTTTGTCTCCTTAACGTAGGCCTACCCTAATACATTTTTAACATTTCATTATGCTTTCTTTAAATTTTCGTTGCTGTCGTTAAAACGAAAACTTCATGTCTCTAGTAATGTGAGAGCGAATTACATTTTTCCTCGTGACTTGTAACTAGCGACACTAGCGCCACTGCTCCCACGCCAGGGTTTCAAATGCCTTTGGTGTATATAGTATATCAGCATTTAACGATCATTTACGAAAATATTAGATTAGTAACATTTTTTGTTTCTCTTCTCTTTTCTATAAATTATATTAGTAAGTACATTCAATGAATTTCGCAAAACTGAAAAAGCAAGCTTAAAATTATGTCTACAATAATGAGGCTTTCAAGTAATATGAAACTTTCTCCCTACATTTAGTTTGATTAGTTTGAATTTTGTCAAGAGATGGGGTTACAAACACTTTATAAAAATAAGTTATTTCTTTTAAGAAAAAATTATCATTAACAACATTACAAAATAATTTTTGCAACATTTAGTGCAATTAAATTCATTAAATAAAGGTTAAAAGGTGTATGAGTTTTATTGCCTCAGTTTTCGAGTAAATTTAATTTTTATTTCACGTTCCCACGATGACTTTTTCTAGTTCTTCCTTGAAGTAGGAGCTCCGGTGTTTTATTTTGCATCCATCTTAGCAGATTCATTCGTTTCATTCCTCTTTTTGGAAGGCATGAAATAGGTCGGACCAGACTTTATTTTCTGCCTAATCAGGAAAATAAAAACATGTTTGTTCTTAGCTCTAATCTCACAGTGTGTAACGTGTCTTTTCTCTTTCACTATAGACGTTTTATGAAGTGCGTGTGACATTTGGGGCTGGATGAATGTAGTTTCATATGGTAGTAACGTGAATAAAAGCAGCCCGCAGCTTCAACAGGAATGTCCACTTCGAACAAAGTATTAAGAATTCTAAATTCGAATTATGTAAAAATGTATTTACGAATTGTATTATCCTTTCTGAGGACATTCGGTAAAACTAAATAGTAGAATGTGCAAATGTTCAAATTAAAAAACTGTGGAGCTCTGAACCGAATGGAAACGTCTGATAACTTAACATCACAAAATAATCTCTACAATTCCTTTTTTCAGAAAATGAAAATATTAAATAGTATCTTCCACAACTACTAAAAGATGCAGTGATTAAATTAATTGAAAAATATAAAAATAAATTCATTACCGTGTATAGTATTGACAAAAAGAAGACTTAGGAGGACAGGCCATGTGGCACGATGAAAGAGGAAAGAAGAATTTACAGGATTCTTGTTGGGAAACCTGATGGTAAGAGACCAGTAGGAAGACCAAGACGAAGATGGAGGGATAATGTTGAGATGAACCTAAAGGAAATTGGTAGGGATGGAAAAGAGTATATAGATCTTGCTCAGGATAGGGTAGGCCCGTAGCCAGACAGAGACCGGGGGTGCTCAGACCCCCCTGGAACTGCCGTCAGCCACCCTAGGTAAAACTATTTTGTATAATTTGTTTACAGTGAAGAGTGAAAATGTAGTCAGCTCACAACTTTAAGGATAAATCCACAGAACATGGACATCTTGTTTATGAGCTGAAACCTAAGTAGCTTCAAGTATTTAGAAGATTATCTAGACTTTCTAAATTCTTTCATGCGGGAGTTATGTCCCCGTTGCGACTTGACAGACAGAAATCTGTGACTTTGATGTCATCATGCAAATTCCCTTGCCATCTACATCAACGGTCAACAGTTCCCAATTTTTGGGAACGAAGAGGAGGCTTTGTGATTGAATATTGTGCATTTTTTGTGTGATATAAATATCTGTATCATCTAAAGTAGTATGGAGTGTGTAAGGGATGATTTGAGTATCTGTCAATTAACACTTCAAGATGTACAAAAATGCAGTATTTGTATGATATTTTCAAATTTTATATAACTTTAAGACCTCCCCACTACCCCGCACACATAATTAAAACAAAAAAAGAATAATCCTGTGCGTAACAGCCCACGAAGGGCCTTGGTTTACCTACCGGCTGCCGGTCTCCCTCCCACGCTTTCCTTCGTCACCTCTAAGCGTGGAGATCTTCAACCAGGATTGGAATAGTCGGGGGGTCAGCCCGATGTATCCCCAGCCGTTGTAGTAGGTCTACGCGACCGGATTACGCGTAAGCACACATAATTTACCTTCATTAAATAGATGTTAAATTTTTGAAAAATGGACTTGGTTTACAAAGCCGCCCATGGAGATCAATTCTAGGTACGGGCCTGGGGCTAGGAACAGATGGAAGGCCTGTGTTGCTGCAGCCATGAACCTTCGGGTTTAAGAAGGCTAGATAGTTAGTTAGTTAGTATGGTATCAGAGACTGTTTCTGTCGAAGAGCACCTGGGTGATATTCGAAAGAAAGAGGACAAAACAAACATGCCGTTACGCCCTGACTAGGCAGTCATAGAAATACTAAAATACTACTATCTTCTTTCTTCTTCTCTTCGTCTTGATTTTCTTCTTTCGGTGGCTATGGCTGGCATAATGGCGTGGGCGACATCTATACAAGATGAGACTCATCTCGTCTCTTCTCGAGTTGCAAACAGTTGCCGCGTCCTCATTCTCATCTCGAAACATCCCTTTACCTTCAGGTTAACGTTAAACAATAACCCAGATTCATGTACAGTCGTAGACACTTCTGTATTGAAACGATTGCATTGCCTTGTTGCAACCCAGAAGTGTCCGTGACTGTACAACCACTCGGAGAAGTAGTTCAGTCTGTTAAGATCCTTCGTTCTATTCTCCTCAAACAAGCCTCGAAGGGTCTAATTTCGTTTCTCGGCTCGATTTGCGCCTACCTTCGTGACGGAGTGGTTAGCACAACGCACTACGACGCCATGGGAAACGGTTTCGAATCCCAGCCTGGGCATGGGTGTTCTTTTGAGAGTCGATTTCATCATATCATCGCCCATCCTCATCTTCGCGATTAGCCAAAAGTGGCAGAAGAGCGAAGTAAAATAAACCAAATGAATCAATTGTTCGCAGTCTCGGTCCCATCTCTAATTTTGAGAAGAGATCGAGACTTCTTTCGTCTCAATACAAGCTCCTCATGATACGAGTATTACTTTCAAGGAAGAAAGAAATTAAGGCGGGATTATTTTGGTGACATATGTGGCTGTTGTGCATTGGCAGCTTGGGAGAGAGTCATTACTCCAGAAGCAGCCAATCAACAAGTGAGCTGCTGATGTCATCTCAACCCTGAACCTATCGCTTACACTCTTGCTCACGCTCCACACTGTTGGTAGACTCGCTAGCCAGAAGAGCACACTCCAACTGACCACAAAGAGCACAGATTAAGCAAATGTCGAGATTTCAATTCAGCAAATGTGGAATATACCGCATGACAGAGGGAAAGCAACGATTACTTAGAAAACCTCATTATCACAATATATTAGAGATACGAATGGTATTTATGGCTTGGTATACGAGGGTCGTCTTCAAACTTCGACAGATTATTTATTTTGACTTAAAAATTTCATGTTTTTAAGACGACATAAAACAATTAGTGCCGAATGTCGTATTTACGAAACCACTGACGTTATGAAATACACTGAAAAGTTTTAACCGTACGACAGTATATTTTTAGCCTAACGTGGGTCAATAGAGAAATAAAACATAGTCACCATTAGAGATAGTTAACGCAATTGCCTTAGCTAACAAAAAGCCCACACTGTGACGAATCTTAACTTATATTCAAATCTTCGTCGCTACAAAGGATATTGGGGTTAATACCTTCTGAACAACGCTGAGAGGGAACAGTTCTTCACAGTAAAAATTGCATGTAAGTACTATAAACCCAATGTCTGTGTGTCTTTTGCATAGTTCAGTTCCTTAGTACTCACCCTATCTCCTGTTGCCCTTACGTATGCAAAATGCAGATGAACGTTCCTGTAGCCAGTTTACCTAAGGACGCTTTCACTAACACTTCAAACATGCAGCTCTCCCTCAAAATGTGCGTCTTATCATTACAAGCAGACACATGTCACTTACCGTATCTATGCTTTGAAGGTAAGCTTCGTAATTGTTGTCCAGAGATGTTCCAGCGTCTGCAATCAGTCCTCTGGGCTGCCAAGACGGGCGAAACCAGGCATTTCTTTTCGGGTGGGGCCCTACCTTTGCTGAAAGGAAAAAAGTGTTAATTTTAAATAATACTGAAAAAGCAATTTACAATGTAACTAACTAACAAAAAAAAACTAACGCTCTAGCATTCTTAAATCAGAAGGTTTATTGTTGCAGCAACACAAGTACTCCATCTGTCCCAATCCTGAGCAAGATCAATCCAAGCTTTTTCATCCTTACCGATATCCTTTAGGTCTATATTCGTCTTGGCCTTCCTACACGTCTCTTGCCATCAGGTTTCCCAACAAGAATCCTGTAAACTCTTCTTGATTTAATCATTCTAATAATATCTGGACATGAATACAAATTGTGCAGTTCTAAATTGCGTAACCTTCTCCACTCACCTGTCTCCTCATCCCTTGTACATTATTCATAAATTAATATTCGTATATTTATGAAACTAGTAAATTATTCATATAAAATAGATTATTTAGTTTAAATATTATAAATTAGTTCTAAATATATACAAGTTAGTGCTAAATATTGTAATTTAGTTCTAAACACAAAAAAGCAAACAGCTGGTCAGTGTTATAACATCTACTAGTTTCATCATATCATCACTCATCCTCATGGTCGCGATTGGCCAAAAGCGACAGAAAAGCGACGTTAAATAACAAAAACCAAATCTAATGAGTGTATAATAAAACAACCTTGGTCAGCAACTGTCGTGTCTTTTTTATACCATGTAAACAAGGATTAGTGTTACCCAAGTAGTACATGCAATCCCCCACTCATAAAATGACAACCGATTACCTTTTTTGTCTTTGAACAAATTTTAAAACTAAGATTAAAAATGGCAGGAAATATTTTATTGTATCCTGCCCCTCCCCTAGAACGCTGCTATACAATGTCCACATTTACAATTCCAGCCCCCTCCGGAAAAAATCCTGCATACGCTAGTGGACGCTAAAAATCAAGAAATTCGTACCTTATTTCTTTATCCGACAACAGTGTTTGTAGTTAGGTAAATCCTCTTTCCAAATTGCAGATGGTTAGCCATATTTCTCGCAGGATATTAATGAATAAAACTTTATATAGCTAAAGAATGTCGTTCCTCTGGAATTCTCGTAGTGTCATTGCCATGAATATCATTGTTAACAGATATTTTTCTTTCTCATTATTGCTACCTTCTGGTTTAATTGTTGTACACACAGCCATTGCCTTCGTTTGGGACTTAATTGAAAACGCGATAAAATTCTTCCAAACTTATCCCGTAAGGCAACCTTACACCATATATTGTCTCTTGGTTTTTACCATTATATCTGCCTTGTCTGATATAAGTCATAGGAATTTTGGGGTGTGTTTTAATTAGGGATGGACGATATCAAAAATTAGGTATCGAGATATATCGTGACAGACGATACCATATATTTTTCTCCGTGTCGTGATATCGGCGATATATCACGTCCACGATATGTAATGAATAAGTTGATTTATTTTACTTTGCGTTTCTTGCCCCTTTTGGCTAATTGCGAAGATTAGGTTGAATGGGGACCACACTTTCCCACTCCTCCGCCCCTACACACCCCCTAAATTATTTCCTTAATGAAGGCCCAATGTATCTGGATAAATCTCTCAATAGTGATGTGATGAAGTATGATTGATTGATTGATTTGGTGCTTTAAGTTCACTTTATGCACAGTAAGGCTAATCGGGACTGGACCTACAGTTTAAAGTGGGATCCGAACCACTATGACCCTCCATCGGGTACCACTGCGCCATCGGGAGCCCCATGATGAAGTATGAGAAGGGAGAATCACAAACACATGTGGACAGCACACAACACAAGTCTCTTAGAGGAATATACTGGGTCCAGACGCCAGAGCCTCGCTATTTTGCAAAATGCAGTCCAAGGTGTATCCTACGTGGAACTGTGATTGACATTTAGGTTGTAATGACCTCGAGTTGGCCATTACTTCGTGGTTTTATATTATTATTATTATATCTTCTATTATTATTATCAGATGCTTATTATGGTTGCACGTATTATACAGTTAACAATTCATATATATATATATATATATATATATATATATATATATATATATATATATATACACACACATAAATATTATATTAATGCCTTCATGCCTTCAGCCAATTTTCCATTATGGCCGCCTTTTTAATCGTTAACATTATACACTGATATATCTACAAGTATCAATAGCGGCTAATTTAAGCAATTTACATAGATTCAACATTAATCGTTTGATTTGTCTTTAAATGTTCTAAGGAGTGTTATAAGTTTCATTTTGATCAGTGAATTGAAGCCGAAGTTATTAATTTCTAAGTTAAATTCCTTATATTCATTTGTAGTTCATATTTTTGGCAGACGCTATTCTATTCCACATTATTTCAAATTTCATTGTTGATTTGTTTAAATTCTTTTGTCGAGTAGATCATCACGCGTTCCTGCTTGCATTGTTGCCATGGCATATAAAAATTCACTGTGCCAGATGAATGTAAACTTCTAATACTTTACTGTTCAAACCTATCAAATTCCTGGTAATATAAAAGTTGTTGTGTCTGGTACCACTGTAGCAGTGGGAAGGTTTAACCCAGGGGGTGCCCGTTCGGCGGCGCAGATCGTATGCGCAGTTGTCCGCGGATGCATTACGTCATCGTCGAAACGCTCGGCACGGAAAAGGCTCGTTCCTTATGCAAATATTGAGATATTTGACAACGAATATCTTCTAAAATATAGTAGCAGGGGAAAAGTTACAACTTTTACTGTTAAGATTCATCCTTTCTAATCAATTTATCACAAAATTGATTCAAATGTGTAAAATGGTTTTCAAGAAATCGTGTTACGAAGGAACCCCTGTTTTGTTCTCTCCAGGCTTCCAATGTAAGGGCCCGACCCTGTGGCCGAGTGGTTAGCACATCGCGCTGCGACGCCAAGGGTCCCGGGTTTGATTCCCGGTCGGGCTTGGTTGTTTGTGAATGTCCATTCATCAATTTCATCATTTCATCACTCATCCCCATCTTCGCAAATTAGCCAAGAGGCACAAAACGCGAAGTAAAATAAACTAAATCAATCAATCAATCAATCCAATGTAAGGGAGTTTTAACTTAGCGCGTTGAATTTCTTTTTGCTCTATGTTTTGAAATAATATTATTTTGTTCTTGTCAACTGAAATCATCCTAAATGCTATGGAAAGTTGTGAAAATTATTATCAGAAAACTAACGGAAGAAATCTAAAATATCACAGCTTGATTAATATAAGAAATGCGGTGTAGCGACAGCCATTGTGGTGTAGCGAAAGCCGCTGACTTTTGCTGCCACCTAACGGGGGGAGAAGGAACTCCTTCCGCCTTACCAGACGCGAGGTGAGTGACCCCTGGAAGCAGGGGTGAAAGACAGGGGACAAAAAGACCACAGAGAGACTCGAGGCATCGCGGAGACAACGACGGGAGCGGTCTCCTTCGGTATTACTCAGTGTTTGTAGTGTAACTGTAGTGTGCATCTAGAATAAACAAGAAGGTAAGACAACATCCTTTGATTTGGTGATTCTACCCCAAACTGGTGACCCCGACGTGATCTTTTTTTGGGGGCCGTGAATTGTGATTGCCCCCTTTGTGTACCATACCAGCCGGATCGAACAAGTGCACGCTAGACGACGCGCCCAATCCCCCTTTGTTTGTTCTGGACGCACCAACTACACCGCGATGACAGAGGAACTTCAAGCGCAGCTCGACCAACTCAGGCGGGAAAACGAGCAACTCAGACAGCAAGCACTTCAACCGAGGACCCCAGCACCACACGCAGTACCACCGCAACTGGACTCCGTACATCGAGTGAGTGTGAAGCTCCCCCCATTCTGGCCCGAGGACATGGAATTGTGGTTCTCGCAAGTGGAGGCCCAGTTCACCATTGCCCACATCACCCGGGAAGAGACGAAGTTCGCATACGTCGTGGGACAGTTAGAAGGTCGCTACGCGTTCGAAGTGAGAGACATTATACGTACACCACCGGCGACCGACCCTTATACCCAGCTGCGGACGGAACTCACGCGAAGATTTTCCCTGTCTGAAAATCAACGATTGCGACAGATCCTCATGGAAGAAGAAATGGGCAGTCGCAAACCGTCCCAGTTCCTACGTCACCTCCAGTCACTCGCAGGCACCACTCCCATGCGCGACGACTTGCTGCGAACGTTGTGGCTCCAACGCCTGCCCGCTCAAGTTCAAGCGATTCTGCAAGTGCAGTCTTCGGAACTTCCGCTGGACCAACTTGCCACGCTCGCGGACCGCATCGTGGAGGTGAGCCCCCCACGCTCACCCCCGCGACAAGCAACATCGCCGCACAGTCCGTTTCGCCCAACCCGCCGGCTATCTGCGCGACCGTGACGCCACTCGCGCCCGCCTCCGACACGGTTCGGCTTCTCCAGCGCGTCGAGGAGCTAACTCGCCAAGTCGCGTCTCTGCAAAGCGACTTTCGCGCCTTCCGCGGCCGCTCACAATCGCGTGACCGTACCAGCCCGCGCCGCTACGGCCGCAGATCGCCTTCAAGAGGAAGAGATGAGGGAATATGCTGGTATCACCACCGCTTCGGTGACCAGGCTCAGAGGTGCAACGACCCATGCACGTACGCGCCCGCGACAACAAACACCAACGGCAGCCGCTAGTCGCGGCAAACGGCTGCCGGCCTGGTGGAAGCCGCCTTTACGTGACCGACCGCTACAGCCACCACCGCTTCCTCGTCGACACAGGGTCGGATATCTGTTGTTTCCTGAGACGTTTGCTCCCGGACCGACGCCATCCGACCGACTACGTGCTCAGTGCCGCAAACGACTCGACGATCAAGACGTACGGAATCCTGCCCCTCTGCCTCAAACTCGGCCTGCGTCGCGAGTTTTCCTGGCGTTTCGTCGTCGCGGACGTTTCCGTGCCCATCATCGGATCGGACTTCCTGGACCACTTCGAGCTGCTACCGGATTGTCGCAACAAGCGCCTGGTCGACGGACGAACGGGACTCTCGGCTCCCTGCCAGCCAACGAACACCACGCAACCCAGCATCAAGGCCTTGTCGGACGATTCTCCATACAGCGACGTCCTAGCCGATTTCCCGACTCTCACGCGTCCCGCCGGCACGCCGCGAGAAGTGCGTCACTCCACGGTGCACTACATCCGGACCACCCCGGGCCCTCCCGTGTCCAGCCGACCTCGCCGCCTCGCTCCAGATCGCCTACAAATAGCCAAGGCCGAATTCGACTCCATGTTACGCGAAGGCACCGCACGTCGCTCCGACAGCCCCTGGTCTTCGCCGCTGCACATGGTACCCAAGAAAACGGAGGGCTGGAGACCGTGCGGGGACTACCGTGGTCTCAATGCCCGGACGATTCCGGACAGCTATCCGGTGAGGCACATCCACGATTTCAGTAACCACCTCCACGGATGCACCGTCTTCTCGGTCATCGACTTGGTCAAGGCGTACACACAAATTCCTGTCCACCCAGACGACATCCCGAAGACAGCGATCACCACGCCATTCGGGTTGTTCGAGTTCCCATATATGACCTTCGGACTACGCAACGCCGGGCAGACGTTCCAGCGTTTCATCGACGAAGTGCTCTCAGGACTGGATTTCTGCTTTCCATTCATCGAGGATATACTCGTCTCATCACGCAACCACGAGGAACACCGCGAGCACCTCCGCGCCCTTTTCGGACGTCTCTCGGACCACGGCATCCTGATTAACACCCAGAAGTGTGTGATTGGGACCCCCTCCGTCACGTTCCTTGGGTACGAAGTCTCCGCCGCCGGCACACGACCGCTTCCCGACCGCATCGCAAACCTACAGGACTTCAAACGACCAGCCACGGCTCGCGGCGTGCGTCGCTTCCTCGGCATGATCAACTTCTACCGTCGTTTCCTGCCATCCTCTGCCGAACACCAAGCTCCTCTGCATGCTGCCGTCACCACTCTCCGAGGATCCCAGCCATTCCCATGGACACCGGGCCTAGAACAAGCTTTCGAGGCCTGCAAGACCAGCCTTGCCAACGCCACGCTCCTGGCCCATCCGCATCCCGAAGCCCCGCTGGGACTTTTCACCGATGCCTCCGCCACCTCCGTCGGTGCATGCCTGCAACAGTTCGCCAACGGCTCGTGGCAACCCCTCGCCTTTTTTTCCCGGAAACTCACCACCAAGCAGACCGAGTGGCCACCGTACTACCGCAAACTTCTCGCAGTCTACGCAGCCGTTCAGCACTTCCGTCACATCCTGGAAGCGCAACACTGCACCATATACGTGGATCACAAGCCCATCACCTACGCCTCCCAGCAGCGGCGTGACAAACTACCTCCAGTGCAACTCAACCAACTTTCCTTCATCGCTCAGTTCACCACGGACATCCGCTACATTGAAGGCACCTCTAACGTTGTGGCGGACGCGTTATCGCGGGTGGACGCAGTTCGCGGGAACACCCCTTCCCCCGACTTGCGCTCCTTCGCCTCCGCCCAAGAAGAGGACGATGAGCTCCGTGAGCTCCTGAACGGCGATTGCGAACTCCACCTCCAGCTCATGGACATACCTGGCACCGAAGTCAAGCTCTACTGCGACACCTCCACCGCGAAACCCCGGCCGTATGTACCCGCCGCGCACCGCCGCCGCATTTTTGATGCCTTGCACGACCTCAGTCATCCCGGTACCCGAGCGTCCGCGCGCCTAATCGCGTCGCGTTTCGTCTGGCCCAGAGTCCAGCAAGACTGTAGCGCTTGAGCCCGATCGTGCCAAGACTGCCAGCGCACCAAAGTTTCCCGACACGTACACGCACCATTGGGCAACTTCGTTCCTCCGTCTGCAAGGTTTCAGCACGTGCACATCGATCTTATCGGGCCTCTCCCATCAGCGGGACCCTATAAGTACTGCCTGACAGGCGTGGACCGTTTCACCCGTTGGCCCGAAGCCTACCCCTTGGAACGCATCACCGCGGCGGACGTCGCGACGGCCTTCACATCGTGCTGGATCTCGCGATTCGGTTCTCCCGCCCACATCACCACAGATCAAGGGCGGCAATTTGAATCAGAACTCTTCCGCGAACTAGGACGGACCATCGGCTCCGAGCGCCATCGCACCACCAGCTACCACCCATGCGCCAACGGCATGGTCGAGCGCTTTCACCGCCACCTCAAGGCAGCACTCATGTGCCACCCTGGCTCCACCTGGATAGAAGCCCTGCCCCTCGTGCTCCTTGGAATTCGCGCAGCCATCAAAGATGACCTCGCAGCATCGCCTGCCGAACTGGTGTACGGCGAACCTCTCCGACTCCCAGGAGAGCTCATCGTGCCACCAACAGCCACCCGGATGGAAGACCCTTCAGACCTGGTTTCCAGACTTCGGCAACACATGGCTCGCCTGCGACCACAATCCGGTTCCCGTCACAATCAATCCAGCACCTTCGTCTTCAAGGACCTGTCAACCTGCACCCACGTCTTTCTCCGTGACGACTCCGTACGAGGAAGCCTCCAACCACCGTATTCCGGACCACATCAAGTCCTAAGCAAAAACGGCAAGACCTTCACCCTGCGTCTCAACGGTCGTGAGACCCGCGTCAGCATTGACCGGGTCAAACCAGCCTACACCTGGACGGAGGACGTCCCACCAACCAAGGATTACTCAGAGACACCAACGCACCCGCCCCACCAACCAACCACCATCGGCGCAACGTCAAGAGAGTCCGTCACCAAAAGGTGACTACGTCACCCGTTCTGGTCGACGAGTAACATTTCGCCTCCCACACAAGGTGTAACCCTTTTTTCCGTGGGGGGCTGGTGTAGCGACAGCCACTGTGGTGTAGCGAAAGCCGCTGACTTTTGCTGCCACCTAACGGGGGGAGAAGGAACTCCTTCCGCCTTACCAGACGCGAGGTGAGTAACCCCTGGAAGCAGGGGTGAAAGACAGGGGACAAAAAAGACCACAGAGAGACTCGAGGCATCGCGGAGACAACGACGGGAGCGGTCTCCTTCGGTATTACTCAGTGTTTGTAGTGTAACTGTAGTGTGCATCTAGAATAAACAAGAAGGTAAGACAACATCCTTTGATTTGGTGATTCTACCCCAAAGCGGGATTGCTCATTTTTGTGAAAAAGGCATTGTGCGAGATCTAAAAGCAGAACTTTTTAATATTGTATGTAAATGTAAGGGTGTAATAAACGTGACTGCTTCCCGTACAATATCACTGCACTCTCCACGTTTCTCTTCTGTCTTTTCTTTGGCGCCGGAACACGTTGTTTTATATATATATTTGACACATATTTGTTTTAATTGGTATTCTGCTCCTTCCGCCACCTGAACGCAGCAGTTAGGGCTCAAAGGGCAGTGCAGTTACACCGGAAGAAGGTTCGGAAATGGCAGTGTTCAGAAGTTAACTCATCCAAATTAAATTAAACAGGTATGTGCTCTCTCCAAATTACGTATTTGTGAACTATGATTTAAATTTAATTAAAAGTTTTAAAAGTATCTGTTTTATTTAATAGCGTATTAATTGGTGCATTCTTCTCCAGCATAGCTATAGGCACTGACCACACTACGGGGGGGGGGGGGGGGGAGGGGGCAGGAACGCCCCCTATTCTCGTTCAACAATTTCTCTCTCTCTCTTATCTGCTCCCAGTAAAACGACAAAAATAAATAAATGAATGAATGCTCTTTTAGCCAAAATATGCATTTTTGTGTCGTATTTAACGGAATAATAAACATGATTGCCCCGGGAAAATATGATTACAGTCTAGCGGAAGCAGCCTTACGAGCAACATCGTCTCGCGTGGCGCTTGCAGCTTGGTTCGAACGCGGCCGTGTCCTGGTGAGTAGGAAGGAATACTAGTTGCGAGTCAAATAGAAGTAATTCTGACTGTTGTATAATGGAAACACGTCAAGAGACCACGTCAGTGAAGTTACACCGTTGGATTAGTGAAACGCTGGCTCTCACCGAAGACCATGTTCTAAGCATTGAAATTGACCATTTTCGTAAGTGTGTATACATTAAACTGGTATCACACCTGTTAGGTGAGCAAATAATACGGACGTGTGGACGAATGTTGGTGTTTCGTGATGATGATGGTGATCATGATGTACGATTGGAATGGGCGGACAGAATATCAACAATGGTGCGACTACATGTCATCCCGATGGAAGTTACGGATGAGGCATTATCTGCGGTACTCATAAAATATGGCGAAATACAGTCTATTGACGACGAGACTTACTCGCAGGAACATATCTATCGTACCCGCACGGGCATAAAAGTGTTGAGGATGGTATTGAAGCAGTCAATACCGTCTTACGTCACGATCCAAGGTGCGAGATATTGGGTCACATATTATGGGCAGCAGCCTTCTTGCAAGATCTGTGACGAATTGACACACGCAGCAGCCACGTGTCCCCAAAGACGACGACGCACTAATCCATGGCCGTATTTAGAGGGGGGGTTTCTAGGGTTCAACCCCCCCCGAAACTTCTGACATGTTGGATTAATGGATGTTAAGAAACCAAAATCTGTAACAAATTTTCAATTTTTTTTCGAAGCATCACAAAAATACAAGGAGACAATGTTGAAACGATCGAGCTAGAATTTTCATACATTTGGAATTCTGAAAGTTGAGTGAAACAGGATTTATTCTCGGAATTGCAGCCCACCGGCGACCCCTCCATTATCACTTCTGGTGTCATCTTTCCAGTGTTGTTCCTGCGTCACAAGGAATATACACTGAAGATTCCTTTATGATTGTCCCAAAATTCCCTTTCCAGCTTTTAAATTCCCCGTCCGATAAAGTCGAAAATAAATCCCCCTTGATAGGAGTTCAAACCTAGTACCTCCAGATTCGTAGCGCATTACGTTCGCGATTGAGGTAACAATCCATGCACCAGGCTAAGCTTTTAAAAAGAATAACTGGTTCCACACTTTTCAAAATTCCAAAAAAATAATTTTAAAGTCAAACAACAAAAACTTTAAGACTAAAATTTCCATCTAACTTTTTAAAGTTTTTTCTTGAAGGTATCTAAAGTTTAATGACGAAGTAAAATAATTGTGCATTTCAGTACACATTGTATGAAACGTAAAAAAAAAAAAAAGAAAAAAAAAGAAACTTATGCTGGATATTCACTCGTCTGCTGGATTGAGTAAGCCCCCTCAAGGATATAACAATAATATAATTATTATTATTATTAGTATTATTATTATTATGGAATAAAATTGTTTTATTATTATGAAATTTTAATTATTATTGTACAATTATTATTATTATTTCTATTATTCAAATTTCTGGCGACGCCCTGGGAACAATTATGAATGAACCCCCCCCGAAAATCTTTCCTGCCTACGGCCATGCACTAATCCTAATGTAGCAAGTTCAACCGCAATCCAAGCGGGCACATCTATGAACAACCAGGAACCCAGCACCTATGCCCAACGTGTCAATCGACCACCAACGCAACTCACTGTCAAAGAAACACAATTGGACTCTCGACCCACAGTGTTGCCAATACCCACCAGAACGAAATTGAGTCAGAAGACAGAGGGTGATGTACCAACAGCGTCAACTGAGAAAGCACCGAAAGACGATCCTGCAGTGGTACCCATTTCGGGGAACAACGCGACGGACGAAACCATGGAAACTTCACTGTTATGGGCTGATGAAGTGGAACGGGAAGAAACTGTCCAAATGGAACTACATGAAGATCTACCAGAGGGTGCCCACCAAATTAAGTGTGAAGACCAGATGAATGTGCATGACAATTCTGATATCCAGCTGACTCCAGATGAAGTCCCAAGTTATGTGAAGCCTGTTGCTGTTTCACGGGCCCCGTTGAAGGATGCCACCAGAAGGAAGCTACCCATGGAAGGACAGCAGAAGCAGCTGAAGAATCAGAAGCGCAAGAAAAGTTCTCAAAGGGATGCGGAAATCAACCCACCGACCAAGAAGATTGATGACCAAACGCCCCCTCTCTCCCTCCCCAGTGCGAATTACCCGGTCCCAAAGTGTTACTAATCTAGGTGCGAGTGTTAGTGCTAGTGAAAACATAATTCTTCATGAAAATTAATGATGCGTGTGATAGTGTTACTGTTTTTTTGTGTTAATGTTTGGTATAATGTATACAACGCGCTTCTTGTCAGTAAGGGGGCTAAAGCGTCCCTGATCAGGTTTAGGAATACCCACTTAGCTATGTTTACCTCACTCAGAATAGCCACGATTAACATTAATAAATTGCAAAACCGTAATAAACAAGAGGCGCTGGGTGACTTTTTCATTCAGTCGTCTCTCTATATAGCCTTTCTCCAGGAGGTACAAGTGACCAATTTTGACTTGCCCCCATCAATAGTAGTCTATAACAATGCAAATTGTCAGGCAACGGGGACTGCTATTCTAGCGAGAAATACTGTGCCGATCACAAACGTTTCGTGTCATCCAAACGGACGAATTATATGTGCGAAAGTGGCAAATGTTTGGATTTGCAATATATATGCCCCATCAGGTACTCAACAGAGACAACAGAGAAATAATTTTTTTGCGACAGACGGGGCGGCTGAATTGCAGGGTGCAAAGGAACATATCATATGTGGCGGGAACTTTAATTGCGTATTGCGACCACAAGATCAACGTCCTGGTTTTTACACATCAAATTCTCTTCAAAAATTGGTGTCGGGTTTTAAATTTGTAGACGTTTGGACAGATAAACATTTCGGTAAGAGGGGATATACATACATTAGAGACAATTGTGCGTCCCGCTTGGACCGGTTCTATGTTACCCCGTTACTGCGTCAGAAAGTAACTTCGATTTACCTCACACCTACATGTTTTTCGGACCATCTGGCGGTGGTAATGGCAATTAACATTGATCTTCCCTTAGTGCCTCGGGGATATGGGTATTGGAAATTGAATACGTCAATCTTTTCTGATGACGATTTCAAACGAGCATTTCATGAGCAATGGAGACTTTGGGAGGCGCACCGCCTTAGACATACTGACATCCTTCGTTGGTGGGACGAGTTCTTAAAACCGGCAATTAAACGATTCTGTTTAGCATACTGTAAAGAGAGGTCTCGTGATTGGAATAATAAATATCAGTTTTATTATCGGGTTTTGCGCGAATTAATAGACGAAGCATCGGCAGGGAGACCGGTCAACACTGATATAAAACTTGTACAGGCTATTCTCTTACGCATGACAGCGCACAAACGTATGGGTGCTAAAATTCGAAGTAGACTTCCTCAGGTGGACCATGAAGAAGCTGTCTCGATTAGTCACGTGATCCAAGAACGACATAATGCACAACGGAAAATCATCACTGAACTCTCAGATGGTGCGGGTAATAAAATCACAGCACCTAAGGATATACAAGGTAAAATATATGAACACTTTAGTTTGATGTTTTCGCAGAAGCACCCGGACAACTCAAATTATGGTACAGTGGTGGATGCCGTGTCGGAGGTACTCTCAGATGAAGATAGAACTAAGTTGGACGCGGATTTCACAATCGAAGAAGTGTATAAAGCGGTGAAAGCGGCAAAGCCATTCTCCGCCCCTGGTGTTGATGGGCTTCCTACATGTTTATTTCAAACCTTTTGGACGCTAATGGGACAGACCTTAACTGAGTGGGTCAATGCTGTCTTTCAGCAACAGAAAATGGGTAAAACTTCCCAGACCGGAATTATAGTATTAGTACCGAAATGCGCAAAGCCGACAGAAATTACTCATTATCGCCCTATTACTCTCTTGTGCGCAGACTATAAAATTTTCTCACGATGTATGCTTGCACGTTTAATGCCATACTCCACCAACTTGGTGGGTGATATGCAATATGTATATGGTGAAAACAAAAACATTTATGCAGTGCTTCAAACGCTGCGTGAGGTAGTTACTAATCATCACAATACAAAAAGTTCACAAGATGAAGCGATTTTAGCTCTGGATTTCGAACGTGCGTTTGACTCTCTGACCCATAACTATATGTTTCATGTTTTCCAAAAACTTGGAATACGCGGGACTTTTCTCGCAGCGTTGCAGGGGCTTTATCACAATGCTGAATCGCGAATACAGATTAATGGTTTTTTGACAAAATCGCTTCGCATAACTAGAGGTGTCCGACAGGGAGATCCCTTATCAATGCTAGCGTTCTGTATTTCCCTAAGTCCCCTGCTTACTTCTTTGCAAGCACAGTTAAAAGGCATTACTATACTGTCGAAGTCTCTAAAAGCGTTAGCTTATGCGGACGATGTCAGCATCTTAGTTCAGTCACCAGTGGATGTCGATATGGTTCATAAATTAACGACGGCATTTGGCGTGCATTCAGGCCTCCATATTAATGTAAAAAAATCTTGTCTGATGTATTTAAATACCGACCCATCCCACACACCTGTACAACACTTCCCTGTTGTTAACAACTTAAAAATTCTTGGGGTAGTCTTTACGCCTTCTCTGCAACAAATGATACACGTGAATTATGATAGAGTGATTGGGAGCGTTAAAGCAGTGTTGTAAATTAATAAGTTTCGAACTATTAGTTTGCAAGCACGTGTTACGTTTGTTAATGTATATGCACTGTCGAAAGTGTGGTTTGTAGCAAAAATAATTCCAATGCGTATGCTAGAAGTAGCAAAACTGAAAAGTGCGGTGAACTGGTTTGTGTGGAATGGGCAGTTGTTACGAGTTAAGCACGAGACCTTGTGTTTACATAATACAGGAGGAGGCTTGAATCTTGATCACGTGCAACATAAGAGCCAGGCGCTCAGCATTCAAGCGGACATCGAGACGATGATTCAGAGGCCTGATAGCATTACCAGTTACGTCCTTCGATACTGCTTGGCTCGTATACCGTTGGAGGCTCCCATAAACGTGACCTCAATTCCCCCCAACCTTAGGTATTTTCGAGATACCTTAGTGGAGATCTGCTACGGATTGTTACGAACTCCTACCTTATCAGTTCCAGTGGTGTCGCAAATGTACAGAGGCATGCGTGAAGCGTCTCAACAGGTGGTTAAAATCGTTGCAAGACACCCGGAAGTTCGTTGGCCTGAGGTGTGGAAAAATATACACGCAAGGCATCTCCCATCAAGAATACGATCGGCGTGGTTTATTATAGTGCACCAAATACTGCTGACTCGAGTGAAACTTCAGGACCTGCACATGGCAGACTCGTCATTATGCTCACTCTGTCACGTGCCTGAAAGTTTAGTTCATAAGCTTAGTGACTGCCAAATAACCGCTTCGTCATGGAAATATGTTGCAAAACTCATTAGTGTAATCTGTCGTACAAATGAGAGGAATATTTCAATTGATTATCTATTGTTTCCAAACTCTAACTATTATCCACGACAGAAACAGAACAGTGTACAGTGGATACTGGGTAACTATGCTTGGTTTGCCTCCAATTATCAGAACTCTGATTTTCACGAACAATTTGTGCATTACTTACGGCAAACTTCTCAAATGATGTCAGTAAACAAAAATAACAATTGCTATGCTAATTTTTTCAATGTGCTGTATTCGCCGAGTTAGTATGTAAAACTTGTAATGTAATCATGTAATAAAAAAAAAAAAAAAAAAAGTGGTTAGCACATCGCGCTGCGACGCCAAGGGTCCCGGGTTCGATTCCCGGTCGGGCTTGGTTGTTTGTGAATGTCCATTCATCAATTTCATCATTTCATCACTCATCCCCATCTTCGCAAATTAGCCAAGAGGCACAAAACGCGAAGTAAAATAAACTAAATCAATCAATCAATCAATCCAATGTAAGGGAGTTTTAACTTAGCGCGTTGAATTTCTTTTTGCTCTATGTTTTGAAATAACATTATTTTGTTCTTGTCAACTGAAATCATCCTAAATGCTATGGAAAGTTGTGAAAATTATTATCAGAAAACTAACGGAAGAAATCTAAAATATCACAGCTTGATTTATATAAGAAATGCGGGATTGCCCATTTTTGTGAAAAAGGCATTGTGCGAGATCTAAAAGCAGAACTTTTTAATATTGTATGTAAATGTAAGGGTGTAATAAACGTGACTGCTTCCCGTACAATATCACTGCACTCTCCACGTTTCTCTTCTGTCTTTTCTTTGGCCCCGCAACACGTTGTTTTTTTTTATATATATATATATATATATATATATATATATATATTTGACACATATTTGTTTTAATTGGTAATCTGCTCCTTCCGCCACCTGAACGCAGCAGTTAAGGCTCAAAGGGCAGTGCAGTTACACCGGAAGAAGGTTCGGAAATGGCAGTGTTCAGAAGTTAACTCATCCAAATTAAATTAAACAGGTATGTGCTCTCTCCAAATTACGTATTTGTGAACTATGATTTAAATTTAATTAAAAGTTTTAAAAGTATCTGTTTTATTTAATAGCGTATTAATTGGTGCATTCTTCTCCAGCATAGCTATAGGCACTGACCACACTACGGGGGGGGGGGGGGCAGGAACGCTCCCTATTCTCGTTCAACAATTTCTCTCTCTCTCTTATCTGCTCCCAGTAAAACGACAAAAATAAATAAATGAATGAATGCTCTTTTAGCCTAAATATGCATTTTTGTGTCGTATTTAACGGAATAATAAACATGATTGCCCCGGGAAAATATGATTTACCCCTCCATTCTTACTATTGCGCTGTCACTAGCTACAACATATTTTGATTTCTATTGTTCCCACATATTTATTTTAATTTTAGTATTGTGAACCATATTCCACTGTGGTACCTCATGTAGCCACCCCCTCCCCCCAAACACACACGTACGATTTCAGTTGTAAGTTTTAGACAAAGCTTGTCAAATGTCCACTTATATCTTTATATTCTTGAGCCATTCTTAAAAAAATCATTTCGCCCCTTCTTCTGGACTATTTTATTGCAATGTTTTCCCACTGGAAGCCCCTTTGCAGATCGAGATTCGGGGCTATAGCCTTCCCCAGCCACTGTCCCCTCCAAATACTCTCTTGGCCTCATGAAAGAAAAATATATGTATTTCTACGAAATATTAATTTGACTTGACAGTTTCTTTTTTCGAACAGGAATAAGTTTTAAATTATAATAGCTTATAAATTTACACTAGCAATTTTGAGTAAAGGTTTTGCGTAACCCTAAAAGCACATTTAGAGACTGCAAGGTCAACTCTCGATATTTCAGATATATTAATAATTTTCATCACAACGTCTTGTAATAATTATTTGTTACTTCAATAATATCCTCGCAAATGTTTCTCGCATATTAAAACATAGATACCATTTTCTGTTTATTTCCTTGTAATACTGACCTCCTTGGCGAAGTGGTTAGCACAACGCTTTACGATGCCAAGAGCACCCAGGTTGGAATCCCCGCCCTGGCATGGGTCTACTTTCCTTTCTTCAATTTCATCATATCATCACGCATCCTCATCTTTGCGATTAGCCATATGTGACAGATAAGCGAAGTAAAATAAACTAAGTCTATTAATGAATTATTTTTTTTAACTCTTTAATTCTTCTTTAGCATGCCACGTTTTTGTTAAAATTATATTACAATTTGTAAAATGACGAAATTCTAAAAGAGAACACGCAACTTTCTTTGTAGCGCATCGGTCAGAAAGTTTCAGGAATATGGATTTTCAAAATACATTTTTTCACATGTACTTTGCCCCCTTTTAAAAGTAGCGCGTTTTCAATTATGTTACTAATCATTAAAAGAATGCCTCAATACCATCTTGGACGATGACAATTAATATTTTCCCCCTCCTAAAAGTAATAATATACTTTCGCTACAGCGCCTTGAATAACGTAGTGTGGAAAACGGCACGGTTCTGGCCTCTCTGGCTGGTTCCACTCGAAAATGATACCGCTAGAGGCGCTGGTGTTGCACCCGGTCCTTGGTATTCGTCTGCTTATAATGGAAGTAAATGAAGTTTTCGCTTCAAACGTCTGATTCTTTTACATGAAGCATTTCTATGAATGTGATAATTGCTATGATATTTGGTACAGTGGTCGCGAAGATATTAACGAACATTCTATACAGTCGACCACGTCCTGTTATCGTCATACTTTCGGTAATAATACGGGAGAAAAAATACGCGTGTCTATTAGCAAGCGTTGCTTGCGAACAACAGATAGGCGACATGATAAACCGCACATTACAACAACAGATCTAGGCGACACGATAAGCCACACGTGTCGTTTTGTCGCTTCTGCGTCGCTCAAACTGGGCCATTTCCTCAATAGCAACATGTTGCCGTGGTTTGTTGTTCGCGCATGCGCGATGCAATGAGTCTCTTGCTTTAGTGAGATTGCGCACCAAAGCGACAAGCGGCACGCGACACTTATCGCTTGAGGATTTCACCAACAGAACGCTGGCCTGTGCTTCCCGTCATGCCGCTACGATGTGAAATGTTACTCTTGATTGGCTCCTTTCCAAGCAACATGTGTCGCTTCGGTATGCGACACATGTTGCCTTGGGCAGAAGGACTCGTGTCGCTTTGGTGTGAAATCCTCGTATCGTTTGTCGCGTGTCACTTTGGTGTAAAATCTCCTTGAGGAAACGGTGCAGTCAGAGCTTGTGTCCCTACGGTTCGAAAGGCTGCATTGATTACCGACTGCTCGCTTTCAAGTGACACTTGTGGTTTGTCGCCTCGGTATGAAATATCTCTCAGGATACTATTTATATTCTAATAACAAAGAAAAATAAACTCTAACACACAGTCCAAGACCTGACGTCAGCAATCACATTGCGATGTTTCTTCTTGTGTTACGCACGCATGCTATTCATTTATTCATTTCATTTTACTTTTCTTTCGAAATTAATGCCATTTCGTGACTGCAAATCACTCCACAAATATAACTGTTTCTATCAATTCACGTACCGCCTTTCAAGACAAACAAATCTACATAATATATTCCAAAAACTAACAAAGCCGCATTACTTTCATAAGAAAATTAGCACCGGTTCTGATCGCACTGCCATCTATATTCTCATCAGTCGCGGGAACCAGTTTCTTGGGTCGTTTTCCACACTACGTTATTCAAGGCGCTGTACTTTCGCTCTTTGAATCTCCCATATAAATGCTAGGGGCCGTCTGCTTCAGCCGAGCTCACTGCTTCTCCGGCGACGTCACGCGTTCGTGCAAGATCGGCAATCTTCGGATGGCTTTACCTAATCTCTATGTACCTTGGGTGTAACCGTCTTCCAGAGAACGCCTAACAGATTTTCGGTGAGATCTCGCGAAGCAAGAGCTGCTTCGTATCGCGGGCGTTTTGGTGTACGTATCTCGCACGGATAACGGTCGGAATTGTCTGTTTTGTTTGTATTACGTAGTATACGAGTGTGTTTAATATTCTAATAAAGCCAGATTAGAATAGACTGCGATTTTCTTTATTTAAAAGCCGTTATACTTAGTTCAGAGCAGGAATAGGAGAACATCCACGAGGCCGTCACGGAACTTCACCAGTGGATCAAAGGGGAAGGAACGTAGTAACTCAGCCCGAACCCGGAGATGTCTATCATGTTCTGCTGAGCTTACAAGGTAAGTGTACTTGTGAAGTGCATCGCTAAGGGATGTAGCAAATTTTTGGCGACCAATGTGGTAGCAAGTTTGTGGCTCACTACGTCGTAGCATTTTTTTGCGCCCAACGTGTGGCTCGTGAAGAGTGAAGATTGACCTTTATCCCATTGTGTGAAGTGCTTCCCAGTGGTCCCGAGTGTTTTGTGTCCTCCCAAAATTCATGCCACTTTCCGAGAAGATGGATAGGAATAACCTAAGGAGCCAGGAGACGACAGCGGCGTGTTGCAGCACTACCTGGACAGAAGAATCTGGATACCGATGTCAAAATTGTGAAAGTTTATTCCACACTGGGTGTGTGGTACGAGCAGAGACTGTGGTCGGCGAGAATGACAAGGAGTTGGTGTCAAACGTGCTTTGAACAGAGAATGCGGCCGGTGGAACCTGTGCTAGGCACCGTGTCAATGATCCCGGATTGGATAAAGGCCGTGATGGAGAGACAGGATCAGATGATTGCTGCCATTGCTGAAAAGGAACGTGAGCGGTTAGCCCAGGAACGTGATCGGGAAGAGGCCAGGTTAGCCCAGGAACGTGAGCGGGAAGAGAGATACCGGCAACGACAAGAACAGTTCGTCACCGCATTATCGGAAAAACAAAAGGAGAGTAATGAACAGATAGCGGGAAAGCTTGGTGACATTATGCAACAACTGAGTGTTCTTCCTGTTCAAATACAGCTTACATCTGAACGTATTGGCCAAGTTGAAGAAGCATAACATGGTCTTGTGTCCAAGTAGGCTGTCCTTGAGTCCGATGTAGGCGTGTTGAAGGATCAAGTGATCGAACTTTCGCAGGACATTTCTGGTCTGCGGACCCAACTAAAAGAGACTGTGACGGAGACCCACACGAAACTACAAAACGACATTGGAGACCTTCGGCAGCGTGTGACAAATTTAGTTGTTCGAGAGGAGACTGTCACCCCTCCCGCAGGCGAAAACATGGGCCACCACATTACCTCGTCGCCCCGTTACACTGCAGGAATGTACGTACAACAGCAGTCTTTGCACGTTGAGAGAGATCATCGACTTTCTGTGTGCGAGTCAGTTGTACCTGCTCGAGAGGCAGTTCGTGTTGGACAGTACGACGTTGACGAACGACGAGTAAGTGATGAAGTGTCCGATTCGGACAGTGCCCCTTTAAGAGAGTGGAATCTTCGTTTGCCCCGCATGACAGACATAAATCAGTTACCAAAATTTGACGGAAACATTGAAGCGTACTCAGCGGGAAAATATCTGACAGGCCCAAGCCTTAGCTTTGGCGTAATGCATGTACCTTATGAGTGTCGAGTAGCTTTGCTGTCACGAATCTTCGTGAGAACGGCTGAACATTGGCTTTCCGCGAACAGTGACCAGTTCCGAAACTATGAGGACTTTTGTGAACAGTTCCGGGCACAGTTTGCTTCCCCGGAAGCTAAACAACGACAACTTGCTGCGTCGTTATTCTAGGCAAACTAATTCGTCCAAGGAAAGCTACGCCTGGAGTACCTACGCTGCTTTCAAGAACCTGTCTGACAGTTTACGGGAAAATGAAGTGGTGACTTTGATAATCGAACAGCTCCCTTTTCGAGTGCGACATCTGTGCCTTTCCAACGGTCCTAGGAACATTCGTGACCTGACAACATTTCTTATAAGTTACGAAGTGTGTGAAGAACCGATGGGTTGGCAAACGCATGACAACACGGCTGGCGTACGACGAGAGGAAGACTCTAACTTTCGTCGTACACAAAATAACCGAGCTCCACAAGTAAGGATGGTAAGGCAGAATAACCGTCCTAACAATCAAGACCAGAATTCATTTCATCCGTACAATACTTCTCGACGGCAGAATCAACAGAACCGGACGTCTCAAACCGATAAGCGGTCAGAAAGAACGAGGCAATGGACACCACCTGCTCGTCGACGACAGCGATACAGGCCGAGCTACCAACCGTCAAGATCTGACTCTCCCCGTCATAACCCGATGGTGAACGCTGAAACAAACACTGAAGAGCCGCCGTTAAGTCACGAACAGCAGCAGGCCATAAATGACACTCGAAACTACTACTGGAACATGAATCAGGCAGGTGGGAATTCTGCGGAAAACTCTCACCTTGCTTAATTGATCAGCTCGGTGTTGGGCAAGGCCATCTTGAGGAGTTATCCCACGTTAGAGATTCGAGATCTTTTGGAGTGACCACGACGATTGATTTAACTGAAACCGAAAAGGCTGTGATCCGAGGTGCCGTATTTAAAATTCAAAATTTATCTTCAAATAGCACCACTCCGATCGTGCATAGTAACATCGCTGGACTTCCGGTATCTTGTGTCATCGACGCCGGAAATGAGGTATCCTTGTTGAATTATGAAATTTGGGAACGTTTATTGCAGAAATTCAGTGGTATGACACTTACAAAGGAACCACAAGTTAGGCTGACAGACTTTACAGGAAAACAGCACGTACATTGTGTGGAAAACTAAAATTTACAATATCATTTGATGGACAGGAGAAGGACGACCTTTTACCATCTATACTGACCACCGAGGGCTTGTCTGGTTAAGAAATTCACAGGACTTGAACAGCCGTCTGACCAGATGGTCATTAAAGCTACAAGCGTACCAGTTCCAGATCGTGTACGTCACGGGCAAGTCTAATCACATTGCAGACACCCTGAGTCGTTATGCTATCGATGAAGAGAATACTGTCACCACCCGAATCCACTACTTTTCTCATTATCTGGCATGTTCGAGAAGAAGAAGAAGAAGAAGAAGACATAGAAACTTGGGCTAACGCTCAAAATCTAGATACGTTCTGCTCCCAAATCATGACAGTTATGCAGAAAACCTCTGAAAATCTAAGTCGCGGAGAAACGAAAGTCCAACAGTTATATAAAATGCATGGTGGCTTATTATTTAGAAAGAATGCAGGGGAAGAAGTACAATGGAAACTTTGCGTACCAGTTAGTTTGAAAACGAAAATCCTGGAACAAAATCATGACCACAAAGGACATTTTGGGATCAGTAAAACGTATAGACATATTAAATACAGATATTACTGGCCTAAGTTGAAATCCGACACTGTAAAATATGTCAGAGGTTGTGTCACGTGTGCGCGTACTAAAGTAGATAAATTGAAGTTACTCAAGGAAGAATTACATATCGCACCGAAGGCCCCTCATGAGCTATTGTCCACAGACATAATTGGAAAATTACCAGTTTCACAAGGGTACAATTACTTGTTAATCATGATTGACGTAGGCACAAAATTTGTAAGTGCGTACCCTATGAAAAGAGCCACCACGCAAGAAATTACAGGAATCTTGACTAAGCAATATTTAGCACAATATCCTGTGGTGAAGGCAATTACAGTATATCGGATAGGGAAATTCAATTTACATCATCTATGTGGAAGGACTTTTTAAAATCCAAGGGAATTTCCTCTGTCTTTACTACACCTTACCATCCGAGCAGCAATCTTGTTGAACGTACTAATCAGATTATTGCGCCTATATTGTCATAGAGATCACCAATTGTGGGCGAAATTCATTACTGATATTGTTTGGCTCCTAAACAATACGATCTCAGAAGTAACTGGCTATGCACCGTCTGAACTATTCTTCATCCGGCCGTTACCCAACGACTCGCGCATTGCTGCATTTTGGACAGAAGAGAAACCGGCAGACCAGAACATATGGAAATCCAAATTAATCATAGTGTCACAGCGGCAAACTTCCCGGAAAAATCTGAAGTTAAACTCCAAGAATGCAAGACCGTCGAAGTCCGGAGATCTGGTCTTATTGAAAACTCACAAGCACAGCTCTGCATTTCGGAAACAAATCCATAAGCTATTTGAAACCTATATTGGTCCATACGTTGCCACCGAACTGAAACACAACACAGCTGTTCTTCTACACCCAGACAAGCTGACAGAATTAGCGAAGGTAAATTTGGATAATTTAAAACTTTTTAATTGTTCATCGGAATGGAGAAAACTTATCGTCCCGCAAGAACCCTCCGAGTGCAAGTAAACCTATTTATTCAAATGTTGTTTTGGTCTTTTCATTATTCAATACTGTGGAACAAAATAATCCTTGTTTTGTTAAATCTTAGGTTGAAATGCAAGAAAGAAAGAACTGTGAGTATAAGAAAGAAATCTGTTTATTTAGAAATCTGTTTATTTCTCTTCGAAGCAAGAACGCGCTTTTTCTGTAAAAGCCTGTAACAATGAATGAAGCTTGCGACTGTAATTTTCTGTAAATTACAGCGCCTAGAATAACGTAGTGTGGAAAACGGCATGGTTCTGCGCTCTCTGGCTGGTTCCACTCGAAAATGATCCGCTAGAGGCGCTGGTGTTGACCCCGGTGCTTGGTGTTCGACTGCTTATAATGGAAGTAAATGGAGTTTTCGCTGCAACGTCTGATTCTTTTACATGAAGCATTTCTATTAATATGATAATTGCTATGATATTTGGTACAGTGGTCGCGAAGATATTAACGAACATTCTAGACAGTCGACCACGTCCTGTTATCGTCATACTTTCGTTAATAATACGGGAGAAAAAATACGCGTGGAATATTCTCGGCAACTAAATTTTTGTGTATGAATTAGGTTCATTATTATTATTATCATCATCATCATTTCTTTTAAAGATATACACACTGAAGCATTTGTATTTTTGATATTTACTGTCTCTTTCTTCCGTTTTAAACTAATCGCGGCGATGATGATAATGATGATTGCATGAAACGACAAGGGGAACCCCACAAAACTTTCTTAGTGCCATCGACATGAGTGTAAGGAAACTTTCAAACCATTGGGACAAGCGTCACGGGATGTTCACACTGTCACACTAGTGACACACATTTCGAGACTGTAAAATAGCATTCATTGCACATGAGGGTCCAAACAGCAAACGACACGTTCATATGGCGTATTCGCGTGCTACTTGTTACTTCGGTCGGAAAGCTCCTTAAAGGAAGGGTGCTGAGACCGAAGCGACGCGCTACAGGGGGAGTTCCCAACTAAGTGACAAGCGACATGGTGCCTTCAGTCTATTAGCAAGCGTTGCTTGCGAACAACAGATAGGCGACACGATAAACCGCACATTACAACAGCAGATCTAGGCGACACGATAAGCCACACGTGTCGCTTTGTCGCTTCTGCGTCTCTCAAACTGGGCCATTTCCTCAATAGCTTGCAACATGTTGCCGTGGTTTGTTGTTCGCGCATGCGCGATGCAATGAGTGTCTTGCTTTAGTGAGATTGCGCACCAAAGCGACAAGCGGCACGCGACACTTATCGCTTGAGGATTTCACCAACAGAACGTTGGCCTGTGCTTCCCGTCATGCCGCTACGATGTGAAATGTTGCTCTTGATTGGCTCCTTTCCAAGCAACATGTGTCACTTCGGTATGAAAGTTGCCTTGGACCGAATGACCCGTGTCGATTTGGTGTGAAATCCTCGTATCGTTTGTCGCGTGTCGCTTTGGTGTAAAATCTCCTTGAGGAAACGGTGCAGTCAGAGCTTTTGTCCCTACGGTTCGAAAGGCTGCATTGATTTCCGACTGCTCGTTTTCAAGCGACATTTGTGGTTTGTCGCCTCGATATGAAATATCTCTCAGGATACTATTTATATTCTAATAACATAGAAACATAAACTCTAATACACAGGCCAAGACCTGACGTCCGGAATCACATTGCGATGTTTCTTCTTGTGTTACGCATGTTATTTATTTATTAACTTTGTTTTACTTTTCTTTCCAAATTAATGCCATTTCGTGACTGCAAATCACTCCACAAATATAACTGTTTCCATCAATTTACTTACCGCCTTTCTAGAGAAACAAATCTACACAATATATTCCAAGAACTAACTAAGCCGCATTACTTAACTAACTAACTAACTAACTCCCTAGCCTTCTTAAACCCGAAGGTTCATGGCTGCAGCAACACAGGCCTTCCATCTGTCCCTATCTTGAGCAAGTTCTATATACTCTTTTCCATCCCTACCGATTTCCTTTAGGTCCATCTCAACGTTGTTAGATAATATTTTATATGTTGTTGAGAGTAGAGAAATTCCACGGTAATTATTGCAGTTCATTTTATCACCTTTTTTAAACACAGGAACAATTATGGATTCTTTCCACTGTTGAGGGATTTCTTCTTTATTCCATATTAAACAAATTAATTTATGAATTTGACATATTCATGAATTTCCACCATATTTAATTAACTCAGCTGGTATTAAATTAATGCCAGGTGTTTTGTTATTCTTTAGCCTTTTAATAGCATCTTTAACTTCAGTCAAGTTAGGTTCTGGAACTAAAGGTTCTGCTGTGTGGACTTCATTTACTTCTGATTTATCTCCTACATGGACATTTAAAAGGTCATTAAAGTAGTTCTTCCATCTATTTAGAATATCGCTTGGGTCAGCTAGAAAATCACCGTCTTTATCTTTTATAAAGTTTACTTTAGGTTGCCACCCCTTTCTAAATTCATTTACACCTTTATATAAATCTCTGATATTTTTATTTTTGCTGTTTGTTTCAATTTCGTTAATTTTGCTTTTCAAGTAATCTCTTTTTTTAGTTCTAAACGTGCGGTTAACTTCTCGCTTTATTCTATTATAATTGTTTAGATTTGTATAATCAGAGTTATTTAACCACCTAAGTCTAGCCTGATTTCTTATTTCTATTAGATTATGAACTTCATTATCAAACCATGGCTTACTTTTTCTCGGTTTATGGTATCCTATACTTTCTTTAGCTGCTGATTCTATTGCATTACGTATGTGCTCCCAATTCTTATTTACGTCAGTTTCATTTATATTTTCATCATCATTTAAATCCTGCAAAACATCAAATCTATTTGACAGTTTAATTTGGTAATCTTTCTTAATTCTTTCATCAGTAAAGCCGCATTACTTTCATAACAAAATTAGCACCTGGGTCGATCGCACTGCTATCTACTTGCCATCGTCTCGGGGAACCAGTTTCTTGGGTCGTTTTCCGCACCACGTTATTCAAGGCGCTGTACTGTAAATATTTGAATGTTTTATTTTTGTTTTGTATTCTTTGGTGGAGAAGCATGACTTCTAAAAATGCTTAGATTGGTAACTTTTTCTTATGTTCGGCTAAGGTTGTCAAAATAACCGACAATCTTTCATTCGTAATTGTTTTCTGTTTGTTGAGCCGCAAGTATTTACGAATCTTATAGATTTTCAATGTAAATTAGAAGATAATATTTTGATTGTGAAAGAAAACACGAATTACGTATTGCAGACTAAATGTTAAGCTCTGTGCACACCTGTAAATTCTTTTGCAAGCGTATTTTGTAACAATGCTTTGAGTGAAACAACAAGATATTTAAAGATGGAAAAATTTTTGTGTACAAGAATGAAATAGTACACTAACTTTTGTTTGTTATCTCCATTTTCTGTTTATTGTGAAGACGTTGCAAAACATTTGTGTAATCAATGTTTAAGATATTTCGTTGTTAGCACGTTTTCTGGCACAGACAAGTTTTCATGTATTTGTTTTATATACAAAAAAATACCTTTCTTCATTTTTCTCAGTAAAGATTTTTTTATTTGGAAGAGGGGGGATATTGTAATGACCCCGAGTTGTGCATTACTTCGTGGTTTTATATTATTATTGTTATTATTATATCTTATATTATTATCTCATGCTTATTATGGTTGCACGTATTATACAGTTAAC